>NC_142960.1:12478500-13704000 GCF_039701765.1 Tetranychus urticae | reverse complement strand
AAATCTTTAATTTTTTTTGTTCAATCCTTCCCTATCCGTCAACAGCAAATTGAATATCAAGGCAAGTCAAAGGTTAAAATCGCCAAAGAAGAACCAAGCGTCGGATTATTAATTAGTTACCCATTTGGTGTCCGTCCATTTCACGTCCAGTTGGTAGCATGTGTGTTGAAAAGCGATTAACATGTGGTCCTAACCAACCATTATTTCTGGTTGTGTCAATTATTTTTAAGCTACTGAATTATCTTCATGCTCTTCCTCTCTTCCCATTGTCATCAGTAAAACCAACGGAATTTTAAAAATTTGTCCTTTCATTTGCACTAGTTTTTGTCAAAAAAAGAGAGGAAAATGAATTTGGTTAATGAAGGACAATAAAGTAAAGATGCTGCATCTGCTGGATAAACTGAGTAAAATTAAACTAACAATTAATGAAAGGAAAAACAATAAATTAAATTAATTAGATTAACCTTTATCCCGGCAGACTTTCGATGATCATGTCAAATCACAGTTGAAAGGATAATGATACAGAAAATCCATTTTAATGTCTCCTGGTTAAGTCTCCATTCAAATCCTATCAAGTTTAGGGTTATTGTGATACTCATTGAATTGTAAGTCTTGAATAGATGTCTATCCTTCGTCTTCGGGAATCGGTATTCAGATATTTTGATCCAACGCCAAGTCATCAAGACCCTGGAAAATAAAAAACAGAACAAATTAACATGAGTAATATCAGAAGAAGGAACAGATCTCTAAAGACTTTTAAGACTTCAGTTTAACAGACGATTCATTATTTCTATATCATCTAAACAACTTCTATTTTATTTCTTACCTTAAATTCTTTTGGTTGGATATTTCCAATTTTTCTCATTTTCACAATCTGTACATTAATAATAATTCAATCAAATAATGAAGGTACATTAACCTACCAGATGTTAGTGACTTGAAATAGCTTATGTACACAGCAAGTACTATTCATTGAGCAAAAAATGTAAAATTAATTGAAATTCAATCAAATTACTTGTTTTAAACATTATACAAAGTAACAATTTATACTCAAGATGACTAGTTAAATTTAATTTGTCTGAAAAAGTAAATTTTCTTGATAAAATCTTTAAATTTCAATCTAAACTTTCATTATTTAACATGAAAACAAAGGGGTTAAGGGACTATTGAATAATTTACTATCCTTATCTGATGGGTTACTGTAGATGACTGGTAAAACAGAAATGGATAAACACTGTTTTTAAGCGTTGTGTTATGGTTCAAATGTTGCCCTTTACAATTGACTGTTTGCTTTGTGGTTATATTATTTTATTTTATTAGCAAGCTAATTTGATATCAAATTACAAAAGTTACATACTTTTTGACACCTTTTAACTTTGTCAACTGATAATCACCTTTGACCTGATAACTTGATACGCTGAAAAAAGTCACAGTTGAGTGACAATGTTGTTGTCCATATCAGTGTCATTATCTGAACCCTTAAAAAAGTCATTCTCATCTGATAAAGTCAATGGTTTCTTTTTGACTTGACACTTCAAAAAAAAGCCAAACCAAACCAAACCAAAAAAGCCAAAAGCCTATCTTCATAGTAAGCGTCATCCTCACCATCTTTACCATCTTCATCTTTCTCATCTTGACTCCATCTTTACACATTTTTATCTTGTTAACATGTTAAACATTTTATCCTGGAACACACAAACATATCACATTAATTACTCTTTGATTGCTCCTAAGTTTACATGGATTACAATCGGCTTTCACCTTTTGAGGCAACCTCTTTTTTTTCAGATGCAAAAAGTGAAAATAATTTGACACAAAATTATTCAACCTTTTTGTGGGCAAGTTTTATTAAGGTGAAGAAGCAATTCATACACACATAATACACAAACACACAAGAATATTTGTACTTATAATAATATCTCGAGTCTTGGGAGTTTTCATTGTCAAATAACACAATGTCAAAAAAATGGCCTCAGGTCTCCATTGAAAAGGTCGTCTTCTTTGGGTCTAGGTTTGTTGTTATTTCCTCCAACAGTTGAAAAGATGACGAAGATGAGAATGATGACGATGAAGAAATGAATGACAAATGTTTCCGTGGATGTTTTTTGTGTGTATTATTTTGAATACCTAAGTAATAATATAATATAATCCATTCTAACGATAATATTTTGTTTGGCTTTTCTTCAAAGAACAAGAAGTAACCTCTTTTATTCTTCTTCTTCTTCTTCTTCTTCCATTATCATGATGATTATTATTATCATTATTATTAATGTTAATACAAATCTAAACGGGAAGAAGAAAAAACTGTTTCAATTGAAAAATTTGTATTGTATACAGTTGATTCTAATTTCCCATTAGATTGTCAACAGTAGAATCATTTACACTTTTGGAATCAAGTTTCACCTTTCACCAATAATTTGGGTCAATTTTTGTTGTTAACCAGATTCAATTTTACATTAACACTTAAAATAAAACACAAAACAAACATTAATCAACACTTTCAATTAAAAACCTCAATGTTGTTTGATAAAATCAAAAACAATACCAAACAATGGTTCTTAGGCTTGGCAATAGATGTCAATGCTCTACCTCTTTGTTTAGTTTTTTTTCTCGAGTGGGTTTTCATTTCTTAATCAAATTACCTCACTTTTTGATCAAAGTTAATTTTGGATAAAACTGATTTCTGTCATGCTTCACTTATTATTTTCTGTAGATTGATTAGATTAAATAAATATTCATTGATTTAGTCAGTTTAGCCTTTTTTTAATCTACTCAACTTTAAATAATTCATCTGTCTCTTTCTTTATCTGTGTGTCTTTCGCTCTCCTTTAAGATGTTGGCAAAAAAAGGTAAAAATGAGAACAAAATGGTTTTACTTGCTACTTTATTTTAATTCATATTCAGTTAAATGATTTTACGCTTTTCAATCAAGTCAAGACGTTTTTTTTGTTTCGAACTGCAGTTTGACTCAGTTTCTTGCCAACCTTGCCACTTACCATTATTATTACCATTGGATTTAACCTGGTTTAACCTTTAACCTGGCGAAAGGTAAGAAGACCTCAGCATCTTCATCTTGAGCTTCTTGTTACAATTTTTGCTTTCTCTTACTTTAAACATAATAGTATATCTAAACTCTCTTGAGAGATCAATGGTACAAAACGTTTCGACATGACGCTAATCCTTATCAGTTGAGAAAACGTTAAACGAAAAGATTTGCTCAAGTAAGTAAAATAAAAGAAAGGTATTCCTTTTGCTGAATAGGCAAAGTTAAACCAGAAAACCATCTTGCAAGAGTTTTTGCGGTTTGTAATAGTTTTAAATTATGACAACCTTATTTTTATATTATAATCTAGCAAACCAACAAAAATCCTGACTTTGTCAAATCCACTGATTATCATTATCATCATCCACATCATCAAAATGATCATTATCAGCATTATTCACATCATAATCATCACGGCCAAGTTAACGTTTCAAATGCGTAAGTCCATCTTCACGAAAGGCAAAAATGAAAAGTCTTTTCTCTTCTTTTTATATTCATACGTTTTTATAATGAAATGATTTTTGATTAACTTGATTCGCATTATTACTACCAGCTCTAATAACTTTTCCCATTCAAATACACATTTTTATTAACATTTATTATTGTCAAGTTAGTCTCGGACACTTGATATTTCATCTTAACCATAAAAAAATAATGCTTGGATTAGTCTCGCTGTTTTAACATTATTTAACATCAGTTTGTCTTGCCTTTTTTACTACTAACTGTACATTCGATCTGCTTCATCAACTTTCAATAACCTTTTTTTACAGGTAAACAATTTATCTATGACTGTAAAACTGGTTGAGGATTTTTTTTCAACTTATATTGTCTTCTTCAATTTAATGTTACTATTTAGCTTTGTGTTTCTTGCTGTTGTTGTTTCTGACTTGGATTGCTGTGTGCAAAGAAAAAGAATAACAATTTAACTTATTCGTAAGTACCATTGACCTTACCAATGAGCTGTTAAATTATCTAATAATATTATTAATAGTCGCTAATCTATTTAGATTCATGCAGAAAAGTAATCAATTGGAGCAATTTGTTTCCCTTTAATTTGCAAACTGGAAGCTGCATAACCATTGCAAGTTGCTATTAGACGGTGATAAAGATGAATTAACAATCAAAGGATTTGGCTGTTTCAATTAAATGTTGTACCTGTTGCAATATGCTGTTTGAATCAACATGAGTTGAAACAATCATTTATGCAAAGCCAAAAAATTGAACTGTTTATATTCAACTATCTTTATTATGAGATGCAGAATCATGTGTTAATGATGCATTTGACAAGATTGAAATAACATTCTGATCTCATCATCATCGTCATCAACATAATCATTATTCAGGTAAGAAAGATGATGAAGAAAAAAAGCTGCAAAACATTCTTAATCAACAGCTTTTCATTTTCAATCAGTTGATCAGTTTCAATAGCTTACAACACCTTTTTTATGCTCTGTCAATCTTAGTTAACAATTACAAGTTGATTTGTTTTTTTCTTTTCAGGTAAAAAGAAAAGTATTGAGATAAAAATGAAAACGATAATTCATTTTCTCATCAACTGCAAGTTTAATGGCATTTGAAGATCACTGGAAAAATGGTTTATTCAAAAGTGGACGAAAATTTTTGCATAATAATAATTGAATCATCTTGTAACCATAAGCAGCTTATTCTACCTCAGTGATGAACAGAATCTGGTGAATGGTGGTAATCAGAGGCGGAAAAATGTCCAAATATCTCAATACCGACTAATAACTACCTTGAACCATCAATGGAATCGATGAATTTGTGACTGACTAACAAGCTTCAAAGATTGTCCTTCCTCTTTCAATATGCTGTTGGACTTGTGTTCTTGGTCGTAAAAATGAAACGCATTCACTTACTATTCTGAATATACTACTTTTTAATACATACCTTTGTGCCGTCCTCTCTGATGATGACAGTTAAATAATAATTGTATACCATATTGTACTTTGCGATTGTTGTTGTTACTGTTATTGTAACAATGATTGAAGCTTAAAAGAAATACGGTTTGACACTATTAAAGTAAAAAGGTCTTTTATTAACACAAATCAGATTGTTGTTGATAAACTTTCAACTGAAGCAACTTTGCCTTTCAACTAAATCCTAATCCAAAATGTTATTTTTTGTTTTCTCATATTTTTGTGGTTCCTTTTGTAATATAATAGAGTTAAATCCTTTTTTTTTTGGTTTTGCTTTCTTGTTGTTAAAAAAACTAAGTAAGCTTTTCAACAACAACGACCACAGTAATAATAATACACTAACAATGATAATATAATAATGTTAATAGATGTAGTTAACATTTAACAAACACGCACACACTATCATTATTGTTATTATTATTCAAATGAAACTATTGCTTGGGTATTAATACAATGTGGACTTGATGTTATTTTGTTTTGTCGATTACCACAGCTTTTTTTAACTCATTAACTGAGCGACCCGAGTTAAAAGGTGATTCATGGTTATTTGATTGATTGGCGAAAATGAATTTCTTGATAACACAGAAAAAGGTGATTAATTATTTCAGCTTTTCTCTCTATTTTGTGTTCAGATTTCTTAAACAGATAACATTTAATATTGATGAGTTCACAGGGATGAAAATTAATGATGGATATTGATTATCAAGGACTTTCCAATGGTTTACCACATTTTAAATACATTAAACAGTAACATATTAAATCCATCTTCAATAATCTATCGTGTCTCTTCAACCTTTCAGTTATGCTAGACTTTTTTTTTGTAAATTTTTTCAACTTCTCCTGATTTCTTCTTCTTTTTCATCATCATTATCATCTTCTTCAATCACTACGACTGCGATTACGACTACTACTACTTGGAGTAACAATATATAAACAGAGTGAGAGGAAAAAGAAAGTTAAAAAATAGATATAAACACAAAAACAACATAAAACTCTGCTCAGCGTCCTAACCTACCTTGTCTGTTGACCTGACTTTAATATTATTACAAATTCATCATTCACAGTATACATTTGGTAAATGTTTGTATATAAAGTCTCAACGTCTCAAGACAAGGTATGGTAAGGAGATGATGATGACGATGAAGAAGAAGACATTACAGGGAAATAAGTTAAAGAAAGGATGATGAAAAAAGAAGAGAAGATTCCCTGGTGAGTTTGAAATTGACTGATGGTGGTCTTGGTTTGATATTAGCTACTGGCTCCTTTACTTATCCTTTGTCAACAAGATACATTTCATACATGTCATTTCAACCTCCCCCTTCCTCTCTATCCTTTCATCCTTCCTTTGGTTGCTTCTTTTTTTTGTGAATCTTCACATTGTCCTTTAAATGATACTGATGATGTTGATGACGATCATGTCGGTGATTCCTCTCTTTTTGTGTTATTGTTGCCTTTTACCAAAAATCTCATCATAAATCGGAATCATTTCTTATAAAATTTATAATTTCTTTTCATGCCAATATATCTATTGTTGATGATGGTATCTCGTTGTATCACAATCAGCTGGTTTTCCTTTTCTTTTCAAGCCTTATTCTTTGCGCCTTATCCATGGTCAACAACTAGTATAGCTATTGGTTTGCTCCTTTCCCACACCATAAATAAATTTGAGTGTTACCCTTCTTTAATTGTCTACCTGTAAAAACAAAGAATAATAAGGTAAGAATTTACTGTCTTCGAAAAAAAAGAGAAAAAAAGGAAAAGAAGAGAGTAAAGGTTGGACTAAGGCGGTGTGAGGTGTAGCCCGAAGAGTCCTTCCTATGGTTACCTTGGTTTTCTTACCTTTTTGGTTAAATTGTTATTTCAGGTAAACGGTCATTAGTTTATCCAATATAGTTAGTGGTAAAATGAGTAGAGATGAGGATGAAGGAGGATCTATTTTAACAATCTGCCGACGTGTCTCTAGGCCTACTACTGTAAAAAAAAAGAGAGAGAGAGCATGTAAGATGAAAAGACAGAAGAGAGCAGAAAAAAAGAGATAGAAAGGGAAAAAGATAGTGAGAGTTAGTCGTCAGGCCTTACTCGATCTTTTTTTCTTCCTCCTACTTTACCAAAGGGCGAGAAATAACGTTGAAGCTAAAAAAACATTCATCATTCTTGAATTCACAATACAATAGATGCAATGTATTCAGGTTAACTTACGGATGAAACATGAGACAAGAAAGAAATAAAGAAGATAAATAGAAAGATAGAAAGTGAGAGGTAAAAATAATAATAATTTAAGTCCCATCTCATTTTCTTCAAACAAAAAGATCTTTCCTCTGATTATTCTTACCTTTTCTTGTATCCATACCTTTTTCAAGACCATCCTTTACTCTGCTTGCTTTTCAATCCATCGATATCATCCATTGTCTCCTTGGGTAGATCAACTTTCCCGATTCTCTTTTGGACTGGACGCCACATTTTTTCACTCTTATCTATTCCCAGTTAAATAGCATAATCAATCTAATAAATATCATTTCTTTTCCTTGTACTTTTCAACTTCATTTCTCGCATTTTTATCTTTACCTTAGTCTACTTATTCCCTCTCTCCCTTTCATTCTTAACCTCTGATTTTCATCTAAATATGTGGTAAACACTTTTGGATTGACACACAATTTGAAAGTCAATCGGCGGACAAGTTAACAAATTGCCCGAAATAATAGTTTACATGATAAGAGATCTTCTAGCATTCAGAAGCCCTCAGGGATTTTGAGTAAAATCCTTTTATCTGATTGAAAGTGAGAAGAAAGAGAGAAAAAATAGGATAACAAGGTAAAATGAAATTAACTTTAAAGTTGATGTTACTGCCGTTACTGTTTCAAATTTGACTGTTTATCCTCTTTGACCACCATGTGTTTCAGTTAACTTTTGCTCTTTCTTATCCTCTTTTATCATGTTATTGTTACTTTCTTTTATCCAGAACATTATCATCTTCACTGATAAGATGACGATAATGCAGCTGAAAAAATGTTTCTTGACTTTTTGTCTTTCACTGGATATTGATGAAGTGGTCAATCAATGACAATTAATCCCTGTCTTATCAACTTAACTTTTTCCACTTGAAATTTTATAATCGCCAAATAATCTTGACCGTCTTGGATTTTACAAATTGTTTTGCTGTTTATAATCGACTCTTTATTGTAAAATAATCACAAATTCAAAATTGAATATAATTGATTTTTGATCGATACGTCAAGAAATCCTGTAACTCTACAATGGTATCGGCGAAATGTGTGTAAAGGCTTGATCATGGGTGAATTGCAGAAAAAGAGATGCAAATATCACTACAGTGTATATAACTGGTAAAAGAGAGTATTACAAAAATTTAATTGGTGTACACAAGATATGAAATTATATCATAACAAAAAGAATAACATCGGGTTAATATCATGATCTGAATTTTTCCACAGAATTGAAGTGGATCAACAGTTATTTTGGTTTTTTAACAATAACATCAATCAAGGAACCATCTTCTATTTCTAATTCGAATGGGGTTTCCTTTCCGCTCAGTCGGTCTCCATCGAAGTCAAAAATTAAATCACTAATACTGTATCCTTTGGTTTTAGCGTATTCTTCCATGATTAAACTCATACTGCTAGTCTTGTTGATTCTAAGAGTTACAGGCACGGCATGTTTACCATCTTCATTATTACGGAATTTGATTTCTAAAACGTTAGGATCTTTTGGTTCTTTATGCTTTTTCCTCCTTGCATCTTCTGGACCATCTGATCTTTCTTTGGCATAACATTCTAAAATATCCACGATTGTTAAATTCAATTTTTTGGGTGAATCTTTCATTGATAAAACTTTATCGTTGAGAGTTATGACCAGTTCATGTGATTTCTTTGAAACATTTAGAGTTTTATAGAATTCGTCAAGATTTTTCCAGAGTGGGCTGTCATATTCAACCATGAACCTATGGATTTTTCCATCAAATTTGAGTTTAACATTGAGCAGCTCTGTCAATGTTTCTTGAATTTCTTCCTCCTCTTCCGAGCTTTCAACTGAATCTTCAAGACTGATAAGAGACTCGTCTGATTCATCTAAAACGATTTGTTCTTTGGTTTCGATAACAGGCGCGTCCTCAACCTTCAGTATTTTCGAAACAGTTTCAATTTCAACTTTATTTTTAACAATTTCCTTTTCAACAGGCTTGTTAGCAAATTCTTTATATTTGGCAGCAAAAGAGGCACCACGATTTGAAATAAATCCACTCATATCCACAATAATAATAATTTAGTTGCCAAGAAATTATACAATTAAAACAATGAATACAAACTAATAAACGCAACTACAATAAACAAAAAACAGCGATTTTAAATCATGTTTCCAAAACAAAACCAACAACAACACAATTTAAAAGAAAACTCCGACAGATGTCACTTCAAGTGTTTTTACCGCGCAATTCAAAAAAACTAACAGCAACCAAATTAAATGAAAGTAAAGGAAGAAAGAAAAGAAAGAGAAACTTATAAATTTTTCATCCGCACAAGGTCTTATTTCTAGTACCTCAAATTTTAGGTCCTCTAAAAGGCCACAATAAACTCATTTATAGATAAAGAGTCCATTCGTGAGATTTGAAGATTTCTCTGTTCGATGGTTCTCGAAAAAGTCGAGCTCGAAGTTGAAACTTGAAAAGCTTTTTGTACAACTATGACAGCAGATTTTTGTCGTTAAACACATTGTACTGATGTATCTTTTGAGGATAAACCAAGAAATGTATTCATTTTTAGAAATAAAATTTTCATTTTTCTGTAAAACGTATTAGTTCGATTTTAATTTAAACCGATCCCAATCTATGACCATAAGAGTTAACGAGCTCAAACTTATTATTTGTCCATGAAAATTGTTGTTACACATCAACGACTCAATACTTTTAGCAATTAATCAGCAGTTCTCTTGATTTTGGCCATTGGTCTTAAAACTTTGAGTCTCGATATTTCGAGAATGGCATCATTCACAATTATTATTCTCTAACCAAATTAGTTCTTAACTAATAAATAATACAATTCAATTTAATTACTTTCAATTAGGCCATTTGGGTCATGATTTTTGGACTTTAAATGTTCTAGAAACAACTTATTCAACACAAAAAACTCATATAAACCCATATCTTGCTAAATAAACCACTTTTCTGGTTAAACTTACAAATGAGATGCAAAGAGTGCTGCCAAAGGCTCGAACATTTGAGTTTAGATTTGAGACTTAGTGAAGTTTGCAGGGAAATGAAAACTGAGTTCATTGGTACTATTAAATAATTCCTACGATGGACAACTTTCTAGAAAATCGAAGTCAAAGTTTAAACTTCGAACGCGTTTTGTTCAGCTATGGAAGCTAATTTTTTCATGAAACTCTATGCAACTGATGTAAATTTTGATGATGAACCAGAAAATGCATTTAATTTGAGAAATAAAACTTTCGGTTTCCTGTAAAGCATATAAGTTCGATTTGTAGTAAAAACGATCTTCTTCTGTGACCGATTGAGTTAGATGATTGAAACTTATAATTTGTCAATAAAAACTGTTGGTACACATCAACGACAAAAAAGTTTTTTCCATTAATCAGCAGTTCTCTTGATTTTGGCTATTGGCCTTAAAAATTTGAGCCTCGATATCTTGCGAATGGTAGCGCTTGCAATCACCATTCTCTCACCAAATTAATTCTTGACTAACAAATAATGCAATACAATTGAATTTCTTTCCATTAAGGCGTTTGGGTCATGATTTTTGGACTTTAAATGTTCTAGAAACAACTTATTCAACAAACTAAACTCATATAAACACATATCTTGCTAAATAAACCACTTTTCTGGTTAAACTAACAAGTTAGATGCAAAGAGTGCTGCCAAAGGCTCGAACCTTTGAGTTTAGATTTGAAACTTAATAAAGTTTGTAGGGAAATGAAAACTGAGTTCATTGGTACTATCAAATAATTCATCCGATAGACAGTTTTCTGGAAAATCGAAGTCAAAGTTTAAACTTCGAACGCGTTTTGTTCAGCTATGGAAGCAGATTTTTTCATGGCAATCTGTTCAACTTATGTAAATTTTGATGATGAACCAGAAAATGCATTTATTTTTTGAAATAAAATTTCCGTTTTTCTGTAAAGCATGTAAGTTCGATTTGCATTTAAACTGATCTTCTTTTGCGACCGATTCAGTTAGAGGACTGAAACTCATAATTTGTCGATAAAAATTGATTGTGCACATCATTGATTGAATACTTTTTTCAATCCAACCACAGTTCTCTTGATTTTGGCCATTGGCCTAAAAACTTTGTGCCTCAATTATTCGAGAATGATATCACCTACGACCATTATTTTTTCTCGAAACATTAGATCTCATTATGGGCTATAACATTATGTGACTGAATATCAAATAAAGTCTAAGTTAATTCATCTAATACTGAAGATACTTTTACCGCTCAAGATTTGTGTTTAGCATTATAAACCAAGTTTTTAATCTGACAACATAAGTAATTCAATGCTATAACTTTTTTGGAGGTTCTTTCATGGTTCAATATTACAATATATTATAACCCAATATGGAATCTAATGTTTGCTCAAGAACGGTGATCGTAGGTGATACCATTACCGAAATTTTGAATCACAAAGTTTTAAGGCCAATGGCCCAAATTAAGAGAACTGCTGATAAATTGATAAAATTATTCAACCCATAATGTTATGTTAACAATTTTATGGGCAAAAAATAAGTTTCAGCTCCTTTACATTGAAGGTTGGTGAATGCGGTCGGTTTAAATAAAATTTGAACTTGATTTGTTTTACAAAAATAGAAAATGTTATTGGTAAAAACAAATTCATTTTCTGGTTCATCATCAAAATTACATCAGTTGCATAGAGTTTCATGAAAAAATTAGCTTCCATAGCTGAACAAAACGCGTTCGAAGTTTAAACTTTGACTTCGATTTTCTAGAAAGTTGTCCATCGTAGGAATTATTTAATAGTACCAATGAACTCAGTTTTCATTTCCCTGCAAACTTCACTAAGTCTCAAATCTAAACTCAAATGTTCGAGCCTTTGGCAGCACTCTTTGCATCTCATTTGTAAGTTTAACCAGAAAAGTGGTTTATTTAGCAAGATATGGGTTTATATGAGTTTTTTGTGTTGAATAAGTTGTTTCTAGAACATTTAAAGTCCAAAAATCATGACCCAAATGGCCTAATTGAAAGTAATTAAATTGAATTGTATTATTTATTAGTTAAGAACTAATTTGGTTAGAGAATAATAATTGTGAATGATGCCATTCTCGAAATATCGAGACTCAAAGTTTTAAGACCAATGGCCAAAATCAAGAGAACTGCTGATTAATTGCTAAAAGTATTGAGTCGTTGATGTGTAACAACAATTTTCATGGACAAATAATAAGTTTGAGCTCGTTAACTCTTATGGTCATAGATTGGGATCGGTTTAAATTAAAATCGAACTAATACGTTTTACAGAAAAATGAAAATTTTATTTCTAAAAATGAATTCATTTCTTGGTTTATCCTCAAAAGATACATCAGTACAATGTGTTTAACGACAAAAATCTGCTGTCATAGTTGTACAAAAAGCTTTTCAAGTTTCAACTTCGAACCCGATTTTCTCGAGAACCATCGATCACAGAAATCTTCAAATCTCACGAATGGACACAGTTTTCATGTCCTTACAAACCAACAGCAGTCCAAATCTTAAAAAATTGGTTTTCACTTCGTTTTGAACATTTGTGTGAGTTTGTGTATAAATGTTATAATTGTGATAGTTGTGTTTTCAGTAACAACCTAAATTTCATTTCTAAATCTCTGAAATACAGTCGATTTTCGTTTGTTTTCTAGCAATATTGCTAGAAATGTTAGTACTAAACTTTCTGAAGTACAATCAACTGAATCTGGATTCCACCTCTAATTATGATAATTGTTATAATTGAAGCAGCATTTTCAGGCTTTGTTTTGAATAAAAGGATCTTCATTCAAAAGATCTATTAGGGTAAGAATAGCTCGAGATGCTTTATCGGGACTTGTGGGTTGAACATGAAACACTGGATAATTAACCCCAATAAGATCAATAGTCATTTTTCATATTATGATTCAGATCAAATGGACGATTAAATGTAAGTCAAAACAAAGCATGAAGTACTCGAATACATTAGAATGGTTAAATTTAAAATTAAAGGTAATCTAATTGAATAATGTAAAGTTAAATGAGGAATGTTTTTCATTGTTTTTAATTGGAAAAGCCTAATTTCGTTAATAAAAGTAAGTCATAAATTAATTTCGTGTTTGAACAGGTTGTTTAATCAATTATCAATTCATCAACAGTGATTGATTAAGGTAATCAAAGTAAACAAACTAAGTTTTCTTTATGAGATGAATGGTCAGATCTATTAATAATGTGATACTAATTCAAGTTGATTGAACCATCATCATCATGTCTATCATGTTTTTATTTGAAAGAGCATTCTTACAGCAATAAAAAGGCACGTTTCTTTCGATGAACGATCGATATCACAACTAGTGAGATACTACGGAAAACGTGGAGGAACAATAGGATAAGAAGAGCGAAAAAGACGAGAGAATGAAAAAAAAAGTCTTCGGCAAAAAAGGTAAATTCAAATGATTTATAATTAAAAAAGAGTATGATGGTTATGTGTTTGTATGGCAATGGTCATCATGATTCGTTTTGCATTGTTTGCTTTCGGCAAATCTAGCTTCTGAAAAATTGGTCTTCTTGTGATTCGGAATCCTTTTGTTGTTCATCCTTGACCTGGGAGACTGACCGTGAGGCTGATGAGGATTCTGGTTGGTTTAAGCTTTGTTGGGATTGCTCGAATCGGGTTGGAGCTTGAGTGGATGTAAGGTAGAATGGCTTCAAGACTCGTTGACCATTGAGTTTGCCTGAGTTGAATGATGGCGATAGAGATGCTGATTTGACTGATGCTGAGTTACTTGAAGCGCTAGTTTTTCCTTGGTTTGTGGATAAGAATGAGTTTTGAGCTTGAGCAGGTTGAGGTTGAACGAAAAGAGCTGGTCGTGCTGGAAGAGCGGGAAGAGCTGGGAGAGCTCGAACTGAAGATCGGCTTGGAGCAACAAATCTTCCCTTGGTTGAAGCAGAAGAAAGTGAAGCTGACTTGATTGATGATGATGAGGATGCTGATGCTGATTTAGTACCAGAAGCAGAGGAAAGGGATCCTGATGAGATTGGCTGTGAAGGTTGGAAGTTGAAAGTTTGAACTGGAAGAGGAGCAGGGGCAATGACTACTGGTCGTGGAGCTGGGATTGGCTGTGCTGCGGGTAATGGTTGTGGGATGAAAGCTGGTTGTTGTTGGACAAAGAAGTTTGGTTTGGGAAGAGAAAGTCTTGGGATTTCTTGGACAAGAACTGGTTGATAATCAGATACAAATTGTTGAGAAACTGGAGCTGAAATTTGAACAGTTTGAGGTTGGAAGGCTTGAGGTTGGAAAGTTTGAGCAACTGGGACTCTGAAAATTTGTTGGGTGTTTGGAGCTGGGATTGAGTGAACAATTTGTTGAGAGAATGATTTTGGTGCTTGAGGAAGTGGGGCTGGGGCAGGGAGTGAGGATGGGGAAAGAGATTGTTGAGATTGTTGTTCTTGTTGCTCTTGTTGTTGTTGTTGTTGGGATTGTTGTGATTGTTGTTGTTGCTGTTCGAATCTATCTTCATCTTGTTTCTGTTGGGCGAAAGCATCGAAAGCTGGACCAGCAGATCCTTGACTTACAGCTGGAGCTCGTTGGAATGAGTTGACTGAAGGTAAGGCTGGGATTGGAGCTCCGATGTATTTTCGTGGGGCATCTGGTCCAGGTTCAGCGACTGGTCCGAAAGCTCGAGCAATTTCTTCGGCTTTAGGCTGTGAGGTTTCCATGATGACTCCAGATGGGTTTTGTCTCTCAGTTCCAGGTTCGTTTGTGATGATGGAAGCTCTGAAACCATCTCCATCGGCAACATAGTTGACAACTCGGTTAACACCATCAGCACCAACCATGGTGTATGATCCAGTTACCTTACGTCCATCTGAGCTTTCAGATCGGCTTGATCGTCCATCAGATCCAGGAGCCTCATAACCGAAAGAGTAAGGCTTTGGTGGACCCCAAAGAGCATCTAAATCACCGCCAGCTCCAGCTGGTTCTGGTGCAGGGGCTGGTGGAGGGGCAAGGAAGGGAACTGATTCAGGTCCAAGTGCACCTTCTGAGTCAGTTTGTCGTTGTTGAACAACATTACCGCCTTTGGTTGCTAAAACCACTGAAAGGATGGACAATAAGATTGTTACCTGTGAAAGGAAAAACCAAACATTAATAAATCTGTTCAATGAATGAGTTCAACAAATCATTACAATAAACCAATCAAAGGTCATTTGTCTATTTTTATTCAGCAGAATAAAGAACAGACAGAATTATAAAAAACCCGTTTAACTATCAAGTTAAATTAACAATAATAGAAGCTATCAATTAACCTTTATTTAGATGATAAAATTGATATTTTTGACTACAATTATTTTTTAATGAATCAATTTCTTTGTATTTCAATTGAAATGTTCAATTCAATTGTTAAACATAATACATGGTTTATCATAATTATCATTTGACAAACAAATTGTTCATTAGATTGATAAGGTTGTAAATTGTTTTCAATCGTGTAGTTGAAGATATAAAACACAATCCAAAATTATCATTTAAGATTTGATTGAATACTATTATTAATTTCATCTACAGGTAAGGATAAAGAAAATTGAAAATGGAAAACGATAATTCACTATTTCACCAAATAACTGCATGAATAAATGGTGCTAGTGACAGATAAGAAAATCTTTATCACCTTACATTTTCAAGTTTCATTATTCATTAGTCAAAGATGGAACAGACTGGACAAACTTGTTCTTTGCTGACACAGAAGAAAATATTTTATCCATGGATTGAAATATCATCAAATCTAAACTCAATTAAATAACTAAACTAATTGATACAGCTGATAAACTGTTGAAAATCAACCATTGAATCACAATTTGCACAAATCAAGAGACATGGCGAATGATTTAACATCTTGAATTAGGCAGACAACAATAATAAAAGATAGTCCTTTGGTGTTGAATCACAATTTGCAACACTTGATTAGCTTACCTTAAACATGGTGATTGATATTCACTTGGAATCTGGAAAATAAAATTAACTAATTAATGGAGAAATGAGTAAACTAAAACAACACCGACAGTGAAGACTGAAGATAAAATGAAAAGAAGCAAGTGCAATCTCCTTTTTATAAACATTCAGTAAAACGCTGTGGCTGTTTCGAGTGAGAAGGAAGACTGACCTCGTGTATATGAGTGAGAGAGAGAGATGATGATGATGAGAGGAGGGAAAGTAAGTGATGATGTTATGTAGGATGAGCGAGTAAGATTATGAGGATGGTGAAAATAGCGAAAGTGATCTTATGCAAGTTACGATAATCTTTCAATATTAACAAAATTATTATTGAACAGAAGAAGAAGAAGAAGATGATAACCTTGCAAGAAGAAGATGAAGACAGAGATGATAAGAAAGAAAGACGATGATGTTAAACAAGGTCAGGTTGTCAATCCAGTTAACGATAACTCAATCCAGATTCAACTGACCCTGGACACCAACGTAATCAAGAAGAAGACGAAGATGAAAGACGAAAGGAAAACGATGATTTACCTTGCATTTTTCAATGTTTAGTCTGTTTTAAAGCGCAATCAAATGTTAAACAAGAATCAACAAAAAGTTACTTTAAAATGACATTTTCTTGTCACCTTTAACTGCTTAACTCCAGTAAAGTAAGTCAATTGATGCAAAATTCATTTGAGTCTTCCTTTTCAGTTTTACTCATTCAAATGGTGATTCTCATCTTGATCTTGGTGGTGATCAATGATTCTCAGTGACCTTTTAAACAGTGATGAATCAACTGAAAGTGAGCTCATGAGTCGGAAATATTTCACACTTTTTGTGCCTCATTTCTGATTAATATTATTGATAACATGCCTATATAATACTTTGCTATTGAATAACAGATAAACAGTTTTTAAAATGGTCTAAATTGATAGAGATTAAACCCGAGGGCAATTTAAATTGATTGTAAGAAGAGCACGCAAGATGGTCCAAATCTTTTGTCTTGATTACCTTGGAATTGAATATCGAAATTGGATATTCCTGAAAGTGAAAGTGATTTTGTTTTCACATTATTGATAAATACAATGTAGTTGGTGTTAAGTCGTTCTTGAACTTTTTCAATTTGTTTTGTTCCACCGAATAAAATTATCGGATCAAAACAGATTAATTGTTCTTTGTTTTGTTTCAGGTAAGAACAAATTAAACAAAGCAAATCAAGAACAAGAACAAATCGTCTCGGAACACAAATGAAAGATTAATATAAATGAGAATATAATAATAGACGAAAACTGAAGTTCTGATGTATCAACCAAATCAACTTGAATCCATTGTATTGCATTGTATCAATAATGTGAAAACAAAATCACTTTCACTTTCAGGAATATCCAATTTCGATATTCAATTCCAAGGTAATCAAGACAAAAGATTTGGACCATCTTGCGTGCTCTTCTTACAATCAATTTAAATTGCCCTCGGGTTTAATCTCTATCAATTTAGACCATTTTAAAAACTGTTTATCTGTTATTCAATAGCAAAGTATTATATAGGCATGTTATCAATAATATTAATCAGAAATGAGGCACAAAAAGTGTGAAATATTTCCGACTCATGAGCTCACTTTCAGTTGATTCATCACTGTTTAAAAGGTCACTGAGAATCATTGATCACCACCAAGATCAAGATGAGAATCACCATTTGAATGAGTAAAACTGAAAAGGAAGACTCAAATGAATTTTGCATCAATTGACTTACTTTACTGGAGTTAAGCAGTTAAAGGTGACAAGAAAATGTCATTTTAAAGTAACTTTTTGTTGATTCTTGTTTAACATTTGATTGCGCTTTAAAACAGACTAAACATTGAAAAATGCAAGGTAAATCATCGTTTTCCTTTCGTCTTTCATCTTCGTCTTCTTCTTGATTACGTTGGTGTCCAGGGTCAGTTGAATCTGGATTGAGTTATCGTTAACTGGATTGACAACCTGACCTTGTTTAACATCATCGTCTTTCTTTCTTATCATCTCTGTCTTCATCTTCTTCTTGCAAGGTTATCATCTTCTTCTTCTTCTTCTGTTCAATAATAATTTTGTTAATATTGAAAGATTATCGTAACTTGCATAAGATCACTTTCGCTATTTTCACCATCCTCATAATCTTACTCGCTCATCCTACATAACATCATCACTTACTTTCCCTCCTCTCATCATCATCATCTCTCTCTCTCACTCATATACACGAGGTCAGTCTTCCTTCTCACTCGAAACAGCCACAGCGTTTTACTGAATGTTTATTAAAAGGAGATTGCACTTGCTTTATCCCCAGGCATCATTGTCAGTGTTGTTTCAGTTTACTCATCATTTCTCCAATTAATATAATTGATTGATTTTTTCATGAAATTCACTCTAATTACTTGGTTACCTAATATTTTCTGGAATCTTTTCCAAGTATATTCAGTGGATTTGGTCAGTATGGGATCATCATAGCGTCTATGAATGGAAATCAAAAAACAGGATAAACAAGTCAAATTTGAAACAGTAACGACTGTAACATCAACTTTAAAGTTAATTTCATTTTACCTTGTTATCATATTTTTCCCATTCTCTCATCTTCTTCGCACTTTCAATCACATTTCAAGGATTTTACTTAAAATCCCTGAGGGCCTCTGAATACTAGAAGATGTAACATGTAAACTATTATTTCGGGCAATTTGTTAACTTGGCCGATTTACTTTCAAATTGTCTTTCAATGTGTCAATCTAAAGTGATTCCCATATCCATTATATCCCATACTGACCAAATTCACTGAACAGAAAAGATAAGAAAAATATTAGGTAACCAAGTAATTAGTGAATTTCATGATAGATGAAAATCAGAGGTTGAAATGAAAGGGAGGGAGGAATAAGTAGACTAAGGTAAAGATAAAAATGCGAGAAATGAAGTTGAAAAGTAAAAGGAAAAGAAATGATATTTATTAGATTGATTATTTCAATCAACATGAAAATCTCGAAATTATTGAATCAACAGCTCGTCATTCTTAGCAACTGTAGGTTAAAACCTTTCAACAAACTCATGCTTTCAGTCAAAGGAAACTTTTTTTTTTGTTTCTTAAGCTAGCGGCCTTGGTAAGTTCATTTTATTTCGTTTTCTTTATCATTAAAGTTGAAATGGTTTATCTGGAATTATTTATTGGTACAGGATGTTAATTAATGAACTTTGAATGGCTGTTTGAATGAGTTTTTTTTTCTTAGTTTCATCAGCATTTTGATTTCTTTTCAATGAAGAAGAAAAACGCGAAAAAAGATTCAGTAAATACCGAAAATTAGAACCTTTTTCTTGTTTCAGGAGGTCAAATGAATGTAAAAAGTTGGGAATGGCAATATTCATTACATTATGAACATGCCTAAGTTACTTATCGCATAGAAGATGGTTTGACTCCTGGTAAATATTCTGAAAATTTCCGAATATGCTCTGCAGCAATTCAACAAATGCCAATAAATCGATAACGAAAAGAGAAATCAAATTAAACTAAATTTCCTCGAGAACAAGACAAAAAAATCATATGAAAATTGTCTTTGTATGCTAGAAAAATCATTCTCACACTTTGCAAAAGTAGTCGAAAATAAACTTTTCAAAATCCGGTTTTAGCCCCTAGAATTGCTTGTGTTTGATAAATAATCGAACGATCTTAAAGTAAATTAATCTACACTTAGGGTTAAAGAAATATATGATTGAAAAGTTGCATCTATTAATATTTGCATCAACCAGAAAAACAGGAATCAAACGTCTAAAGCTGTTTAATTAACACTCCGTTTATTCGTAAATAACTAATTACAGTCAATAATAAATACAAATGTAAATGTAAAAATAAAAAATCTTGACATTTCTTGCTTGTATTTGACACTCATTTATGCTCATATTTCTTTTTGTGTTTTTATATTAACAATAAGTATGAGTTAATTAAGATGAAATAATGTTATAGAAAAACAATAATAAGTATAGTCCAGTGGTTAAAGTGCTGTTCAAATCAAATGAGGATTAGACTAGGGCTGAGGGTTCAAAGCTGATCAAGGTATCATTGATGTCAATTATTTGCGTTTCCTCGCGATAATGTGCATCTTCGATTCGATTGGCGTGGTATTTGGTCCTTCGCTTTCATGCTGAATCGTTGGCATATGTGTACATGTTGACTGGGATGCTATTTAACTGGGAATAGATAAGATTGAAAAAATGTGGCGTCCAGTCCGAAAGAGAATCGGGAAAGTTGATCTACTCAAGGAGACAATGGATGATAACGATGGATTGAAAAGCAAGCAGAGTAAAGGATGGTCTTGAAAAAGGTATGGATACAAGAAAAGGTAAGAATAATCAGAGGAAAGATCTTTTTGTTTGAAGAAAATGAGATGGGACTTAAATTATTATTATTTTTACCTCTCACTTTCTATCTTTCTATTTATCTTCTTTATTTCTTTCTTGTCTCATGTTTCATCCGTAAGTTAACCTGAATACATTGCATCTATTGTATTGTGAATTCAAGAATGATGAATGTTTTTTTAGCTTCAACGTTATTTCTCGCCCTTTTACTTTCGTTGGCGTTGCACTGATGCTATCGATACGAGTAATAGTACTGAGCAATCGATACTTTTTGTTAGTTGAAAGTTCAAGTTTTTCACTTGACGCCGATTGTTCCACAAAAATCGTCACTATTGCAAGTCTTGAACAATAATATAGCAGAATGCCAGAAAAATTTTGTCTCCAATTGAAAAGATTTGATTGAAGAAGGTTTGAGGTCAACCTTCTGACTTAAAGGGATAAGTGACACGCAAAATCGATCCTAGTCAAATGAAAGTCAACTTAATTTTATGTAAGATGACAGTAAAAACCATGTTTGGTCTTGTCTGGTGCATGTCTCGTTTGGCCACAGTTGCACTTAAAAGTGAATTTTTTCGATTCTTTCTCGCAAGTAGTTCAAGATAGAGCGCTCAATTTTCTGTACGAACTAATAAGGTAGTGCAACTAAAAATTGGCACATCCAGATTTAATAGTTCAAATAAAATTTGAGACGGAATGTCTAGACTTAACCATTAACTTCACCATTTTTCCAGGTATCGAGCCAACAACCTAACTCAAGCTAAATATGAAATTTGAAGTCCGTTGATCAAACATTGGTCGACTATGTCTTCATTAAGTGAATCGTAAAGAGGGCAAAATGAAACAAAACTTGAAGATAAATCATCTCGTTGGTGAAAAATCCCATAGAAAATAAGGTTAAATATCAAAACTTGAAAAATTTGACAAAGATTGCTTTCTCTGATTTTTTCATGAGATAAAATAAATATAATAACAGTAGCTATTTATGGCATATTATTAGGACTCAATTAATAAAAATTAAAAAAATTGTCTAACTAATCTGATTGCTGAATAATTAGCAAAACAATTTCTGCGTCAATTTTTGGTTGAACTACCTTACTATACTTTACCTGAATCTTTTTTGATAATGACTAGGTTAACATCGACTCACATGATTGACAGATTGATACAAAATAGTCTTTACACTACCAGCTTTGAGCTAACGCTCGTTTTTTTCATATGACCAGTAGTTCGCCTGATTTACGAGTGGCCTTTTTTGACAAGCTCTAGCTCTTAAATGAATCAAAATATTCACATAGAACTTTCACCAAAAGCTATCGAATCAAATGTTTTTGCTGATAGAAAAGATTGCCTTCATACGACGTCACGGGAAAATTTGATGTTGCGATCTCAAGTGAAATCAGACGGCCAAAATGCAAAATTTTTTCTGTGACCTCGGATCAATCTAATCTTTGCCGTAACAAAACATGTTTGTTTTAAAGACTTTTAATAAATGTTGATTCATTTAGGAGCTAGAGAGCTTTGGATCCAAGTCTTGAAAATAATTTTCCCTGCGTTGATCAATAAAACTATTCAAGAAATAATATCTACACAAAATTTCAGCTCTATATCGTCACCAGGTTGGAAGAAAGTATCAAAAAAGATTTGACTTTGAAGCGCGACTATGGCCAAACGCGAAATGCTTCAGCAGTTTTGAAAATATCTATCACGGTTTTTCAATGGCCTCTTTCACAAAATTAAGTTAATTTAACGAGGTTCCATTTTTCGTTGCACATACACCTTTAACGCATCAACATTCAGTTCATTATCTTTTATTTATAAATATTTGATCGACCAATACCAATATTATCAAAATAATATCAATCAACACTTCATGAAAGTATTGTTCATCTCTACTTTTGTTAGTGAAGAAGCGACAACAAAGAGGAAGATCCAAAGATGAGTAAGGCTTGACGACTAACTCTCATTATCTTCTTGCCTTTCTATATCTTTTCCTGCTCTATTCTGTCTTCTCTTTTCATCTTACACGCTCTCTCTTTTTTACAATATAAATTATAATTTTGTGAATTCATTATAAAATAATCAGTTGGTTAGTTGAATGAAAATGAATTTCATCAATTATGACTTGCAACGACATCTTGTGGGTTTCAAATAAACTAGTCATACTGCACAGCTGTTTGGGATAAATAAATTTTGTATTTCCCACCATTCATTGAATAAGAGCTGCTGCCACTTTAAAGGATTTTTATCTCAATAAATAAGCTGTTTTCTGAAAAACACGTGATTGTAGAGTAATGAATATGTATTATTACCTGAATAAGGTTAAGTTAACTGTTTAAGTGTTCTAATTAATTCTTCGCCATGTTGATAAACCGTTTAAATAAGGTATTCTCAACCCATCAGTTTTTATCAAATAAATCTACTGTTGCATTGAGTTCAATTTTTTCTAGTTTGCCTGTAAATAATTCAAATTCAAGTCGAGGTTTACATCTAGTGCCAATAGTGGTTGAACAAACTGGAACTGGTGAACGAAGTTATGACATCTTTTCAAGACTTTTAAAGGAAAGGATAATATGCCTGATGGGAGGAATAAACGATGACACAGCATCGCTGACAGTTGCTCAATTATTGTTCCTTCAATCCGAGAGCAGCAAGAAACCTATTCACATGTACATTAATAGTCCTGGAGGTGAAGTTCCTGCAGGAATGGCCATTTATGATACTATGCAATATATTTTACCGCCGATTGCAACTTGGTGTGTTGGTAAGCAGTTTTATGTGATCCGATCCTGAATGTTTGATGTGTTTATTGCAGCGATCCACTAATCCACAGTTTTATAATGGTGATGAGATTTGTTTACTTTGGTTAAATCTGAAAGATTCACGAAAGTGTTTGTTTGTTGAATTTAAATCTTGAAGGAAGCCATTCATATACGGAAACTAGATAACTGACAAAAAATGAAAAGCAACCAAGGTGAAATGAATTTATCAAGGAAACCAGTCGATTTAAACGAAAACGACTAATTAGACATGCTTTCATGGATAGTCCTCATGACCTTCTTGACTACTTTTCTTGCTCATGAGCTTTTTTCAGTTTTCTTTATTTCATTTCTATTTTGCTTTATCATCGATTTTTATTTACCGTCAAGCCTTTTCTATCTTAATTTGTACTTATGGATACTGATTCATCTTCATGGTCATTTTTGTTATGAAAACTCAACCTTCAAGTTTTTATAACTTTATTTGCACCTTTATTCCCACGCTTTCATGATTTCCGTATCTTTTGGTTTTTTTTATCAATTCTAAGTCAACCTGATAGTTGATGTTTTTCTTACCTTTATCTAATTAAACTTACAACTTGTTAGTTTATCTATTTTTTAGTCAAAGTCAAGAATAGAAACCAATGACTATAGATTTTATCAAGGCTTCCAGCTTTAGTGTACAATTTTACTCTGGTTACTAACCACATACAGGGAAAAATCATCATCATCATGTAACAAAAGATGAGAGGATTGCGTGTTATTTGTTTATATCCATTAGAATTGCGCAACTTTATTATCAATTTCATTTGACCTCTCAGTTTCAATATTTGAAAAGCTGATTTTTAATTAATTATTTTAATCTCCCATCTAGGTCAATGCTGTTCGATGGCAAGTTTACTATTAACCAGTGGAACCCCAGGAATGAGACATTCGCTTCCACATTCAAGGATTATGCTTCATCAACCTCATGGTGCAGCACACGGCCAAGCCACAGATATATTCATTCGTGCTGAAGAGATAAATAAGGTTAAAAAAATGCTCAATGGTTTATACGCAAAGCACACTGGACAATCAATTGAAAAAATTGAAGAATTACTTGAACGAGATAAATTTATGTCACCTGAAGAGGCAACCGAATTTGGGTTAATTGATTCAGTTCTTTCTCATCCTCGTACTACGAGTACACAAGAATCGGAGCCTCACTAAATATCTGATGCATTGAAATGATCAGATTACAATAGCAAAGACAACAAACTGCAAAATTAATCAAATTACTGGATCTCCGGGTGTTGTAATTACCAGTGGTACTTAACAATCAAACAAGTTTATTAAAAGAAGAAAGATAACTGCGCATTCAAGAAAATCATCCAAAGTTGATCAAGCCAGGAATAATTATTCAAAGGAATTATGATAATGAAATTGGAGTCAGCTAAATCAATTTTGAGAAGATGCGACAGGAAATCAAAAGGAAAGGATAATCATACTAAGAAAATCTAACTGCGAGTTGCTCGCACTTTATCACCACTTACAAAATTTCCGGAAATATGACATATCCAGTGACAGATTCATGTTTAAATTTTATATCCTTCGTACTAAATTCACGGTAGCATTCACGGTTTCAAAATCAGATTATGTCAGATAAAGATGCATTAGTAGTAAAGTAAAAATTGAAACTTTTTGTTTTTAGTTAAAGAATTTTTTTGTCAAAAAGTTGAATATAATGAAACGAATCTTTCATTTTTTCAAATTGTGAAACAAGAAAAGTACAGAAAAAAGAAGAATATGATTTACATTGCTCGGGCAATTAAGGGATTGATTAATTAGTTTACTTTTTTTCGTTTGTTTGTGGGTTTTTGGGCTTGTAAGTGATTCGTTTGAGATGATGTACCAAAAAGAAATGAACACTTAAAAAGCAAACTGTCAACTCCATAAATCGAGCAGTCATCGGGTCTTCGTTTTCTTGTGTTAACAGTAATAACAATGATTTCTTTTATCTTTAATTATGACAATTATCTGGTTAATGGTTAGCCTTTGGTGTTTTACAAAAAAAAACGTGAGAGAAAAAATGAAATAGAATAGAAGATTCCTGACAAACAAAGAAAAATTAGAAAAAAAATGTCGATCAATTGCCATCAATAGCTTAATTATATTGTGATATTATTCCTTACCAAAGATTATCAAATGACAACCAAAAACTATCTCCATAATCAATCAAAAACAATCACCTAAATGGGTTACACATCTATAATAAAATTACAATATATTTTTATAAATATGTAGCCACGACAACAACTTTACGTAGTAGTAATTAGTAAATACCAATTGATTTTTTTTTTCATTCAAAATAACACACCATGTCATAATCTCTTAATTAAACTATTGATGTAAACCTTTTTTTCCTCTTTGTTTTAGCCCAAAGCATGATGTCTTGAACAATTTTATCACCATTCAAAATTGCAAAGGTTTTGATTTTTCGTTTCTTGATTATTTCGTATCACATGTGAATCCTCTTCATGTAATTTGATAAAATTCAGTTGTACGGATGGTAAGAGATGTTTTTTTTGTGTTGGCTTGTGTTTTTTGGTGAGTTTGTTTTTTTTCATGTGGTGTGTTTATGTGTGTGAGTGTATGTTTTATTTATTTATGTAGAGGTTTTGTATGCATGTATGTAATATGTGTATGCTATTAGGTTGATAAGAATGATAAGTTCAAGTTATAATTCCATATCTTTAGTTTCATCATCAGAGAAATCACTCATCGAGCTTTCCTCGGACGAAGATTCTTTGTCTTGCTGTTCTTTCAACGCTTCTTCGGTAGCATATTTTTTCACATAATCTGTAGAAGAGAAAAGAAAAAGAAAAGAAAAAGTTACATTAGCACTTTCCTACTTCAAAAATAACCAAGGACTGGAGTGTATATATTTATATAAATGTATATTACGAGTAAAATATAACCTGAGGGTAAAAAAGAGATAGGGAAAAGAGAGGAAGGAAAATGAGGGTTCCCCAGATGAATGTTGACCCATCTTGAGGGAGAGGGTACCAAGCATGAGATGGATTGCTTTGAAATGATGATAAAGTAGTAGAAGAGAAGAGAAGTTTAAAGAAACATAATAATGATTCATGTTTCAAACTCATAATTTTGCAATCCTTACACTCTCATGGAGAAAATGTTCCATCATTAACAATTAGAGAATAAATTGAAGGAAAAAAAACTTATCATATTTAACAAGTGAAAGAGTGGAAAAAATAAAGTTAATTTTTGTTTGTTTGTTTCCACAATCAGTTTGAAAGTTGCAAAATTTAACTCAACAAACAACAAAAGCATAACAGAGATGTTTGATGCTTGATTTTTGTAGGTCAACCAGGTCCGCCCAAGCTTTATCATTACTGTATAATAATAATTCTACTTGCAGTCTATTATATTATCAACTTAATCATTGTTGACCAATATTGTTGTTTTTTTCTGAAAGTTAAAAGCCTGTAAAGTATTTTAAATACAATTAAATCAGTTGAAAAATGGATAAGTAAGGCAACAGAAAAATAAAGGTTGAAAATGTAACATAAGTTAATAATATAATAAATATAAGATTAATTGAAAGAAAAATGAGTAAAACTGATAATTACAAATAAGGTAAAGTGAGGAGTTGAGAGTGAACGGCACAGTTTTCATTTAACTTCTTCACCTTTTTAGATTGCAATTGGTAGTACAGATTTATTGTGTGGTGTTTAGAGCCTTAATCAACAAAAATGATTAGTAGTAGAACGAGAAGTAGAAAAAATAAAGAACTGATAGTTTCCATTATCAGTTAGAACAAGATTTACATGATTTAGTTAGGTAAGGTCAACTTGTGAGTAATAAAAATGAAATTTGAACATTACCTGCAACTTTCCTATTGTATTCCTCGGGTTTATGAAGATACAATGCTGCAGCATCACCATTTAGAGGATCAATTGGATTTGGGTAGGTGAGTAATTGAGGTAAAAATGATTCAAATATGTTGGAGAGATCATAAAGAGCTGTCCAGGCTTGATTGATAACATCCAAACAAACAGTTCCAGATACTTCATCGATGTTAGGATGATAAATTTTGTTCATAAATCCGATGGACGGTGATTTAAATGGATATTTCTCTGGTAGATCCACACGAACCTTCCAAACACCTCCTTCATAAGGTGCTGAATTAGTTGATAAGCAGATAAGGAAATAAGAAGAATAGGTTTCAACATTAACATCAAGAACAAACTAAGGCAAAGCAAAGAGAACAAAAATAAATCCTGACAACAATTGGCTTTTTTTCTGTTGCTCCAGTGAAGGTGAAGAAGGAGAAAAATTGACTTACTTCCTTTGGGTCCATAAAATTTCACACAAAATTCATTTAATCCACCAAGGATAGTAACTACATGTTTAGATTCAATCCTAGAAAATAGAGAAGAGAAAGAGAGATAGAGAAAGAGAAAATTTTTTGTTTATCCATTGGTCTGATTTAATGTAAGATAAAGTGTTATTTACAATTTTAGGACATCGGTATCCATTCTTCTTTTGCCTGGACTTGGTGAGGACATCATTATATCGATAACAGAATCACAATTAGAAAAAAAACGGTTCGCACGGGAAACAAGGAAAACAACGAAATTGATTATACTGTAGTTGTTGCTGCTTTTATGCTTATACTTATGTCTTTAGTGTTAGTGATGATATCGAAAATATCGATAACAATAATCGATATTTTAAATGCTATGCTGAATCGATGTTGACTAATCGATATTAAATTTTTCTCAAGTTTTTGATTAAACCTTTTTAATCAGTTACTTGTGAAGGGTCCTTTCAACAAAACCAGATCACATTAATGACAACAATTTACCCTAACAATAAGTAAATATGTAGATATGATTGCCTTCTTTAATTATCATCTAATCTCTTTAAAAATGATTTGTATACTTTTTGTTTACTCACTTTGACAAACTAAATCCACTCGATGCATCTGTATAGTCGATTATCATCGATCTTTTATGAATTTATTGCGTAATCACTAAACATCGATTTTTCAATCATCGCACATCACTATGCTCTTCATAACATCACCTTGCTCAGCAATAATACTGCTGAAGTACAGGGTGTTAGGATGAGGAGAGGAAAAAAAGGTTCCCCTTGCGCATTAAACTGATTCTGGTTTGTTATGTTTTGGTTTAATGTTTACATTTCATAAGATGTTTTGTATCCACTCTTTCAATTTACTCACAATGTCAGTGATTCTTTTCGGAAGTGAATTAATAAGAGATACAAGGTAAGCTTTATCTATATTATCCCATTTTTTTATAACTTTGTTTACTAATTATTTTTTTACTCTTTGGTGCAGTTTCAAGCTGGATTTTTTTGATTGGAAAATTGACCCTCAATGCTTTATGCAACTGTGATTAGATGAACCATCAGGCCAAATTAATGCTCCACCCACCAAACGAACTTTCTTATCACCCTGTAGTCACTGAATCAAGTATAAGAATGTCAGTGATGACAGCGCCTCACTAAGAAGTCGAGTACGGCTGAGTGGCTCTCACTCCACCCCCTAATGGCCATACACGCTTGGCTGAGCGCTCTTACATCTGTTGGATTTGATAACTTATCTGTTGGTTGGAATTGTAATCTATTTATCGATTGTTTCTCGCTCTTTTCTTAGAATATTTGAATCAATGATCTTTCATTCTATATTCTCAGAGGCTTCATGAAGTACAAAAGAATGCGAGGCTGTCGTGAAGCAAGCAAAAGATTCGACTTTGTGTAAAATGTTCAGACCCAGGCTTCTCAGTAAGTTTATTTTCATTCTATCTGTTATTCATTATTTTCTTGACGAGAAAATCAATTCAAATCTTAAACCAAGTGTCTTATTTTTATTATTGTTTCTGTAAGCTGATTTTCTAATTAAACCTCTGAACTTTTATTTAGATGGCTGGAATGTGCTGGACCCTTCCGTTAATCATCTCAGGGATGTCCTTCTTGGAAATATAATACCTAAATGGAATGATTTACTCTATCAGAATGATTGGCAAGAAGCAATTAATCAGCTTGAAATAGGTTGAATGAAACCGATGCCTCCTTTAGCGGGAAAGGGCGAAAGATTTACTATAATTGGTAGTAGTCATGCAGAATTATCTTTTGCTCATCAGTTGATCAAGTTAGACACAGTTACTATGTATGAGAGAATTACCGTTTTGGTCACGGAAATACTTGTAATATGGTTAACCCACCATGGAAAATTGTTAAACGACGAATTGAATTAATGGCTGTTGAGGTTATCAAAACCAATCTTGATATCGAAAAAACAATCAGTGGTAAAGACTTGATTAATCGATATGATGATTTCTGTGTTGCCACGGGTCCACTTGACCTCGAGATTTTAATATTCTTGAACAAGAACTTGATGCTATTTACTTGCCATGACTTACTTGGAAACTTGACAAAACTACAAATACCAGGCACTCATAAAGAATGGCTGGCATGAGTGTATTGTTTATTAGGTAAGGTTGTACGAGAGACTGTCAGCTCACTTATTCTCACGCTAAGCTGTAGCTAAACAAGCTAAGTAACAAGCTGACTTAGCTTACTGGCCAAAATGGACAGCGGCCTCTATGGGTTAGTTATAATCTTAGTAAATTAACTTACTTACTTTAGCTAATAATTAGAACAATATGCTCATTCAATCAAATTGTACACTTGAAGAAAACTAAATTGGTTGGAATGGCAATCATATTCAAAATTTTTTAATTGAAATACTGCATATATTGTTCGATATCTCATTTGATTTGTGATTTTTGATCTCAATAATGATTAAGATTTTGTATATGATCGCCATTCCAACCATTTAGTTTTCTTTAAGTGTACAATTTGATTAAATGAGCATATTGTTCTAATTATTAGCTAAAGTAAGTAAGTTAATTTACTAAGATTATAACTAACCCATAGAGGCCGCTGTCCATTTTGGCCAGTAAGCTAAGTCAGCTTGTTACTTAGCTTGTTTAGCTACAGCTTAGCGTGAGAATAAGTGAGCTGACAGTCTCTCGTACAACCTTACCGTTTATTAATAATTATTTTTTCAACAATTTACTTTCTTTCTCAAAAGTTTAATATAAGGCAATAGTTTCAGGTTTATTTGCAAGGAAATGGTCGTTTGTCAATTCTGATAAAACCGAGACTAAACTATTCACAGCTTAACCAAGCAGTTAACCAATATTTTTATTGATTTTAAACTACAATTTTAAAAATGCTTTTAACCTTTAAACTCATTTTCAGTATTAACTGTTATTTTTTGATTATTACAGGTCATGGTTTGTTTAGTCGATAATTACAATAATCGAATTCATGTAATGACTCTTTTTGGTTCATTCAGACTTGTTAAATCAATAAGAACCACATTTTTGTTATCATGTTTAAACGATTTGAGTTTAAATTGAATTCTCAAATCGTATCTATTGATTGAAATGGCATCAATAATTAACAAATGCTTGTCATAATCAGTTTTTCAGTATATACAGCAAATTTAGACTTTTCAATTATTTTTGATTGTCAGGTTACGAACTAGGCTGATTAAGTATTTTAAGATGACATGAAGTTGAAATTGATCCAGCTAAATTGGAAGCCCGACAGACGTATTTCCCTGCCGCTGGTCGAGTTGATTTCTCGATAATTAATCGACATATTCCTCCTGTAAGCGAATCAATTTGACTACCTGAAGCAGAGGCAACTTCAATGTCATTGTGATACCATTTAATTGTTGGAGGAGGATAACCGTCAACTTCACATTCCAATGAAATGTAGCTTCCTTCTGGTATTGATTTATCTTTGAGTCCCTAAAAGTGCCAATCAATGAAAAAAGAAAGACAATTAATAATCGAGGTTCAGTAAATTGTTTGTGTTTATGATGAGCTTGAATTTACCAAATAAGTAAAACTTACATTGATGAAGATTGGAGCTCGAACAGGATTACCTTCGGAAGCTGGATGATCAGAAATGTCTTGACCAAAAAAGGAGGTTGATTGGGAGGAGTGGAGAGATGTTTGGGATAAAGAGCCAACTGAAAGGGTTGTCGATAAAAGGGATGGACATATATCACCTCTAGGTATAGACATGGCCTGGTAATGGGTAAAATGGAGAAGCAAATATGATTTTTATAACAGTTTACAGTTACGGTGAATTTTGTGTAAACAAACAAAAAGCAGTAAACATCTTGAATAACATCATCATCATACAATACATTAATACATTAAACATTAGACCTTGGTTACCTTTGTGAAAGACTGTGTTTCCCTGTTTTGACCAGGAGCTCGAACTGGTTGCCATTTAGGAGTTCTTGGTAAAGTTGTTGAAGCTGAGTAGAAATTTTTTGGAACCCAAACTGGTTTAAATTCTGAATTATCTTCCTGAGCTGAAAAGTAGCTGGGCTCTTCAGAAATATCTGATTTAGCTGATGAGGTTGAATATTTATAGCCACAAGGAAGGGATTCAAAGGAATCAGCTTGCTTTAAATCACTTGTATAAGAATAGACACCAGAGATTCCAGATGATTTAAACAATCGTCCAGGTCCTTCTGAGGAAAATCGTCGATCCAAACTCATGCATCGTGTTTTGAAATCGTAGGTTGAAGCAGCCTGTTCCATGGCTATTCGAGTGAAAAACTGGTTTAAAAATAAGGGAAAAATTTATCATGAGAAGACTTGATTGTATAATTTAGTTTATAATTTAAGCTAATTGATAGTTTAACTTACATCTTTTTTTTGTTTCACTGAGGCACCTTCATTGACGCAACGTATTGCACTGCCACTTGATATGCTTTCTCGCCTTGATTCTTGGACTAGTAGATTGGCATTAGATTCAATTGCTCCAAGTGAATTACTGGCCTTGACTGTAATTAAACCTGAATCTTCAGGCCAAGCTTCTTTAAAAGTTAGTCGATAGATTCCGTTACTTGGGTTGGTAAAAATGAAATTTTCATCATTAACATTGAGCGGGATTCCCTTTCTATACCAAATGACTTCTGGAATAGGATTTCCCGACAATTCAATTTCAAAAGTTATCTCTTCTCCCGGATTAACTAATTGATTGGTTAAATGGCGGACAATATGAGGTGATCTGATATCTGTTTGGAGATTGCTTGAGGAAGGTGCGCTATTGTTTCTTTCAACAAACGATTTAACCTCGTGAGATTCAATTCCTTTATCTGTGGTAACCAAATTTTCTTGTTGATAAGAGTGACTGATTTGAGGTTCATTGTCATTTATTTTGCTGAAATGGTGCTCTTCTCGGGTGATTGATTCACTTTTTCGTGAAGATGAGTGGAGAGGAGAAGGGACAAGTTCAAGTGTTGATCCTGTTAATGAAGATGTTGGTTGAGATAGTTGATTGATAAATGGTTGGGCTGATTGTGAAGCTGATCTTGAAGAGGTTGAGGTTGTTGTCTTGAAAATCTTTGATGAACTGGTCATTTCACGGAATGTTGTTCTTATCTCGGAACTAGCTCGTTGATTAATTCCTAGTGGTAGATTAAGTTGATTGGACGCTGCCAATCCTGTTAAAGATTGAGAACTAGTTGATTTATGGAGATCAGGCATAATAATGTTACAACTGGACACTGCTTTGCCAGCCGTATTTTCAGCAACAATACAATAATTGCCAACAAGATCGCTCGTAATTGTCGGTATAATGAGACTACAAATCTCCCCATCTTGATTCAGAGTGAATTTACTCAAATCACTCAACTCAATTTGACGATGATTAAAATACCAGGTAACCTTTGGTTCGGGAAAACCTTAAAAAGAAAGAAATGGAATTATTTATACTGAAAATGCTATTGATTATATTTTTACAGAAATGACTTTATACCTGTTATTTTGCAAGTTAACGTAACATTGTCGCCTGATTTAACCACTCGATCTTCCAAGTATTTTAAAAATTGTGGATGTTTGGCTGTAATTTTAGGTTTAATTGTAACCTGACAGCTGCTTGATGCTTTGCCTATTGCATTGACAGCTTCAACCGTATAAACTCCTTGGTGAGATCGAGTTACATCTTGAATAATCAAGGAATAAGTTTTACTTTCCATATCTTCGGTAACCTCTTGACCAAGAGAGCAGAAGACATGTTGACCATCTCGATACCAGTTGACTTTAGGAGGTGGATGCCCAGTAACAGCACAGGATAAAAACAGAACTGATTTTTCATCCAAAGTTACGTCAGTTAAATTTTGTATAAACATTGGAGCTCTATCAGGCAAATTTTCTGGTTTATCTGTAAATAGATTTAAAAATATATAAACATTCAATGGTTAGATAATGATTCAAGTAAAAAAATATAAAATGTTAACTCATGGTGGAAAGGTTTCGATATATTTTCACCATAATCTTCCCAACCACTCAACTTACCAGGAATCTCTATAAGACGTTGACTTGTAATGTTAGTTACATCATGATAAACCATACGCGTAATCTTTTCCTCACTAGATATTTTCTGAACTGAGCTATTTACCATAGTTTCAGCATTTTTAACTTCAACAGGCTTAGGCTTAGGTATCTAAATCAAGCATAAAAAAAGAGGAATCCAACATAATCAGTTAATCACTTTTTTTCCTTTGATTAAAGTATATTTAGCTTAATATTTACCTCATCTGTTTGCACGGAAACTTGAATTGCTCTGGAAGATTTAATTTTCTCCTCAGCAATTTGACTTTTCCGTGCCTCCATTAAGGCTTCAATTTTAACCATTAAACTGTTGATATGAGTTAAACATGATTGAACGCAAAGGACGCCACGATCTTTGTCCAGGAAAGGATCTTTACTCTGAAGTGAAATAAAAAATAGAAAAGAATTTTCGTTAAAAAAAAAGATTCTTCGATAGATTCATCAAAACATTTACCTGTTTTATTTCACGAGTAAAATTGGATTCCAGATTCTTAAGCTTTACCGTCTCTTGCTTCAATGAGACCCAAATCTCTGTCAATGGACGAAGACCTTCATCACTAACCTTTTCAAGCTTAATCAAATCATTTTCAAGTTGATCTAAATTACGAGTTACCTAAGAAATGACAGAAAAATAAAGATCACAGTTGAAGTTAACAATGAAAACACATGAACTCATAATGTAATCAAGGTTTTTGCTTACATCAGCAGAGACTTTGTGAAATGTTGAATATCGTTTTGACAAAAGGATTCGGTTCTCTAGTAGCGATGAATACAATTCCCAGTTCGATTTAAGTTCATCAATAGAGTTTTGAACATCTTCGGGAAGAGTTTCTCCTTCGGATTCCATTCTGTTGACAATGGAAAGTAAAACTTTGAGTTCCAATGACTTGGTTTCCATTTCAATTGAAAGTTTGCGATGTTGTTCCAAAAAGTCATTAACAATTCCAATTGAGCTTCCCATATCTTGATGTCCTCGTAAAAAGTCACCAACTCTTTGGTTTAACCAACGACTGAGATCATCTTTTAAATTAATCACTTTAACAAGTTTTTCACTAATTTCCCGAGTTTGTTGCTGTTGATAAATATTTTGATCTTCAACCATTTCCACCTCAGTTTCGGTTGCAGTTTCAGTGGTCACAATTGGTTGGATAGAAGCAAGCTTCTCCTCGAGAGCGCGACACTTTTCTTGGATCTCATGAAGTTTAGCATTAATGGGTTGAATATAAGCTTGATTGGTCCCAACAAGATCCAACAAATAGTAGCCTTGACTCACAGTTTCCTTAATTGTCTCTTGAATATAATCGAGAGTGATACAGGGACTAGGTGATTGAGATCGATGTTGAACGGGAAAAGAAGGTCTTTCGAGGGAATCAAACATGGTATCAAGTTTAGCAGAGGTTAGGGAGGCTGCTTCCAAGAAGGATGCAAAGGAACTTTGCAAAGATTTCATTTCTTCTAGGGTAAACATGAGACTACTGTATTCCTCCAGAACACTGAAAGCTAAATCTTTAACTTGACTGTTCATCTCCTCTGAATGTTGATCAATCTCACTCGCCAGGCGTAATGATTCTGTGCCCAAGTTTTTCAAGCTTCGCTCAATTTCATCCATTTTGTAGCGAGCAATCCCGGCTTCACGAGCTGAACAACCGGGATTGATGCCTTCAAGAATGGACTTTTCTTTGTCCATGCGACTGGCAATCTGAAACAAAAATAACATTATCCATTGTAATGTGACACTGTCAAGTTTAGATTGAAAGGACCATGCAACAATGTTAATGATTTTGAGCAATTAAAGTTTTTCTCAGCTAAATCACCTCTGTTTTGAGCAAAGTGAATGATATTACACTTTAGTTGGGCTTTTAAACAACAATCTTCAACAAATGCGCGATAATTTGCTATTAATATTCCAAATCAATCAGCTTGTCAATTGAAGCCATTGCAATTGGATTCTTAAGAGCCATTATACTATGCAGTAATTGCCATTGAATCTAATGGTTGAACCAAAATACAATTGCTGTTGTAGTGTAATGAAAGTAAATTGTGGAAACCAAATCGTCTTTTTGGTGCATTGTGATGTATGATTTTTCCGCATTGATTTAGTTGTTTATCTAACTAATAACTATTTTTAAATCAAATGTTTACTCAAGTAATATATTTTTGTGATAAAATTTTGTCTAAATAGCTACTTCAGGCAAATTAAGGCAATTTCAAGCATTTAAAAGTTGGTTAGGAATCCATGAAAATACGAATAGCGGGCAATTTAAGTTATACTGTATCTTATCATTCAGATAAAATGCAGTACTGGTGATTTAATCTGCTGGCGTTTTATTGGGATATGAAGAGGAAACAAAATAAATGTACAAACCCCATTTAGAAGCTCCATGTAATGTAATCTAAGATATTGTGAGTCCAATTGTTTCTTTCGTTGGATGAATAGGGTGACAAGTCGTCGCCTTTTTGCCTGTAATCTCTCCAAGTAGTCAATAACATAGGCAATCACATTGGCTATTTCACTGGATTTGTATAAAGGCCTGGAATCAAAGAGGTTGGCAGCAGCCATGTCGTCCAATTTAGCTAACAGTAAATGTTGTTCATTCATCGCAAACATTGACGACTCTAGAAGATTTCGTTTGAGTGCTTCAATATCAGCTAATATTTTTCGCACTCCTTCCAGACTATCAGGCAGTTCAACAACAGAAAATTCATTTTCCGCTTTTTCAATCCACTGATTGAATTGGTCACATCTTCGATAGAAAGTAACTGCTTGACTCAACGTTTGAGATCTCAATTGTAACTGGAGGTTCAAATTTTTCCAGGCTAACGCCAGATTCTCAGCCATGGCTGAAAATACAATTGGATCGGTTTCCTTGTTTGCAAGTATCTCATCAGCTGAGCCCAGGAGCTTTTCGACTGGAGTTTGCTTTGTCTTTGAATTAATAAAAGATATCAGTAATTAGACATTTTGATAAGTCAATGATTTAAATTGAGAAATGATTGAATAATCAAAATTCCGCATTTCAATCCTTACCTCAAGCTTTTTCAGTGTCGTTAAATGCTGCTGCTGAAAGTCGATCGCTTCATCGAGTGATCTTCCGATGTCAAGCAGTGAAGGCTCCATATCACAGATCTTTAACTCAATCCAATCTTTACTCTGTTTTCAATAAGAAGCAAGAGTAATGTAATTAATAAACCGTAATTGATTGTTGATATATCTTGATATAGATTGAACTATCAAAATTGAACATTTACGTTAAATAAAAATATAAACATCGACCTCAATTTGAAACCAAAATTTGTTAAATATAATAAAATCAACGATTTACAAACTACACAAACTACTTGTACTTTACAAAGCATTCAAAAGCAGCAAAATGTGATAAACTAAGGTTACGTTTTCAAGAATACTGGTGACTCAAAGGATAAAACAAAAATCATTGATTTTACCGGCAATGCGACATTTTCAAATATCCATTTGAAACAAGGTTATTTGGATGGTCTTCAAATTAATTTAGTTAATAAGGTAATCAAATCTACTTACCACTAGTACCGCAATGATTATCCTAGTTTTAGCCGATTGAACACCAATGGTACTGATTGCTGTTGTTTTGGCCCCATTAGCTGGAAAATCAAGACTCTCATGTCCTCTCAATGTTTTTTGTAATTCCATTGCAATAGAGTACAATTTAGAAGATCACAATAACCGTTGATTTGTAAAGGTGATTGTTGGTTTACCAGTCTGGATGGACGAGAGGAACCAGGAACAGCAACGTTTATTTAGTTGGATCCTTTCTTTGGTGAACTATATCAACTAGTTGGCTTTAATCTTTACCATCCTCATTGCTCATCATCATGGTTTGCTTTTCATCTCGACTTGTAATAGTTTTAACACACAGATGGGATGCTGAAAGGAAGAAGACGAAGGAAAAGAGGTGAGAAGAAGAAAGGAAAGGCAAGAGAAATGCAAGAGACATTAGTTTTTTGGATGTTACATCTCATTTGGGTGAGGCAAACTCCCCTAGACACACTTTATTTTTGGCAACACAACTTTCAGTCTTCTAATTTTCTTCTCTCTCTTTATCTCTAAATAAATCATAATGGACTTGAAATATTGTGAATGTTTAATCTCAACTGGAAATGTAATATTTTTTCCCATAAAACACCAGTAACAGTGAGTTTACTAGATGAGATCCAATTTATCCAATTTATCCAATGTACTCCAACTACTGCTAACATTGTAAGTTTCAGATGAATCGGGTTAGTATTTGGATGGCAATTCTGCTCATATCAATTGGAGTGAATTACTTTGACCGAAAAACCGTTTTTGACAATCAAACACGAAATATATTTCATCTTCATCCAGGCTGAGAATATTGTTCATCGAAACAAAACAACGTTCAAGATTATCTTTACCGTAAACTTAATGCCTTCTCATTCGATCTCGGTCATCATCATGTTCATCTAATTGATTACCTAAACATCATCAATGATTGTGGCTGCTTGATTCTTTTTGACTAATTTTAAATTAAATTAAACTTATATTTTATTTATTTGAACCCGTTTTTTCACTTCAAATGTACAACCAATTGTAAATAAAAATATTAATTGTAAATCATTTTGTACTAAATTAAAATACATGTATGTTTCAAGATTGAGATGTATTATAATCTATTATGGTGAATAAAAGTATATAAACATTTATGAAATGTGAGTGCATCAAAATTATGCGTTTTGTGGCTAAACTGAAAGGATTCAACAAAAATGTTGAGAAAACGCAGAATCAATATTGAATTATAAATAAGCGTAAAATAGCCAGAGCTTTCTTTGAATTCAAATTCCTGTGAAAATTATGTTAAATTAGGATTTGGGAAAATAACGAATCCCTATTTCAAAGCGTTTTGTGAATGCAAGCCCTTTTTGTTTATAATTAATCAAGTTCAAATTTTTCATGTATCACTCTTCATCATACAAAAGCTTTATTCGGAAATCGATGTTATATTGTAAAGCTCTTTGAATTTCATTATCTAGAATGAGCGCATATTTCGTCGTTACTTTTAAGCAACAAATTAACACAATTATCACATTTATAAACAAGTTGCCACAAATGGGCGGAAACGGGTAAAAATTTACTTCTTTTGCATTTCGACTAGTGTTGGTTTGCAGAGACATGAAAGTTGAGTCCATTTGTGCAATTCAAAGATTTCTCTGATCGATGGTTCTCGAGAAAATCGGGTTCGAAATTGAAACTTGAAAAGCTTTTTGTACAATTATAACAGCAGATCTTTTCATGAAACTTATAGTACTAATGTGGCTTTTGATGATAAACCAAGAAATGTATTCATTTTTAGAAATAAAATTTTTCTTTTTCTGTAAAACGAATTAGTTCGATTTTAATCAAACCGATCCCAATCTATGACCATAAGAGTTAACGAGCTCAAACTTATTATTTGTCCATGAAAAGGGTTGCCTCACATTATGGATTGAATAATTTTTTCAATAAATCAGCAGTTCTCTTGATTTTGGCCATTTGCCTTAGAACTTTGAGCCTCGATACTTCGAGAATGGTATCATCTACAATAGCTATTCTCTCACCAAATTAATTCTTAGCTAATAAATAATGCAATGCAATTTAATTAGTTTCCATTACAGCATCTGGGTTACAATTTTCGGGCTTTAAATGTACTAGAAACAACTTATTCAACACATAAAACTCATATTAACACATATCTTGCTAAATAAACCACTTTTCTGGTTAAACTTATAAATGAGATGCAAAGAGTGCTGCTAAAGGCTGGAACATTTGAGTTTCGATTCGAGACTTAATAAAGTTTGTAGGGAAATGAAAACTGAGTTCATTGGTACTATTAAATAATTCATCCGATGGACAGTTTTCTAGAAAATCAAAGTCAAAGTTTAAACTTCGAACGTGTTTTGTGCAGCTATGGAAGCAGATTTTTTCATGGAATTCTATGCAACTGATGTATCCTTTGATGAGCAACAGGAAAATGATCTTATCTTGACGAGTAACATTTTCGGTTTCCTGTAAAGTATATAAGTTCGATTTGCATTTAAACCGATCTTCTTAAGCGACAGATACAGTTAGAGGACTGAAACTCATAATTTGCCAATAAAAATTGATTGTGCACATCATGATTTGAATATTTTTTCAATCCAACAACAGATCTCTTGATTTTGAACCAATGGCTTCAAAACTTTCGCCTCAATTATCTGAGAATGGTATAACCTACGATCATTATTCTTTCTCGAAACATTAGATCAAAATATGGACTACAATATCTTGGAATATCAAACCATGTAAGATCAGCCAAAAACGCTATAGCATTGTATTTACTTATGTTGTTAGATTTGAAACTTGGTTTATAAAGCTAACCAAAAATCTTATGCGTCAAAAGTATCTTAATTATTAGATGAATCAACTTAGATTTTATTTGGTATTTAGTCATATAATGTTATAGCCCATAATGAGATCTAATATTTCGAGAAAGAATAATGATCGTAGATGATACCGGCCTCGAAATATCGAAGCTCAAAGTGTTAAAGCCAATGGCCAAAATTAAGAGAATTACTGATTATTTGAAAAAAGTGTTGAGTCTGTGATATGCTGCAACAATTTTTATGGGCAAATAATAAGTTTCAGCTCTTTAAATATGGTGGTCGGTGATTGCCGTCGGTTTAAATAAAATTTACACTTGACCTGTTTTACAAAAACAGAATATGTTATTCGTCAAAATAAGATCATTTTCCTGTTGCTCATCAAAGGATACATCAGTTGCATAGAATTCCATGAAAAAATCTGCTTCCATAGCTGCACAAAACACGTTCGAAGTTTAAACTTTGACTTTGATTTTCTAGAAAACTGTCCATCGGATGAATTATTTAATAGTACCAATGAACTCAGTTTTCATTTCCCTACAAACTTTATTAAGTCTCGAATCGAAACTCAAATGTTCCAGCCTTTAGCAGCACTCTTTGCATCTCATTTATAAGTTTAACCAGAAAAGTGGTTTATTTAGCAAGATATGTGTTAATATGAGTTTTATGTGTTGAATAAGTTGTTTCTAGTACATTTAAAGCCCGAAAATTGTAACCCAGATGCTGTAATGGAAACTAATTAAATTGCATTGCATTATTTATTAGCTAAGAATTAATTTGGTGAGAGAATAGCTATTGTAGATGATACCATTCTCGAAGTATCGAGGCTCAAAGTTCTAAGGCAAATGGCCAAAATCAAGAGAACTGCTGATTTATTGAAAAAATTATTCAATCCATAATGTGAGGCAACCCTTTTCATGGACAAATAATAAGTTTGAGCTCGTTAACTCTTATGGTCATAGATTGGGATCGGTTTAAATTAAAATCGAACTAATTCGTTTTACAGAAAAAGAAAAATTTTATTTCTAAAAATGAATACATTTCTTGGTTTATCATCAAAAGCCACATTAGTACTATAAGTTTCATGAAAAAATCTGCTGTCATAATTGTACAAAAAGCTTTTCAAACCCGATTTTCTCGAGAACAATCGATCAGAGAAATCTTTGAATTGCACAAATGGACTCAATTTTCGTGTCTCTGCAAACCAACTGAGTGTAAATTGACAATTAACTAACTTGTACCCGTTATCGCCCATTTTCCTTTCAGTCTTTGTGTCAATTATGTTTATTGTGTCTTTTTAGTAACAACCTGCATATTTCGGTTGACATTGCAAATAATAAAGAAAATTAATTTTCATTACGACATTAGTTTCATCAATTTGAGTTTAAGCTCTTTATTTTTTGGTTTCTTAATTTTCAATTTGAGTCTATTTCAGCGAGGATTGATGGCGAAATTTCGAAAAATGAAACTGAAAAGTCAAACGTTCAGTTATTCTCAAGAATTGATCATTGACAAGAATTTTCAGATCAGTAATGATTGAAGATCTTAAGATGAGACAAACTGGGATGAAAGGGTCCTACTTGAAACCACACACCCACACCTGAAAGACAGGATACTTTTTGCCAAGCCACACAGTAAAATGAACAATTAACAATCAAACAGTAACAAATATAGAGTAATCGAGTTATGTCCATTATCCGACAATTGAAATTCAATCGGTAGAAGTGATGAATTGATTGGTGTTTAGTGTTTAAAAAGCATGTTCCGTAATTGATAAAAAAGTCGTAGGTGTGGGTTCAGTAGGACCCGAAATGAAATAAAAACGATTAAGCACAATACAATGTTTAAAGTGTACATATGATCTAATTTTATTATTTTGGCAAATGGTTTCATATCGGCATGGGAATATACAACAAAATTAACAATAATTTAAAATTAAGATAATTTATAATAAAGATTAGCAATAAAGGTTCATCTATAATAAGATGGATACAATTTTGGTTAATATTTAACTTCGGCTTCTTTCTGTTCAGGTTCAGTTACTTGTTCAGTCATAGCAAAACCATTGTTATCGACTCCACCAGTTTGCTTATCTTTACCTCCCGTTTCAACATTATCTGGTTTGCGTTTGTGCATATTTTTGGTGACCAAATGGGGCAACTTGAATTTGATCCACATAAAGACAGAGAAGGGAATTATTGCAGCACCAGCAAACATGTGAAAACCGAGGCCAGGATAAAATGAAAGGGTAGCGTTAAACAGTCTAATCAAAACCCAATCAGTGCCGAGGGTTAAAATTGAACTAAAAACCGAAAGTAAACTGAAAACACCTGCAATCTCATCTCTTTCCACAACATTACAAAGGACTGAACGAACAGCAGATCCAAATAGGAAGGCAACAGCACCAGATAGAGTTGCCGCAATGAAACCAGCAGATGATAACCATGCTCCAGTTATAATTTGTTCAGCAGTGTGTGAAGCAATAGCCATTAAACCAAGATTAATGTCAGAGACGCCAAGTCTTTGGATTAAAATTCGTGGGCCAATCAACTGCATAACAGCTGGAATAACCCTGACAGCAGCATGATAAGTTGAATATTGATAATTAGACCAACCATAGGCTTTCTGTGAAAATTGGAATGAAACAGCGCTTCTGAAGGAAAACTCAATGTGTAATACAATCTCGGCTACTACAAGCAACAACAGAGCTTGCTTTTTCCCGTCATCTCTAGGCTTGGTTAAAGTTCTGAACAGCTTTTTCAATGCTTCTAGAGAGAAAACCTTTCTTATAAATTCTTTGATTGCCCCTTTATTATGAAATGACAATTTACTTTCCATCGATTGCTGAGTTTTAAAAGGTAAATTGTATTTAACATAATCAGGATTGCGAGCAACTCGTTTCTCATTCACTTTATAAACGGTTGGTACTTTAAAGATGAAAAACAAAACTGAAATCACTTTGAATGTCAATGAGATTATGAAGACTCCAAGATAATTGTGAACTTGATTTGGAAACCAAGGTTTTTGATCAAGAATCCAACCTCCCATATACTGACCAGCAATTGAACCTAATAGATTTAATTGAATAGTTGAATAATTTGACTGAAAGATTTAAATAAACTGCAGACTTACCGGTTAAACTGGCAACGTCTATTGAAGCAAATTTGATGATCCTTTTCTCAGGTGGATTTGTCAACACAACATAGGTTTGTAGAGCCATAAAAGTATTTCTGATGGTTCCAAAAATCCAGGGAAACAGATCGACGATCAGAACTGTCTTTGGATCTAATTTTATGAATGTAAAGGCAAATAATTACAAAATGCCATCGAAACAAAACATTAAGTCCACTCATTGAGGCAATTCAATCTTGCCATCGATGACTCGATCAAGAAATTGTGAAAATCTTTCATTTTATTAGTGATTTCTTCCAACATTCATTTAAATTTCAATTATGTCTCAATGTTCATTTAAAATAAAACAATTTTCAAGGTGCTTTGACTTGCAAAGTAAATATATCAGAATCTTTTGTTAACCATTTCACCTGCTATTTATCTTGCCTATGGAATTCATGATGTAAAATTCAGCAAATAAAACTCTGATGTTTCTTATTATCATTTGACTTGGATTTGTTTCTATAATTGTTGATAAACACTGAGTATAACCAATATATTAATCTCTGTGAAAATTATAAACACATTAATCCTTTAAGAAGTTTGATTTCGTCTAAGGACACCAGATAAGATGGATTCTATTCCAAATTAGCTACATGTACTTGGATAATCTGTGATGAGCATGATAAACAGTCTCAATCAGAAGCAAATTGAAACGATTTTTAATGTTGACTTGAAAATTGAGAGACCAGATAGCAACAAAGTAATCAGAAACTTACCCAATTCAAAGTAGATTGCGTTACCAATGTAAATCAGGATTTGAAGTATACTGCTTATACATGGCATGGTAATGATGAATTTAAGGTGACTGGGATAATTGTTGATCCACGAACCAACAAAGAGTGTCGTACAAATGGCTGGAAGTTTACCAAGAATTGAACGGTAGCTTGAGATGATTGAAGTCTCCTTTAGGACCAGCGTTTTATTTTCAGACTTGTCAGCCAAACAATCATTCAAAGGAAATCCAAATTTATTTAAACAAATTTTATCTTCAATTAATTGAGTAACAACGGTTGACTGAACTGATAGACCATACATGAAAATCAAATAAAAAAACTCCATTTGAGAGTCTCTAAGGGTTGCAGAGATGGACTTCCAATTGATCTTCCCCATTTTCACTGGACTTCAATGGACGCTACCGAGTTCACCAAATTATATTTTTGTTGTACTTCTTTTTTATATACAGGTAATGAATTACTTGGGAAGGATTGGAATTCGCAATAAACCGTTTCCATCCATCAAAAGCTTATTTATACAAATGTTAACTTGAATTTTGTTCAATTGTTTCATCCCAAAAATTATCGAGCTCAAGAAATAGATATTTTAGTTATCAACTTGCATTCCATTGGGATAAACCATTTTCAATGCGAAATTAATCATTGCTACTTGGATTAAAGCATTAATCCTCCTTGATAAACCACTGGTCTTAATTGCAGTGCTTATACACCACAGCCATCAATATCATCCTGATTTGTAACCAGATAGATAGGAATTTTTTTGCCATTAATATCCATCTTGTACCAATTGTGATTTTTTTTTCATTCAGTTATGATGGAATTGAATATAAGTCAATCTTATATGAAATATTTTGTCTTAATCTGCCATTATCTGAAGTCTTTTTTATCCGCGTGTGTTCAGTATTCCAGTCAAATGATTTCAAGTGCACTGAAATATTTATTCCAATACATATGTAATGTTTAACATGGATGAAAATTTCCATAATAATCTATAATTTTGGTTTACTTTATTTTTCCATTCTGAAATCTGAATGGATTTCATTATAAAAAGTAGAGTTTTTAAAGGCTTGGACAGAGAGCTTTTGAAGATAAGTGTTACATTTTGAAAAATAGATGAACAAAAAATATAAAAAATGGTATGAATTAAATGCAATTAGATACAATGGTTGATAGGTTTAGAACACTAATCAACGAATGATGAATTTATTAAACTTGGTCCTTTGGAATGAAGCGAATACAGTCTTTCGAAAAGCGAACGAGTGTAGGAAATGAAGCGCTCCGAAAAAGTCTCTTGCTCAGGAATTTCTTGGAATCTTAATTCTGCAATAGTTCCCAAGAGAATGTATTTTTTGATACCAAGATTAGTTAAAGCGAGAGTCTTCAGTTCTGAATGGTTATGGGCTTCACAAATAATGCAACACAGGATTCGCTGTTCACTAACAGTTTTAGGGTTGAAAGTTGCCAAATATGTAAGATCAGAGCAAACTGTTTCAAAGTTGGTAATGATAACTTTGGCGTCTTTCAGCATCTTTCTTTTTATGTCTTTCCGAGTTCGTAACATTTCAGCAATCCAGTGAGGTGATAGGTCATTAATGGCTCGTACGTTTTTAAGATGCTCAATACACTTTGAATACCTTTCTTTACCTTTTTTTTTCTGTTCAGTTTCCTTTTCGAGAGTTGCGATATGACCCGCATATAATTCAATTAGCAGCTCGTCAATTTGAACTTTCACATCATCGCTTGGATCTATTATGACTTCATTTTTACCATCGAAACCTTCCGTCTTCAAATGAGTACAAAGATCTTTTCTCAAATCTTCGTCTTCGGAAATTATTAAAATTGGCGTTTTTTCATCATCTTTGGTTTTGAAGAAAGACAAGTTACTGACTAGTTGTTTCAAGACTGGTGTGATGAAAGATTGATAATAAGGGACTTCTAAATTAACAGCAAGGAATGAAGATGATGAAGGATCATTTTGTCCAACAAGATCATTGGCTTTTTGGAACGTATCTGCTTTTTCTGGATCAGTAATCAATTCCTCATTAATACCAACACCAGAGGTTTTAATTACCATGACAGGCTTTAGGAAATGCTCTTTATAAGGATAATCATCAAGCAGAAAAAGTGCTTTGGCCATTTGTAAAATAGGTAAAAAATTGAATAACTTATGGATTCCCAGGTGATAGTCACTCCGATCATAAAGAGATGTGTTTTTCCTTGTTCTTAATACACTTTCTTCGCATAAATGATCATTCTTGAATTCCGGAGACTCGTTAAGGATTAAGTTTTCAATCGAAAACAATTCAGGCTGCAGAACTCTCGTAAACGTGGATAAAAAAATGCCTAAAAAAGCTGGATCCTGAAAAACTCCTTCCTTTTCATTTGAGCATCTTTCAGTTTTCATTTTGACCAGAACAATATCACCAGCTTTGGGACAATCTTCCATTAGAGTGTGTTTAGGACTAAGAATAGAAAGCTTAAAGTCAATGTCGTCATTGAATTCTTCTTTCATCAGAACGTAAGCATTTATAACACTTTCGCTGTTTTCAACCGAAGGAAAATGGCCTTTCTCTTCCATAGCAATTCCCATTTCTTTGCCCAGTTTACATAAAAGATATGGTACATTATATTGAAGATAATGAGAAACACTGTCATATGTGAATTTAGCCCGAATACTTTTTAAGCGTTGCATAAGTTCATCTAAACCAAGAGTGAAGCGATTATTTTGGACCGGAGTTGGAAGATGTAATATGAAGGATACGAATTTTTCAAGATTATCAGGAATACCAGCCTCTTCCAAAGAAACATCAGGTCTTGGCTCATAGTCAGCGGTATCTTCATAATCAATATCATTATCATAGTCAAGATCATCATCAATATTCATTTGTTGATTTTCCTCAAGTGGATCTTCCTGCTTAACTCTTTTTGCCGGCAAAAGTGAATCGCCTCTATAGACTCGCTTACTGACATCACCGGCAGATGAATGACCACGGGATGTCGATGGCATCATTTTCTTGAGCAAAGATGTTACTGAAATATAAAAAAAGTCAGAAGAAACACAAAATCAATCAAGTCGGACAAATTTCGCAGTAGCAACGAATAAACCAGACTGGTCTAAGCAAAAAAACAAAACTTAAATAGACTATTATGGAGCGTTATAAACAAGAACTATGAAGGAACAGTTTGACCAGAAAACATGTCGATAACATCGAGCAGAACGCTATTTAATTCGAAATGTTTCACGAAAAATTATCTTACATAACAACATGCAACTAACGTGACTTTTTGTTTTTAGGGACCATTCAAAAATTACTAATTGTAAACATATGTTTAAAACGCTCAACTATTTTTGAAGATTAATTATCAAGTTTATTGTGATTTTAATACACTAAACCAGTACCAAAGAGTAAATAAGACTTCTTTTACTTCCCTTACTCTTTACTCTAAATGGTGAGATATTAATTGAATAAAAAATAAATCAATTCTGAATATAAATCGTCTTCATAAAAATAATTCAAACATTTTGCTCCAAAAACCTGATTGCTGTCGTTCAAATTGATGCCAGCTATCATTCAATGTTTAAGCTTAATCTAATTTAGAAATTTAAATGAATGAAACCAATAACTGGGTTTATAGCTTAATGAAGCTTATAAATGTGCAAAAAGAGTTAAAAGCCCCAAAAAATTAAGAGCTAAAAGATATGATTACTAAAAGGTGATCAAGTATCGGAATCGAGGGAAACCAACATTTTGGGTTACCTGATGATTTCACTTGGCATCACTTAATGAGTTAGAGTAATCAAATAGGCTAAATGAGATCGCTCGACTGATCTTAATAGTCAAATAGGTGTGAAAATGAGCAATCAATTACAATACATCAAAATGAAGGTAACCATTGACTCTGTTAGATAAATTTTCACCTTTCCTCTCTCCACAGTTAAAACGAATTTAGAGGAAATCGCCGTTTAATTATGATGAGCAAGAAAGTTAAATTAACAAACTGTAAATTCATTTAACCCGATAAATTGATATTGTATTTGTTTTTAGTTGATCAACTCACAATATTAGTAAATTAACAAGCAATCAGCTGTAGGTGTTTCAGTGTTACTTATCCTTGGATATAAAGGGAGATTTGAAGTACCATTCGATGATTGGATAAAATATAAAACAGAAATTCTTTCTCTGATTTTTCCTGATTGAAACCTGAAGATATCTTTACAATATTGATCCATATTCACGTACAATTCACGTTTGGCTAACCAGTTAAAGAGAAAAGATGAAAAGCTAAAAAAAGGATCGTATGTAATCATCACTTATAAACGGCTAGGCTTTTTATGCTCCTCTTTCAGCTTACGTTGTCAATTATGCAAAACTACAGATGATAATTTCTCGTAAATGCAAAAAAGATAATATTAATCATGGTTAAAGTCATTAAAGTGGTAAATTATGAAAAAATAAGTCTTAATTTTTCAAGGTTAATTACGGTAACTAAAATTAATTTATTTTAATGGTCTCTAGAGGAGTAAACAAGTTCCATTGCCATTGTTATCATTTTACTTTTCCCTGAATATCTCCTTTTTTTTATCAATCTATTTTCATCTTGTCTAGTGTTCAACATTCAATGATCTTAATCATTGATTTGAGTATTTCCAGGAAACATCTTAATGAGTTTTCAGTGCCAGTAAAAAGGAAAGAGAACTTTAAATCGTAACTATGTTCTCCTTTGATAATGATTTGCTTACTAAATGTGTTAAGCTAGTCTCTGCCACATGTTTTATCTACATTGTTCATCATCTGTTGCTCTGGATAAAAAATGTTCGCCAATTACCTTCTGGACCATGGGGAATACCAATTTTTGGATATTTACCCTTTCTCAAGCAACCTGTTTACTTGGCATTTGATGAGCTTGCCAAAACTCATGGATCCGTTTATTGTGTCAAATTAGGTAAACATAATGTTGTTGTCGTCACTGATTGGGATCACATGAAGGAAGGTTTCGCCAACGAGTGTTTACTTGGTCGTCCACATGAAACTTTTTTCCCTGGTTTAACAAATGTCCGATCATTTGTTGAGATGTCTGGACAATCTTGGCGTGAACAGAGGAATACGGCGCTTTCCATTTTTCGCACCGTTGGATTTGGCAAGAGTCTTATGGAGGAGTTGATTAAACAAGAGATTGACCAATTGATGAATTTTATTGAACAAGAATCTGCCGAGCCAATTGATTTGGAGGCAACAATCATGCCAAGTGTTTCAAACAATATTTGTATTTTACTCTTTGGTCACACATTTGACTACAAGGACCCCAACAAGATGAAATTGGATGAAAATTATCACATGATAGTTAAAAATTTTGCATTTGCTGGAGTAACTGCTTTTCTTCCTTGGCTGGCAAATATATTGATCACTTTGGGTATATTTGACACAGCGTATGTTGCTAAAGGTGTTAGATGGACTTACAATTATTTTCAAACAGAGATTGACGCTCATGAGAAAAAATTTGATGAAAATGTTATAGTTGACTATCTGGATGGCTATCTTTTGGAGAGGAAAAAGCGTAAAGACAAAGGTTTGGATCCTGAAAAGGGTAATTTCAGCCTTGAAATATTGAGAAGAAATGTGACTGACTTTTTCGGCGCTGGAACTGAGACTGTTACCAGTACATTGGTTTGGGCAATGCTATATTTAGTGGCCTACCCTGAAATCCAGGAGAAAATACGAAAAGAGATTCAAGAAGTGATTGGTCACGAAAGGAAGCCGTTATATGCAGACCGAAATGAAATGCCTTACACAATGGCCTTTATCTATGAAACTCATCGAGTTTCCTCCGTTATAGCAGCTAACTTACTCCGTCGTGCTACTGTAGACACTAAAATAGGTAACCACAATGTACCTAAAGAAACTGTTGTCATCTTCAATATCTGGTCCATACATTATGATCCCAAGCTTTGGGTTAACCCAACTGAATTTAATCCAGATCGTTTCCTATCCACCGAGTCAGGAGTAACTAAAGCCATCAAGCCTGCATATTTGGTACCCTTTAGTGGCGGTAAGCGAGCCTGTCCAGGTGAAGGACTGGCCAATGTTGAGCTATTTTTATACCTTACATGTATTTTACAACGCTTCAAGATTTCAACCAAGCCAGGCGTCAAGATATCCTTTGATTCCCATTTTGGACTCTCAAGAAGACCGGCAGAAATGCCTTTACTCAAATTTGAAAAGATTCAATCTTAACCCGAAGTAAATTTTACCAAATATCACCTGAACTGGCCATTTCAATCAAATTGTATCGATGCTGATGATATCGATGAAGCCACCAGGATAAAGAAACCGTAATCTACTCTTTTAACTTGAAAACAAGCAAAGATAACTTTTATTTACAATCAACACGGAAAATTGAATTTAAATTTCCTTTTCTATAATTTATACTATCAATTTTATTTACAACTATTTTATTATAATTGAAATCATTGGACGTGTTAAAATAAATTGCTATCTGATTTTTTTGACTAACATCCTTTCCTCTTTTCATCATTGAATGGTTCAAATGAAAGATTCCAGTTCAGTTCCAAGCTTAATGAGAGACGTTCAAATGTAAAATCATTGAAATGCTTAAACACCAACAATAGGTAAAACTGGTCTTAATCACCGTTGATAATGGCTATCAATTCAAAAATCAACCTTGGTTAAGATTCAATCATTTGACAAGATTTTTTTCATATTCGTCTCCATTATTTTGTTTGTTTTACTTTGCAAAGGAAAGACATTTGAATAAAACTTCAAGACATCAACAAAATAATATTTGCATAAATTTGAATTATTATCTAGTAATTCAAGCCCTTCAATCAAACAGCAATTTATTTGAATTATTGCTCTTAAAATGCTAGGCTCTGTCCATTAGTTACAAGTCGTACACTTTGAAATGTACTCAACCATGTAAAGATGAAATCAGTGTTTCTACGAACCAGAAATCGTTTATTAATGCAAGGTTGACTCTTGATAACATTAAACATCACTAGAATTAAGAGAGAAATGCTTTACTCTGATTATTGAGTAAATTTTCCTTTTAAAATAATCTATTTCATTGAATAGGTTTATCAAGTGAACCATTAACTTACTATTAAATTTAATTATCCGGCAAACCCGAGAAACGTTCATCACAATCATGACATTGGATATCAATTCATTTCCTTCAATTCAAGTTTATCACACTTTCAATATCAACTGATTTGAGTTTGAATTTTGTAATAAATCTGTTGTTTAAAATGTTGACTTTCATTTTACAGACTAATTGCATATTTGAAAATCAAATGGTGATCATTTATAAACAATTTATTTACATTGGTAAAGAGTTTTTCCTATCAATAAAATCAAACATCAAATGATCATACTTTTATATTAACCTCCTTTTGTTAACAATGCAAACCTAAACTATCACACCCTCAATCACAATTGAAAACTGTTTCCAACTAAATCAAAACGAATAACTCTGAATTAAATTAGTTGGTAGGTCCAAGATTAATGTGAATTTAAATTTGATCATCTGTTCAATTACTATCGAAGCAAAAAATAGAACTGAGCTTTAACCTTCATTTAAAGTTGTATTACATTTCTGTCTCAAGATTAACATTCATTGTTGAAAAGATGTGTGCAAAAGATTAATACATCTTTTTATCGAGAAAAGCATGAACGATTGAACTTACATTGCTATTGTTAGTTAAATGAGCAAAGGTCTGAAATAGGTGGGTACGGCATGAAGATTGTTTCAGTTAGCATAAAATAACTCATTTTGACAAAATGCATTGATACTAAATTGATCCTGGTTTCTATGACAAGTTTAACCAGGATTTTTTGGGGTACAGTTTCAATTTGATATTGAACTTGAAGATGAAGATGAATTTAAAAAAGAGAGAAGAAATTAAATCGAGAAAAATGTTCAAAAGTCACCTACAATTTATTGATTACTGTAAGTCATCAGGGCGTTATTTTCAATCACAACTGCAGCCATGTTAATTGATAAAGGTGAGACAAGATTGTGAGTTGTCTGGGTTACTGAGGCTGGAAATGCATCAGTCGTTGAACTTGGCCCTTGATATGCAGTTACTGGAGTGGTTATAAAAACGGTAACGAAGACTAATATGAAATAAATCCGTTAGAGATCAATGATGATTATGATTGAACTGAGAGATTTTGTTTTCAATGCATTGTTATTTCCAATGAATTCAGATGCACTGACAATAAAACCCATTCAATTGATGATTAATCTTAGGATTTATAAACTGAAGTTCAGATAGAAACGAGGTTAAATCATCATTTGAGTCAATTTAGATTACAATTTGGATCACTCTGGCTTTTTATTTTGTTTAGTTTAAGATGTCCAAAAATGAATCTGTATCATTACGTAAATTGAAAAATAATACAAATTTGGATAAATTATTAAAGTCCTTTGTTCAGGCTCACAGATTTTTGATAAAACGGTAGCGAAAGAAAAGCATGCAACTAGCCAAGGTTGGTGACAATAAAATGTTTCAGAAGCAAAATAAAGGAAACTTAAATTCTGCTTACCAATGTTGTTGATTATTTGTCTTATTTATAATGAATGATTGCGTTCTGTTTGGGCTTACAAGCAAATTATTAAACATGAGAGCATAAAAATCCAATCATTTAAGAGCTGGGCTTTTTTCCGGTTCCAGTTTTCAGGTTGAGCTGATCTCAAGCTCACAAAATATTCACCATTTTTATTCAAGGAAATAGGAAGGAAATATCTCACCTTAACCTTAACTCTCACTTTTTCCTCTCACTGTTCGACTTATTTGCAACAAGATAATCATTTTCTTAAACTTAACCATATTAGTCAAAGAGCCTTGTTCAACAATAGTCTTGTTTCTTTCTTTATTTTCATGCTTTGTTATACTCATCGTTAACCACCAAAAAAAGTCTTTTTCATCAACAACAGAGATAATTGTCATCAGGCTTGCTAAATTGTGCGATTACAATTGAGTGTTATCTATGTTAGTGATTTACTGAGTTACGGATAGCTCTTGAGTGACCAGCAACATTGGATCTAAATCTTATATTGCAAGAGCAACAAAGAACTGGTGACTAAGCGAACACTCGCTTAACTCTTTGTGCGTCATAAGTTTATTTTTCTCTAGTTGTTTTTATTTTTTGTTTAATATTTTTTAAGTTTTTTGTTTCAACTCAAATTCAATGAGACAAGACAATAGATCTTTGGCTTCTTCTGATAGAGCTTCTAATGGTAGTAGTGGAAATGTTCACGATGGAAAGAATAATGGTTTACATGGGATTGACAATGTTTGCCTTAATATTGACTCATATTTAGATGATTTGGAACATCCAATGAACCCTATCAATCCTATTAAAGGTTCACCATCGTCAATGGTTCGTCCAAGTGCTGCCTCAAATAGTTTACCTTCCACATCAACTGACTACAAGAATTGGTCAATGGTTAGTTAATCATCAATGCGTCGACTTTCCATGGAACATAATGATATTGTTAAAGATAAACCAACCGAACCTTCAGATGCTTTTCTCGCCTTTCCTTTTGAATATTCATCTCACTCTAGCAACTCAATTGTTCGGCTAGTTTGGCGCAATCTTACTTACACTTCACCCAAAGCACCTAAAAAACCGCCACCAAGTTCATCTCCATCTTCAAATGCAATTCGCCGTGTTATTTTGGATAAACAAAATGGTGAAATAACTGGAGGCCAATTAACTGCTATAATTGGTCCATCAGGAGCAGGTAAATCAACTCTTCTTGAAAGTTTAGCAGGTCGAAGGACCAAAGGTTTAAAAGGTTCAATTGTCGTTGCCTATGACCGTGATTATCTTGAAACAAGTGAAGAGAGCAGGTCCATTGGAATATCATTTATTGGTCAAAAAGATCAATTGATTGCTGAACTGACTGTTAGAGAGACATTAATGTTTGCTTCAAGATTAAAAAATTACAAACGAATAAGTAACTCATATTATCACCCTAGACTCGTTAATTCAGTTCTGAAAGCTCTTAACTTGGAAGTTTGTGCAGAGGTTAGAGTTGGACGAGTTTCTGGAGGACAGTTGAAACGGGTAACTTTCGCAATTGAATTGATTTCAGGACCAGATATTTTAATGCTTGATGAGCCCACTTCTGGTCTAGATTCATCTTCAACTTATTCTTGTATCTCTTTGTTGAGACAATTGACCGATCTCCGAAGAAATGGTAACTATTACAAACCACCAGCCATTATTTGCTCAATCCATCAACCCTCAGCAAGAGTTTTGAATATTTTTCATCAAATTTATGTCCTCTCATCCGATGGTCGATGTCTTTATCAGGGATCTCCGACCACACTTCTAAATCATCTTTCTCGTCATGACCTAACTTGTCCAAAATTTCACAATCCAGCCGATTTCATTATTGAAATTGCATCGGGTGATTATGGTCTTGAGCCAATCAATAAATTGGCCTTATATGAATCAACCAAACAGATGACAATAATCAATGATGAGAAGACAATGTATCTTTCGTGTCGTAAATTAATGGTGCCCGGATCAAGAGGTGATCAAGATATGATGAACGATGAAATTGATCCAATGGAAGGTGGATTAGGGATGATAAATGGTGCCACCAATGAGAAAAGGGTCAAAGTAACGCGAGTTGTTGATAAAATGAAGAGCCGAAAGTTTCCCGTTTTCTCACACTTTATGATTCTCTTAACGCGAACATATTTAACTACAATTCGTGATCCAAAATTAACATGGTTTCGAATAGGGCAAGCTATTTTCATAGGACTGTTAATGTCCTACCTTTATGACCATCCAATCGGAGAAGCTGATGGCTGCCTGTCCTTATCACCCAATTCAACGGATATTAATGTAGGAGCTGTGCTAGCTGCGACTCAAGACAATGTTGCTTTTATATTTTTCATTACTCTTTTTACTGTTATGGCCTGCATGATGCCGACTGTGTTGACCTTTCCTGCCGAGGTGGCTGTTCACATTCAAGAGCGAAATAATGGCTGGTATTCATGTTGGACTTACTATTGGACCAAAATAATTGCTGATACACCTTACCAAATTGTAATAACAACCCTTTTCTGTTCAATTGTTTATCCAATGACTGGACAAATTTGGGACCAATGGAGATTCGCTTTGTTCATATTCATCTCTATCCTTGTTTCTAATATCGCTCAAACGGTTGGAATGCTTTTTGGTACCATTTACGTTAGAAGTGTACAAAATGCAGTTTTCATGGCACCTCTTTCAATGGCACCTGTTTTCCTGTTGAGTGGATTTTTTGGGAAAATAGCAAAGGTTCCGCTTGCATTGAAACCAATTGCTACAATATCATATGTTCGTTACGCCTTTGAAGCTTTCCTTATTGTTTTGTATGGTTATGATCGTTGTCCTCCACTTAATGTTACCCTTGCCTCATTAGCGTCAAATCCATCGTCTTCTTCATCACCAACTTACACACTCGCCTATGCTGCTCAAGATCTTCATTTTTCAACTGAATTACCTCCAGTTGATTATGAAGACGAAAATTTATCAACATCTCCTGGAGATTATTCAAGTGAACCTGATGGATCATCAGCTGGACCATCATCTTATTTATATGATAGTTTGCCCAAAATTTGGTCCGGATTTTACAACCCTCTTGATTATTTACGACTTGCTGCTGAACTTCCTTCTTCATCGGAATCACTTTCATCCGAAGAATCAATTTCTTCATCCTTAATTCTCAAACATTTTGACCTTAAAGACGACTATTTGTGGCAAAATATTGCCATCTTAATTGCTAGTTTAACTTTTCTTCGTTTATTAGCTTATTTCATTTTAATGTATAAAACTAATGAAAGAAGATAGATGATTAATGATTAGCTAAAACCTGATAATATCTTGGATGATATATTAAATCAGTGATTTTTCAGCTGATAAATTCTGCATCGATAGTTCAATTGTTAACAAAGACAATCAATGATCATCAATTATTATTTTTATAACTAATTATTGAAATATATCCACAAAAGTGGATGTTTATATTATTATTTTAATGATGCTAATTTCAATTTTCTTGAATTTCTCAAGGATTTCTATCAAACTTTTAAGAATTTTATAAAAAAGCAATGAACAAATTACGATAAATTTAATACACTTTCACACTCAATCTTTTGTTATTCAACACCAAATTGTCATGAAGTAAAGTGTGAAGCATAATTCTGCCTGTTAATTATTGAACCAATTGAAGCACGAAGGTTGTATGCCGTTGTTTCATGTTGTTGTACTTGTACTTGTGATTGTTGTTTCTGATGTTGATGTTGTTATTATTGTTTATTGCTGTAAAACATTGATCAATGTAGATTGTGATCCGTTGACCAACCAGGGTTGACAAACCTGTTAACATGGAAATGAGTAAAAAAAATGTCTCCAAATTTTGAAGAAAAGAGGAAAAAGTGTAAAGACAAGATAATAAAAGGAATCAAATAGAGAAGAGGAAACTCAAAGTGAATTGCTTTTTTACGTCTTCCAAGGCTGATTCGATTCGTCTTCGATTCACTGATTTTCATATTGCAATTAACTGACCTTGCTTATTAACCTGGGTTTACGGTAGCAATGGTATCCTGATTATTAAGCCTTACCGGCTTATATTCGTCCTTCTCCTGGTGAAATTTACTCTCTTAGACAAAGTCCAATAAAAAGAATGGATTTCAATTCATTTTGTCGTGAGTAGTTTAATGTACTTTTACCTCGAAAAAAGTAATGTAAGATCCAAAGGAAACTGAGCCAATTATCAGCTAATTAAAATTATAAAACAATTTAAATGTTGAACATATTCTAGACATATTCATACTCAATAATTAAGTTGTCTAATGTTGAACATGAAGCACATGGATCCGGACAGAATGGTAGTCATTATAATAAAGGTTACATAAGCTGACTGAATGAACAAAATTGCTTACATTAAATGACAAACTTAATTTAATTGTCACTTGTTTTCGGCTTTATTTACTGTTATTCACTGTGTAAGGAGGAAAATACTTGTTGTTTGACTCTCTTGAAATAGCTAATTGTGCTATTCTCACAGTAAAAGCACTAGGTTTAATATGGAATAAGTCACCAAGACTGACTGTCAACAAGTTGTTAATCAAGTTGTAGTGCAATGTTTTTAAGCTTAGAGGTAAGGTTTATAAAAATCATCTGATTTTTACTATCGTCAGTTTTGTGGTGCTCTTCGCCAAGTAATCATCTCAAGTTTCAATTGTTCAATAGTTTAGTTTCATCAGAATATTATTCTTTCTGGCTTTGCAATGGTTTTGGCATGGGATTATGTCAACGATGGCTCTGACCCATTATCTCCTCATAAACCTGAACCAATGAGGTATGTTGATGATAATGAACTGCGAGAGAGAACTGGAGTTGTTACCCGTAAGGTGAGAATTATTTTCCCTTTTAACTGCATGCTCATCGTTAATTGACTTTGCGTTTTTATTTTCCTTTTCAACAGCTGAACGCAGACAATTATGAAGAAGAATTGAATAAAATTTGCCAGAAGCGTGGTTACTCTGGCTCAGATGTTCTTGCAATGAATCCCGATTCTGAACAAGATTACAATGAAAAGTGTGAAAAATATTTCACCGAACATCTGCATCCTGATGAAGAAATCCGTTTGTGGATCGATGGAAAGGGTTATTTCGACGTTAGAGATGCATCAGACAATTGGATTCGTATGCAAGTTGAGAAAGGTGATTTACTGATTCTTCCACCAGGAATTTATCATAGATTCTCGCCAAAAGCTTTCGTGAGTAATATCATAAATATCACAAGCATTTTGAAACCTCAAGAATACGTTTTGAGTAATAAATCACGTTATGCCTGTTCATCTGTGATCTGTTTTTAATAAACTTTGCTTATCCGTTCTTTTTAGGGTCAAACTGCATTCAAAAGGATCTTCACCGCGGAACCAGTTTGGGTGGGATTCCCTAGACCAGCTGACAGCCATCCTGCTCGATTGGAATGGCTCAACATGGCTTCTCAAAAATTTCAAGGAATCCAAGTAGTTTAAAACTGAATTATGACTCCTACCAACAAGAAAAACAAAGCGTTTCAAGATCGACTTCTGAATTTCTTTTGATAACTCTGTTAACTTTTGTTATTAATATTTTTTTATTCTGTATTTGACAATAATCCAAGCAATTCCTTTGTTAGCTCCTTCGTAACTTGACTCAATAACTTGTTCACTACAGTTTTATCTAAATATTCTTAATCTTAATTGGATAGGAACTACTGAATTAAAGTGACCTTGATTACATTAATTGATTATGTATGTAGCTATTAAATTTATACATTAATAACTGGATGGTTAATCTACAATCATCTCATTTGAGTTCTGTACTGGTGTGCTAACGAATAAATCAATTAGCACTATCTTAAAAGATGAATCACATGATAATTGAAAGAGAATCAATCAACTATTTTTTTATTCAACATTCCCTTTTGATTTTGTTTACAGTGTCATAATAGAAAGCCAGTTTTTACGTGAGAACTGTTTTTACATAATTTTTAACAAATTTTCTTACTAAACATGGTTCAAGCTTGGTATTATAATGACGATGGGACTGACCAACGGTTGCCTCATCAACATAATCCAGTGAAATCAATTGACTTGGAAAAATTGAAGGAAAAAACTGGCGTTCTGTATTGGAAGGTAAGACTTGATTTTTTTCTAATTTATAATCTGATTATTTTACCCTAACTCTTCATTTGATTGCACAAAATAACCAAATTATCTTTTATTTCATTCGTAGATTGATGCTGATAATTATGAAAGTGAGGGTAAATTGCAGAAAATTCGAGAGGAGAGAGGTTACACTTACACCGATCTGATTGAGTGCTGTCCAGAGAAATTGGAAAATTATGAAGACAAATTGAAAAATTTCTTTCTTGAGCACCTTCATGCTGATGAAGAGATACGATTTGTGCTGGAAGGAAGTGGCTATTTCGATTGTCGAGACATTGATGACCAATGGATCCGTATTCAAGTCAGTAAAGGAGATCTAATTACTCTACCCGCTGGCATCTATCATCGATTCACTTTAGATGAACAGGTAAGCTCATTTACGAAAACAGTTCATTGAAACAATTCAAATTCACATCAAATGGCTCAGATCCAATAATGGTTTACCCAAAAGACAATTAATGAATCAGCACTGATTTGGTTATTTCAATGAACAGTTGATGCTTAAGATGATAATTGAGATAGTTATTGTCAACTGCATACAGCAACCACTCGTATGTAGAGCTTAGGTTTACTAATGATTTGATCAAATCTCTTTGCAATTCAATCTATTTGTTGTCAACAATTTATTCATCTATTAAAATTGTTAATATTTTCCTTTTGATTCTACCCACAGAATTACATTAAAGCAATGCGACTTTTTGTTGGTGAACCTGTTTGGACTCCAATAAACAGACCAGCTGATGATCATCCTGCACGCAAAAGTTACATTGAAATGGCGAATACTAGTTTCCAACAAGGAATCAAACAATCAGCCTAATCTATCCCTTATTATCAACCATCTTTACAATCAACTTGGATTTTTCTTGTAAAAATAATGCCAACCTATTTTTATTACAACTTAAATCAAGCAAAATCAAGTGCTTAGACTCTAGAAGCTTTTGATTTCAAAAGTAATTGTCATAAATGGTATCTAATTCATCTGGATCATCCAATAAACCATTGAGAAGATATTCACTTTCTATCCGTTTTATTCATTTGTTGATAACGATAGTGTCCGTATGAAGCAGTGTTTTTGCGTGAATCGCTAACTTTCTATTTTTACTTTTAATTTTAAATTGACTCATCTTATTGTGAATAACTTGCTTAATCTAATTGAACGCTCCAATTATTTTTGGGACTAATCTTTTCTTAATGAATACACTTCACCATAGCTCCCAATAAATTATTTTATTCAGTGAATATTAGCCTGACCGCAAGAACCATGACTTATTTTTCAACAGATGAACGTACCACAATAATCAAGCTTTATTATAAACATCCAGAAGACTTCGGCAAAATAAGTGATCTTTGGAGTAAAGAGCACCGGGTTAAACCGAAACCATCTAAAGAGATAATTGAAAGGTAAATATCAGAAATGTTTAATCAAATTGTGTTTCAATGCCTACCTTTCTACATTTCCCCAAACCTACATTTCAGTGGGATTCATTATTAATGGTTCAGTATTAAATCTGATGAAATTATCGTCTGATATTATCTCTCACTTTTATTTTGTATTATCTTACTAATTGGTTACTAATCACATGATTTATATTTTCTATTTTATCCTTGTAATCCTTTCAGCTTTGTGAAATGTTTTGAACGCACTGGATCAGTTAAACATGAAATTGGAGTTATGCTTGATCCCATGACTGGTGCACTAGAACCATACAAAAACCCCGATTTATGTCCATACCTGATTCAAACAATGAGACACTTGAATAAACCTATTCCAGAGCATAGACTGAGTATGGCTAATTATCTGTTGGAAAGTAATAAATCAGCTACACTCAAGCTTGATCATGTTTGGTTCACTGGAAAGGTTCAATTTTGTCTTTCTGGATACACCTATCGTGATACTTATCGTTTTTGGGGAACTTCAAGTCCCGAAAAAGTTATAATTAACCCTTTGGATGATTCTGTTATTTCTGTCTACGCCGCTATATGTGGAAAGACCTTGCTTGGTCCTTACTTTATTCCCAATAACATTGACGCCCTCGAATACAGCAATTTCCTTGAAAATGAAATCTTGATCGACATACATGAATTGGAAATGGATACATACGAATATGCTTTCATGCTTGACGTTCCAGATGATTTAAAAGGGCAAGAGGTTTATTATACGCTCACAAGCCGCTTTGGTGATCGGATTTTGGCTGACAAATGTCAACAAATAACTGATTATGGAAATGATTGGCCTAACTTCTCGCCAGATCTAAACCCAGTTGACTTTTTTCTATGGGGCTATATTAAGGATAAAATAGACGAAGCTCGACCTGAAAACATAGATGCATTGAAGAGTGTTATTGTGGAAAAATTTGAGGAAATTCGTTCAAAGCCAGATATTCTGTCAAAAAACCTGGAAATATTACTGAAGAGACTTGATTTTATTAAAAAGTCTGGAGGCTGGCATTTCGAGAAAATGTTTTGCTGATTGCTTATTTTTGAAGCTGATGATTGATTCATTTAGTTGTGAAGATATTAATGATTGCAAAGGCAACAAACATCATCGCTAAATTTAATGACTAGTCAAAATACCGCAATCGTACCTCGAAGCCGTTTCTTGTAAGCAGTTTTTAATGATGGAAGGCTATTGAAAAGTCAAATTTCAATAATAATTCAGAAATGATTATTTCCAGATATCTTCCATAATCTATTGAAATAGACATTGAACCATTGATAATTCTAGCTTATTCAACAGGTTGTTTTTTCCTCAATTGATGGGATTGATCATGATGGTGGTATTTATCAGAATCCCCTATGTAACTGTATTTAATTGAACAAACACGGTTACTACGGTACACAATAAAAAGTATCATGTTGCAAATTACGTATAAATCAATCAAAAGTAAAAACTCGTTCAACAAACAACACAAGAATCACTGAGTGAGTCCAACAAGTAACAAAGCAAAAAACATCAACACAATTAGAGTGAAGCAAAAAACTTAAAAAGTGAGGTAAAGAAAGGTAAAGAAAAGTAAAGGAGAGAATACGAATAACAAGAAAATGAAGTAAACAATAAAAGTTGATAAGCTAATGAAGCTCCAAAATAAAAATCACAAACACTAAAAAAATTGGATTACCATGAAAACTCGTATCATCTAGACCTTTTTCATGATCAAATCAATTTTGTGTGTGCGTGTGTTTTGACCTCATTCATAGTGTTTACCCTTGAACAGTTGAGAGAGTGTTACAATTATTAAAAGTAGAACCAGTTAAAATAGCAATATCGAGTCCGTGTTTGAGGTCACAGGTAGACATACACACACAAAAAAGTATCAAATGAAAATGAATGAAAAATAGTGAACAAAGTGAATGAGCTGAAAGGAGAGAAAAGACCAAACAAAGGAATAAAGGAGACGAGAAATAAGATGATGATGATAAAGATGACGAAGATGATGATGAAGAAGAAGAAAATAAGAAAAAGAAAGAGAAGAAGAAGAAGATGCAGATGATATTTGTTGTGAAGAAAAGTCGAAAGAAATGTTGTCAAACTTTAAAGTGAGACTTTCCTGTTTAAAGGTTGGCCCTCTCTTCCTGCTCAATCTCTTCTACTCTGGCTTACGCTCATTTTTCGCCATCTGTCTACCGATGTCTATTGAATCATCTGGTTGCACTCACGTCTGCAGAGAGTCACAAAGTTGATATTAATTTTGTCCCAAGAAACAATTTACTTTTCCAAAGAAAAACCTGATTTCAGTTGCTTTGCCAATTACAGTGTCTTTGTCTTTGCTTGAATGTTGTTAAAAATATCGTTTAACAAGACAAAGGTTGAATGAAGAGTTGAAAAGCTTTAGGTAAGTTAATTGAATGGTAATTGTTAACTCGGAAATACATGGTTTAGATCTAACATGAGATTTAAAAAAATTTACTACTCAAATGAACTCTAATCTTACCTTAACCTTCATCTAATAAGGTCAATTGGACTCTTTTTTTGTACAAAATTAGTATTTATTATCATCAATCAATTATCTAATTGTGAGCAGTTGAATTTAAGGTTTAAGCGAGGCAAAGCACGTACAATTATTAGCTATAACTAGCTATAACTAAAGGGTTCAATAGGAACTGAAGATCACATGGTAATTGATTGTTTATTACGCCCTAAGTATTGCATTTTATGTCACTTTTTTCTGCTTTTCCTTGACTACTTGAGTTAATTCACCACTTATTAATTGATCAAAATCACAAGGTTGGGTTGATTTTTTTTCAATTACAACTTGCAAGTGATTAGGTCGGGTTGTGATGAAATAAATAAATAATTGATTTGAAACAGTTTGATATAATAAAACCAATTTCATTTCTTAATATATATAATAATATATATATACACTTATGTATAGAGTATTCTGTTGATTTGACACCATTGATAATGGCATTATTTGCTCTAATAATGATAATAAGAATAATAATGATGATAATAGTTTTGTCCCAAGAAACAAATAAACATTTCTCCGTAATTATATATATTTTTTTCATTACTCGTTGTTGATGTTGCTGTACAATTACAAATGACAAGACGTATGTTGATGGTGTTGATGGTGATGACAAAAAAAATAATTAAAAACACTCTCTAACATGGCAAAAGTGAGGTGAAAGGTGGAGGAATCGGAAAAAGTTGTTGATCAAAAGGAGTACACAATTGAAAATAGATGGGAAATACAAATACAAGGTAATAAAAGTATGGATAATTCATTGATCATTAAATTTTTGAGTAATCATATTTATCATCAGCATCATCAACATCATATTTAAGAGGGTAGAAGAGTGTAATTCAATGAAATGGAATAGAATCACAGTTTTATCAATAATTTATCACTAGAAAAAGGTAGGTCAAGAAGAGAAATTTAAATATTTGTTGCCCTTTTCCATCAATCAGGTAATTTGGATTTTTAAATAATTTTCAAGAGCATTGGATGTTGAGTTGAGATTTACATTTGACGGTCATTTTGATGATCTAATGTAGCCAATGATTAGTGGAGTTAATCCGAAGCTTTGATCATTCCTTTTAATTTGTCCTTCTTGATTTGTTTCTTTTTTTGTTTGCTCAAAAATAATTCGCTTTTTGACTTAATTTTTGCAATTCCTTTTTAATCAGGTTTGACTTGATTCCCAATTCATCTTTGTTTCTATCTACAATGTTGAATCTTGATGTTTTCCGTCTCCAGGATGACCAGGACTTGACTTGTTTCTTTTTTTTGGGTTGTCGTTCAGGGTAAATTTTGGTTAACATTTGAGCTGAAAATGAGTTATAAAAGAGAGATAGATGTGAACAAGAATAATGAATACATATATATACATGATAATGGTGACCTTCAATTGATTGATTACGGTAAGTAAAGTCAAAAGGGCGTTAATTTCAATTGCGACGCAATGTTTAGCTGTATTAACTGGTGTTATTAATTCAATTTTGGTATTTTATCGCCTTTTATTTGGTGACTTAATTTGTCTCATTTGAAATAAAAGATGATGTAAGTTTGATTTCCATCAATTGCAAAAATTTAATATCATTTCACTTCGACTCGTATTGTGTTTGCTTCAATGAGTTTCATCTTTAGGTGAATTGAATATTTTGTTATCTTCATATGAACAGTAAATGTATGCATATAAATTTCAAATATATATTTATAAATTGGACTTCGTTCAAAGTAAAATATAGAACAGGCTTATCATGGATAATTTTTGATTTCTTCTTTGTCTGAACTTGTTTTTGCCGATCGGTGAAATAATGATTTGTTGTTTGTTTTTTTGAGTAATCAGCATCAGAAAATAATGATTAGAATAATTCGAGTAAACAAAAATAAAATTTCAATATTATCTAAACATAATGAGTTGTTGTCGCTGTTAACGCAGTCGATGTTGAATTTTGAATTTGAGTTGACGTTAATGGTTGGTTTGTTGATGAAGATGACGACGATGATAATGTTGATGAGACAAGACTATGAGGTGTCATAGTTAATGTTGTTGACAATGAACTAGTCATTGAATCTGTATTTGAATTTGACCCTTGATTTGTTGTATTTGTAACTGCTGCAGTTGATAAAGATGAAGAGGAAGTTGATTGAGAAGAAGATGGTTGAATAGGTAAAGATGGAAGTGATGCTTTATTATTTGGAAGAGCAGAATCTAATGAAGATGTTGATACTGATACTTTGTTAACTTGGTGCTTATTTGAAGAGAGTCCTGATTTCGGTGAGGAATATGAAGAAGATGGCGATGAAGAATTGGATGAAGTTGCTGTTAAATCCATAAGAGAAGAATGATTTGAATTGGGAAGATTTCCTGTAGATGATGTTGATGTTGTTGGTGGTGTTGCTATTGTTGTAGCCGATGAAGACGAATGTGAAATGGAAGAAGATGTTTTCAGTGTATTACTATTTCCGGTGGTAGATATAACTGTTAATCTTTTGGCTGATGATGATGAAGAATTATTTGAAGGTGAAGCTGAAGCTGAACAACCATTTGAATTACCCATAGTTGACTGAATTCGGATTATTTCCATTTGATGCATTTCAGCAATGCTTTCTTTAAGGTCTTCAAAAAATTTAAATCTATCTGTATCATTACGTGCATTAAATAAAATCAATGTTTTATCTTTATCCACTCTTGAGGAAATTTTAATTCCATAAGGATAATAGAGAGTAGAGAACAGGGAAACATTGACTGATGTTAATAAAATACTTCGACGATAACTGTACAATTGTGAAGCCACTGAACCACCATTGCCCAATTGATTTGAAGCCATTGAAGATGATGTTACAGAGGTTCGAGATGCAGCACCTTTCTTATATACTTTGGTTACTAAAAGTAGATCATTGAAAAGGAAAACTTCCCTTTGATGTTGACCTTGGCGTTCCTTTTTGTTTAGGTCAACAATCTCATGAAGACGACAAAAACAAATTAACCTTCTGTAAGTATTTGCACTTAAATTTGGAACTGTTATATTTCTAGATGAAGCTACCAGAGAAGCTTGAACTTTGAGCACTTGTAAACAATGATCATGGCCTGTTTTCATTTCTGCTTGTTTTATCCTTTCATAAATTCCAATGAGAAAGTCTTCAGTTAAATTTGACTTTACAACACCTCGAAGATTCTTAATCCATTGATCAACTGTCATTCGACGTTTATTATTTGGTACATGAAGATCAGTATTTAACATGATGATTGCAAATGATAAGATAAATACGTCATCCTTATTAGTTATAATAGGAGTTTCCTCTGAATCACCTTTTCGATCTAGTTCAAGACCTTCATTGCATTCACAGTAACGTTCAGCAAAAGTTTCAACCAATCTTTCAATTTTTTGAGCTTCACCTAAATAGGATTAAACAATGAAAAAAATGAAGCCAAGAAGGAAGAAAAAGAGAGATAATATATATTAGTTATTATTCAAATTATAATTGTGCAAAAAAAGCAGTATTTAATTTCAGGAGGAATTAAATTGAAATAAAGAAGGACATTGTAAAATGAGAAATATTAAGCTTGGATAAAATGTCAAAATGAACAATTGAGTAGCTAAATATAAAATTCAAACGGAAATCAAAATTATATAATTTGTATTCATTTTCATATATTTACAGAGTTTTAAGGCTTCTTTTCCTGCTCTAGTCTTTTGTCAATATGATTATAGCCAATAAAAATAATAAAGGAACATCAACGGAACTGACATCATGATGAGTTGACGACAAAAACAAATTTACAGGTAACTTCGTCAAATGACTAAATGCTATTCTCCATTCAACTTTAGCTTGCTGTGTTTAGGGGGAAATGATTTCACTTGTTTTTTTCCTCCAACAACAATCAAACCTTAAAAACTACGCCTAAGTCAATGTAAGTAATTGATGGATTAAACTGACGATTTAATCTTTTCAATTTGAATTGAAAATTACAGGTGAATGAAGGTAAAATGGTCTGAGTATAGTCTTGAAGATAATCATTTGAAGAAATTATTGTAAGTTTTGTTCAGCCTCACAGATTTTGATAAAAAAGGTAGGGAAAGAAAAGCACGCGACTATAATAATGAACAATAACAACAATTTATGAAGCTTTAGATGTATATTTATCTATTAGTAGGCAAGAATGCATGGTTACATCCTGCTTTTTGAGGAAGGTCTTGTATATATTGTCATCATAATCAACATCATCATTGGTGGGATTGTTGTTTGTTGGAAAGAAACAAATGAAAAAAAACAATTTCTTTCAGCAAATTGAAAGTTCTCAATCCTTTCAAGCCTTTTACTTGAGGTTATAAAGGGATGACGAAGATGACAAAAGAATGATATGGGTGTTAGATAAAAGATTCAATTTAATGACAATTCATGACAAATCAACTTACCGGGAAAACGAAAGAACGTTTGAAATTTTCGCAGTCCAACATCTAATAACATTCCTGTGAAATCCATTTCACGCACAAAAAATTTCAATACTAATTGGTTAAAAGGTGACTGTAAATCTCCTAAATATTCACCAATCATTTGTTTAGATAATCCTTTTTTAGTCAACAAAAATAGAGCCACTCTTAAAGCTTTACGTCCGCTTTCAAGATTACCAGAATAATGAACTAATTTACTTTCATCAACTATATCATCAATGAATCCTTTATCAAATAGATACTGTATTCCTCTTTCAGGAGGATTTTTGTTAAACAAATTTAGGCCAACACGATATTCACGAGCTCTTATAACATCATAATGTGGAGTTCGGTGGGGAAATGAAGTAGCTGAAACAGAGGTTTTCATAGATCCACCATGATGGACATGAGTTACTATTTGATTTTGTTGTAATTGTTGTTGTTGGTGGTGTTGGTGTTGGAGTTGATGTTGTTGAAGAAATTGTTGTTGCTGTTGTGGATGATGATGATGATGGAGTTGAGATGCTGAGTTCGAAGAAGGTATTGATGACTGTTCTTGCGGTTGTTGTTGTTGTTGCTGATTAGAATTGGCAGAGACTTTCTTGGTCACCACGCGGCCTCCACTAATGACAACTGGAGATGATTGAAGAGAAGGCATTGTTGGTGAGCGAGGTATTATTGAATTATTATTAATATTATTATTGATACTATTATTAAAATTTGAGAGACCGTTTGGGTGGTAATTAGGATGATTATGGTGACTGAATGTACCTTTAGAAGCCGATGATGATGAACTGGTTCGAGTTAATTTGGGTTCACTAAATTGAGAAGATTGAAGTTGTTGATGTAAAGGTTCAAATGATTGCCTAGCATCAAAAAAATCACTGACAAGTAGACCATTTGAAGCACTTTTTCCACCGGTCACGTTGAGACGGTGTTCGATTACCGACGACCGTTTACGTTGAGGTTGACGTTGTTGTTGTTGCTTTCGTTGAAGTTGTTTCTTATGTTCTTTTTCCTGATTGTTGACACGTAAAGCATTCAAAGCCAAATTATTAAACCTTTTATTCAACTGATAATTACGGTAAGCTTTTTGTATAACTGAAGCTGCTTTAAGAGATTCTTTACCATATTTACGTAACAGAATCTCTAAACGTAAATCCATAATTTCTTGCGATAGTTCATAATTCTCTTGTTTCCTTTCACCTCCATTTGATGTTGAACCATGGATGGTACTGGTTGTTCCAACAGGAAGTTCCTTCCTCAATTGATGGGATTGATCATGATGGTGGTATTTATCAGAATCCCCTATGTAACTGTATTTAATTGAACAAACACGGTTACTACGGTACACAATAAAAAGTATCATGTTGCAAATTACGTATAAATCAATCAAAAGTAAAAACTCGTTCAACAAACAACACAAGAATCACTGAGTGAGTCCAACAAGTAACAAAGCAAAAAACATCAACACAATTAGAGTGAAGCAAAAAAACTGAAAAAGTGAGGTAAAGAAAAGTAAAGGAGAGAATGTGAATAACAAGAAAATGAAGGTAAACAATAAAAGTTGATAAGCTAATGAAGCTCCAAAATAAAAATCACAAACACTAAAAAAATTGGATTACCATGAAAACTCGTATCATCTAGACCTTTTTCATGATCAAATCAATTTTGTGTGTGCGTGTGTTTTGACCTCATTCATAGTGTTTACCCTTGAACAGTTGAGAGAGTGTTACAATTATTAAAAGTAGAACCAGTTAAAATAGCAATATCGAGTCCGTGTTTGAGGTCACAGGTAGACATACACACACAAAAAAGTATCAAATGAAAATGAATGAAAAATAGTGAACAAAGTGAATGAGCTGAAAGGAGAGAAAAGACCAAACAAAGGAATAAAGGAGACGAGAAATAAGATGATGATAAAGATGATGAAGACGACGACGAAGAAGAAGAAGAAAATAAGAAAAATAAGAAAAAGCAAGAGAAGAAGAAGAAGATGCAGATGATATTTGTTGTGAAGAAAAGTCGAAAGAAATGTTGTCAAACTTTAAAGTGAGACTTTCCTGTTTAAAGGTTGGCCCTCTCTTCCTGCTCAATCTCTTCTACTCTGGCTTACGCTCATTTCTTGCCATCTGTCTACCGATGTCAATTAAGTCATCCGGTGAGTATAAAGTAAAAGGAGAGAGAGGAAGAAGATAGTCGAGAAGAAGAGAGTAGGAGAGAGTAGGAGAGACACAAGGGAATCTTAATAGTAGTTGTGTCCCGCAAAGACAATTAAAAATTTCTATGTACTTGATACTATTTTCTGACGTTGCTGTACAATCATAAAAGATTGTTAGTGTTGATGATGAAAGTCACAATGATAGAGACGATGTAACAAGGTAAGGTTAATTTATAAGGAGTTAAGGGCTGGTGTAAAGACTAAACCGGATAAAGAGAGTAACAGAAAAGTGAAGCTTGAAAGAAATGGAATTGAAATGTGGGAAATTTTAATCTATGAACATTAGATATTAAACTAGATTTTAGAAAGAAGATTCTCAGTTGATTCAATTGTTGAGTGTAGACAATGGTGAGAAAGTTGATTGCATGCTTACTAATTTTCTTACTTTTCAATTTGTTCTTCATCATTTGCTTTTCAGTTTGGTTTTGATTCGCTTTTGACTAAATTTTTGAATTCTCTTTAATCAGGTTTGACTTGATGTTCAATTTATCTTTGTTTTCATCTACATCTTTAATGTTATTACTTGATGTCTCCAGCTTAATCAGGACTTGACTCGTTTATTTTTAAATGGATCTCGGTTGACATTTAAGCGAGAGAAAGGCGTTATTTTCAATTGTAACAGATTGTTCAGCTATATTGAATGATGGTATTAATTCAAATTTGTGTCTTTCTCTCGTTTTATAGGTGAGATAATTTGTTTCATTTTGAATGAGTAATGACGATAATTTGATTTTAACCAAAAAAAATTAAAATTGAGTGGGTTCTCAAACAAATACCTCCTTTGGTTTCCTCAATTATTGTCACTTTGATGTCTTTTTTGGTATATTAATTGGTTCATCTCTATATGCGCCCAATTATTTGCGCAAAATTATGTCGAATATTAGGTTTAACGTTGCCGATAATAATTTGAATTTGGTGTTGATGTTATTATGGTTGTTTGTTTTTTGAGTAATCAGCATCAGAAATAATGATTAGAATAATTCGAGTAAACAAAAATAAAATTTCAATATTATCTAAACATAATGAGTTGTTGTCGCTGTTAACGCAGTCGATGTTGAATTTTGAATTTGAGTTGACGTTAATGGTTGGTTTGTTGATGAAGATGACGACGATGATGATGTTGATGATGACGATGATAATGATGCTGATGAGACAAGACTATGTGGTGTCATAGTTAATGTTGTTGACAATGAACTAGTCATTGAATCTGTATTTGAATTTGACCCTTGATTTGTTGTATTTGTTGCTGCTGCAGTTGATAAAGATGAAGAGGAAGTTGATTGAGAAGAAGATGGTTGAATAGGTAAAGATGGAAGTGATGCTTTATTATTTGGAAGAGCAGAATCTAATGAAGATGTTGATACTGATACTTTGTTAACTTGGTGTTTATTTGAAGAAAGTCCTGATTTTGGTGAGGAATATGAAGAAGATGGCGATGACGAATTGGATGAAGTTGCTGTTAAATCCATTAGAGAAGAATGATTTAAATTGGGAAGATTTCCTGTAGATGTTGTTGTTGGTGTTGCTATTGTTGTCGCCGATGAAGACGAATGTGAAATGGAAGAAGACGTTTTCAATGTATTACTATTTCCAGTGGTAGGTATTGATGAACTGGAAACAGTACCTACAGAATTAACTGTTAATCTTTTGGCTGATGATGAAGAATTATTTGAAGGTGAAGCTGAAGCTGAACAACCATTTGAATTACCCATAGTTGACTGAATTCGGATTATTTCCATTTGATGCATTTCAGCAATGCTTTCTTTAAGGTCTTCAAAAAATTTAAATCTATCTGTATCATTACGTGCATTAAATAAAATCAATGTTTTGTCTTTATCAACTCTTGAGGAAATTTTAATTCCATAAGGATAATAGAGTGTAGAGAACAGGGAAACATTTACTGATGTTAATAAAATACTTCGACGATAACTGTACAATTGTGAAGCCACTGAACCACCATTACCCAATTGATTTGAGGCCATTGAAGATGATGTTACAGAGGTTCGTGATGCAGCACCTTTCTTATATACTTTGGTTACTAAAAGTAGATCATTGAAAAGGAAAACTTCCCTTTGATGTTGACCTTGGCGTTCCTTTTTGTTTAGGTCAACAATCTCATGAAGACGACAAAAACAAATTAACCTTCTGTAAGTATTTGCACTTAAATTTGGAACTGTTATATTTCTAGATGAAGCTACCAGAGAAGCTTGAACTTTGAGCACTTGTAAACAATGATCATGGCCTGTTTTCATTTCTGCTTGTTTTATCCTTTCATAAATTCCAATGAGAAAATCTTCAGTTAAATTTGACTTTACAACACCTCGAAGATTCTTAATCCATTGATCAACTGTCATACGACGTTTATTATTTGGTACATGAAGATCAGTATTTAACATGATGATTGCAAATGATAAGATAAATACGTCATCCTTATTAGTTATAATAGGAGTTTCCTCTGAATCACCTTTTCGATCTAGTTCAAGACCTTCATTGCATTCACAGTAACGTTCAGCAAAAGTTTCAACCAATCTTTCAATTTTTTGAGCTTCACCTAAATAGGATTAAACAATGAAAAAAAATGAAGCCAAGAAGGAAGAAAAAAAGAGATAATATATATTAGTTATTATTCAAATTATAATTGTGCAAAAAAAGCAGTATTTAATTTCAGCAGGAATTTATTGCTGTTATTGTTGTTTGTTGGAAAGAACAAATGGGAAAAACAATTGCTAACTTGAAATGAAATTACTTCAAGCCTCTCAAGTTTTGCTTGAGTTATAAAGGGATGACGAAGATGACAAAAGAATGATATGGGTGTTAGATAAAAGATTCAATTTAATGACAATTCATGACAAATCAACTTACCGGGAAAACGAAAGAACGTTTGAAATTTTCGCAGTCCAACATCTAATAACATTCCTGTGAAATCCATTTCACGCACAAAAAATTTCAATACTAATTGGTTAAATGGTGACTGTAAATCTCCTAAATATTCACCAATCATTTGTTTAGATAATCCTTTTTTAGTCAACAAAAATAGAGCCACTCTTAAAGCTTTACGTCCGCTTTCAAGATTACCAGAATAATGAACTAATTTACTTTCATCAACTATATCATCAATGAATCCTTTATCAAATAGATACTGTATTCCTCTTTCAGGAGGATTTTTGTTAAACAAATTTAGGCCAACACGATATTCACGAGCTCTTATAACATCATAATGTGGAGTTCGGTGGGGAAATGAAGTAGCTGAAACAGAGGTTTTCATAGATCCACCATGATGGGTATGAGTTACTATTTGATTTTGTTGTAATTGTTGTTGTTGGTGGTGTTGGTGTTGGTGTTGGAGTTGATGTTGTTGAAGAAATTGTTGTTGCTGTTGTTGTTGTTGCGGATGATGATGATGATGGAGTTGAGATGCTGAGTTCGAAGAAGGTATTGATGACTGTTCTTGCGTTTGTTGCTGTTGTTGTTGTTGATTAGAATTGGCAGAGACTTTCTTGGTCACCACGCGGCCTCCACTAATGACAACTGGAGATGATTGGAGAGAAGGCATTGTTGGTGAGCGAGGTATTATTGAATTATTATTAATATTATTATTGATACTATTATTAAAATTTGAGAGACCGTTTGGGTGGTAATTAGGATGATTATGGTGACTGAATGTACCTTTAGAAGCCGATGATGATGAACTGGTTCGAGTTAATTTGGGTTCACTAAATTGAGAAGATTGAAGTTGTTGATGTAAAGGTTCAAATGATTGACTAGCATCAACAAAATCACTGACAAGTAGACCATCAACGCTTGAAGCACTACCTCCACCGGTCACAGTTAGACGATGTTGGGTTGCCGTTTGTTGTTGAATTTGATGGGCCTGTTGCAGTTGCTGTTGTCTTTTGAGATCTTTTGCTTGGTTGTTGACGCGTAAAGCATTCAAAGCAAGATTCTTAAACCTTTTATTCAACTGATAATTACGGTAAGCTTTTTGTATAACTGAAGCTGCTTTAACCGACTCCTTACCATATTTACGTACAATAATTTCTAAGCGTTTATCCATAATCTCTTGCGATAGTTCATAATTCTCTTGTTTCCTTTCACCTCCATTTGATGTTGAACCATGGATGGTTGTAGCTGCTGTTGCTCCAACAGGAAGTTGCTTCCTCAATTGATGAGATTGATCATTATTGTGGTATTTATCAGAATTTCCTATGTGACTGTTAAAAGTACAAATACGGTTACCACTGTTCACAATTTTACCATATTGCAAATTAAAAATTGCTTGAAAAAACAAACTTACCTTGATTCTTGATTTTTGAGGGATAACATCTGAAGATTAAACATAATCCGTTCATTTTCATGTAACAGTGTATCTCTCTCCACTCGAAGGAGAGAAATTTGGTTTTCAAGCTCTTCAATTCGAAGAAACTGTTTCTTAATAAATTGTTGATAACTTGCTTTACAATCACAGTCTTTACACTCTTTTTTACGACGAACAGACATCGCAAATTAAAATAAAATTCAATCTAATAATCTCTCACACCTATCACAATGTATACTGTTAAACGAAATGATGAAAAATCTGCTCCCAAGCAGCTGGATATACAGTCTGTTTAACTGAATCTGGTTACCTAACCAAAAGAGCAGTTGAGTTTATAGGTGGCACTGCCAAAAGATCGCATTCAAAACAAGCGGTACATTTAAACAATCTCTAAATATTGATTGTTACTTCATATTTAATTATAAATCCGTTATTTAAAACTACATTTATTACATTTAGTACAGTAACTACAATTTATAAATCAAGGTTTTACTGATTCTAGTTACGTTCATCGGAGTTATTTTTAAGAAATCTATCTTCAATGTTGTAATGAGAATAGGTTTTTATTGAGAACTGTGAATATTTTTCTTCCTCTTTTAACGTCTTTTTTTATACCTTAACGATTTTTCCATATCTTGATTGAAAACCTGTGAAGTTGAAAAAAATAACCAAACCCAGCTTTGGAAAGTTGAATATGAATTTTTTGTTAAAAGATTGTTTAAGTTTCTTCTTTTTTTGGCCCAAAAAATATGTTTTAAATAATTCTGGGTTCAAAAACCAGAAAATATCAACCGAAATACTCATAAAATTGTCATTAAATCAAATATTCACATTATTCTTTGAGGTAGAGAGGATGTCAAAGTTACCCTTTCAGATCACTTACAAAAATTTTAGGAAACAAAATTTCATATGTACTCTAAACAGATAATCTATTTTCCGATCTGAGTCACCTATTTAAAGGCATAATCAAAAAAAGCATAACGTTTGTAAAACAAAAGCTTAAAATGAAAAAAAGAGGTAAAGCGAAAATATTTTAATAGAGTGATTCCTAAAATGAACAAACAAGTGTTAACTTTTGACTAAAAGATGATAATAGAGAAATATTTGGCACATAATTAACAACAAAGAGTTTAAAACAATACATTTGAACACTTTGTACCGGTCTTTGGATTCAATTGTTAGTTCAATGTTCATAAAGAACGAGCAAGAAAAAGCTTGAGACACTCGCTTATTAGCACTGGGCTTGAATGCGCGTAAATGTTTCTAGGCAATTGGTTACTCTATAAGGTGTAGATTTGTTGATACTGATTAAGATTGATTTGGTTTTGATTTCATTGTCTCTATATACTCATTGTGAATAGTATTCACTAATAAACGGTAATTTTCTTGTTACCTCCTTCATTTTCATGCTGCTTTCAATTCTGTTGATAACAGAACGGTTTTCTGTTGCAAAATGATTGAGACTCGCCATTTTTTTATCGTTAAAATTTTCTTGCAGATAATTGTGCACCATTTTAACGAAGTGTATTATCAAGTTCAAATTCCTGTTCAAAGTGACGATTTTTTCTATGATTTGAGTCAAAGTGATTTTTTTATACACAATCTTAAAGTCGACATTTGTCAAGTCTAATGATTTGTTTCGAAGCGTTTTGAGATCAATCGCAAATCGTTTCAGTGTAACAGGTTAAAAAATTTGGTTCTTTTCAAATTTTTCTCACTAAAAATACGCTAAACACAAAAATTTAGCAAAAGATGTGCTTAATTTGAACCAAACTGCCGAGTATTTGAACATCAATTGATTTCAAAGGAGCAATTGTTGAGACTGAAGAGTTGGAAAATTTCGCAACTTAATTGTTATCATTTGTTTAACTTTACACAACAATTGACCACAGTACTTACCTGAAAAACATTTTGACCTCAATCTAAATTTAAATAACTATTAATTGAAGCTTGTTTGATCAACATTTTGTTCATCTTGACATCTATTGACTTGATTTTTTTGTAGTTTCCAATCCTCTACAAAAGTAACAGCTATGAAATACTAATAGGCGGAGTTGACACCCTTTTTGCGAGTTTGGAAATGTTCAATGTTCAAAAAATATAGTAAAAAATAACAATAATTAATTTATAATCCATTAATTATAACAGTAAAAAACAAATTTGTTCAAAAACAGTCTATTATGAGCATGATCAACAAAATTAAAGCTGTATTATTTGGTATTTGATGAAAAAAGTGGACCTAACGAGGTTCGTTTTGCGAACGTATAGAGGCTGTCTCGAGTCTGATATTATTTCAAGCACCCAGTTCTTTTGATTCGATCCTTTATCAATCTAGTTGGTGTACTTTTTAAATCATAAGCTTGTCCGATATAATACATCACATTGATAAAACGCGTAGTCAGATTCCATTCCATTCCTAACTCAGAAGCTGAATAATCTGATGGAAATGTATGGTGATAGTTGTGAAAGCCTTCGCCAATAGAGACATAGATAACATATCTGTTTTCTCGAGCACCAATAGTTATATCATAAGGACGATTTCCCCAAAGATGAGCCACGGAATTGATCAACCAGGTAAGATGAAGAGAAATACAATAACGAGCTAATCCGGCAATGAGGAATGCATTGAGATAAGTTTCACTCCAAAAAATGATTGGTATAATTGAAGGGATGATTAGACAACAAAGAATAGCCAAGGGCATGAAATAAGACCGCTGAAAACGTACAACTGGATCTTTGAGTAAATCTGAGCAATCAACTGACTGTCCTTTGTTGATTACATCGGGATGCTTTTTAACACACAGCCATCCCATATGAGCAAAAAAGAAGCCACGGTTAGCATTATAAGGATCAGCATCAGTTTCACAAAATTTATGATGAACTCGATGATCTCTACACCATTCAAATATATTGTTCTAAGGGTGAAACAATCAAAGTAACAAATCAATAATAGGAAAAATATATTAAATTTTCCTTACCTGACCAGCAGTTGTTTGTAAGGCAGCCAGAAATATCCGAAGAGGCAGTTTAGCCTTGTAAGCTCGATGTGACCAAAGACGATGAGCTCCAGCTGTAACACCCAATGCACTCATATGTCCGACTAAGGTTGCTATTTTTAAAGATAAATATTAAATTTAGTAACAATGAATCAAATTGAAATGAGTCTCAAAAAAATTAAACAAGAACATATGGATTGACTATGAAGGGACAACTATGAATGTAAAAGTAGAATGAGGATTTGATTAGAATTAGGTTTGATTAGAATCAGAAATTTACTTACCAAAAGCCATTGTTAACCATGGTGGGTTAGTAAACAATTTGAATGCACCGTAAATAATAGAAGAATGAAGTAAAAGAAAGGCGAAAATATTTTGCCAAACATATATGACTTTTGGTTCATCAGAAGATTGTTTATGAGATCCGATAGACTCTTGTAAGGGTTGAGATAAAGACAAAGGTTTTTTTGCCGGTGATCTCAAAAGTTGAGAGGTTGACATGTTTTAATTTTTAACCAACAAACTTATCTGATTGTTAACTGTCTTCACAATATCAGACGTTGAGTTTGGTGAAATATTGCAATGAAATTGAGAATAAGAATAAAATGAAACTCTTTCGGTGACTGAAGCGTTTTTGGAACTAAAGACATCAGTCTTAATTTTGTACAGATGAATCAAGGAACAGTTCTCACCAACCCAACGGGAGGGTTGCAGGAGTTTGTTAATATTAGACTTGAAGACAAAGAAGTGTAAAGTGAATGTAATCTATTGAATTGAAAATAAGGTTGATTTCAACAATTGATGGAACAAGTTATTCAATCAATTGACTTCACTTGAAATTTCGGCATTATTATTAGCACTATTAAGTAAATAAATTCAATTAGAAGATGATTTGTTAACATGTTATAATAATTTGAATCTTTCAATGTAGTGATAATGAAATGCTGTTTCAATGCACAAATATATTGAGAAGTCATTTCGTTGAGAGGTTCGTTTTTAATTTTGACCAATTAGGTGATTAAATTTTCATGCTTTAGTAACTCTTTTCACCTCTTGATGGATTATTGTCTTTAATTTTCTCAAATTAACCATCAGTTTCAAATTAATCGACTAGTTTAATGTGTCTCAACTCGATAACAATGGACATTAATAGCACAAAATCACACATTTTTATCGAATCAAAGTTTCCAATGGCAAATTACGATTAATGGTTATTTCGTTCGAGGCCACGAGAAATAACGATTTGTCTGGTCAATGAAGTGGTAAAATTCCCTTAGTTAGTGACACCAGTTGGTGGATGCATGTTGAAGAATCATCGTTTCAAGTGTTGATCAGCGATCAAGAAATCTGGTACTTCAATCGTGGTCTTGCTACTTAAATTCAAACACTTTGAAAGTTTAATTGTGATATGAATCATTAACTATAAGTGTTGAACAAAGGTTCACACAACTAGTTAAAAGCACTTGGTGCATTACAAATTAAATAAATGCATCGTTTGGTCAGAAAATTTACTTCTTGGCTATTGAATGGTTTGTTAATAAAGTGATACCAGATTAATTTCAATTACCATTAATTGAAACATTTACTCGAACTGCAAGTTTTAAGGATTTGTTATTTATTGTAAAACATTGAAGCCATTAAAGCGGCTCCAATGTGAGCGTCAGCTTGCTCCATGTAATTCACTTTGATTCCATATTGAGCACAAATAGTCTCCAATGAATTCTTCAAGATGGGATTACGAAGTAAAGCTCCTCCAGTGGCTTGAATTTCATTGATTGGCAGACTGGTCAACCATTTAACAGGTATCATGGTGAATATGTTTTCAATTAATCCATAACAAATTGCATTAAACAATGAATGAGGAGTCAAGTCAGGTGGAATGTTCAATAAACTTGATCGTAATTGAGGATCATATCTTTCACCATATAAGGTTGGAATAAACTTAATTGGAGATGAATCAGGATTGTTGTTAAAATCAGCAGCTCCAGTTGATTCATTAAGTTTTTTCCAAATCCGATCTTTTGGAAACTCCGAGCCAGTTAAATCTTCCAAGTAATTTTGTATAAAACCAACAAATGCTTCAAGTACATTTCCTCCATTAAGACTTGCAGCGGCAACAATAAAGTTATCCTTAACATAAGGAATCAAAAGTACTTCTAAAAGAATAGAGAAAAGAAAAGGGAAATAATTAATTGTTGATAAATACTTTAGTTAATTTCTTCTCACTTTTAAGATCAGGGAGGAAATTTGAAGAGGTTGCATTCTCATTATACCAATTTTGATCCATTGGGTTAACAACCAACTGGAGTGATGTACTCATAGTTAGAACTGTGGATAATAAAAAGTTAAAAACAATCATCTTTTACATAATTACAGATTACCTGCAGAATTGAGCTTATTTTGAATACAAGCAAATGTCGAGCATTGTAAGTCACCGAACGCAGTATAAACAGGAATGCCTTTGGGTAAACCAATCCAATCATTTGCCAAATTACCAGCTATGTAATCAACATCGACAATTTTGGGTAAAATGTGGGTTGGGAAGTTGTCAGAATGTAATCTTGTAGAAACAAAAGACAATTGAAATGTAAATTGATTGCGACGACATTAGGAAAAATCATAAACAACTTATTCATTTGTAATTACAATTTGTAAAATTAGTAATCTGACATTTCTTAAGTTAGCTGCGCCATCTCTTGAAAAATTTTAATCTTTCTATTTCTATTTAATTTTTAAATATTAATTGGTTGGTAAGGATATAAAACTAATAAATATTACGAAAGATGGCGTCTCTTACGCATTCCCTGATTTTGTCTGATTTTCAGATTGTTTTCAACTCACTTTTTGGACCAACTTTTTTTACGTGAATTAAAATAGCCAAATCCAGCGGCATTGTGGGGTGACATTAATGGTGTCTCTAATTGACAGATGAGAGCAACAATGAAATCCATTATTGTGCCAGTGTGATTAAATTGTGATAAATATTGTGGCTGAAATTTTTGAAGCCAAAATATTGTGGCTGAACCGAAACCAGTTGCTAAAGGACTTTTACTCTTTGGCAGGGAAGAGATGAATTGTGAATCACATCTTTGATCTTGCCATGAATATAAATTGCTAATGGAATTACTTTTAACCGAATACACATGTCTAGTTTCATCATAAATCCAAGGACTGTTTGCCCAAAGGATACAACCATGCATTTGCCCAGTAATGGCTATAGCTTCAACAGGTGAACTTTGTTGATTCAGCTTTAGTCCTTTCACTGATTGTTGGATGGCATCTAGAATCACATTGATTGGTACCTCCCATCTGGTCGAGTCGTCATTCTTAATCTTCAAGATTTCATAGTTAATCACGGATGTGGACTCAATTGTATATGCAATCGAGGATGATGATGATGATGGCAAACTATTAACCCGTACTAAGCATGATTTACAAGAAGAAGAACCAATATCCAAGCCAACAATTAATGTCATCACAATTTATTATAAAATACAGCTTTAAGATTATATTTTTAGTTTCAAAGGATTTTTCAATAAGATGAAGATAAAATGTCGAAAGCTTACAAGATTTACCGTTGTTGAAACTCTTACAATTGTTAGCCTAAACCCAATTGTCATTCAAATACTTTTGTAAACCGTGTTTGCTTAGTTTTCACATGACACTCAAGAAGTACTGATAATTACCATAGGAAAATAGTTAGAGATTATGAAATCTTGACAAAATCTTGATCTAACGCAATTTATTTGAAAATGGCGGAATTCAACTGAACAAAATTAGCATTCCCGCTCATCGAGTCCATTTGCGATAGAAATGCTTTTCAGTTGAAGACAAATCGATTGTTTTAATCACTCTTTTCAAATTTAATTTAATTTCATGTAACTTTCTCTATGAATAGCTATGTTTTGACCAAATATATCTTGAATAAATCTTCATTTCTATAAAATTAAATAAATTTTCTGTTATCAACCTTTTTTCACCATTCGGGCCTTTTTGAGTCTCGATTCTTCTTATTTCTTAAATTGTTATAAAGGTATGAATGTCATGAAAAACTTGCAATAAAGATTTAGAGTCAACGAAAGCTACATCAAAATGAAAAGCATTGAAATTTTCATTTGATATTAAAATGCTATCCGGATAAACTTTCAATTGTATATTCCTTCATTTATTAATACGAACTGATCTGTTTTAAAGTAACTGAAATCACTAACGATACGCATACGAAGCGGACTACGAAGTTGTTTTAGAGGGTAGTTACTGTAAAAGACACAGTTACAAATTAATGAAAAATGAAAATATATTTTCTTTATTATTATATTTGCAATGTCAACCGAAATATAAAAGACAATTGTTAGAAAAAGACACAATAAATACAATTGTCACATTTATGCATAAATTGACACAAATACTGAAAGAAAAATGACAATAACGGGTACAAATTATTTGATTGTCAATTTGCCTTCAGTTAGTTTGTAGAGAAATAAAAATTGAGTCCATTTGTGCATTTTAAAAGTTTCTCTGATCGATGGTTCTCGAGAAAATCGAGCTCGAAGTTGAAACTGGAAAAGCTTTTTGTACAATTATGACAGCAGATTTTATCATGAAACTTATATTAATAGTACTGATGTGACTTTTGATAATAAACCATGAAATGTATTCATTTTAAGAAATAAAATTTTTCTTTTTCTGTGAAACGGATCAGTTCGACTTTCACTTGAACCGATCCCAATCAATTCCCATAATAGTTAACGAGCTCAAACTTATTATTTCTCCATGAAAATGGTTGACTCACATTATGGATTGAATGATTTTTTCAATCAATCAGCAGTTCTCTTAATTTTGGCCATTGCCCTTAAAACTTTGAGCCTCGATATTTCGAGAATGGCATCATCTACAATTATTATTCTCTCACCAAATTAATGCTCAACTAGTAAATAATGCAATTCAATTGAATTACTTTCCATAAGCCCATTTGGGTTACGATTTTTGGGCTATAAATGTACTAGAAATAACTTATTCAACACAAAAAACTCATATAAACACATATCTTGCTTAATAAACCACTTTTTTGGTTAAACTCAAAAGTTAGATACAAAGAATGCTGCTAAAGGCTGGAACATTTGATTTTCGATTTGAAACTTAGTGAATTTTGTAGGGAAATGAAAACTGAGTTCATTGGTACTATTAAATCATCCATACGATGAACAGTTTTCTAGAAAATCGAAGTCAAAGTTTAAACTTCGAACGTGTTTGCAGCTATGGAAGCTAATTTTTTCATGAAACTCTATGCAACTTATGTAGATTTTGATGATGAACCAGAAAATGGTCTTATTTTGACCAATAAAACTTTCGGTTTCCTGTAAAGCATATAAGTTCGATTTGCATTTAAACTGATCTTCTGCTGCGACGGATTCAGTTAGAGGCCTGCAGCTCATAATTTGTCAATAAAAAATGATTATGCACATCATGGATTAAATACTTTTTTCAATCATGCAGCAGTTCTCTTGATTTTGGCCATCGTCCGAAAAATTTCGTGCCTCAATATTTCAAGAATGGTATAACTTAAGATCATTATTTTTTCTCGAAACATTAGATCTCACTATGGGCTATAACATTATGTGACTGAATATCAAATAAAATCTAAGTTAATTCATCTAATACTGAAGATACTTTTACCGCTCAAGATTTGTGTTTAGCTTTATAAACCAAGTTGCAAGTCTGACAACATAAGTAATTAAAGGCTATAACTTCTTTGCGACAGATCTTAAATGGTTAATTATTACAATATATTGTAGTCCATGGTTTGATCTAATGTTTCGAGAAATAATAATGGTTGTAGGTGATACCAGTCTCGAAATATCGAGACTCAAAGTTTTAAGGCCAAAGGCCGAAATTAAGAGAACTGCTGATTATTTGAAAAAAGTGTTAGGTCGTTGATGTGTACCAACAAATATTATGATTAAATACTAAGTTTCAGCTCTTGCACTATGGCGGTCGGTGATTGTCGTCGGTTTAAATAAAATTTACACTTGACCTGTTTTGGAAAAAAAGAAAATGTTATTTGTCAAAATAAGACTATTTTCTGGTTCATCATTGCAATTTACATGAGTTGCACGGATTTTTATGAAAAAATTAGCTTCCATAGCTGAACAAAACGCGTTCGAAGTTTAAACTTTGACTTCGATTTTCTAGAGAACTGTCCATCGTATGAACTATTTAATAACAGCAATGGACTCAGTTTTCATTTCTCTACAAATTTCAAATCAAATCTCAAATCTAAACTCAAAGGTTCGAGCCTTTGGCAGAACCCTTTGCATCTCATTTATAAGTTTAACCAGAAAAGTGGTTTATTTAGCAAGATGTGTGTTAATATGAGTTTTTTGTGTTGAATAAGTTGTTTCTAGTACATTTACAGCTCTTAAATCGTAGTTCAAATGCCTTGATGGAAAGTAATCTAATTGAATTGTATTATTTACTAGTTAAGCATTAATTTGGTGAGAGAATAGTGATTGAACATGATTCCATTCTCGAAATATCGAGGTTTAAACTTTTAAGACCAACGGCCAAAATCAAGAGAATTGCTGATTTATTGAAAAAGTTATTCAATCCATAATGTGAGCAAACAATTTTCATGGACAAATAATAAGTTTTAGCTCGTTAACTCATATGGCCATAGATTGGGATCGTGTTAAGTGAAAATCGAACTAATCCGTTTTACAGAAAAAGAAAAATTTTATTTCTAAAAATGAATACATTTCTTGGTTTATCCTCAAAAGCCACATCAGTACTATAAGTTTAATGAAAAAATCTGCTGTCATAATTGTACAAAAAGCTTTGCAAGTTTCAACTTCGAACACGATTTTCTCGAGAACCATCGATCAGAGAAATCTTTAAATTCGCGAACAGATTCATTTTATATGCCCCTACAAACCAACATTAGTCGAAATCGGAAAGTAATTGATTTTGGCCATTTGTGTCAATTTGTCAATTTACATTTGTTTATTGTGTCTCTTTCACCAACATCTTTCTGAAACAACTTTGCAGTCCCTTTTTAATGCTTATAGTTAGAGATTTTTAGTTACTTTAACATTTAACTTTAACTTTCTACAGTTCATGAAGGAATTCACAAGTTTAACTGGACCAGATCTAATATCAGATGAAAATTTCAATTCATTTTGTATTTTGATGTAACTTTACTGCCAATGAAGTTTTTTGAATGTTACAAAAGCTAGTGGCTCCATTTCTTGGTATTTTGCTCATTTTCAATCTGATTGTTTTCAAATTGAATTCACTCAATTTTTATTGCAAGTTGTTTCCATGACATTCATACCTTTATAATAACAATTTAAGAAATAACAAGAATCGATAAATGAAGGAATATACAATTTAAAGTTTATCTGGATAGCGTTTTAATATCAAATGAAAATTTCAATGCTTTTCATTTTGATGTAGCTTTCGTTGACTCTAAATCTTTATTGCAAGTTTTTCATGACATTCATACCTTTATAGCAATTTAAGAAATAACAAGAATCGAGTCTCAAAAAGGCCCGAATGGTGAAAAAATATTGACAACAGTTAATTTAAACTATTTAATTGTATAGAAATGAGCAATTCATAGAGAAAGTTGAAATGAAATTTAACCTGAAAAGAGTGATCAAAACAATTGATTTGTCTTCGGCTGAAAAAGCATTTCTCTCAGCAAATGGACTCAACACAGAAGTGGAAAGGAAAAGTGAATCCAATGGATCATCAATCAAAAGTTTAATTTTCTTAGTAAATATATCACTGGCTTTAATCAACATAATCAATATCAACTATAACCAAACAGTTAAAATAAACAGTGTAAATATGCTGGTAACCCTTCGTGAAGTAACTTACATTGGTCTGTTGGTTGCAATGAAGATGACTATTGTTGGATACAACCAGTTGATTGCTTCAAACCAAACCATCATAACTCCAGATCAAACCTGGAATGTAAATAAAGTACGTTTAGTTATATTCACTGTTTACCTGATTGTCAATACCATCCGAACATTGAAACTATTAATTGATTTCCATTGGCCTGATGCAGTCGATAAACCGTCCATCTTGGGAAGTCTATTCCTGTCAATCCACTCCATTTGGCTATCAGATGGACTCTTATTTTTCTCGATCTACCTTTACATTGCCGCTGTTTACTTCTTACACCAAATCTGTGTAAACTTTAAAGACAAGGTAATCAAAACCATGAGCAATTCCCATCGACCGTCAACCCATGAAATAAGTACATTACGAGGTGATCGGTCTCGCTATCAAGCAATAAAAAGATTTCTCGATGAAACAATCAACTGGTGGTCATTCATTTGGTACATTGAAGCATTCATCATCACCTGTTTGATCCTAATCTCCGTTTTTCACCCAGCATCAACCGAAACTGTTCATTTTCTGAATGACTCTTGGTTCGTCTACTTAACCCGAATGGTTTGCCTGTTTACGGCCACAATTTTAGTTGATTACGTTACCAATTTCGAGTCTGATATAACCTTCTACATTGGTGATCATTTGGCTCCATGTTTGGATGATCCGGTTGAGGTTAAACTGGAGTACATCAAGTTGAGCCAAGAATTGGGCTCAAGGCCTTTCATTCCGTACACTCTGGCCGATATGTTCAATCTCAATCGTAATTCAATCTTGTCCTTCTTTTCAGCCGTTTTACCTCTAACGGCCATCACTCTCAGTTTCATACGAGAAGCAAATAATTCATCGAAACCAGAATCAACTTAATCGTCTTTACTTAGCATCATAAACAATGTATTTTTATTGTTAATTAACTTTAAACTCAACTTCAATTGTAAATTTGATAATTGTCACTCAATAACTCGTTGAAATTGCTATTTACTTTGTAGCTAAAAGGCAATACTTGAATTGATTGTTTAAGGTCAAGTGTTTAATAAAGTTACCTTGATATTTGTAGTATTTTGTTGACAATAAAGAGATTTATTCAATTATGTTATTACAATTTGTATTTGATTTTAAAAATAAATACTACGATCATTCAAAGGCGAGTAATTTTTAGCCTTTTCACAGACTTCATCAATCAACAGTTATTTCAATCAAAACTGTTACATTCTGAAAATATATTGTTCATATTTTATTGACTTCTTGATTGATACAAAATGCTTTAATTTTCACTTCAATCATGATGGTTAAAAATTCATTTCAATAAAATGAACCAGAATAACTGATGAATACTTTTAATTTGTACAAAAGAACAATCGATTGAAATTGAATGTCAAATTGATTCCTAAAATTTTGACATTTGGCGTTGGCGAATCAATATTTCAACAATTAAACATGCGATTCTCAACTAAATATCGAGACACTTTTCATTGTTATGCATCATTTATTGTATCCAATAGATGTACTGATTGATTTGCAAACCAATCATTAATGCTGAAACGAATACGGTTCATCTTTGAATCTCGGATTGAATGAGAAACATAAATGATAAGTTTAAAACTTAGAGCATTAAAAACAGTTAATTGTTATTAAATGAAAGAAAGTAATTAATATTTAATTGTCTAAGTATCTCATTACCATACCAGCGTACACAATGTCATGCTGCTCTTAGTGATCAATAAGATCGCCTTTCAATTAACAGTTGTTTCAACTCACAAAGTTTTCAGTAAAGAAAAATATGTAAAGTTCAAAATCAATCGGTTCAGAGAGACATTTCCATTAATATTTGCAATTATGTGATTCACTTTTTAAGATTTGTTAATATTATTGTAATTTACAAGCTCAAAGTGACCATAAACAATGAAACAACAACAAAAATGGACAGCAAAAAGTGCTCTTATTGTAGCTCATCATTTTTCACAAAACTGGTTCAATTATTTATTTGATTTGTAACGTTTATGTTCAATATTAAAAGCATTTCCACTTCACTTACTGTATATTAATCCAAGAAAATATGTTTTTCATGAAAATTTTCCTTCTAACTGTCCATCTTTTGGGTAAATTCATAGAAACATCCAGATAACCAGAATGGCACTTTATTATTGTTAAAATATAAGTTATGGATTATTTTATACTTTTAGTGATCACTAAGAGTTCAACTTTAAATTGCCTGGTTAACAAAATGGTTTGATAATTGGTTAGCAAAAATAACCGTTGGATAAAAAGGTTTATTACTTTCCCTCGCTTTCTGGTTAACTTGTGAGTCAACGGTAAAGATTGAACAAAAGCTTTGAATTGGCAACATCAACCAGCCATTTTGAAGGTTTGTTTTCTTGCTTGTTTAATCATGATAATTGTGGAAAATATATTTTTAACTGTGATTTTTTGGATTGTTGGAATACCCGTTAATTCAGCAACTGTTCCTCGTCTTTTTATTTTTTACAATCTATTTATTTACGTGATTTCTTTAACCAATTGTGCCTTTTTCCTTTACCAAATCATTGGTCTTGGCGATAATAATATAAGCCTTTTTATTGAACTTACACGGTCCTTCACTGGTCTTTTGCAGTTAATTTTAATACATATTAATCGATCAAAGTGGATTCAAGTTTATTCAAACATCAACCAGTACATAAACCTGGAAGAGATTGAAATCGATAAAAAATCAAGCAACAAATTTACATTACTTTTGATTGCTATTTTGGCATCCGAAATATATTCTTGGGTCAATGCTGGTACCGTTGATGAATTGTTTCGCTTTTTTTATGGCCCATTATGGAGTTTAGATTTCGAGTCAAAATTGATCTTGCTTTGTGTTACCATGATTTGTCGAATCTTTGTAATTCATGGAGTTGTTTACGCATCGGTTATATTTTATTTATGCTCATATTATCGCCTCCACTTGCTTTACAACAAATTTCATCAAAAAATATCAACCCAGGCGTCCGATAATTCTGTACCAAAGAAGCAATTAAAAACGATAACACCTGTAATTGAAGAGCTACCATATTATTACCACTTATACCGCATCAGAATTGGATGGATACGATTATCATCAATCAAACGTTCCCTAGAATCGTCTTTAAACGCTTTACCCGCTGTCTGGTTTGGTCGATACTTATTTGAATCTTTTTTGTGTCTATTTCGGGCAAATCGGACCATTCCATCGGGAAATGCTGTCACTTTGCATTATTTAGTTGATAAATTTACTTTATTTACAAATATAACCATTTTGCTTATTGTGCTCATCAATTTGGTTGATAAAATCACTCTAACAGACTTGAAGTTGTCTAATTACATCATGGACATGTCCAATGAATCTCTGGACAGTGCCGTTTACTACTCAGCCACCAATGTCCATAAGATCAGAGCTATTTATGAAAGCATTTTAATCAAATCCGAATTATTGAGAGTTTCATACGTTCCGATTACTATTTTTCATATAATTGAAATACGCAGAGCATTTATTCCCACTTACATCAACACTTTGATTCCAATGGTTGTTATGGCTTTAGATTTTGCTGAAAATTATTCATTTTAAGCTTTAAATTTTATATGATTATTGTACACATCAATTGCGCTGTCAATATCAATTGCGATAACAATCACTCGTAACGTTTACCAGTTAAATTGACAAAATATCCCAGCAATTACTGTGGTTCATTCGAAGGTTAATTACCATTTTTTGCATTATAAAACATTGATCTAGTCAACAAGATTTTGGTTGATTTAGGTAAACGAAATTTCATTTTGAAAACAACTAAACGAGTATTTATTTCTAATGGATTTATGGTAATGAAAATCGAAGTTAACCCTGAAAAAAGCTTTTTATGATGAACAAGTTTTGGAAACAAATAAAACTGGTCAACATTGATGGGTCGTTGAAATTGATTTTTGCTCTCAAGACAATAGGATAACTTGATTCTTGATTGACTGAAAATTACACCACATCAAGATGTATTGTATCTCAACAATTGTATTGTTAAACACGTTAGCAAAGTGAATGGATGGGACAAAATTTTTGCTATTACTGCTGTTTAATGGACATTAAATCCTGGATTATTCACTTTTTGAGTGATTATTTTGACCGATGAATAGCTGTTGTTAACCACATAAGAGATATTTTGTTTGTCTTCTCCAAGTCAATCTTGTGCTCTCCAAGATCATTGTCGCATCAATTAATCACACAAATGTACAAAGTACAAACATCAACTGACTGGTTAAGGCATCAATAGCTGTCCCATGTAATCTGATGTTTTTTCAGGGGCGAAATAGAAATGCAGAAATAAGTGAAACTTTTATTTTTGAAAGATTTCTCTAAATTGGAACGCAGTACAATTAAAGGAGTACAACCTTGCAAGATATTAATTGGATGCTAAACACATGATAAAGCTGATAGATGATGAATTAAGCCCTAGGTAAAAGGACTATGTAATTGATTGCAGTCAATTTGATTGGTAATTATTGCACTTTCCAACAATGTTTCATTTTTTGTATCAAAATCTTTCAAACTGTTAGGTGATCAAACAATGAGAAAGCTATTAGCTGAACACTTTACACAAGGAAATCGTTTGTCCTGAAGCAAAACCTAAATAATCAAAACCAGGACAAGTTTGGATTTTTCAACGTAGTTTAGCTTAACCATGATATTTCAGGTTTATATTGAGACTCTTTTTCCAGGATAACTTTCACTTCCATTTACCAGTCACTTTGAATCTTGAACCAATGGACCTTGATAATAATTGTACATTTTTGTCTTCGCTGATAGCAACAATATGGCTTTGATGTATCCAGGTAAAGGAATGCAATAATATCTTCAATGAGTCAAGAAGTTATATGAAAGATTAGGATTGGATTGAGCAAATCTGAATATCCTTTTATTGTTCATGACATTTCAGCTAAAGCTTTGAAGATTTAATGTTAATGGCTGTTGCAAGTTTGATGAATTTGTTTAATTAACTGTTGATGAACTACAACAGCCACAGAATACTATTTTAAAGCATTATTTGATAACCTAAATGGCTGTGACATTCATGGATAATTACCTCCTCCAGGGAACTGATAATCCGACCAGAATACTCTGTTTGATGGATCGAGTTGCTGTTTTTTCTCACTTCTTTGTTGCTCTGTTGCTGTTAATCATCATCCAGACAAATCAACCAACTAACCAACTGAAATTCAGATTAACTAATTACACCACTAACTGTTTCCTTCCTGTTTCAAGGTGATTGTACTTTTTACTGTCCTATTATCAGGTGAGAAGATTCCGTTCCATATCCATTACAATGGATTAAACAAGAAATCAGTTTAAAAACAATGTTTACTCAAGAAATTAATTTACATTTTCTTTTCTTTTCTAGCCATTTACCACTAATCAAGAGCATCATGATGATGATAACAAGCAACTTTTCGCATGTTTCACCATTCAGTTTGATCACATCGCTGAGTAAAAGTACTAAAGAAAAGCCGAATCAAGGAAGAAGTGCAGTCAGCGAAAACACGCTAAACCCGTTTTCATAGTTTAATAATCATCTTTGTCATTATAACACTAGCCTGATGACCAACTCTGATAGTGAATCCTGAAAGTGAACATTTTGAACAATTGAAATAAGCGAGCAACATCATTAGTAAACCAACAAACAACAAGCAAAATAACGGCGTCAACATAAACAGCAATCAGCCAAACCAGTCCAATGACGATTATGATGGCGAAAGATGAATTAGTGAAACAAGCCAGAGGGAAGTTGGAAAAAGAAAGGGATAAAGAAAGGGAACAAGGATGATGTCTGAATCAAGATAAATGGCGAAAAAGAAAGAAAAGTAATGAAAGAGATCGAATGTGAGAGAGTTAAGGAAGTAAGTCTATTATGAGAGTTTGGTAACAAGTGAGCAAAAAGAGTAGGAGAAGAGGGAGAAAGTTTAAATGATGAAAACAAAGTTGGATGAGAGTTGAATCAGTGTTTAGATGAATCTTTCGTTGAGCCGGTTCATTTTCAATTCAATGTTCACCAAATGTAGCTTCAAGAGTGCTTCAACATTTTAAATTGTTACCTATTCTCATCTACTGTCAACCAGATCCAACAACGCTATTGCCATCACGTAGTAATCATCAAATTGTATGTTTCCATTGTTTCAATGTTCACATGTGTGATGAAGCCTCTTTAAAAACATCTAATTTCAATGAAACATCTTTAATCAATAGATCAACAACTGTCTAATCAAAATATTCATCTTGAAATTATAAATTTGTTTTCATTGTGGCTCATCATCATGTCTCTTTACTTGATATCATTGATGTATTGAAAGTAATCAATATAACGACATCATCATTAATTTCCTGTTACCCTTTTAATAGGATCGCTAATAAGGATTGGGGTCAACAATAGACAAAAGAAAGGATAAAAAGAGGAAAATTGATTGAAAGTCAAATTTAATTCAAAATGACAATTCGACAAGTTGACGGAACTGAACGCGGTGAAATCAAGGAAAAGATCATTGATCAACCCTGTGAATCTTTTGATGATGAGGTTAGTTAAACAATCATTGTTTCACTTTAAATATAAATATACTTTTTAATTCTCATTGTTCCAACCAAATCAGTCAAATCGTTTCCAACAACGCCAATTGTCCTCCAACAATTTGCCTTGCTTGTTCAGCTGTTCAACTATTTAACATACCAACAAATACTTAACCACTTTATTGATCCATATATTTATTCATTGCTCTAAAAAGTGATTACATTCAATGCTAAAATTACATGTAAAAAACCGCAAAAAGGCAAATAATACACCAACAAGGTGAATGAAATATTAGCTTACAAATTGAAATCTCCTGTAACCCTTAACATTTCATGAATATAACAATATAATATTACATGTATTCAAGTCTAATTTGGGTATCCAAAAAAAGATCATAATCATCAGTAAATCTAATTCATCTAATTTAAAGTAATCCTTTTCTCAAGACAGCAAATGGTTTCTCTGCATAACTGATGACCATGAAAGATGCTGACCAAGAATTGAGATGAAAAAGGTTTATTTTAGTTTATGATGAATATGATTATTACTGGCGTTAAATGGTGCTTCACATTTTCATTAAATGATGATATCACGATGATAATCAACTTTTTCAGCCATAAAACCAAACATCAGTAGAAACCAGTTCTAGGTCAAAGATGAGTCCAAACAGACTCACACCCGAAACCCAGTAACCATTTAATACACACCTTTTGACCAGTTTCTGGTTCTCTCACAAAACTACTATTTTAAGGTTTGACCTGAAGAAGCCCGAAACCAAATAATATTAACAAATTGCCTCATTAATTTACCGTCCATTTGGATTGACAACTTTCCATTGTCAATAAATGTTTACTTTTTATCCTTAAAGCTTGTGAAAGCAAACCAGAAAAACCTAAATCTAACCAAATAACGTTTGTACCCAAAATTGAAATTCAATGTTAAATGACTATTTTTAAGGTTCACCTTTCAACTTACTGTTAAAATTGGTGTTTGAATGTTAAATAGATTATTGTTAAACGTTTAAAATTTAATCAGGTCGATGGTTAAAGGTGCCTGATGTGCAAAACAATTTAAAAAAGGTTAATAGACAATAAGGAAAGTATGTATTTTGACATGTATTTTTGTTTGTATCCATTATTTACCTGTAATTACGTTACAATATAAGGTTCATTCAACCTGATATTATAATTTGATAATATGATGAGAAAGAGATGATAACTTGTGATCTTCCTCATCTTGTGTCTCCATTTTTCTCATCGAAAACCGCATCTTCATTATTTTTCTAGGTTTATTGTGTTCATCAGTTTGCAAAAACCTAAATTCATTGTTCGCTACATGATTGATCCTTGAATATAATCATTTTTCATCATCAATTACGCTATTATCAACTAATTAATTCCTACTTTTTTTTCTTAATAATAATCATCTTCTTTCATATATTTATACATAATATTAACTTTCAATTGCGGAAGTAAATTGTATTGGTATCGGTTGATTGTTGAATTTCAATTTCATTCCCAACATTCCAGTCTTTAATCACATTTAACTCTGTTGACCATTAGTAGTGTCACCATTGTTAATAGAATCATTATTGATGTTAGTTTCATGTTAGCATTTCATTTATCCATCATTACATATTTACTTGAATTGCTATTTAATCATCTTCACTATAAAATAAACCAATAATGATCTTTAAATGTTCATTTTAATGGTAAACATTTTTCATAATTGAAGGGTAGAGATTTTGGTCTTCTATCAACTGCTCTATGAATTGTTTTAGTCTTTAACTTTTAACTTTTCATTTCATTTATTCTTATATTTAATCATATTTAGAGCTAAACTTTCTCAATCAGTCCATTCATTCGTATTGCTTTAACAATCTGAAATTATCCCCTCTCTGAATTCAAACTAAACTTGTTCACTTTATGCCCTTTATTGTATTACAAATTCATAGTTCTGTGGAACTCTCATTTACATTATCCTGACCACAATCTGTCAATAATCTTTGTAAATCTCTCTTGAAATTTAAGCTTCATTTTTAAGTGTCAAAAAGTAAGAGATAGCAAATTCCCTTTCTTTAGGTTAACCAAATCAAGTCACCATTTTAATCCCTTTGTACATACAAAGGCTGAGATTACCAAGAAGGTAAAAAGTATTGTCTCAAGACATCATAGCTGGTGCTATCCAACTCAACCCGGATTGGTCATAGGCTTTAACAGTATTAATTGATGACATTGATACTAACCAGAAAGAAGACAAAGAAAGACAGAGTTTTTACGCTCCTTATGCTTATTCCCTCCAATTTCATTTCTTTTGTTTTAAGTTTAGGATAAAAGGAACACTCTTATGTTCTTTAATTCACTGTTCATTTGCTACTGTTACTACTCCATTATTTTAATAGACTTCAATGTCCTCAAATTCATCTAACTCTTATGTTACCAAGTTTTACTTCTAGTACAGTCACTTACAGTCAAACATTTTCCCATTTCAATTTTATATCAATAAAAGTTTTCATAAAGCTCTAACGAGTTCTTAGTTTGTTACTTTGTGAATCCTCTGAATACAACCTTAAGTCTACGCGACACTAAGGTATCAAGCCCTGAATAGTTGTATTCCATAGCTAAAGCTATCTCTTCATCTCTTCGAGATCTTCTCAGTAGTGTAATTGGTGATAGAAAGAATCATATTGCAGTGGATTGGATCCATGATACGACCCTCTAACTTGTAATGAAAGCGAGTTTAGCAATCTTCGTTCAGATCCTTGTTTGAGCAACCTTTCATTTGGCGACCACGGCAGGATTCTTGTCCTCTGTGTTGTGTTCCTCCGTCATCATCTACATGATCTTAACTCTTAAGTGCTTCCTCTGTGTTGTTACTGCAATTCAAGTTAAAGAATTAACTTTTCCATTTTAAATTACCGGCGTGTAATTCCATCACATTACCGTGAGTCTAAGCCTTTGAGCTTCTAAACTTTTAATTCATCTTCACCTTCGTGAACCTTCGTTGTCACTGAACAACTTCGACTACTCTTCAAGGCATCTCATCAAAACTCCTGTTGAACATTATCCAAACCTCATCACTCTTGTGATCTCATCGCCTATTGTGCTCTTCGACTATCACGTCACTTTCGTTCAACCCTCAACTAAAATTCAATTTCAATACTGATAAGTATTCTCAGCTATAAAAAGCTCTTTTCCAAAAACTTTCAATTTTCCCAAAGCTACTCCGCTTTCTTTGTTCTGAACTTATATCACTCTTGTGATCTTTGTGTATCCTTTAACTGTAACCAGTTATAACTTAGAGTTTTAAACTCTCCCATTTGCTATGATGTTAAAATCCAACTTAAACTTCGTTGCCGCTGATGGAACTCCAACGGTAAAATTATTAACTCCTGTTGAAGCAACTGAAAAGCTCACTGCTTGGAATGTTGTAGTCCCTGCTGCTCCGTTAATAAGAAAACGACTCTACGAATGCTTACGCACTCATCTAATGATTCATGGTGATAATCTAGAAGATGAAGAAATCGGTGAACTTCCTGTCAGTTCTGTACAGAATCTCGAGATTCCTCAATGGGTTGTACAATGCCGTCAACGTGGTATGACTGAAATTGAAATTCAAACAATTATTCTTACTCTTGGTCGAGAGACTGAATCTGTCCTTCGAGTTACCCAAGATGAATTATTTGCTTTATCACTACCCTTAGGAACTATCAAAAAGTTCATTGCTGTTCTCGCCCTCAATGGTATTCATATGACCTTGCCTCAACCTACTGTAAGCTCTCCTGTTCCGGTGAACTTCACAAATTCAACTGGAATCGATCAAGCTTCGCTTGTTACTTCTCTATCTGCTCTCAAGCCAGATCCTCAAATCATTGAGTATACCAAAGGTGAAGACATGTTAGACTTCATAACCAAAACTAAATCTCGGTTAGCCCAAGAAAATGTCGATGACGCTACGCGTTATAGATGTTTCAGAAAGTCCTTAGCACATGAATTATTAGCTCTCGCTGATACTGAAGTTGGTGAATCCATTACCGAGTATAAAGCTTACGTAGACGCTCTCATTACTGCTATCAAAACTCCAGCCATGCAATATTCTGCCTCTTTTCAACTCAAGCAAATCCGATACACTTTATCTGAACATCCCTCAACTTTTATTCAAAAGCTTCGTAAAGCTCTTGCAAAAACTGTAGGAGCTTACACTGATGAAGTTTTCCTTCATGAACTTATGTATCACATCCCTCAATTCCTTCAAACTGAAATTTATACCCTAGGATATAATGGTAATTTAGAACAAATTACTACCTTCCTCATCAGAAAACATTTTGAATACACTCAACAACAACAAGCACATAAATCTCGAAACGAGAAAAACTCTTTCACTCCTAAAGTTACTACTGTAGCTTCTCTTCTCAATAAGAAACCCGATAATCGCAATCAATCTAAACCAAATCCCAGGCAAACTCAGCATGTCTCTTCCTCTTACAATCCTAATGTGACTTGCAACTATTGTAAACGCATCGGTCACACTATTGCCCAATGTCGTACAAAACCTCGAACTCCTTATTCTCACAACAGAAATCAAACTTCACAACCTTCTCAAAGTCAGCCTCAAGCTTCTGCTTCTCAACCTCTTGCTATAACAAATACTCCAAGTCAATCTGCTAATCTCATCATAGGTGATAATTTACCTCCTGAACCTACTGTTGATGCTCATCGAAATCCAGGTTTCTCTTACGCTCTCTCACCTGTATCTCAATTACCTCTATTGACTAATCTTGGTCAATCTCAACTCTCACATATGCCTCAAGCCGTATTTAAACTATGTCGACCAAATCGCGAGATTTACAAAGAAGGTCGAGTTTTATTGGATACTGGTTCCACTATTTCAGCTTTAGATTCATCCATAGCTGAAGAGTTAGGTGCTACTGTTATCCCGTACACTCGTTCACTCAAAGGTATTGCTGCTCAGCAATATGTTCACTCACATGGCTTTGCATATGCTGTCGTCAAACACCCTGACATGGCAGATTCAAGAGTTTTTAGACTCCAGATCGTAAACGACTTCGAACCAGTCTGTCTTATTGGTAACGCTTTTCTGCACTTGTATTATATGCAGTTAAAATCAGATGGCAATGAATACTTAACAACCTGTTCAGAATACTTTGATTCCACTCCTCTTGCACCAAACTTTTTCATACGATTTTGTACAATCGATGAAACTCAACAAATATTCAATTCATCTATCCATCCAACTGGAAATGCTTCCGACTCTTACATTTTGGACAATCGAGTCAAACAAGATGGTAAACCTGTTCCTGTTCAGTTAAGCACTGAATCAACTGCTGTTATGGCCAAATGCGATCTTCATACTCCAACAGAAGTCAAGGAAATCAATTTCCAACCATTTAAAACTTTAGTTTATCAGAAAATTGATGAGAATCTACCAGAACACCAGAAGCAACAACTAGTTGAACTAATAGAATCTTTTCAAGATACATTTGCTAAATCAAAAAATGATCTAGGATTCGTTCCCTCAACTGTCTGTCCCATTCACATTGATCTTGATAATCAACCAGTTCCATGGCAAAATCCGTACAGTTGTCCTCTTAATCGTCGAGTTGAATTTAAGAAAATTATTGACGATTTACTCGCCAATGACATCATCGAACCTTGTAATGCCGATGGTGGTGCTCCAGCCATCCTAGTTCCAAAGCCCGATGGAAGTTTCAGAATGGTTATCGATTACAGGAAACTTAATCGTATAACTCGAGTTCCCAGACACCCAATGCCTCGCATTGATGACTGCTTGGAAGTAGTTCGTAATGGTAAATTTTTCAATATCTTTGACCTGGCTCAAGGATATCATCAGATCGAGCTTCCTCCAACTGAACGTGCTAAAACTGTATTTGTTACTCCTGATGCCAAATACCAGTATAAACGCTTACCAATGGGTCTTGCCAGCGCTCCTTTCATCTTTCAGCGCCTTATGAACAAAGTCCTTGAAGGACTCATCTATCAGAAGTGTATTGGGTACTTTGACGATGTCCCAGTTGTTGGAAAAGACTTCAACGAATTACTCTCTAATACTACTCTGGTTCTTGATCGACTTCGACAATACAATTTAAAGGTTAAATTAGATAAATGTCAACTTGGATATACTGAAATCTTACTTTTAGGACATTTGGTTTCTGGTCAAGGTATTCGTCCTGACCCAAAGAAGGTCGAAGCACTTAAAAATCTTCCTTATCCTCGTAATGTACGAGAACTCCAGTCAATACTTGGTTGCTACAACTATTTTTCACGTTACATTCCTAATTATTCAACATTAGCCGCTCCTCTTTATCGACTAATCTCAAAAGAAAAACGATTCAGAATACTTCCCGATGATAGAAAAGCACTTGATACTCTCAAAAATTCCCTCGTATCTACAACTCTACTGGTCCATTATGACCCTAAACTTCGAAGAAAAATTGCTGCTGACGCTTCAGACCATGCTGTTGGTGGAATCCTTCAACAAGAAGATCCCAACTCTCCAAATTACAATTCTCTCACACCCATCGAAGAAGTAAAAGATTGGCTTCCTCTCTCATTTTATTCACAAAAACTTCAAAAACACCAAAAACACTATTCCATCTCTGAAAAAGAGCTTCTTGCCATATTTGTAGGCATTAACAAATTCAATCATTACCTTGAAGGTGAACAATTCTTAATAGAGACAGATCACCATGCTCTATGTCAACTTACCAAAGTTAATTTTAAGAATTCTCGATTACAACGATGGTCAATCATGCTGTCAACTTACGACTTCAAAATTGTTTACAAACAAGGTGCAACTCATCCTCCCGATTGTTTCTCAAGATATCAGTCTTGTTGGTCTCATCGAAAAATCATAGACCCTGAAGAAGAATTCTTGGACAGAATTTACTTGCTGGATTATATTCAAGATCCTCTTGATGATCACTTATATGATATTGGATTGAATTCACTCTGCTCATCTGAGATTAATCATTTGAATGATCAACAAATCTTTTCTTCAATCTGTTACTCTACTTCTACCGAGCTAAACCATATCAAACCCTCAACCAAGCCTTCAAATTCAGAATTCTCATTATGGAAAGAGAAAGTCCGTACAGTTCAGTTAAATAACCCAAACATCCAAAGTATCATCAAACTTTACCAGAACAATGATTCAGTGACGCTAAAACGTTATATTATGAAAGACGGTTTGCTTTACCGTAAGGATGTTAACACACCATTTGGTTCAAGACTCGTAATTGATGCAAAACTTCTCAAAGACTTATTCGCCTATGAACACGAATCTCCTTTAGGAGGACATTTCGGCCCTGAGAAGACGTACTTTCAAATTGCCAGACGATTTTGGTGTCAGTACTTACACGATTTAGTTAAACAATTGTGTGATAACTGTGTTATATGTCAAATTGCTAAACCCACCAACATAATTTATGTTGATCCATCCACAAAACCTATCCCTAATGAGATCTTCGAAAGATTGGAATTAGATGTTCAAGGTCCGATAGTTATAAAACAGGTAAAGAAATACATTATTGTCTTAGTTGATATATTATCAAGGTTTGTCTTTGCTAAATTAACCACTAACCAAACTGCTAGTACCGTTATCTCAATACTAACTTCCTTATTTCAAACTTATGGCTTTCCCAAAGTCATACAGACTGACCAAGGTACAAACTTCACTTCTGAAGCTGTACATCAGTTTTTGAAAGAAAATGGCATTAAGCACGAAAGGTCAAATGCATATCATCCTCAGTCACAAGGCATTGTGGAACGGTGTAATCGAACCATAGCTGAACGACTAAGATCATATGTCTTACAAAACGGGACCAAGAATTTAAAAAATGCTTTAGAAGCATCGGTTTTTGCAATTAACACATCCATTCATAAAATCACTCGTTTCTCTCCTTACTTCCTAGTTTATGGTAGACATCCCAGGAAACCTCTTGATAATTTGTTAGAATTCCCTGATTCCTTCTCATTCAATGTTAATCAGGCTAGAAAACTTGCTTACGCGAGATTGCATGCACAACAACTTTACCAAATCAATCGTACGAAATCGCTTCATCAATCTTCTCCCTATCAAGAAGGTGATTATGTTTTCGTAAAGAATGAATCTCCAGACTCCTCAATCAGTAAAAAACTCAGACAAAAGTATCATGGCCCATACTTAGTATGTGGACTTCAGAAAGGTTCCCTATTGCTATTAGAGCTCGAAGATTTAGGTCTATTCAGTGTTAACGTAAGTAATACTAAGCTCTATCGAGGTGAACTAACTGACCAAATGAAAAAGCTAAAAGAGCAATATTTTAACCCCGATACTTATTTAGAGAATGAAAGTTTTACCATTCCGGATATGCCAACATTTATTGATTCCTCTGAATCAGTACAAGGAGATCATTCGAATGATATAAATGAGTTAAGTGCACCCCAGAATTCTAATAATGAATCAAGCCAATTAGAGTCAAATCTTGAATCTTCTATTCCTTCTGAAATTAACCCAAATGAAATTAATTTTCCTTCCTCTCACTCTTCAAACTCTAACCAAACTTTAACTGAACTTTCTTCACCCAATACTCCATTAATACTCACTAAAAGTCCGCATAATCTTAACCAATATTTAGACATAAATTTTGATGATTCCTCTAAGAATCTGACAAATAAAACCCTTGATAATATTCAAAATAATAATGGCTCTCACCATCTTAATCAAACAATCCAAAATGAATTGTCAAACACATCTAAAGATGTTTCTCCAAATGAAATCATTCCTAATGGAATCTCTAACCAAGAAATTGAACAAATTACTGAGAATAATCTTAATTCCAATTTTTCCCCAATCCCTAATAATGACAATTACATTGGAAGTCAATTCCCAAATCCAAAAATCAAAGCCCGTAAAAAATACATAACTGCCGATAGAGAAATCTCTTTACAAAATTTAGATTCAAATAATAATTTGAAGAGGTTAACCCGAGCTCAAGTTAGGCAAAATCAAAATTTTGCACTCAACACTTATGTGTTATTCCTTTGCTATGAAGCTGACAGTGAAGACAAGATAATACAGTCTGATAAAAATCAACTTTCAACTTTTGTCACCACTTTAGGCTTAAACAGAGCTTTAACTCTCTCGCTATCCCAGTTTAATCCCAAAAAAGGGGAAATCATAACCGAAAAATCAAATCAATTATTCCCCCTTTCTCACGGTCTTAAGACAAAGGAAAATTTTTCCCTCCAAAGTCAGTACTTGGTACTCTATTGTCAACCGCTAATTGCGCCCCCACTTAACCTCAGTTTAATCCTTTTAGATTTTCTTCACTTCTTATTGTCTATTCAACCGAGACACTTGTTCATTTTCCACTGTTCTAATTTTAATTATTCCAACTCTCAAGAGCTCTTTTATATTCCAATTCTGGTCAAGTTCTTAAAACAGTTCAAGTCTAAATTGTTCAATTTGAATTTAATTAAGTCTCCAAAGTTCAATCTTTCAACTTGTGAGTTTAACTTTACTTCAGTTTTCAATTCTCTTTTGGTGCAAAATCAACTTCGATTTTTACCTTGCTTACTCAACCCTCTCGAGATGAATCCTATCGCTGCAAACAAACAAGTAATTAAGCAAAAGGTTTTGAGCTCAACACTCATCGAGCGAATTTTACCCTCTGGCGAAACTGTGAAAGTTCCCACTCCTCCGAGACCAGATCAATCTTCAACCCAACAATCACCAAGTGAACAGTCCGCTCCAGTTCTTAAAAACTCTGATCCATCTGTTCAATGCTCTCAGTCAGTTAAACAAGTTCAAACTTTCAATATTCCAAATCCTGGTAACCGCTCAACTCAAACCGTCCAAGACAATTCTTTGGAACCGTGCCTTCCTCCTCTTCCTCCACCTAATCTTACATACACTCAAGAAAACTTCGATTTTGGTGGAATTGTTCTGTCTTCTGACAGTGGTAGTGACGACGAAACGGCAGCTAAGCGAGTCTATCGCTCTCCTTCATCACTTCTAATGCCTCCGCCTCCTCCACCAAAACCTAAATCTGGTTCTGATCCTGAACCCTCTACTAGTGGGTATAAACTAAAGAAATCAGTTCAACCTGAGACCGGAGTTAAACCTAAGACGTCCATTCCTTGGGGTTCTGCTATGGCTCGTATTCCTAAGCTTCCTAAAGCTCAAGGTTCAGTTCCTAATGTAAATGGTAAAAGAAGTCTCCAAACTGGACACGATCAAAGCAAACGAATTCCTGTTTCTCCTCATGCTGGTATGAACCGATCTATTCCTGGACGAATGCGTGATTCTCTTATCCAGTCCTTGCCTGAGTTAAGTATCATAACTGAGTCTCATTCCGCCTCTCAGAAATCGGTTCCCTCTACCCCTGCTAACAGTCCTAATCCTCCTCTTTCTGAATACAGTCAGAATTCAAATCAAAGTAGAAATACTGATCAGAATAATAGATTTCCTGAACGCTATCTTAAGCCAAGTCAGTACAACTTTTTACCAAATCAATATCCCGCTCCTTTACCTACAGCTCCGTTACCAGATTATCTCTCTGATGAACATTTCCTCGAAATAAAAGAGTTAGTCTCTGCCAAGGCTAAAGCCTTCTCTGAACTTAGAAATAAGTTTGAAACAATGATTAGAGAAAAGATTTTCTTGAACCTCTACAATGACGAGAAAATTAAAACAATGCCATTAAAGCCTATTCCTCACGGAATCACAAAAGCTCAGGTTAGCAATCCTGATTTAGAAACTCTTGAAAAACTCATTCGTTGTTATCTGTGTGAACAGATATGTATCGACCCTAAAGAGTGTCGTTCATGCAAAAAATGGTATTGTAATCTCTGCATTGATTGGTTGCGAGATTTAGTCACAACTTTAGGCCTTTTCCCTCTCTTTCACATCCATCAATTCTTGTGTATTCTTCCAGAATGCGTTCAATTCTTCGCAAACAAGGACGATTACCCATTTTTTCAGCCAGTCACTTCAAAAAACACCCTCGAATCATACAAGAAATCCCTCTTTAAATGCCGACGAACATTATGCTTTGAATCTTTAAGCCCTGCTTCAATTTTATCTCACGAAAATAAGTGTAGATTAGGGTTATTTTTAGAAGAGTTTGATTTCAATATTGACCTTCCATTTGTTCCTACCCCAGTTAGAGAAGAGCTTATTAAAGCTCCAAAACGTTTAGCAAACTTTCTGCCTTCTCACCTTAAAACTGGTAATGTTGTTGCCCCTCCAAATCAGAATTCTCACGAGAATCGCTGGTACGATACATTCAATCTATGGGCATGTTTGAACAATCTTAAAGATTCTAACCCTAATGATCCTCTGCTGAATCCTCTCGCTATCCGCTCGTTAGCTAATGTAGGTTTGAATTGGTGGAATAATTATCGAAGAATTCAAGATCCCTCTGAACCTCTATGGGAAACTGAAGAGTTTCTCCAAAACATAGTTGGTTTTGAACCATCAATAGGTTCCCGAGTTCCTTCCTCTGTCCCTCAACGACCTCATACTATTTTCTGGAGTCGAGTTCCTTTTTACTTGTTAACCGATTCTGAGGAATGGCTCAATGTAGCTCATGGTATTCCTCCTCGACGAACTGCTCGATATGCTAAATCCGTTTCATATGATTCTGGAGAAGGTATGGAAGTACCTTTCATTCGTATCGACCCAATGCAAAGAGTATCTGAAGAAGAAAGACAACTTATTATTCAAGATGCACCTCGACTTTTCCCTAATTCACTTCGTGGTTTTACTTTCTCAAGACCTACTCAGCCTCCTACTACTAATCCACAATATATAGCGAATAGATACAATAAGACTCGAAACGCTGCACAAGAATTTCACAGGCTCACCACTATTTACATGCCACGACTCAGAGCTTCTACCGATCGATTGGTTCAAGAAGCAATTCGAATGCACCCTCATCCTCATTTGGTTTACAGTATTCATATGGCCTACTGTAGGATACAAGGACTCAATGTCTACAACAATGCATTTCGACTTAGACCCAGACCTGTATGGGTAATTATTATTGATGGTCATCGTAATATTGTTTACGAAAGTCTTGTTAATTATGATGAAATTGATTACATGGACACTCCTTTCCATGGACTCAGCCGCCGAGATCTTCGAAATGCTAAAAGCTTTCTCTCTGTCCGCAATCAAATCATTGAATTTTTCTTAACAGCTAAAGCTATCATTGGTGCTGGTCTTATTAATCTCCTGAGATCCCTCGACTTATCTGAACACGAGATTGAAATGCTTAAACCCAAATTGAGAGAATTAACACAATTCTTTTCACCTTATCCTCAAAGTGCTGCTTCTCTTGCTTTAGTTTCATTCTTACTATTCCCAGGTTTTACTATCAGAGCTGGTCCGCACTCTCCTGCTGTTGAAGCTCTGACTTCAATGAACTTATATCTTTGTTTTTGGGAAGATATTGAAGAAATGGCCCGACGCCATCGAGGTATTCATCATGCCAATGCAGTTGACACTTGCAGTAACCGTCATGTTGCAAGATTACTTCAAATTTACTCTGATAGAGTAAGAAGAGGAGAAGCACAATGGCCAAATGATTGGACGTACCATTACAGGAATGGTAATCCTGAATTCTCAAGCTCGAGATGTGTCTCTCCTAATTCTCAACCTCGCTCATCTCAATATAACTCAGATGATGACAACGTCTCTATTCATACTGCTAATTCATCTGAAGGTACCGTTGTTCCTCCTGATTTCCCTTTACTTGCTATTGAGAATCCTCCACAGGAAATCCCACTAATTGACTTAGAAGCTGAACCTGAAGTTCAACAGCCTGAACCACTTCCTGCACCTCACCCGGAACTACTATCTCCACCTCAGCCTGAACCTCAGCCTGAAATCTTGCCTGAACCTCAGCCTGAAATCTTGCCTGAACCAATGCTCGAACCAAGGCCTGAAAGTCCACCAGTTCCTCAACAATTACATCAACAATTACATCAACAATTACATCAACAATTGTCTCAACAATCTCCTCCTTTGGTTCCTTATCAATCACATTCACCATCTCCGCCACAATCACCTCAGCCTTCACCTCAGCAAGCACCACAACCAATTATTCAACAATCTCCTCAACAGTCTCCTCAACAGTCTCCTCAACAGTCTCCTCAACAGTCTCCCCAACCTTCGCCTCCACCTCAGGAACCTCGAAGAATTCCATCTCCCATTCGTTCACCAAGTCCACCAGAAATTGGAATTCCTGGTCCACCACTTCCTGCACCCTCAGCTCTCTTATTTGAAGATAATGGAAATCTTCAAATACGTCAATTTCCACCTCCTTTTATTGAGTTACCTGCAGGTTCTTCAGCCTCTGAAACTTATTCATCAAGACAAAATTCTGAGTCTGAATCGGAAGAACTAACTGACAATGCATCTGAATTTCTTGAGAATTCTTCTATTGGTTCTGCTGAAACCATTTCGCCTAACAATTCTGCACCGCCGAGTTATGCTTCATCTGAATCTTCTGGATCTTCAATAAGAAGACAACAATATGAACAATATGCCCGGATTCAAGCCATGATTGCTGCTCTGCCTAATCCTTTCAGACCACCGCGCTCTTCTCAATCATCAATCTTTTCAGGACGACTCACTTCCACTGGATCATCATCGGATGCTACTCTCATTGATAGACCAATTTCAAGTTCTCAAATTCGTGATGATGTCTTCTATCCCTTGCGTCCTGCTTCAAGCTCTCGCTCACCCACTCCTGACAATCAAAACAATCCATAAACCCAGTTAACAAAAGACTTCATGGTCTTATTTCTGGGGCAATGAAGGGTAGAGATTTTGGTCTTCTATCAACTGCTCTATGAATTGTTTTAGTCTTTAACTTTTAACTTTTCATTTCATTTATTCTTATATTTAATCATATTTAGAGCTAAACTTTCTCAATCAGTCCATTCATTCGTATTGCTTTAACAATCTGAAATTATCCCCTCTCTGAATTCAAACTAAACTTGTTCACTTTATGCCCTTTATTGTATTACAAATTCATAGTTCTGTGGAACTCTCATTTACATTATCCTGACCACAATCTGTCAATAATCTTTGTAAATCTCTCTTGAAATTTAAGCTTCATTTTTAAGTGTCAAAAAGTAAGAGATAGCAAATTCCCTTTCTTTAGGTTAACCAAATCAAGTCACCATTTTAATCCCTTTGTACATACAAAGGCTGAGATTACCAAGAAGGTAAAAAGTATTGTCTCAAGACATCATAGCTGGTGCTATCCAACTCAACCCGGATTGGTCATAGGCTTTAACAGTATTAATTGATGACATTGATACTAACCAGAAAGAAGACAAAGAAAGACAGAGTTTTTACGCTCCTTATGCTTATTCCCTCCAATTTCATTTCTTTTGTTTTAAGTTTAGGATAAAAGGAACACTCTTATGTTCTTTAATTCACTGTTCATTTGCTACTGTTACTACTCCATTATTTTAATAGACTTCAATGTCCTCAAATTCATCTAACTCTTATGTTACCAAGTTTTACTTCTAGTACAGTCACTTACAGTCAAACATTTTCCCATTTCAATTTTATATCAATAAAAGTTTTCATAAAGCTCTAACGAGTTCTTAGTTTGTTACTTTGTGAATCCTCTGAATACAACCTTAAGTCTACGCGACACTAAGGTATCAAGCCCTGAATAGTTGTATTCCATAGCTAAAGCTATCTCTTCATCTCTTCGAGATCTTCTCAGTAGTGTAATTGGTGATAGAAAGAATCATATTGCAGTGGATTGGATCCATGATACGACCCTCTAACTTGTAATGAAAGCGAGTTTAGCAATCTTCGTTCAGATCCTTGTTTGAGCAACCTTTCATAATTTATATCAAAATGTTGAGCAATTTTTTATGAAAATTGATGATTCAATGAAGACTTCAATTAGGGTGACAATTAGTAATTTCAATATTTAAATTGATTCTTGTAGAGTTACTTTAAATAATTTCAATCTATTTGATGCTCTCAATCGTTTTTCTTCTTCGTGATTCAGGTCATTTACCTATCAATGGAGCTGACCAAAGCTTAAAATGCGTGAACAATTTGAATTGATTAAGTTTCACTTTTAACTCGCTTTTCATTCAACTTTCAGATGTTGGTTTACTTCTCGTTATGATGTTGTGATCATTAGCAAATTAAGTAATCAGTGAATATTGAGTAGCAACAACGATTAATCATTGCTAAACATTGATGATGATTGAATAAAAATTTACTCCGAAAATAATCCAATCATCACTAATTAACTATTTATAAATCAACTTTACATTGAAAATGGTTTTAGTATTTTGTGGCTGATCAACATTGAAATTGTAATTTACTAACAAATGGTTAACCTTTACAATCCAATGGCGTCCTTAATTGTGTGATCAAGACATTCGTCTTAAGCAAAACTAAGAAAAACTGAAAAAGTTTCAACTATTGACTGAAAAGTCCAGTAGCAAGTCGCTTCATTGAATGTTCTCAATGTGTTCTAATGACTCTAGATGCAAATGCTCTTATCCTTAGCTAACTAAGCAACTCTGATGCTTTTAGTTCAAATGATATGCGCAATGTTTCTTTAATTTTATTAAAAGTTATTATTTACATTTTGTGCACTTTCAAACATCTGTAAGTAACTTTGTGTAACAAACCAAAGCAACGATTTTAACGAATCGTCCCTTTCCTTCGTTCATCGTTTGCTATTTACATTAATGCTGCTAAATATCAAACGAGCGTTCTAATGTTGACTGTTAGAAGCATAATGAAGTTGATATTTTCCAAAATGAACTGAAATGAGTAACATGCATTAGTATTCATTGAATTGCCCAAAAAACGATTGGCGAACTCACGAGTAAAGAAAACGAAGGAGTGATCAGGCACAAATTTCCAATTGCAACGCCAGTCTGTCTTGCGCTGATTCGATCTTGGACTTCTAATGCCTATGCACATAATAGAGTTCAAGTTTTCCTTCAATCCTGTTTGAATATTTTCAATTCTAACTGTAACATACCTTGAATCGAGCAGAGCAGTTTGCTTTTGTATTCAATATAAGTCCAGTATAATGTCCATGTATACTTAGCGTCTTGAAATATTTGATATCAAGATAAAATGATTAATAAATTTATAAGTGCATCGAGCTGTGAAAATTGAACTTACTTTTGTGTAATAACTAGAAGCCCAAAGATTGCCAATAACAAGAAAAAAGTGAATCAAGATTCCTCCAAATGTGACCAGCGAAGAAATGAAATTTGGGAAAAGCTTGAATATCAGTGAAAATAGCAGCATAACATCAGCTTGAAGGGCAATGAGTCCCATCAGGTAGAGATGAAGATAATCTAAGCGACGATATGTTTCCTCAATTTCATTCATAAACTGAATCATCTTTTCATTGATTCGGCTTAAACCTGCAGGACTCAACGAACATCTTCTCAAACAGTTTTTAATCTCGTCTCTAATCGCTTCCAGTTGTGCATTGAAAACTGCAATAAAAGTCCAAAGATATATTCCAAGACTCACTAGTCCATTGAAAAGCAAACCAAACGTAACAATTTCACTAGGAATAATGCAAAGTATGAAAAAAATGTGAAGTCCACTTGAATATGCTGCTGGATAACTCAGATGCAATATGAAGACTAATGCTGCCGAATAGAACCAGACAAAAACCATGAGACGAGCTCCCTGTGCCATGATTAAGTAGACAATTTTATTACAAAATTGTGCACTTCTTTCATTGAATTTCAAAGGTTTCCAATAGATCCCACGGTTGCGAATGGTGAAAAAAATTCTAAGAGCAATCAAAATACCAGCTCGTTCGATGTAATGATAATATTCACGGAGCAATGAAAAGATTACAATAGTAACAACACCTAATATTGCCATAAAGGTACTCTTCTGTCGTCTGGAGTCTGGAAAAGGATTTGCAAGATATAAATCTAACTGGTCACTTTCATCAAAGTACAAGAACAAATTAAGTCGGATAAAAGTTAAAAGTATTGCGATACGAATGATCCAGTTTCCTATCCATAGTTTCCAATTGATCGGTTTATCGTACGACTGCTTTTGTCCACCACGTAAGCTAATGAACATCAATTTGTTTAGGTTGTCAAAGCGTTCTAAAGCTTTTCTGGTTTCATAGTCCGATTCACCAGTCCAAGCAAGCAACTTGTATGAGCAAGACTTGCAGTAATGAACAAAGTATGAGATTTTCAGTTTTTTAGAGTTTTCAGACATTGTTCAATTCCAATGAATAATTTGTAGAAAAAGTCGCACATAAAGTCTTCTAACAAAAAATTTATTGAATCTAGTAGTAATAACTAGACCTTTAGGTAACTGAATAATTGATTTCAATGAATCAAGTTTTATTATTTTTCTGCTTTAATTCAGACATCTTAATGTTCATGAGCACGATAATGTGATCAATATGAATCATTTCAATCAACTCGTGTGGCAAATCTTCAAGGTTAGAAAGGATTTTGTTTCAATTCTGTCAGATACTAACTCTCGCTATTTCTTTTGTTCCATTATTGATGTTACTTTCATGTTAGCATTTCATTTATCCATCATTACTTAATTACTAATTTCAATATTTAAATTGATTATTGTAGAGTTACTTTAAATAATTTCAATCTATTTGATGCTCTCAATCGTTTTTCTTCTTCGTGATTCAGGTCATTTACCTATCAATGGAGCTGACCACAGCTTAAAATGCGTGAACAATTTGAATTGATTAAGTTTCACTTTTAACTCGCTTTTCATTCAACTTTCAGATGTTGGTTTACTTCTCGTTATGATGTTGTGACCATTAGCAAATTAAGTAATCAGTGAATATTGAGTAGCAACAACGATTAATCATTGCTAAACATTGATGATGATTGAATAAAAATTTACTCAGAAAATAATCCAATCATCACTAATTAACTATTTATAAATCAACTTTACATTGAAGTGGAAATGGTTTTAGTATTTTGTGGCTGATCAACATTGAAATTGTAATTTACTAACAAATGGTTAACCTTTACAATTCAATGGCGTCCTTAATTGTGTGATCAAGACTGGCCTTTGTTGATAGTTGATCAACTAACCACAGTTCATTTATATTGGTTGATTTTAATAGCAAAAGGTTTCTTTGCAATCAATCAACAAGTTTTAACCTTTCCATTATTTTTATGCCTCAATTGTAAATATTAATTCAATTTGAAGGTTTATTAACGAAAGTCATGTAATAATATGTTAACCCTCTGAATATCAGTTAATTGCCTTGAATGATTAAACTTGAATGACAATGATTATAGTTTGTTTGATCAGTTTGAACTCAATTAATTTGGGTAAACAGAAAGCAAAACAAGGTTACAATTTTAATCTGGTTAATCGGGTTTGATGGTTTATTAACCAGCTAAAATCAAGTTCAATTCAATTTCTAATTTTAGAATTAAAATTACTCAAAAACAATATTAACAATTATTTCCTAAATGTTGATTACGCTTTTAGATTAATGCTTAATATGATCTTCATTTTGCTAATTTCATGATCATTAAAAAGTGAATTTAATTGAGAATCAAATTTTATTGTGTTTCACATTCATTCATTTTTTGGCTGTTTGTTAACCCAAACATTAAATAGACTGCTAATGATTGATCTTTTTATGTATTTAATTCATAATATTGGATAATTAATATATTGATGAGCAACAATTGAGTGAATATACGATAATCAATGAGTTTTAAATAAACAATTAGCTCGAAACATCGAAACAAATCATCTTAATTATCAAGTTGTACTTCGTAAAGTCATTTTTGGTTGAGAAGATTTGTTTGAAATTTGCAAAAACCTAATATGCTTGATTGATGGTTAGCGAGGTTAATTGATTTGGTTGAGCTTTCTTAACTCATCTACTCAATTTAATGATAATTTTACAGTGTATTGTGGTTGAATCAGGTTGTTAGAACAATTTATTTTAACTATCTTAACCAATTGATTAAAAATTCAATGTTTCATCCAATATTTACAGATTTTCCTGGATGCAACTGACGATGGTGTTACTATTAAGGAGACACAATTGATTGAAGAAATCCAAGAAGAGTAAGTTAATTATTTATATTTGAGTGATCAAGCAATAAATGAAGCTAAATAAGCTGCACAATTGTTATTAGAAACATTTATTGTCTTCAAATTAGCCGATAAAATATTACGATTCGTAAGTTACACACTTATTACAATGTAATTGTTTAATCGATAGAAATGCACGAAAAACGAGAGAAACATCATTTATTTGATTACTATTGTAACATCTTTAATTGTAATTTTCACAGACAACCAAGTTTAGAGCAATCAATGGAAGAAGTAACCAGAGTATTGGAACTCGCTCTGAGCAACCAATTTGAAGAAGCTGGTCAAATTGCTGATAAATGGTTGGTTACATTGTTTTAGACATTCATTTATTCACTGATTATTGACTGTTTCCTAATTTTCATTTATATAGGGCTGAGGTTAGTCTTTATCATGCACTTGGCGCGGCTACACTCACTTTTTTCAAAGGTGTTCTGACCCTGGAACATGTAAGTTACCAAATGATCTTTAGGTGTAACCAGTTTCTGACAGCGAAATTGTCTTTTGTCTCAGGCTCAAATTAAGAATACAATGGATTCATTAAAACACGTTATTGACCTTTACCAAATAAAGAAATATCAAAGTAACTCAGTGGCCAGAGTTGTCTGGAAGCCAAATTACAACAATTACACTGAAGGTAATATGAGTTAGGATTATATTCTGGTTGAAACAATGTCTGTTATAATGTCGGTATTAACCATTTAATCAACGTTTTTTCATTTCAGATCAAATCCATGCTGAGCTGGTTTATGCTGAAGCTCAATTGATGATTGCCTTGATGACTTTCTTACAAGACCAAAACTTGATTAGTTTAGTTAAAGGAGCTTTAAGGATTCGATCATGTTTCCAAACTTATAAGGAGTGTAATAACATATTAAATCAAAGGGTTTCCTGGTCATCTGAAAAGGTTAAAAGGCATTTTGAATCGGGAGTTCGCATGGGATTAGGAACATTTAATTTGATGATTTCCCATTTACCAAGTAAAGTTTTGCGACTTTTGGAGTTCGTTGGTTTCTCTGGTAATCGGTCAATTGGTTTCACTGAGTTGGAAGCTTCAACTGCAATCACTGACGGATTGAGATCACCATTAGCCAAGTTAATTATGATGGCTTACTTTTGTTACATTGAACATCTTTTTGGTTTGGGTAATGAAGATTTAACTCTTGTAACCAACATTTTGTCCAGTGCTATGGAAAAATATCCAAATGTAAGAACTAATCAAATTACTGAGCAAATTATTTACTGCATCCACATGGTGATAGTCTTGAAATATCATAATTGAAAGAAAGAATTATGATCGATAATTAATCAATAATCAGGTTGAAACGCACAAACTGACAACTCACGTTGAAATCTTGTGTATCTGATTGTCTCGATTGGTTATCCATTCAGTTTCATGTTACATCAGTAGTTTTCATAATTCTCATTATTCTAACTGTAATCAACTTTTCTATTTTACTTTATTTTTACATTCAGAGCGCTTTCTTCATCTTGTTTGCTGGTCGGATCAATCAACTTGAAGGTAAATTAAGTGAAGCTATTTTAAACTTTGAAAAATGCATTGCAATTCAGAACCAATGGAAACAACTTCATAACATTTGCTATTGGGAGCTTCTTTGGTGTTACACGTGAGTTATTCAATTACCTTAAATTTTACACTCAATTTAGCACAATAATCAACCCTTTCTTTGAGCAACCTTCAACTAAACTCGTTTAATAATCATTTCTAATCTAATTTGGTTCACTTTTCTGTCCAAAGAATCCGTTGTAATTGGAAAAAGGCAGCTGAATATGCTGATATACTTCGCAAGGAATGTGCCTGGTCTCCAGCAACCTACACCTATCAAACAGCCTCATATTATTACATGTCCCATGAAGCTGAACCTGATGAAAAGTTACGAGCTCAGGCATTTGAGTTGTTCAAACAAGTTCCTGGTCTTCGTATAAGATATGCTGGTAAAACGATTCCTGCGGAAAAATTTGCCATAACAACAAGTGAACGATTCGTTTCTGGTGAGAAAAGGATCATCGCTCCAGTCCTAGAGTTTTCTTATATCTGGAACATATTTGCCATCATGGAAAAGGATAAAACATTGATTGATCCAATGCTCAAGTTAATTGAAAAACAATTAGACTCTCTTAAGAGCGAAATCGGTACGAACCTTTACCATATTATCAGACAAAGGCAAACATTTGTATCCTCTAATTATAACTCAATATTAACGCAATTTATATTATTTAACAATCCTTTGCAGATGACTCCGAGAAACCATTAGATGATTATTTGGATTTAATTTTAATGAAGGGAATGTGCTTAAGAAGTATGGGATTTCCTTATCAGGCTGAACAGTGTTTCCTTGAAATTATTGATAAGTAAGTATCAATGTTCCAGTAATGCTTGGAAATGTTGGGAGTGATATTTATATATGGATTTGGATTCCAAGAAATTATTTTAACATCTTTTTGTTTTCCTTTTTTAGTGAGAAACGACTTGCTCGAGATACTTATCTGGCTCCTCATGCAGCAATGGAACTTGGATTAACTTATGTTCGTCTGAATGACCTTCCAGCTGCTCGTCGATGGCTGGAAAAGTCTCGTAAAGATTACACTGGTTATCTGTTGGAAACAATGGTTCATTTCCGGGTTCATTGTGCCATGCGTAATATTAAAATAATGGAGAAACAGTCAGCATCCATCCCACCGTTAACATTGGAGGAAGAGGAAACCAGTTCCCTTGACTCTACACCGTCACTTCCCTCTGAACCTCTTCCTCTGGCTGAACCAATCATGCCAACTGGTAAAGGTCAATCGTCATTCTTTGAGTTGGCCAGTAAACTTCAAGCTCGTTTCTCATTCGGATTTGGAGCAAGCTATGATGATAGTCAAGTTAAATTATAAACAATATTGTTCTGGAAACCGTTGCTTGATCGAACCTTTTTTTATCTTTTTTTATCTTTTCTTTTTGTTCGTTTAACCCATTTTATACGCATCGGAACCACCAAATTCAGCTATCAAAAATTACAAGTAAATTAGAGAGAATATAATTTGTCACCAATGAATGTTAATAATCCCAAATAACTCAGATCTCATACAAACAAAGCAACATTTATTTCATCACAACCAAATCACCTTGATTGGAAATTTAAATTTTGTTAATTATTTCATGGTAATTCTGGTTGAGCAAACATTTAATATAAACATTGACTTTTCTTCTCTCATGTAACATTCAAAAAAAACATATTTTAGCTTCCATCCAACTTCATTACAAGATTTTCAATGCCACATCTTTTTCAATTTTGATTTCCTTTTTTTGTCCTTTTTCAGCTTTATTGCTATACCAAGGTTTAAAATACTTTATGACTTCCTTATGCCTTAAGCATGTTCATGAGTTGAATATTATTATATTATATTATGTAATTGATCAATGATAACTGTTATATCAATGTCTCGATGAACGTCAATTTCAATTTTAAGCTTGTTTCTCGATCACAGACTGGTCGCCTTCAAAGTCCATTTTAAACATTTTGTTTTGACCATTTTCTTTGTCCGCTTTTCTACATCAAAGAAACATTTGATTGTCCACTCATAAACCAATTGATTATCCTGAAAATTCCCTGAAAATCTCAATTTTCTACCCTTTTTATTAAACTTAATATAATGTTAATTGTTATGGAGTTGTTTTGGTAAAACTGATTAATAACAAGTTGTATATTTAAACATTTGTTGTCATATTTTAAAACTAAATGCATTTAATATAAATATTATGATTGTTTCATTTCATTGGGTTAATTAACTTCAATTTATTGATTGAGGTAATCAATTTAAATAATTTACAACAGATTTAAGACTAAAGGTAAACTTTATTGTAAAAGCAATCCAAAAACAATAGATTGAAAGTTAATGATAATTATAAATGAGGAAAACAAAATAATACATGATTTATTCAAATCAAATGCAATCAGTTAAACACTAATCACAATTCAACTAATATAAATATATTTGATTTTATCATTAGAATTATTTAATTGGCCTTACTCTAGATTAAATGTTGGTATCACCAATTGAAATATGTATTTTTTGTTTTAAGTAACTCTTCACTTTGTTGAATCACTGCAATTAATTCGAGCACAAAAAAACATTGGATGGTAAAAGATACCAAATGAATCGAATTAGCTAACAATTAATTCGATTAATTACTTTACATTTAGGTGAGTTTAAATACAGTTAACATGAGACAATTTTACAAGCAATCAAGATTAAGACACAGACAAGATGATTGAAAGCCATGAAATGCAAACAAAAGGAGAGAGAGAAATCACTTTGGTTGTTGGAAGGAATCTTTACTCTTTCGGTTTTCGCTGGCTGGTGCCAATTAAAAAGAGATAAATTAAAACAATTAAAAGAACCAAAATAATCGCTTAGAAATTAATTCAAGAGCTGTTTAACTGCTTTTGTTGAAAGAATTATTTGATTAGTTTTTTTCACGTTTTAAGGCAAACCACATTAAAAGTCGCTTTCTGGAAAACTTATTATTGCTTATTTAAGGATAATACAATTTAGGATTTTTTGGTTCATTTTGATTGTTTTCTTTCAGTGTTTTCTGGAATTATGTTGATCATTCAATTCTCGTCTTTTTTAGGCTTGAATCTTGGCAACATAAGGTGGGAACGGCACTACGCCTCCTGGTCCAGAAAGTCCAGAGTGTCCTGCGTTCAGATATGCGTCCATCTCACGAGCTGCTTGTCGTCCTTCGTTGATTGCATGAACCACTAAAGATTGTCCTCGACGACAGTCACCACAAGCAAAAACTTTGTCTAACACTTTCGTCTGATACCCATCGGTATGAGTAACAATATTGGATCGAGCGTCTTTCTCAAGCTTGGCTTGTTCAATCAAATACGATTCAGGTCCAAGGAAACCCATGGCCAAAAGAACGAGATCAGCTTCGAATACTTGTTCTGAACCAGGAACTTCAGACATTTTCCAAGCTCCTTTATCGTCTTTGACCCATTCTATGGACACTGCTCGGATTCCTTTAACGTTGCCTGCACCATCATCAAGGAACTCTTTGCTTGAGATTTGGTACAATCTTGGATCTTTACCGGTTCGAAGTTTAACTTCTTCATGACCATACTCGACTCGGAATATTCGTGGCCATTGTGGCCATGGATTGTCTGCTCCGCGAGTATCAGGGGGTTGAGGCAAAATTTCAAATGCGATTACATTTTTAGCACCTTGTCGAAGAGCTGTTCCAATACAATCACACCCTGTGTCACCACCGCCAACAACAATCACATTCTTACCTTCAGCGCTTATTGTAGGCTTAGGCAGAGGACCATTGGTGCCATTAAGAATGCCAGGCATTTGTTGTTTTTGCCAAGTTTCCAAGTAAGTCATGGCAAAGTAAATACCATTAAGCTCCCGTCCAGGAATATTCAAATCTCGAGGCCAAGTGGCTCCCGTGGCAACACAGATAGCATCATATTGATCGATTAAGTCTTTTACATTGATTGTTTTTCCGATATCACAATTGGTTTTGAAATTGATACCTTCAGCAGTTAGCAAATCAATTCGTCGTTGAACAATTTTCTTACTCAATTTCATGGTCGGTATACCATATTGCAAGAGTCCACCGACACGGTCATTTCTCTCATACACAGTAACGGTGTGTCCAACTTTATTCAACTGATGAGCACAAGATAATCCTGCAGGTCCACTGCCAATTATAGCACATTTCTTGCCGGTTCGCGTCAACGGAGGCATCGGTTTCATCCAACCCATTTCAAATGCTTTTTCAATTATAGACACTTCAATACTTTTGATTGCCACAGCAGGAGTATTAATACCCAAAACACAGGCTCCTTCACACGGAGCTGGACAAACTCTACCAGTGAATTCAGGGAAATTGTTGGTTTGTAGAAGCTGATTAATTGCTTCTTGCCAATCATTCTGGTAGACTAAATCATTCCATTTAGGTATTATATTTCCAAGAGGACATCCCTGAGATGATTGACAAAAGGGTACACCACACTCCATGCATCTAAATGGAAATTAAAGAGTTATATTTAAACACTCATTAATATTAATAACAACTTACAGAAACAATGAAAGAAAAACAAGACATATGGACTTTAAGTCTCATGATATTGATTTTCTTGTCTACAACATAATGAGTAACAGATAGAAGGAAAAATAACTTACCGTGAAGCCTGGGTTTGAACATTTTCTCTTATATAATTAAAGTCAAATACTTCATTCCAATCTTTTGATCGTTTACTTGTTTCACGATAATAACCTCGCAGTCTTTTGTATTTCATGAAACCTCTGAAAATATAAAATGAGAAAAGTTATGAGAAAAAGTAACTTGATAATCGATTATCTCAATTCTCATAGACAGACAGCTATTAACTACTTGGGGATCGATAAAAGGCTAACAGTAAAATAAAGCCGTTTTTCACTATATTTTAAATTAAATTCTTGAAATAAATGTTTAAAAAAAGGTTAAATAGAAAAAAATTGTCAAGTGAAACAAACCTTAATTTGTCCAATTTACCATTATCAACGATAGAATCTTCAATATCATCAATCTTTTTCTCTTCCTTTGGCTTCTCTTCAATTTTAATTTTCTCACTTTCCTCTTTCTTAAGATTCTCCAAAGCTCGTTGATACTCTTTCGGGAAAACTTTGATAAAATTGTTTTTTTCTGATGTCCAAGAATCCAAAATACGCTGTGCAATAGCTGAATTGGTTTTCTGGACGAACTCGGTTAATAGGCTGTATACAAAATCGACATCCTCTTTATCTTCCAACTGGAACAGATCAACCATTTCCATATTACATTTACCTTCAAGTTTGGCGTCAACATCGTATACATAAGCAATTCCACCGGACATTCCGGCAGCAAAATTGCGACCCACACCACCTAAAATAATAACCTGACCTCCAGTCATGTACTCACATCCATGATCACCAACACCTTCAACCACAGCAATTGCACCCGAATTACGAACACAAAATCTTTCAGCAGCTATACCACGGAAAAAAGCTTTACCACTGGTTGCACCGTAAAGACAAACATTACCGACTAGAATATTTTCCTCGGATTTAAAGGTTTCAGGTAATTTTTCAGTTGGTCGCACAATTATCTCGCCACCAGATAAACCTTTACCAACATAATCATTGGCATCACCCTCAAGTTCAAGGGTAACCCCACGAGCTAAGAAAGCACCGAAACTTTGACCTGCCGATCCATTGATTTTCACATAAATCATTTGTTTGCCTAATCCTGCTTCACCAAATCTTCTTGCTATATGATAACTCAACGTTGATCCAAAGGATCGATCTTGATTGGCAATTGGTATATTAAATTTTCGAGGCTCTGTAGATGAACCATCTAGAATAGATTTACAATTTTCAATGAGATAATTATCTAAACGTTTTTCAAGCTCGAAATCTTGTTTCAAACTACCGCCCCGAATATTGGTGCCCGCCCGTAGATCAAGAGCATTACAAAGGATTGTTCTAAAATCGAGCAATTGGGCTTTAGGATTTTTAGGGTCAGGAGTAAATCGTAACAATTCTGTTCTACCAATAAGATCACTAAACTTTCGAACACCTAGTTTAGCCATTTCTTCTCGTATTTCTTCTGCAAGTAAGAATAAATAGTTGACTAAATGTTCAGGTTTTCCTTCAAATTTTTTCCTCAACACAGGATCTTGGGTAGCAACACCGACTGGACAAGTATTTAAATGACATTTTCGCATCATTGTACAGCCAAGAACAATAAGAGGAGCTGTTGAGAAGCCAAATTCATCGGCTCCCAACAAGCCCCCAACAAGAACATCAAAAGCTGTTCTTATTTGACCATCAGCTTGTAAAACAACACGAGATCGTAAATCATTAGCAACAAGAACTTGATGAGTTTCCGAGATTCCAAGTTCCCAAGGAAGACCGGCGCCTTTGATTCCAGTCCATGAGCTGGCACCAGTTCCTCCATCATGCCCTGAGATTGTAATATGCTCTGCTTTTCCTTTCGCCACACCGGCAGCAACGATTCCAACTCCCGTCTCAGAGACAAGTTTAACAGAGATTCGAGCATCAGGATTGGAGCATTTAAGATCATAAATAAGCTCGGCCAAGTCTTCAATTGAATAAATATCATGATGTGGAGGAGGACTGATTAAACCAACCCCTGGAACTGAATGACGAGTGGCTGCAATTTCTTTGGACACTTTGTGACCTGGAAGTTCTCCTCCTTCTCCTGGTTTAGCTCCTTGAGCCATTTTGATTTGGAGCTCATCAGCTGCAGCCAGATAAGCAGCAGTAACACCAAATCGACCAGAAGCAACTTGTTTAATTGCACTTCGTCGATTATTATTGAGATCTTTGATTATCCAACGGTCAGCATCTTCTCCTCCTTCACCTGTGTTTGATTTACCTCCCACACGGTTCATGGCAATAGCCAAAGTTTGATGAGCTTCAAGCGAAATAGATCCAAAGCTCATAGCACCAGTGCAAAAGCGTTTGACAATCTCACTGGCAGGTTCAACTTCATCCAAAGGAATAGATTTATCAGTGTAAACAAGTGATAATTGACCTCGAAGGGTACAGCCTCGAACTGCTTCTTGTGTCCATTGAACAAAAGTCTTATAGGCTTGTCTTGAGTTTGCTCGTGCTGCGTCTTGGAGATTCGCAATAGCCAGAGGATCGTTAATATGTTTCTCACCTCCACTTCGCCAATGGTAAAAACCAGGATTCCTGAGAATCAATGAATCTGCAGTATATGATGGTGAGAATGCAATATTGTGACGTTCCATCGCCTCCTCGGCAAGTACATCAAAATTAACTCCACCAATTCTTGAAGGTGTATTCTTGAAACATTTATCTATTACTTCTTCAGCTATACCTAGAGCTTCAAAGATTTGTGCTCCTTTATAACTTTGTAATGTAGAAATGCCCATTTTTGCCATCACTTTGGCAATACCACGTTCCATGGCGGCAACATAGTTTTCAAAGATTTGAGAATCAGACAAGGATAATAGCCTCTCTTCTCGAAGAGTGGCCATTGTCTCAAAAACAAGATAAGGACAGATAGCGTCAGCACCGTAACCCAATAAGACAGTCATATGATGAACTTCTCGAGCCTCGCCAGTTTCAAGGAACAAACCGACCTTCATTCGCTGCCTCTCATTAATCAAATGATGATGAACAGCACCTAAGCAAAGTAGCGTACTAACAGGTACAAAATCGGCATCAGCACGACGATCAGATAGTACGATAATCGCATAGCCATTTCTAGCAGCAAGACATGCTTCATCGCATATAGAGTTTATTGCTTTCAGAAGACCTGATTTACCCTCAGAAACAGGATAGATGCAGTCAATTGTCTTACAATGCCAACCCTTGTAAGTAGTTTCTTTGATAATTTCCATATCATGAATAGAAAGAATAGGTTGTTCAAGCCACAGTCTACGGCACTGGACAGCACTGGGTTCAAGTAGGTTAGACTCTGGTCCAACTGGACACGCCAAGGACATGACAACCTTTTCACGGAATGGGTCAATAGGAGGATTAGTGACTTGGGCGAAAAGTTGTTTGAAATAGTCATATAACAAAGGCTGACATAATGAAAGACAAGCTAATGGAGCATCGTTTCCCATGGAACCAAGTGCTTCCTTTTGAGTTTTAACCATTGGTAGTACTAGTAAGTTAAGAGTTTCAGTTGTGTATCCAAAGAGAGCTAAACGTCTATCTTGAAGTACTTGAGCTCTGCCAACAAGTGAATCGCCACGAGCTAAGCCATCCAAGAAAACAGCTCGACGCCTGATAGTTGCATCAGGTCCTTGATTTTCCGACATTGCTGCTTTCCTTAAATCTTGCAATGTAAACATTTCTTGAAGCCAGTTAGAGAGAGGTCGTGCATTGGCAATGCTCAGTTTGATTTCTTCATCTTTGACTAGAATTTTATCGTGAGTATCAACTAGAAGCATCCTACCAGGTCGTAGACGACTCTGTAAAGTAAAAATATAAATGATCATGAATTAATCGTTATTACTGGAAGACCAACCACTTGAGTTAGTTATTAATAGAAATTGAAACAATAAGTAATAAAACCATTAAGTCATAAAGCAATAAGTATGGTTATGGTGGTGGTTATTCAACCTAGACAGGGGAACAAATAATCTTTCAATCATTAAGTGTTCGAAAGGATAGATTTTGGCTTCGGAAATTAATTATAGAGAAAAAAAAACAAACAGAAAGATGATACTTTTATTTTCAGTCTCTCCGTAATCATTAATCTATACAGTAACTTCAAAATAAGTCTTAACTGATAAAATTTGAGCACAAGACGATTCAAGGGAAAAATCAAAACACGCAAAATCAGTGTATTTAATTAGATTTTAAATGCGTTTCTTTGATCAGAAACTACTGATAAAAAAATTTTAAAGTGTGTGACAAAGTCTTATTAAAGATTGAAAGAAGGGCAAGATTCAAATGTCATGAATAATATCATTTTACATGTTACTAATTTTTCAACTTCATCTAATCACATCAATTTTTCAAATTTTTATGTCAACAACATAAAAAAATAATAAAATACAACTAAAGAACATCTGACTTATAGTAACTTCAAGTTAGTCTGTTGTTATGTTTATAGATAGAAGGTCATAAGGGAAAAATCGTTTTTAATGTCGACAGCCAATCGATAGAGGAAGCATGAAAATAAATGTCAGAGGTTATAAAACAGAAAGTCAAAATCATCTTCATTTCGCACAACCTACTTAAATCAACTAACAGTTAAATAAATTATGAGCAATTTGATTGTTGGTTTGGTTATAATTTAGGTATTATCAGGTAGGCAATTTAATTCTTGACTTGAATTAATTTGACATTTGTTGCTCGAAAATAAATTGTTGATACCTTTAACTGATTTAGAAAATTGCTATTGTCATTGTCATTGTTTGACTTGATGCATAATTAGGTTCAGTGATGATGAAGAGTAAAACAATGCTTTGTTTTTATAGTTAACTCACTTTACACACATTTTTCTCTATCACATAGACAAGTCCTTGAAATATATTAGATAATCAAAGATAACCAAAGATAGAATTGTGAGATAGCCGAGATTAGACTGATATAAATGATTACAGAAGTTGAGTGAACTATCAATTCCATTCATTTAACTGTCATCAACCTACTGCATGTAAAATAGTTTTTTTATTGATAATTTCAATACCAAGCCATCTTATAAACATTTGAAAATCTAAGACGTAATAATATTTCACATGGGAGATTTTCAAACTGCTTTAATTAAAGCGGCGATTTAGTGTACTTTCCTTTCTTAGAATATTGAATTACAAAATTTCCAATTAAAATTTTGTTATCTAGACGATGACTACAGTAAAAATCTGACTCAAGTGATTTTAGTAATGGGCTAATGATTCAAGTGGTAAAACAATATATACTAACCTTGGCAGCAATTCTCTCCGGAGGAATATCAAGAACACCAACTTCTGAAGCCATTATGACAAATCCATCATTGGTGACATAATAACGGGATGGTCGAAGACCATTACGATCAAGAATTGCTCCAATGTAACGCCCATCAGTGAAGGTTAACAAAGCTGGTCCATCCCAGGGCTCCAGTGTACATGCTGACCAACGATAAAATGTTTTCTTATCCATATTCATGAGATCATCATTTTGCCAGGCTTCAGGAGCCATTGTCATGATCGCTTCGGGTAGACTTCTATTACCAGCCATAACCAGAAACTGGAGAACATTGTCAAAGGACCCAGAATCAGAAACACCAGGTTCCACAACAGGATAAAGTTTATTTAGATCCTTACCATATTGAGCGTTTCTCATCACACCTTCTCGGGCTCGCATTAAATTTACATTTCCTCGAAGGGTATTAATCTCACCATTGTGCGCCAATAGCCTTAAAGGATGAGCTCGAGCCCAATTGGGGTAAGTATTGGTTGAAAAACGAGCATGAACCAAGCAAAGGTAAGACATGAATTGAGGATCTGAAAGATCTTTGTAATATTTCCATAATTGGGGTGGTGTAAACTGTCCTTTATAGACGATTGTGCGACGAGAAAGTGAGCAAATGTAGAAGTCCAAACCTTCCTCTATTAATACACGACCAGACCATTTGAGGAGAAGATAAATCCTTCTATCAGTTGCTTCATCATCATCCCCAAAATCTGATTTGGTAGAAATTAGGAATACCTGTTTGACCAGAGGTTCTGACTTTTTAGCTACTTCACCTAAGCAGCTATTATCTGTTGGCACATCTCTGCAGCAAATAACCTTAAATCCAAGGCTTTCAGCCAATTCGTTAAATCTTTGTTCACTCTGAGGACTAGAAGATGCACCGATAAAGATGAGACCAGTGTAATATTTACCAAGAGGTGGAAGTTCAATGCCATGTTCTTCTTTTAAAACTCGAGCATAGAGCCCATGAGGTATTGATGCTAAGCATCCAGCACCATCACCGGTGAGATTATCGCAGGAGCATGCACCGCGATGCTCCATACGTTTACTGATGGTTTGGGCATCGAGAAGAAGCTTATGAGATGGTACACCATGAATATTAACAATAAATCCAACACCACAAGCTTCTCTTTCATCCTTTGGGTCAAAAAGACTATGATGTTGAACCATTTCTTCTTTAATACAATTTAATAATATTAATTAATGAATCAAAATAAATTTTAAATTTAAGTAGTTTGAGATTGATGAACAAATTGCTTGAAAGAACAGTTATTTTCGATTTAGGATGAACTCTTAAGAGTAACTGTTCGACTCATGTCAATTTCAAGCCCATCTTTTATACGCCATCTAGTGATAAAATAAAATGGACAAGAAATATGGCGCCTTCTAGTGTATTAAAGATAAACAGTTGTTAATCCCAAAGATTTAGCAAAAAAAAACAAAAGCCAAGTCCGCATAAATAAAACCAGTTAACAATTTTTAATTTGAAATGTGTTTTCGTATTTTAAAATTTAGTGGCTAATTAAAATTCCTTGAAGTTATACTATGAACTAGACCAAAGTATAAAGTGTTAATTGATCTTTCCCGGGTTGAAAAAGTGAGGAAAATCATGACATGTGTGTTTAAATGAGAGGAACATGTTCATTATTTGCAAATTTCTTGACAATGATCAAGTTATTAATGTTTCAATATGATTTTAATGCAATCATATTCTGAAAAAAAGACAAATTTTCAAGTCAATTTCATGTTGATTTTATTGTATGAAAATAATTTAATCATGAAGCTAATAAATCGCGTATGATCATGGCATAATATTAATGATCATTTTCAATTTATTAGCTCTCTAGTCGTTCATATGAGAATGAAAAATCATACAATGTACATAATAAATTCTTAACATTTTTTAATCGTGTTCATGCATTGCTATCAATTCAGAAGCCCATATTATATTTTCATCAACGCTATCTTTAAAAACCATAGCTTTACACATGATTTTATCGAAATCAATTATTCTATGATCATGGCATGGTCTTACCCTGAAAATGACATTTTTTGAATAATCAAATGCAAGGATTTGTTTCATTTTTCTGAGATTTGGTTTCGCTATATTAGTGAATATACTATGAGATTCGTATGTTGCATATTTTTCGTAAACAACATACAGATATTTGATGTTTTCAGAATAATGATTCGCTGGTATTCCGATGAAGTACTTTATCATTCCAAATATCGGTTTCTTTGAACGTGGATTTTCTTTGAATGAAAAATAGTAAGATGCCGAGGTTCTTCGGTAGCTGTAAATTAAACTGTGAAATATCGTTTTGTCTTTCTTCAGCCGGGTAAATATCCTGACATGTTCTTTCTCGGCCCATGGATGAATTTTTTTAAGCTTTAAGAATATAATTTCATCTACTTGATGTTTATCCTTTGGTTCTTCAATTATTCTGGAGCAATCAGACCGAGATGTAGGTAGACAAATTTGTAATTCATTTCTTGGCATGAAATAGGCAAGATCATCGAAAAAACCAACACTTTTCGAAGCGCTATATGCTTCTGATATTTGATGAAGTTGTCCTCGAGTTCCGTTGAAACTTCGCTTCAAGTTATAGATATTATTTTCATATACGAAAGCTGAAAACTCAGTAATATTACCAATATCTTCTATTTGTCTAGGTAAATGTCTCAACAGATGGAAGTTGAATTTCATTTCCCGTTCACCAAAAAGATCTTGATATGATTCTAAAAATAAATTTATGATAGATTGTAAATCAATTAGTTCCTGACTGCTCTGTCTTTGATTGATCATAAGCCTCATTATGATACTGAATATAGCAATTATATGGAAATAATCACTATCAAGTCGCCTGAACAAAGGTAAGAGATAAAGGACACAAAATCTCAATTCATGAGCTTTCCAATGAACCAACTGGGAAAGAGGCCGAACTTTTCTTGTGAATTCGTGTGGTATTTCTAAGATCTTGACATGGCCATCGAATGAACTCAAAAATTCTGCCTCACGAAATGGTCTCTGATTTAACATTGATTTATAAATTCCTTCCAAACATGCATGCATATAATCAATAGGGACTTGAAAAGGCAGCTCAATGAAATCGCTCAATATAGTACTGCCAATAACTCCATTGACAGGTCGTCCTTCTTGTGAAGCCTTAAGGGCAGAATCAAGATATAATTGGTGTGTTTTTAACAGTAAATTTGTATCTGGGTCATAAGGATACACTCGAAAATTGTGATCTCGGTGATCCTGGTGTGATTCGCATCTAGTCAAGCAGTAAGGACAGCCAAACTCTGAATTGAAAAGCATACAGTTTAACGTTTTTGGCTTTGCTACTGAGTCCATGATCACGAGTCCAATTTTAACCATAACTTTGTAATCCTTAGCATCGAATGAAATATTAACAGGTCTTTCCATATACTTTTCGAGTGGTTGAATCACTGCTTCAGACCAAAAAATATCATGTTTTATCCTTTCTTTTCCCCAATAAATACATGCGTTCATCATATTATCTTTAGAGCACCTTCTACTCAGGGGCAGCTCAGCAATTGTGTATGAAATTGGTGTAACAATGGTATTATTCGACCTTACCATGGAAGCATCATCCATGTTCATCAACAAAGTCAATCTTATCAATTCTTTATCAGCTCTATGTTGATGCCAAATCTTTTCATACCTTGGACTATTGATAAATCTAGGCCCTTCTTGTGTTATTATCGGTATTAAGCAATCGATATTTCGCTTGATTATATATTTAATTGATTGATCAAAATCAAAGAAAGCAGCAGTTCCATGCCATGTGTCACAACATTTCTCAGTGTGTTGTTTGAATGATTTTGTTGTACAAGAGTAATTATTAAGCTGGTATTGTATTTCAGATATTTGTGATTTTTTGAAGTCATGATATGATGGCAAGCTGTAATTTTTTTTAGAAACGTAAGTCATCAATTGCCACATGTCTTTTTTAGCTGTCTCAGCTAGACAATGTTTATCAAAAATGAAGCTAATTATCCGACATAGCTGCTCCATGTTCATTCCATGATCACGCGATGACCTGAGCTGCTCAACTTCAAGATTTGAATTGATGACAAACGGATTTGTTTGGATGTCATAATCACTTTGCACATTATCTTGAAGAGTTACATCAAGTTCACTATCAATGTCTGATGAAGATGACGATAGAAGTACTGTTGTTTTCCTTCTTTTTTTAATTTTCTTGCGCAAATATGAAACACCAAAACTACGCTGGCGATTAACCATATCCAATCAGGGTTCCAGAACCAGATTAACAGCCTCTTTATCAGATATTAACAATGATTTCACATAAAAATGATAACATATAAGTATAAAATGAGATGAAAATCAAATAAACTTAACAAACACATGTGAAAATGGACAGTGAAAAATTAAATGAGGTCCGTAAAAAAAGTAAATTCTCTACACAGTTTTCAGGTATGTTATTTCCTAATTACTCAAGCATGCTCATAAGCTCATTGTATTTCTTTTCAAACAGCTGCTTCAATAATTTACTGTGATCAGCATGGAAATGATCCTGTTATTTCACAAGCCAGATATTTTGCTGATGATGTTATCAAGTGTGAAAATTTAATTGAAAATAAAAGACTTATCGACAATCCATTAGGAGAAGGTAAAATTTGTGTTATTTTCTATGGAGACGAAGCTACAGCTAAAACGTGCGTTAAAATACTCAATCCGAAGGATCCTGTATCTAAAACCATACTAAAGTCTCGTGCAAATCGTATCATGACTGATGGCATGACCATGCCAGGATCCTCTCGTAATCTTAGGAGTAATGATGAAACAAACCACTCCTTAGAGGAAATTAATTCAACTTTGAGATCAATCAGACGTGAATTGGAATTACAAGATCTTGTCATTCGGAATATCCGAATCAAGAGCGATGAGCATGAAGAAAGGTTGGCTGCCCTTGAAGAAATGAAGGATGACATTGACGACGAAAAAAATGTCAAAACAAACCTTCGGATCGCAGAAAAAGCTTCAACTATTATCCAAAGCAAAAGATTGAGTAAAAAGGTGAGTCACTAAATTGCTCAGACAAACGTTTAATAATACATTTTCCATTCAGTTCAGAGTCAAAGTTAAAGCATGGAGTCATCCTGATCTTAGTAAAGTTCAATTGGAAGATATAAAAGAAGCGCTGCTCTCAGGAACGAATGTTGTCTCGAAAATCTCGATAAAACTTGCTCAGATAATTTTCGGAACTGACGTATTGAAAAGATGCATTCTTGGTATAAAAGGTGAATTTACCAGGAAACCAAGAAAATCAGAAAGAAATGAAATCATACCGATAGATAAAGAAAATATCTTGCGAGGTAAAATTGATTCCATGCCATGACCATGTTGTGATCTACAACTTTTTTTACTATTATTTAGATGTTTTTAAACTTTTTGATGAAAATTTGTTCACTGATAATGATGGTTGGAATTTACTCGTGCGAGGACCGATAAATCAGAAAGGAAGAGAAATCACGTCTGAAAATGAAAGAAAAAGAACCAAGGCTCGAGATGATGATGATAGAAAAAGACGGAAAATATCTGAAGAAGAAGTTGAAGTGACTGAAAACTCTGATAATGAGCAAGATTTATATGATGCACAAACGCTCTCTCCACATGCATCGCCGACAACTGAGCCAGATGAATAAATATTTCATTTAAGCATAATAACTGACCATGAACATGTCATGATCATGGCAATTCAATGACTATTTTTCAAAAAATAAGAAAATCTAGACAAATCGCAATGATAAGATTCTCCCTCTGTCCCTTGACCATGTGACAGTTTGATCTCATGACAAAATTTTTCTATTCTATTTTTTTGTATTCTATTGTTTTCAGGTTTCAATAACCTTATTTATTTGATATTGTTGATTAAATTCTTGTATTTTTTCAATTTATTTTGTCTAAAATGAACTTAAATGAAAATATCGTTAACTACCAATGTGAATCAGACTATAGTCTCGATATTCAAGGTAAGAAATGATAATCCTGATTTGCCATTTTCGTTAATTATTTTCTCTTTCTCCCTTACAGAAGCATATGTTTTGTGCTATTTCATCGAAAAAAATGCTGTATATTCAGCAAAAGCGAGTGGTTTAAAACGAACAAAAGAGCAAGTTCAACAAATTATCATGAATAAAACAGCTCTGAAAATGGTGGACGCACAAAAGAATAAAATTACAATTATTGTGCTCTTCTATGGCCCTAAAAGCCTTGCAACTGTTCACCTAAAAAACCTACAAGAATTACTAATTCCAGCTGTATCCACCTCAGAGCAAAGAAACCAGGATTCTTTAATGGAGAAGATAGACATGATTATCACAAACATGGAAGAATTTCAGCAAAGAACCGATAGTAAGCTAAATGAGTTCACTCAATGCTTAAATGATGTCAAAGTTGTTTGCGCTGACCTTACCAAGATGGTTGAAAGATTGAGGGCTGATGCAATGGAGGTTGGTTCCACACCGCCCAGAACTGAATCCACACCATCAAGTGACGGAATAAGAACACAAAGTTCAACAAATAGCAGTTGTGTGAGTTATGTTCCAAAAGGATATATAGAGGAACCTAAAGCTTCTGGGTCTCGCCATTACAAGCATCCTTTGCCAATTGACCGTTTCGTCACCAACGACCCTCAGAAATTGAAGCTTGCAGCATCACAGATTATTTCAGCGTCAAGAAATAACAGCAAGGTAAGTTAATATTGCAAATAGCAGTTTAAACATACCATGGTCATGATATGATCATACTATGATCACTTAATATTGATTTCTTTTTTTATATTTCAGTGGCTCAATAAGCTTGAGAATTTCCAACTTGAAGGCGTTGATCCTGAAAAGATGCAGCAGATTCGGATTGCCATGAAAGATGGAAGCGCAATTCCTTCGCATCTTGCGCGACAGGTTGCCTTAATACTCTTCTCTAAAGATTACATCAAAAATTATTTATGTGGCCATGGCAGTGACATACGCAAAAAAGGCAAGAAATCCCAAGCAAATCGCAATGAAATGCAAAGAGAAGACACTGAAAAATTGATAAGTAAGTCATATTTATATGCTATTATTTGGATAAAAACATGTAATGAATCTTTTTGTCTTTTTACAGGAATCTTCACATTTTTTGATGAATTTTTCAGGCGAGGCGTAGTTTTCGATACCATAGTCAGAGATCCTGTCAACCAATTAGGTCGTGAGCTCAAGACAAAAAATCAATAAGAAATTTTCAAGTTAAACCTATTTATTCATCATTTTCATTACAAAATCACATTAAAAACGCGACAAATTTTTATGTATATCATAATTCAACTTCGTTATGTCTTTGACAAGATTCAACATAAATAAAATACTTCTATTTTTTCAATCATATGCTGATTTGATGATGATTATAAGTCCATAATAATATCAACCTACTATGCAATACATTGAGAAACGGGTTACTTATTGAAAACTGATGTCATGGCAATGCCATGTTCTTACCATGTTCATGCTGCATTTTTGTGAAAAAGATGTCTTTTTCGCTTTGTCTATTACTCAAGACTGAATATAATAGTCAAAAATATTGTTTTGTTTTACTCAATTTCATAACAATTTTTATCAAATACGCGTCAAATTATGATCAATTTTAAGTAGAAATCGGTTGCAAGAGCGTGCAATTAATCATGACAGAGCCATACTTAATATTTCCATACTAAAATCCCATTCACTTTTTAACCCGGGTTGTTAATGCCTCCTCGTGCAAACGTTAGTGCTCATCAAGTACATGTTTACATTTGTTACAAGTCAGTTGATTGCTGTGAGATGAACTTATAATATTTAGCTGATCTTTTCAAGCATTGTAACAAATGAAATTTGCCATTAAATTTCAAGAGTGATTGTGCTTCCATAATAATTGAGGTATTTTTTTGTAGTTTAGTCGATATTATGATACATAATGTAAATGTAATGGATAATAATGGATCATAAACTTTCCCCGTTTGATTATCATGATATCAAGAATACAATTTATAATTATGAGTGAATCAGGAGGTAGGTGAATGATCATTGAGTTGTTTCAATTATCACCATCATTTGAGAAAGACAAAGACAAAGACAAACTCTATTGAAATAAAATCACTTCTAGGCTTGAACAACCATTGAAGAAACCTCAAGAACCTGGTTGAATCGAGCTGAATCTCAAGTTGAAAAAAATTAATTACATGATATTGAAGTCAACGGTGGAATTTGATTAAATGAAGTAGAAGACTAAATAACTACTGGAGGCAGGGTGAATTGAGTAATAAATCTTGTACGATGACTTGATGTTCACTCTGAGCATTCATGTACTACTATAGCCATCACATGATTGACTGTAACAAAAATACTCTCCAGCAATCAATATCTTTTAATAAACTTGCTTGATTAACAAGTTGATTACACAATTCCATGTAAATTTTTGCTGATTTCAAACTCATCAGTGAATCAAAGGTAACAAAGACTTGACTTGAAAACAAAACAACCAGATTACAGATGCACTTAGAAATACTTTTCCCAATTAGACAATTACCAATCCAAATAAATGGTATTTGATCGTAATTAGTTTAGATTTGACTTTCACATGACTCAAATTAACAGCTAATAACAAACAATTTATAAGAGATGATAGTTGACAAACACATCAACATCGTACTGAAAAATACTGACTTTTCAAAGATGTTGAGCCAATAGAGCAAAGAGCGGAAAAATCAAATAAAGCCATTGCACAGTCAAATCAGGAAAATTTACCCAATTAGATAGGCATTAGAGATGGCTGAGTGAATCAAGAGTCTAGTAATAAAAATGTAGATCAGTTAATTAACATTGAATAGGCAATTAACCCAGTAAAAAGGTATTTAAAGTGGACATTAATACACTTGTAAACAACAAAAGGCCAAGGTTGAAAAAAGCTATGGATAATGAGACAAGAGGTTTAGTTGATTTAATCACCTTTACTTATATAATTGACTTGGATCATGATAGCAATTGCTTGATTTAGTTGCCAGCTAAAAAGTACAATTTAATTTGGTTAAAGGACATTTTTACATTAGCAGTTGCTTTTTATATGAGAGTATAAAAACCATTGGAAGCAATGTATTTACAATTAAAGGTATAAATGATTGGTTCATCAGATTGATTCCACGAGTTGATTGTGGTTCAGAAATCATTTGTTTCCACCTTGTTATCTCCATTTTGAATAAAATTTCATCTAGATTAACATTTGATTTTGCAGTTGATTGCAAGTCAATGATTTCACTTGAATCTTGAAAAATTTTCTCCTCAATAGAGAGACAATTGTGTTTAACCTGACTGGCCATTAGCGATAAAATGATTGAAATGAAACTGGTTAAGCTAAATAGTGACCATTTGCGAAGGAAAACCGTCAAATGGATTACATGAGTTGACTCGGTGAATGAAGATGAATGCAAATATTCAATGAGACAAGCAAATGATTCAAAAAGATGACCCAAAATCCAGACAAATGGAAGCCAGTTTAGTGAATCATCAAATTGTCGTCTCAACTGGTCAATCTTTTTAACAATCAGTCGAATGCGAAACAGTTTTTCCCTTAATCGACCGTTAATTTGAAAGCCACCATCAACCAGATTTGATTGCATGTAAGTGGAAAAATTGGAGATAACATTGAGTGTTAGATTAGTGACACAAATTGTATAAATAATCATAATCAGCTGAGTTCCGTGAATAATTAAGCTATAAAAAATGATGGCAAAGATAACCAGAATTAATTTCAGATAATATGGTAAATCGAGTGAATGACTCTTCAGGGGAATGAAGAAAAAGTCAAAGCAATCATCAATGCTAATGTAATTGTCCGATTGATCAACAAACCAAGAAGCACAGTCGATGGCGATGACAATCAGTGTGATTAGTAGGTAAGTCAAGTAAATTAGGTTTGAATGGTTTGTTGGTAAATTGTGATTTTTAAGAAACATTAAAAGGTTAATCCAGTGGAACCTTTGGCGACAAATGATAATCAGTTGAATAATACAGAGAAGGGTTCGAATCAGTTCCACATAATGAAGAAATTGAGATTCAATTAAAGCAATTCTCAGGCAAAGATAAATCAAGTTGATAAACAGAATGAGAAGAAGAGTGAAAACAAGAAATGCAAAGGAATCACAATTGCTCGTCTGATTGATGGCCTTAAAATTCAATTCATTTTGTTCAATTGTCAAAAATCGAAGCATTGAACAGATGAAAAGTGTATAATTTTTGTCTCTATCCATTGTAATCCAAATGTAACTTGTGACACTCAATCAATAGTTGAAACAAATTGAATCTTGGCGACTAAATCGATTCATTGACCATCCAGATAAATCTAGATATCATCTAGAAATGTTGACAAGTTTTCCTGGTAAATATAAACTGAATTGAATCACAGATTCAAACATTGAATACGATGAAAGGGCAAGATTAAGTGTTGAATAGTGGAACCATTTTCACAATGTTTTACTGGATTCTGGTCTCATTACCATTCACTTGTAATGACAGTTGGACCCATTTCATTGAACCAGTATTTATGTTTTAATATCATTAATAATATAATGATTAATACAATATTTCACCAGTTTTTTAGGTAATTTAATTTTCTTCTTGTTTCAAAATTCAATACTGACGTGACTCAAAATAATTAGTAATGAACCTTTTTCTCAACAATCAGTCTACATTTTTCTGGGAAATATTTTTTTCTTCTACTTAGCAAATTATATCAATTACATTTGAAACATTTGATTTACCAGATTTAAAATGAGATTTGATTGGTGAAATATGTTACCAGAAATTTTGGCACACATTAGTTGTTGTACTTGCAACATGAGCTATCTTCAAGTACAACCAGTACTTGATGTTTTATCATTTAGTAAGACAAATTTGGGCCAATATTACATTTTGGGAAATATCGAGGGTTAAATATCTCAGATGTCTCAGATGATTACATTTGATAAAAGTGATTGTCTCAGTAGCCTAGTCTGGTATCTATTGAAAGTCATTGAAAGACTTGGTTAATGGCAATGCACCCAAAAACAAAAATATTGATGCTTTTATACTCATTTAATCTACTTGGCTTAAATGATTACTCACATTTAAGATTATGTTGAAAATGAAAGGATTTATAGCCAATTTGATCAATCAAGCGTATATATTAATATGGCAGATAATTGGAGATGCTCACGAAATAGGAAATTAGATGATTGATGACAGCAATCTACCTTGGTTGCTGTCACAAGAAACATCTCAACTATTAATAATATCAATGAAAATGTTACACTTTATCAAAAACGTAAAGAATTGGTTGAACAAATGAAAGATGCGAAAAACATACAAACATGGGAACTTTCAGTAACAGAAATTTTGCAAAAATATTTACGAAAGCTGAATACTCCAGACATTAATCTACATTAACTGAAAGTATCAGAGCATTTAATATTCATTTACCAAACATTAATATAAGTTTGGAGCAATCAGTGTTTCTTGCTTTAGTTACCTTTGATCAGTTGATTTTTGAAATTATGGCTCAAGTTTAATCTTGTGATATTTTGCTTGCTTTTCATCATTTTCATTGTTCTTGTCAAGTTTCATTTTCCTAAGAATATACAATCAAGTGATTTGCATGGTCAAATTATACAAATCAAAAAGTAGTGAGTTGTTTGAGTGAAGAGAACTCAACTCTTCACGCATACAGTTAATTCTGGTTCTGTGACAATGAAAAGTAAGTAACTTGTTCCAGAAGCCGCTTCATCTCAATGGATCTTGCAGCTGAATCGATGAAAATTTGAGGTATCAACATAATATTAAAAACGCACAAAACAGAAATTAATGCTTCCTATCCCATGAACAACATAGAAATGAACGACTGCAAACATTTGAAATTGATTTTAAAAGAAAATCGACAAACTAAAGGTGTTTAAACGAATCAAAGTTTATTATGATTAAAAGGGAGGGAAATTATGAGAAAATGACAAAAAATGACAAAACATGTAACTGAATTCCAGAGTGAAAATTAATCAAAATTATCTTTTACTATTTAAATTAAATACCGTCTTTTTAGCCGCTCTGACTTTATTTCTGGTTCTGGTTGTCCATCACTCTTTGATTGTACAGTGGTTTCCATAATTGGATCATTTGTGAATTCATCTACATTAATGGTAAAATCATTATTGAACTTTAAAATATACATAAAAGTTTTCCACTTTTTTCGCTAAGTATTCATGTTGATTTTTTAGATCATTATCAATAAATTATGCAATTTCAGTGATTATTCCTAAATTTAGCGAATGAATTTAATGAATTTTCGAATTTTTTTCCAACTCTACATAATTTTTTGGAGAAAAGAGATTGAACGCGCAGGCAGAACGGCATAATCTGTCTGCAAAACGCTCACATGTGTTATATTTCAATGATGATAAATTTATCCTTGTCTTTCCTTTTGCTTCAAAAGTCTTTCTATTTGAACCGAAACAATAGAATTTCTCCCTAAAATCTCCGTGTGAAAACTTTATATTATAATAGTCAACACTTCTCAACATATCATGCTTTTCATAAAGTCTGAACGTGGACATGGAGTATCGTTGAAGTCATAAGAATCATAAGAAGTAAGAACTAAAGATTAAGAAAATAAAAATAAATGAATAGAGAAAAAGAAACATACAAAATGAAAATAAAAAAATGAAAAACATCGTGTTTACACAACGTACAGGGTCGGATCCTATCTTCTGGCTGTCTATCACGGGGTGGTCAAAGGATAACTGCTCGCCAGAATTTGGATAACCGTTTGACAATAATCATGGGTGTATTGTCGTTGACAGGAGTTTTACTGTTAATAAGTAAAACTTTCACTAATGCTTTCAAGCTGAAAAGTAAATGAAGCTGAATCTTGATGTTTCAGGTTCACCCATCTCCATGGAACATGCATTCAAAGGCCACAAAAACTGAAGAAACTCGAGGGAGGAAATTGCATTGTAATCTTTTGGAGTTACTGAAAAATGATTCACAATTTTCATTTAGAGATTTTCATTTTCTGCTTTTCATCTGTTTTATGTACTTCTCAGGGACTGCAGTGCACTACTATCCTTAATAAAAAGTGCCTAAATATCATTAACCGCGCACTGGCGAAACAAAATCAAAAATATGTGTCTAATTATTTTTTGCCTTCTACAATATAAGCCCGAAAAAAATTGAAAATGATCGTACCAGCAAAGGCACTTCCCTCGTAACTTCTCCCTACCAAGAAATGCCACTTTCAAGAATGTGGTGACTTTACATTATATCATGGTAGCTAAGCTAGTCCTGGAGTCAATTTTTTTGCAACTCCTAAGATTAATTGGGCATGCATATATTACAGAGTCATTTAAATTATGCCAATTTCATTCATTTTTGATCATGAATAACTTACACGAAACTTTATTACAATGAAATGGTAAAGTAACAGTATAACCCAGTTTTTCGTTACTAACAAAGACTTTGTAAGCCTTGATAGACACTTGGAAATTGAATATCAAAGAGCAGTCCCTGTAGATTAGCATAACAAGCCAATTCATCCTTTTCATGTGTTTCAGACTTTTGACAGCCTTTTCTCCTCAAGAAGTTAACACAGAAATACATTCTCACAATACTTTTTAGTAACCTGGTCATGTTATCTGTAGGCTGAAGCTAAATAATCTGAATGGTTATTTATACCTAAAATCCAGATCACACACCAAATGATGAAAGAAAAATGAAAGTGTTTCACTAAATTGTAAGTAAATGGACTAGATTTCAGAGTTAATAATCATTAACTTTTCATAAATATTAATTATGAATATAAATCTCTATTTAACGAGCAAATCTGAGCGAAGCTTATTGATTTACCCAGAAGATGGTAGTAGCTTATTGATTTTACCAATCATATGAATATCGTCATAACCAAAGAGGAGCAAGAGATAGCACGACGAGGTAAAGGGTGTAAAATGAGATAAGGGCTAACGCAAACTCTCGCTGATAGAGGGCATTGAAGGAAGCTAGAAAAAGAAAGACAATTTTGAAAAAATTATAAAAAATTAATTTTCAATTAAAGAGATTAATTTGCTTTTTTATTTCTCTCTCTCTTTGCCTTTCTTTTTTATTGCCATCTATCAGCGAGAGGTTAAACTAGCCCTTATCTCATTTTGCACCCCTTACATCATCGTGCAGTCTCTTGTTACTCTTTGGTCATAACGCTTAAATAATAGGATTGCAGTTAATTTGTTGGGCGTTGGGCGAAAACTGTTAATTTTAATTGTGACTATCATACAGGGATCATAACGAATGTAATCATCATTTAATTTCCACCCTAAAAATAACCTTGGAAACAGTGAGTTTTATCATCTTATATCAAGATAACTATTAAAGTTGCCAGTGAAAGTGAAAGTGTTAAGGAAGAATCCAAGCAAAACCTTGATTGATCAATTTTCCAACAAAATTGACTAATTTAATACTACCATTTGCCACTAATTAGTTGTAAATTGATTAAACAATTATCCCTCGGTTCAGTAGTTTTTGATTGCTCTCATCTTATCCACAATTTTTGGGTGAACACAAAGGATTGCGAAAAGCAAATGGAAGCAAAATTCACATAAATAACCATCATGATTATAATGATCATGATAGTCGCTATTTTATTTGAAATGGCGATCAAAAATTTGTTAGCAAGAGTTAAACATATCTTGAGATAATTTAACCTTTTCAATGATAAAATGATGATAAATATCATCTTAAATTGATGTTAACCATCAACTTTCTCCATTTGTATGTGTTTACAATTTAGGCTAACAGCTATTTCATCTTGTTCAAGTTTAACCTGCGAATGAACCAGATTCTAGTTCAGTAATCATACTTATGATGATTATTATGGATTGTGTTTGATGATATTCAATTTAATAACTTCTATTAAGGCTCATAACGATCAAAATCGGCTTCCATCACAATAACGATGTTCATCTTTTAAGCTTTTAATATTGATCAACGTGTAGGTTAGTTGAAAAATTATCTTGAAAGTTAATCATTTAATGAAATTGAAAAGCTGAATAATTAACACAGAATATTATTATACATTTGAACAAATCAACCCAATATAATTGCATAATTAGGTTCCCACGCGATTTAAATAATCACTGATTAACAAGTTGTTGATTATAGTGAAAACAAAACCAAAATACATGATGCGATTCATTTATCATTTTAAATTGTCATTAATCTTTTCAAGCAATGGAATTAATTTCAAGTAAATTTAGCTCCAAATGGCTATTCAATGGCTTGCTTTTGGTCTAATCTCTCCTCAATGAAATTAAAGTTGAAAAATTGTGAATTGATCAAATCAAATCATGAGAATGGTTGATTAAAATTTGATAATCATTCAATAACCCAACAATATCTGGTTAACTGATGGACTCCAGGAAGGCCAGAGAAGAGGCTTTAAGGTACAATTTAATCAATTAGCTAATCTCATTTAAACCAAAAATCAATCAAGAATTAATCATTAATGATTGAAAATGTAAACAGAAACTATTAATTTAATAATAATGATAATATTAATGATGATTAAGCTGAATTTAACCTTTTTTTAAGGTGCAAGTCTTTTGTACACTTGAAAAAAGGTTAAAAAATGGTTTATTGTGAATGATGATGATTCTTGGGTAGTTATGAGTATAAAAGGATCATTTTTTAAAGAAAAATATTTAACTGATTAACTGTTTAAATGGTGATTAAGTTAACCAGCCATTTAATCCACCTACACTTTTGTCTGACAAAAACGCTAATTCCTATTAAATAGTAAGTTTTGACTTTGCAACATCAAAGTGGCTTTGGCTTGAGGTTGGTTTGCTTGCTTCAAGTTTACTTGTATTGCTTGGGTTAAATTGATCCATCATTCTGTTGACTATTTGGTTATTGGTTAAATTGTTATGATTGAAATCCGGAAGACTTTTGAGTTAACCTGGAGTTGAATGTCAAACTGATTATGATCAGGTTGTTGTTGATGATTACTTCGAATCAACAAAGTGATGATTTATTAATATGATAACACCAAATGACGTAAAGCTTGAATCGATAATCAATATTGGAACTGAAAAGATGAAGAGAAAAAAACGAGTGAGAAATATTAAAACAAATCCATGTATTTATGAACGGTATGTAACACTCAATTGAAACATAATTCCTAATTCAATTTAATATTATTGGTTGAAAAGGGATTTCATAGATAGGAATTGGATAATTTGTTACAATTGAATAGACTCACCATTATATTAGAAAGTAATACAGGCTGGGTTCCAAAGTCGTCACTCTCTGAGAATTGCTTCCCTGGGTAAGCTACAGTTTAATATCAAAGAAATTGAGATGAAATTTGATGAAATTTAAATTAGATTCAACTCATCCTTGATTAGGGAGGGTTGAAAAATGGGAGAAAAATTGGAAATTCTTACTGTAAATGTCATGAAAATATACATGACTGAAGGCGTTACAAAGCAGCATTGGTAATTAAAACCATGGTTTCTGGTCCATCCAAATTATAGCTGATTTATTAATCAGGATTCCATGTTAATACCAAAAGATCAATTATCATGTACAACAGGGAATTATCTGGTTGAACATTGAATCAGATGAAACACAGGATAAAAGCATGAAAAGAACAAATAAAGTTAATCCTTTGATGAGCTAATATTTAGCTAGCACCATATGTTTTTTTGTAACTCTTGCCTTTACAAACAGCCAAGGCACACAAAAACAGCGTTAACAGCCATTTTTGTTTACACTGAAAGTAGACTATTTATAATGGCAAATCAATTGTTGAAATCAATTATCTAGACTTTAATTGGATTCCCTGGTCATGAGGATAATAACTGAATAAAAGGTTGAATTAAATAATGACACAAAAAAAATAAAAACCAGAATCAAGCCAAAAGATAGCCGTAAAAGGCATAGCCGTTGAACGATGAATTTATTACAATAGGCTTGACAAAAGCATAAAACAAATATAAAAAACCAGTTTTGTTAACATTTTCTGGTTTAAATAAACTTAAAATGATCTCTTTTTTAGTTACTATTATTGGTTAATGTATTAAAGGTTAATTGTTGATATTGAAATGCATTAATTTACCTTCATTTATTGCTATTGCAACCCATTTAGTTGACAGTAAGCTTTACAAAATTTAACTGTTTCAATTTTCAATAGGTTTATGGTTTAGGTTTAACCAAAAAAGGCTTTAATCATTTCATTAAATGATCATCCTTTGCACATGAATTAACATTAAACTTGATCAAGTCTAATTATTGTAGCAAAATTGAACAGTTTATTAACCATTTTTATGACAAATTGCAAATGTTGGTCATTACAGCAATTGAATGAACAGTTTCATGTAATGCTCATCATTATAATTACAAATAAATTGTGGAAAATTTCAGACCAAATCTAACAATCAAGGTAACTAAATGTCTATAACCATTACAATGATAAATCCCTAATGACAATTAAACGATCATCAAAACAACATATTAAAAAATATATTATTTCTCTAATTGTTGGCCATAATGAAAACAAATAAATCTTAATTTACCTTTTAAATTGTCAATTGCTAGCCAAAAAACAATTCATACTTTATTGTTAGGTTAATTCAATGTATCATATGAGCACATTTTATTACCAGGTTTAACCAGAATCTCAATATTTAGGTTAAGGTTGACTTTGTTGATCAATTGTAATACGTTTGGCTTATAATTTATTCATTTACTCGGTTAATCAATTAAATTAATCATAATCAGTTGATCAAGTCAGGCACAAATTTCCTGTTTACCCAAAATTCATTGATTGATAGGCAAATTGGTGAATAAACCTGAAAAACAAGATTCAACCAAAACAAATTGTCATTTAATCAACACTAGAAAACTCACAATCTATAATACAATATTAGACAATCCAATTTGATTGATTCTTTAAGTTGCTCTGTTTGTTATTTCTTTAATTGTTGCAACTAATTGAACGTCTTAACTGATTTAATTAGCTTGTCAAAGATCATCTTACAATTTTGACAAATTGAATGAAATCTCAAGTAAATGTCATAACACTCAGGTATAACTTTCATGATCGTTGGCTCTTCAATTTACCCAAAGTCATTTAATTTGATGTAATTTTCCACATTTAATTTCAAATGTCTTTCACTATATAAATCAAGAAATCACTTGAGTTGCTCATTGATTTACAGTCTTTATTGCTCATTGTTAGTGTTCAACCATCAAAATTCAATCAACAGTTTTTAACCATGAATTCATTTTCAATTTTTTTCACTTTTCTAGCCTTATCCAGTTCAGTTGGTTTAGTTTTCTCGAAATGTCACCTCAAGGAATTGGATTTTTGCTCAGCTTCAGTTGCAATGCTTCTCCAAAATCAAGGTAAGAGTTTCAACTAATCATCATCAAATTAATGATGCTTCATTTGTAAACCATCTAATATCCATAAATATTGGTACTTCCAGAAACACCAAAAACAGAGGCAGCCATTAATCATTATTGTGAGGTGTTGAACGAAGCACACGAGTGTGTAGCTAATTTCACCAGCAAATGTGCGACTCCATTGCAACAAGAGTTGGTTGAGTTTTTCGCATCTGGAGGCCTCAATACTGTCAAAGAGTTTTGTACAAGCGGCAGTCAGCTTCGAAACAATTACATGGCTAATGTTGAGTGTTTAGCTAAAGCTAGGATTGAAGCTAATTCATGCCTTAAAGATTTACAAGTGGCAGTTGAAGAAGTGGTCTCGGTTGATCAACAAAATCGATTACCAGTTGGTTGTTGTGCCTTCAATCGCTTTCAAGATTGTACCTTTTCGATTGTCAATGCTCGATGTGGTCCAAAGGTTGTTGAATTGGGACGAAAAGTACTGACAATGGTTACATCAAGGATTCCTGAAGCCATTTGTACATCTTTTGATGCTAAAAGTGACCTTTGTCTCGCTATTTTACCAAAAACTGGTCAAAATCCTCGAGGAAACCAATCATCAAGTCCAATTGCTAAAATTTTCGCCACTTTTTTCGGTAATTCCGGAATGTAATTTGATTCTTGTATCACTACAATTTTAGTCATGTTTACGGTTAACATTTAAATTAACTTTGCCTGCAGCAACAAAATTGTCATTAAACTATTTAATTTGAAACTGAACCGACTTTAAGGTAAAAGATTCAAGATTTTCACTGATAAATTGATTAACTGTTGACAACTGAACACAATGTTAACCTGACATTAAGTTTAAGTAAATCAACAAATTAAAGGATAAATCAGATGAAATATGAAATCTCAATTAAGTTAATTAATGGTTTGCAAATGGTTTAATAAAAAATTGTCAATCAATCAAACTGGTTGAATAAATAATCCTTTACCCAAATAACCCAAACCAACAACCAGTTTAATATTGTTTGTTTCATACAATTTTCAATGACTTTAAACAGTTTTGGGTTTTTAATGCTTTTTCAATTGAAAGGCTAATGAAAAGTTAATTGTGACAATATATTTAACATTGGAAATTATGGTTAACATTAAAGTCAAGCTTTGAATTAGAGACTAATTTAATTGTCATTAAACTACAATTGAAGCTTCCATTTGCATTTGGCTGGCTTTTCAACTGGCTTGACTTTTTGTCCTTCATTGCTATTACAAATTGGAATTAATAGTGAAAAATGATCGTCAACAATTAAGTTAATCATAAAACAATTGAATCATGAAATGAAATAAACATTTGGTTGAGAATTGAAAAAAACCGGTAAAACTGATGCAAATGCTGTGCTATTTTAAACGCGATATGCTTGTTGACAAAACACAGTTGATTGTTTGCTTATTGTTGGTTTAGAGTTTAAACTCAATCAGGATCAAAATTAACTGTTTGTATCAAATAACAATTCCCACAACTAATCAGTATCCGATTACAATTAGCAAGGTTTACCAATGTTTCTGTTTTTTTCTCTGTTATTGTTAAATGTTGAGTCTTTTCAACTTTCAGGTTCATCTTTCCTCTTCAATTGTAATAGATTAATAAATAACCATTGATTGTTGCTATTTTTATGGTGATTGCTTTGATACTTGTGTTGATCATATTTGCAGATAATTTTGATCAATATAAATCTCCATCAAAGTATTGGTTAATTCAATTGAAGCGAACCTTAAAAGGATTAGATTTCAATTGTTGTTGAAACGCCGGTTGTTGGTAAGACGAGGAATGAACAATAGGGAAAACCAGAAAAGCTAAACTTTTAATGACCATTGGTCATTTTTTTTGTTATACTGGTTAAATACATTTAGAGGGTCAAGAGTAATAATCATTGTAAGTGAATATGGTTATAAATAATAATAAATGTCTGGCTATTTGGGTTGAAAAAACGGTTATATCTTAAAAGGATGAGTGATTCAAGTTAGGCCTAAGGAGTGAAGAGGAAAGGGAAAATGCAATGATGACAATTGGATGATTTGTGATTATGTTGATTACTGGACTATGGGCAGCTAACTGGTTTAATTAAGAGGATATATCAATATTTGTCCAGTTTCTCTTTGATTAATAATAATGGTAAACACAGAGAAACTGAGAAACAGCAAAGTTTGGACTGGGCAACCAGTTTTCAACCTTAGCGCTGACATTTTTCTGGTTTAAAGGTTTACAAGAGCGGCGAGTAAATATTAATAATCTTTCACTTATTTAATTTTTAATCAACATCAATCATAATGACACAATAAGTAACATTATTATCTTCACTTGAACATCTTTAATCCAATTCAGATGCATGACAGGAATTTGCAATGTTAAAGTGAAAAAATGTTGCAGGTAATTCTTGTTTACTGTGTTGGAGGTGAGACAACAAATTGGTGTAAACTGCACTTAAGGTTAAGCTGATGATGGCAAGTTTCTTGCTGAGTTGAATATTTTAAGGTTGCCTTTGAAGTTGATGATTTAAGATTGAAACTAGACAAGGATAAAACAAAATCCAGTGGGCCAAAAGTCTTAATGAGACATGGAGTGGATGGTTAGGTAAGACAAACAAAAGCGGTGAAAGGTTGAAGGTTCCTATCGCTATCAACCTAAGGGGTTGCCTGTATAGCAATGTTTATGGAGAAAGGATTTAGTTGCTTATAAAAATAATGATGATTGAGATAGTTGATTGAGTTGGTTAATGTTATCATTAATATTGGCAAGGGTCAATCAAATAATGTTTGGTCAAAGAAGAGAGAAGAAAGAGAAACGTTGTAGCGTTGACTTTACTTTCATACTCAATGCGATATCACACAGAGAAGACAAGCTGATGTTGTTGTTGTTGTTGGCTGATGAAAATGATGATGGGTGATGATAATGATGAGAAGAGGATGAATAGATTCATTGATTTTGATTTAAGTGAACACATTAAAGGCAAAAATGTAGGAACCAAAAGTCGCTTGTAAGGTCCAAAGTTTCGCTAGGCATATCAGCTTTACTCTCCTACAATAACCAGTGATCCGCTCACTTCAATCAGCTGTCGCTACTCACTCTTCTATTCCCTAAACTGTGTTAGACTCTTTTCTTCTTCTTCTGTAATGTTTATCTTTCTCTCTCTCTCTCTCTTTCATCCAGCATCATCATTATCATCATCTTCCTCCTTTTGGTTACTCGTTTGCATCAAGGATTGTGCCAGTTGCTTTTACATCCCATAACGCATGGTTCTGAGCCATCTAACACAATCATCTCACTAACTCTCGACAGGATCAATTCAACTTTTTACACTTTTATTTCATTTTCAACTTGATCATCTCCCTTTCAATCAACTATTTTGTGGCCGTTTTGTGTTTTGTGGCTCACTACAGAGTATCAAAAATTTCAATCAAAATGTATTTCCTCTTATTGTTCAAGTAAACTGGATAGTGAATAGACTTGCCAACTTTATACATTTCATTGAACGATCTTTTGGCGCTTTTTTCCCTTCCAACCTCAACCAACCTTTATTTATTTCAACCGAATCAACAATTGTCATCATTATTCCAAAGCCAGGATTTATTTCATTTCAGTTCAATACTAAGAGTTGAAAAATTTTACTTTCAATTTATTGTTATCCCTTATTTACGTGTTTTCACCATTTTTCTTGTTAATCAATTTGGAAACCAAAATCAAAAAATGGAACCTTCTTTTAATAAATTTCATCAAAATCAACTTTTTACGATAATCAAATCATTTTACCACAATTCATCTAATAAGTGAACTACTTCGTTGATCAAATTGCTGGCCAATTTATAAATTGTTTCCAGTCAAAGGGATGCCAAAGTGTAATCAAGACAACATTGTTAAAACTAGTCAAAAAGTCAGCAATCAAAAAGTTTAACTGAACCCAAAAATAAGAGAGATACACTTATCATGTACAATGGTGATTCCTGGTTACTATTATACAATATTGTTGATTATTTTAGTGAATTTATTAACTTTATACACCAACAGAGGCCAAACCTCATCAGCATTCCGTTCACATCTTCACCATGAGTGTTCATCTTCTTCATCTTCCTCTTCAGGATCTTCTATTACATGCATTGCTATCAATGATCAATACGTTGATGACTCTTGTTTGGCAACCAATTCCTGTAATGTCTTTGCAATTTTCAAAGTAACCCAAGCTTCTCGGTCTCGTTATATTTCAGATGATTTGAAATTATCTTTATACCGATTCGGTTCCAAACCGAAGGCTAAACATTCAATGTTTCTAACAGTCCGTTATGGAGACCAAGGAACTCGCTACGAATGTTTCTACTCCAATTCAACTGTCAAAGGAAAAGTCAGAATGCCTTATCGTGACCCGATAATAGATGAAAACGGTGGATCAATTGACGATGAAGTATTGAGTTGCCACTGGTTATTGGAAGGATCCAGTGAAGAGGGAACAAATGATTCTCAATATCAGTCCATCGATGATTCCTCCTCACGCTGGCCTCGCTATGGTCCCAATGAGCGCATTGATTTAATTAACTGGTACAATGTATCGTTTGAGCTGAGTTCCAATGGAATCGTATCAACCCAGCCAACCAACAATTTACCCATTTACCGATTGAAATATCTAAGAGATAATTGTAATCGACCGAAAGGCTCTAAATTTTGTTACCATTGGAAAACGTTTGAACGAACTTGGATTTTGGTTGAACGATGGCCTCAAAAACAATATCTTCATGTACTTCTCATGATTAACCTTAACTTTACTTCGATCCAGTTGAAATTTTCGCCCGACAATAGTTTTGGTGACGATTATCTAGTTACTTGTGACAATTTATCCTGTCGAGAGGCAATCTTTTCTGGTCAATCCTCTGAACCTTCACCCCTTCCAAATCGAAGTTCAATCATGTGGAATCCGGTAATTCGTCGTGATGGTCCATTAACTCGAATCCATTTTACTCTTCCTCTCTTTTTTACACTGGACAATATTGATTTCCCTCTGGGCTTATCTTTTTACATTAACTTTGCAATTGTACGAAACCAAAGGATTGACAACATTTGGACACCAAGGATTGATCTTAACCTGAGAAAACCTGATATCATGAAAACATCATCCATTCTGGATAAAAAACCTGAACCCGCTGCAAATAAGAATCGACTTTATGGATCTTCAACGGATAATGAATCAATCATTCAACCATTGTTAACAAGATTCAATCTTGTTCTCCATTTATTTTGTTTCCATCTTCTTCTTTTATATTAACTTTAACCATTTTATCGTTGCAAGGATTATCATGATGATGATCATGATCATCAACAACATCATCCTGTGTGTGGCTATTTCACCATCCAACAAAAAAAGCTTTATCATCTATCATCTATCATAATTTTCATCATTCATTTTGCCTCATCATTTGATTTTACTGTTTTCTTGCCTCTTCTCTGGTCATCTCTAAACACTCTTAACTATCTCAAATGATTAAAAAAGCTTTAATCGTGAAACTTGATTTGCCATTGTAAATAATATATATAAATATATCATGCAAAGAACAAGTATATACAATATAATTAATAAAGAACAGTAATAATGATCAATAATTGTGTATTGATTTTGTTAACCATTGAAACAAAAAAAAACATTGATTGGCTATCCATATTATTTTCAACCGAGTCATCATAATGTTAATTGTTACAATGTTTCAACCCCAGTGATTCTCATTAATCAATATCATGTCATCATCATTATCTTTTCTTTCCTCTGCCTGTTAATTAAATTCCAATCAAGTTATCATCATTGAATAATGAAAGGAAAAACAAAGCCAACTGTTCAAATTGAATAACTTGTATACATCTTAAACCCTCGTAATTGGTTGTACAGACGAGAAATTGTTTTGGCAATTAATCAACTCGATAAGACTTGTACTTATTTCCAGATTAAACCACGTTCAAATCATGATGTATTAGCAATATTTGAAACACTTAAATCAAAATATTGTCAGAATCCTTTTACTTCTTGATCAAGGCAAATTCAACTTGATTTGTTACCATTAATGTATGCATAACCTTGTTAAGGTCAAATGTTGATTGATTCGACTCAAAATTGTCAGCATTTCTCATTTAATTCGAGGTTGATCTCTAACTAGCTGGAATAACATTGAAAGGTTGCGTGTTCAAAATGATATTGCCAATCAGTTAATCACCACGAATCCAAATTAACTTCCTAACTGGTGGAAAATGGTTTCGCCTTGTGACGCTTTGTATTACCAATGAAAGACAAGAGGTTAACTTTTCACTTTTAACCATCTGATCAAACAATTTTGATCCTTTTGTTTAACCTTTCGATTGTATAATAAAATTGTCGAAACCTTTCGCTTTCGGATATTGATTTAAAAGTGGTTCATTGAGAGCAATCAAATTAGAGCCATTGATTTTACCAACTGGATTCAAGAGCTTTTTGCTTCTGTTTATCATTCAAACCAACTCCAATGTATACTTGAAATGTTCACGTAAAGATGGACAAAATGAATGGGAAATAATGGAAATTATAAATAACCAATTTAAACGCAAAAAGTGTTTACAATGACTTTCGAAAATGACGAAATAATTTCTCTTCGATTAATTAACTTAATGGAGATGTTAATTGTTGTTGCACTTGAATGGTTATTTTGAAAAAAAAGATAAGTGAAAACACATCAACATAAGAAAAACAAAACATTGAGAGTGAAAGTCTTTTCTGTTCATTATGGTTGCATCAAGATTGATTGACGGGTTAAATAGTTGATTATCATCAATATTATTGTTATTTGTTTGTCTGGTCACTTGGTTAAAACTTAATGAAGATGCCATTATCATGAGTTTATTCAATGAATTAACTGAATGATTGAGGTAGGTGTGTATGGATGTGTGAGTGTTTATTTGCTATTCAAATAGATGTGTAGGTTGAACATTAGATACAACAAATATTGATGGTAACAATAAAATATCCACGATTAATCAACAGACAAATATCTTAAAGATGGTCATTATTGTTAACACTTGACTTGACCAGTTGGTTAAACCTTTCCTTGGAATGAATAATTAACCAAACAATTTAAAACTGATAAATAAATATTTTAAAGGAAACAATAAAAACAAAAAATGAAAATAAAGACGAAAAAATTAATGCTGACATCTATCAACACTTTTTCTGGTTATCTATTAATTTTTCGTCTCTTCAATTTTAATATCTTACATAAATTGACGATAAATGGACTCTTTTTAAATAAAACTTAAATTACAATTTAAAGGTTTTAATGTTGATTTACCTTTGCTTAAACTTGTTCCCATTTAATAACTGTACAATTTTAACCCCAACTCAAACAATTAACTAAAACGATTTTCCCTCTAATCTCATAAAATGTTGTGTTTTTGGTGCCTTTATTTTCCCCAAATGAGCCTACTTTAATTAACATCCATCTTAATCCTGATTGTGTATAATCTTTAAATTATAAGGATTTTAATTGAAAAAGCTCAACATTTGTTGTGTATAAAAAGAACAGCTTTCTCGTTTAATTGGTTCCCAGGTAATTATCAAATCTAATTTAGCAAATGAGCTTATTTTTCCCTTTCTTATAGACCCTTTCTGGGTTCATCTCAGGCCTAACTCAGGTCTTGCTCTTGTCTCAGGCCTAACTTTGTTTCAAATTAATCTAACTGTAATTGTAAACCTAACTAATTGAGTTACAATTTTCAAGCGAGGATAAATTGTAATTTAAGTTGCTACACATATTTCAATTAGATATAAAGTTGGTAAGTTAATTTTAACTACACAATATACAATAAGATGTACACAGTTTTGACAGTTGCAAAGCTGTTTGGTGTTCAAAAATAAAAACTGTAAGATGAGGATGGGGATGATGTTGATGAAGTAAAATGAATCTTTTGTCATAACTTGTTCTCATCACCATTTTCATCTTCATTTCCCTTAAATTCATCTTAATCTTGATCTTAAATCTTTATTCCTTGCCTTTTCCATGCCGTTAAATTTCAACCTAAACAGCTATTTTTAGGGTTAAATGAGCCTCTGTGATAAAATCATTATTACACTGACGATAATCAACATTACCACCGTTAACACACTGAAAGGTGTAACAATTGAAACCATTTAGCTGGTTAAATTACACGTTTAATCTAAATGTTAATTCGTATTTCAATCTTGCGTATATTTCAACAATTGCTTCAACATTCAACCAACTGATGAAATGTATAATAAGCTGTTGATTGTAGCAATTATCAATAATCTTGCTGTTGTCCAAGGGAAACAATTTACTAATCAAAAATAGCTGGCAGCTTAAACCGCGCAAAAAGCAGCAAAAAATGAAAACTCATTTTCTGTTTAAATGTAAATCAGTAAACAAAATGTAAAATCATTTCTAAATGGTGATTTTTGAAACTGCTGTTAACTGCCAATTATCACACATCAACTCTTGATTAACTGTGAATTATAATCTACCGTTTAATATGCAACATTTGTATTTAAAAATATAAAACAATTGTCTTTCAGGAATCAACAGTTTGACCATAACAAACCCTGACAGTTGATTGAAACATTTGGTCTAAAATGTTAATGTTGATAAGCAATATACATATACAAACCCTCAAGGCTGATTTCAATCAACTAATCAACAATTCCTTGTGACCTGTTTAGTTTTAATCAATTGATTAGCTGTTGATTTTACCAATCAAACTGTCTGCTTCATTTGTTTACTTCAATCTATTTTTAGGTACAAGGTGAGTTGACATTCAATCAGTTTTGAATCAAACTTTCATTTCCCTGTTTACTGTTTCATGTTTACACTACATTTCAATCTGATAATCAATCTGTCAAATGACAACAATCAACTGCTCATCTAATTGTTGATAAACATCATCTTTAATCATGACCTTTTTCAATGGTTTCAAGGGACACACAAAGGCCTCAATCAAGAAACAAGTGTTTCCATTTTAGGTGAAAAAATATGATTGATTATTGGGTTAAGCTACTTGTTTCAGTTTGTCGTTTGTCACTCTATTTAATTAACTCAATGGTTAACATCTAGATTAAGATGAATAAATCTTTAAACATTAATCTGTGTCAGTTTCCATGTCAATTACAGTTTAACAAGTTGATTCAGTTGGTCTTCATTTGCTTTTAACAGTTACCAGTTTGGGCACACAATTGAATGATAATTAATTATCTTCTGTCAAACATTTACTTTTCTGCATTTAACCAATCATTAATTAACCAAGATTGTTAACCAAATCAATTTGAAACATTAAACAGATTGAAAGTTAATTTTAAATGAAACCTTTTCACAGTTTGGAAGCTGAGAAACATTGATAAGTAAACAGATGAACCAAAAATATTCCCATGTAATTGTAACAATTAAAGGATATGGAAATATCAACAGCTAACAATTGATTGGTTAAAGATGGTCAAATGTAATTTGACTTAAAGTGTGCCAATTAACGGACTAGAGTTGTATGTTCAATTGTATAAGTTGAAGCAATTGTTAATTTTTGTAAGCGATGGGTTAAGTGTTTAACATGTTTATCATTTTCACTGTATGGCTTGTTAATTGTTATCGTTGGTTGAATTTCAATTGGCAAGTGATTGACTGTTTTCCTGATTGAAAACAGATGAATGTAGATAATTAATCATTTGTTAGAGAAGATGAAACTTCTTTTGTGTCAAATTTGGTCATTACAATTTGAGCCAGCAATAAACAGCGTTCATTTACAGTTGCAATTCCGGGAATCAGCAAATTTGGTGTGAGTTTGTTTTCTTAAATTGCAGTTTCAAATTGAATTCTGGTTAAAAGGGTTAACACATTAAAAATTGACTGCAGCCCAAAATAAATTACAAGAAACCAAAGTCCATCCAATGAGTTTGTATACAGTTTGTAATACTTGGAGGCTTTTTTTATACTGATCATCATGATAACTGTTTAAGTTTAAATTCAACATAAACTTAACTATTTAACTGCAAGGAAAGGGTCCAATAAAGTTGCGTTTGATTTGCTATTTAAATCCTGTTATTGCTGTCCTTTTCTTGGTCCACTCAAATATCTGAATGGTTTAATAAAGAAAACGTAGAAATCGACCAGAAAATCAATTAATATCACGCAAACTTGAGTTACAATTAACCATTAAAATGAGTCAGTTAACAGGAATAGGGAAACAAACTTGATTACAAACCAATTCAAATTTAATTTTAGGCTCTTTTCAAATTTAACTGTCAACCATTTAATCAATCAATTATCATTTGATACATTACCAAAACAGGTGTAACCAAAATATTTAGACAATCCTTTGATTCCTACTCTATCAATGAATAAGAAAAATAGAGGAAAAAAATGGTTAGAGAATTTTTTTTCGAATTAATTTGATGTGGTTTGATTCATAATCTAATTTAACGATACAATCGGTTCATTTGGTTATTGTAATAGTCAATTTATTAGATTATCAATAAAAACCTTCAATTTAGGTTTGAACCTTGTTAAACTTGACAAGTTTAAATGAGAATGGTTTTGGTTACGGGTTAATCAAATCAAAATAAATTTGAATTTATCAACAGTTAAAAACAGTAAAATGAAAAAATATATGAATGAATCATACGAGTTTTGCTTCAGTATTAAAAGGTTGTCGGTATGTAGATTGATTGGTTACAAGTTGCTGCCGATGATCAAGTGAAAGAAGTGATTAAATAGTGGAATAAATTGTTGAAGTGAGTCACAATCTTTTACCACCTTTTACCATGGATCATAAACCACGAGCCGTGATCCCTCAAGATGCAGCAGCAACAGCAGCGGAAGATGATGATGATGACCAAGAAGGAGGAAGCTTTTTGTATCAACATCGACATCATCCTAATCTACATCAGCATCGCCATTATCATCATTGGCAACATGTCCGTTCTTCTAATAGAGTTAAATAAAGAGATTTTTCTATTTCTTCCTTATTGTTCTCCTTTTGTATTCCCAACTCCACATTATCCTAGACAGTCTCTTCTGTGTGACGCTATTTAAAAGTCAATCTTTGCATCTTTTGGTTGTAAGGTTTTAACACGATATCGATTGAGTTTTATCATCTAAATTCCGTTGCTATGGTTAATCCTAGTGGATGCTGATTCTCTGGAGAGAAACAGGAAAAAGGTAAAAAGGTTCTGCAGTAATTTTAATGGACAGAATAGGAAATTATCTTTACAATTGATCAACAATGATAAATGGATAAGACTTACTTTGCCAATAGATCACTTGACTTTCCATTTCCCTTGGTTTAAAAAAAGTTGAATCCCAAACAATTAACTTCAGTGAAATTCAGTACAGAACTTGGTAAAAACAAAATGTCTATAAAAAACAATTAACACTAATAAATTAATTATAAATAAAAAGAAAATTGACCAACTTATGTAACAATGTGCTTTGAATGCGAGGGAAAAGCCATATGATTAGGGGTCTTATGCTAATTAAGCGAGTGAAATTTATTTTTGACTTGAGGCGTTAAATTATTGATTGATTGATTTGATTTAAATAGTGTGGCTTTACTTTCTCGATTAAAAGCTCAATCTTTTAGGTTGATGATTAATTAACCCTCATTAATTAAGGTTAACGTTGACAATAAGAATGTTTGAATATTTATGAAATTGGCTCTTCAAGGGAAAGATGGTGGTGAGATTATGATGTTGAGGATGGCGAAAAAGAGGAACAAATTAAGGAATTGTAAGGAAAAAGGTAAATTACTGGTGATTTAACAAAAGATAATCAACTAAATAGTGAATAAGTTGTCTTAAAATTTACAAAGGAATCACAAAACGACAAAAAAGAAGGAAAATGCTGAGAGAAACAAAAATTGCTGCGATATTTCATAAGGAAATGGTTGTTAACATAGACAATGACCTAGTTCTGAATTTGGGACCAAAAAAGAAGTCGATAATTTGTTATGTTCAACCAACTTTGACATTAAGTCTTCCTCATAACCTTGATGAAGAAAGAGCTTTTAGATGAAAAGAAAACAAAAAATGATGTTAAATGCAATGTTTACAGGGATGAAGCTGATCATGAAAATGATTTCTGTCTATCAACTGATGAAGAGTGAAACAAAAAGGAGAAAATTTTTACCAATAAAAAGTCAATTGAGAGTAAATACTAATTTTGTTTCCTTCCTTTCCCAACAATCAAAGTCAATATTTCATAAATTCAAGACTGAAGACAACGAATGCAAGTTTTACATTGAAAATTGTTCACCATTATGAGTGATATTTAAAAGCTGTAGACATAAAAAGGGAAAACAAATTACATTGAAATGGTTATGTGGAACAGAAATTTCCATTAATATGGAAACAAATAAAAGATAGCAAAAAAAGAGTTTACAGTGAAAAGGTTAGAATGTAGTTAATACTCATAAAAGAATCATATTACACCATGAAAATTCAGAAGAAAAATGGTGATAAAAAGAGGCAAAAAGCGAGGAACATGAGAGTCAGAGGCAAAATCAAGATGTAATAACATTACACTCCCAGAATGATCATCAAGGTTATTCTGATTTATCACAATGTTCCGTTTGAATGTATTATCGATTTGTAATGCTTTATGAGTATACATTCTGAGAAAAGACAGGAACCAAGAATCCCAAAAAGAGGGCGAAGATACTGTTGAGGGTGCCATAACCATGGTGGGTTTAAGGCAGTCAGCTGGAATGATCTTTATCCTCCGTCCTTGAGTTGACTTGTTTACGACTTTTGGGTTGGCCAGAGCATATTAAAAGATGGGCAAAAAATGGTTTATATTGTTTGTACCTGAAAAGGCAAAACAAAATGTAAAGAAAGACACAAAAGAGTAAGAGTTATTACATCATTTGGTGAACACAAATTGGCGTAAAATTTGAACGTAACCTGACCTTATAACCAGATATGTACATAACGTGTAACATAACCAATAGTGTTAACTGTTTTTTTAAGGCTTTCCACTTTGTCTGTATGTATTAGATGGATGGATATTATTATGTACTTGCAATAACTTTTCCTTGGTTTGGTTTCACTTGAGCTTTGTGCTTCAGCTTTTGTTATTGGTGTAGTAATCCTCATTATTTTGGCCTACTTGGTTAGCTTTTTTATCTTATATTTATGCTGTCAGTTGGTTTAACTTGCTGTTATGACCGTTCATTTATAATCATAAATGTAAAGCCTTTAAATTATAATCTCAAGTCATTCCGTATGGGTTTGTTTTCCTCACCACCACAAGCTACACCAGCTATACCGCTAGCTCTATAGACAGCTTCACCATCAGCTTCATTACCATCCTAATCACTGGCTTCATCATCTTCATCGAAACCATCTTCTTGAACTCATTTTTGGGTCTTTTTTTGTGTTGCCTCCTCTCCTTAACTGTACTGTCTCGATAGTCAACTCTTGCTTTCTTCTGGAAGGGAAAACAGAGAAAAGGTTATTTTCAGGAAAAGATGACTTCAACAAAAGTTGACAGGTTTTATAAAGTTGCTGTGTATTAAGTAACTTACACCATGTTCAATCCAACGATAGTAAATGTTATTATATTGACAGAGCCACCAGAAAGTTGAGTTGTAAACCTTGAGTTGGTACCAACAGATGAGAGTCACAAATTTGCTTTTTTGGTTAACATTAACATGAAACATCCTTGAGTCTGTAGATTGTGTCAACTTTATCATCTTTTCTGGGTTCTTGTCATGTAACCCACTTGTAAAATATGATTCCTCTTTCCAAGTCAATGGAAACTAAAATAGGACGGGAAAATATTCGAATCAATTTTATCCATAGTAAACACATTACTTATGATAAATTATCACCATCCTCTTGCGACGATCCAAATTCATCTTTTACTGCTTTCCATCTACAATTTTAATGCTTTTTCACACTGGAATATCTGAATCTATTGATTAATTTAAAGATAAATTCCAATGGTAATAGACCATTGAAATGAAATAAAATGTAAAAAAACAAAATTCAGACCAACGTCTATCAGTTAACTGGAAGATTTGCCATCTTTTAGTCGATTTGACAAAACAATCAATTTATTAGTAAATCTAATATTGATCAGGTTTCGATCAACCATCTTTAACATTTACTATAATAATCTAATCAAAAATAACAATGACAGCTTCTGCCTGATTTACACCAGACAAATTTCATTACCAATCGATAGAGCACCCTTAATTGTATGAAAAATGTTCAAATCTTACAGAAACTAACTTAAAACCGAAATGATGAAGTAAAAGGTTTAAATTTGATATTAAATGCTGCCACCTTTCGAGTAAAATCAATACTTTGGACCTTTAATACTAATCGTTGAGATGTATTGGGATATCAAAAATTTTTGTCTGTTTTACTAATGATTTTGTTTCATTTTGAATCAATTCAAAAGCTCAAAAAGCAATTTCCTTTAAATGAGAAACTTAAATTACATATCATAAATGAATGTGAAGCAGATTGTGTTCGGAAACAAAATATTTTCTGAACCAGTGTGAAGTAAATATTGGCTATATGTTTAATGATTTACATAAAGTAAGGTTTTTGAGATATTTTCCCACCGATTAGAGAGGCTAAGGAAGTTTTAATTGTTAACCATATTTGTATCATGAATATATGGTAATGCACACTGGTTTATAATGAGGAAATTCATTTTATCTGATAAAAAAGTTTATCTTTCTGACTTCAGGAGAGTTGGAATTAAGATTTTAATGATAATTGAAATCGACCCTTGAATGTCAAGTCATTATTAAGTTGGTACCCAAGATTTGTTTTACTAAATTGTATTGATACTAACCTAAAATAATAAAGTCGTCCCTTGCAGTCTAACTTGTATAATCATTCACGTTTAACCCGCTTTTCACGACACAGCAGTATCGTAATACTAACAAATAAAACGAAATATCTACCAACTGCCATTAGACACAAAAGTTTCTACTTATGGTAAATCAAAAGGCAAAAATCTTGATTCTAAAATGGTTGAAGATATGCAAAAGAGTAGCTACAGACTTTGGTTATGAAAATTTTCAAGCCTTGAACAGTGTTAGACGTTTTTACCAGAAAGAAGATGAAAAAATATGAAGGAGAACAAGGTTTGGTGGATAAAGCGACAACAAGAGACAGATTTTCAAAAAAAAACGAATCCCAACAGCAATGTTGGACCATGACTTCGATTGTCTTGTTTCTTGAATAACTGGTGGCTCTATCTTTTTTTGCCAAACTGTAATACAAACAGTTTTACTTTACTCTTTGTTTTGTTTCCAAGGCTGACTTTTAAACAGATGAATCTGATTGTGTCCAGGCACATGAGCAAATGATGATGCGTTGGAGATGCAGCCATAAGCTGCTTTAATATAGCAGCTATATAGATGTCATAATATAAACTACCTGTTTGACGTCTAATTTACCTTTAATTATTTGAATTAGTGAGGTTTCTCTGTGCCATCATTTTTGTTAAATCACCATCATGGATATGGACCGAGTTTTGGATTCTTTTACTGTTGGCACAATCAAAGATATTGTGGACAGTTTGACTGGCTTCAATTTACAGGTATGTATGACAACAGTTATTCAATTTTGTTTTTTTTCTGATGTCGCATCTTTACTATGATTATATTTTTTTAGTGGGCTCAAGTTTCTACTATTCAAGAGCCAGTGGCAAAGAAAAATAAACTTGCCGCTCATATCTTCCGGCATCTCAAGGATCCAGCACATCAGAAACACTATCCTGTTCTATTAACAACACTAAGAATACTCTCACGTGATAAAAATGGATTAGATGAGCTGTTTACCGCGGATCGAATTGAAATCTTAATGCACCTATCTCGTTTAGTTGGAGAACAAGAAAATCTGACTTACAACAGTGACAATTTTGACGCCCGGGTTGTGGTTGAATCACTAAAATGTCTTTGTAACCTTGTTTATAATAGTCCTGCCGTTCGACACATTTGTTGCAATAATTCCTGCATTGATGGAATTATGTTGAGACTGAAAATGTACAAAGATCCACAATTGCCTACTGAGGTTAAATATTTTGATTTGAGAATTTTGTTTCTCATAACAGCTCTTTGTCCAGAAACACGTCCCAAAATTCGTGATCAATATCATGGGTTAATCTATTTGATGGAAGCGGTTGATCTGATACCAAAAGAAGCTGAAGAACCAGGACAAAAACCTTCAAAAAAGAGCCAAAGAAAACGAAAAAAGGATAAAGCAAAAGTTACTGTTGAAGTGAATTCCCATTCTACTGATCAAACTAATACTAAAAAAGACAAGGATTCTCATAGTCTTGATAATTCTTCAGTGGATCTATGCTGTGAAGTTTTGAAAGTACTTTTCAACCTGACAGTAACTTGCGACCGAGTGTATTTAGATGAGGTGAGTTTTGAGTAATATTTATCTACAATCTATTTCTAATATCTAATTACTTTCAATCAATTCATTTATTAGGTTGAGGAAGCTCATTTTCTCAGACTCGTTGGTATTCTTCATGATCTTCTTTTAACTGAAACTGAAACAAAAGAGAAGCGTGAAGAAATGCTCAACCATACGATCAACTTATTTACAAACTTACCTTCCTCTTGTTATGAGGAGCTTTTGGTTCCAATTGAAGAAATCGGTCGAATAGACAACCCAAAATATGAATACGAAGATAAGAATGTAGAAGCCATCGCCGTTTTGTTGGAGTTTCTTGATAAACGTCTTGAAAAGGTAATTAATTCAAGCTTCTTTTAAATAATACATCTTTTTAATCTTTCAAAATTAATTTTATTTTACAGCCCCTTAAACCATACAAAGGATTACAAGAATTACTCTCACCAGTATTAACTTGTTTGAGCAATATGGCTCGAACTAATCGGATAATTAGAAAGTATCTGAGAAGTCAAATTCTTCCACCATTACGGGATGTTAAAAATAGGCCAGAAGATGGTGAAACTCTTCGCAATAAATTGGTTAGACTTATGACCAACCCAAACACTGATGTAAAAGAGATGGTTGCCGACTTTCTGTTTATATTGTGTAAAGAAAGTGTTCAAAGGCTTATCAAATACACTGGTTACGGCAATGCTGCTGGTTTATTAGCAAATCGCGGTCTTATGCTGGGCGGTCGAGGAAAAGGAAGTTACTCAAGTGAATCTGAAGACAGCGACACTGAAGAGTATTTGAAAGTGAAAGAAAAGTATGTTGATCTCTTGCAAATTTTTTTCTCTCAATTCATCATTTACTCATATTTATTGTTCATCTATTTTCTAGGATTAATCCAGTCACAGGATATTATGAGCCAGAGAGACCTAATCCAATGGAAGGAATGAGCCAAGAAGAGAAAGAATACGAAGCTATGAAGCTTGTCAACATGATGGATAAACTTCACAGGTTTGTTTTTCATTCGTTATCATTATTATGATATAGCATACTTTGAACCATTATTCTGATCCATTTATTTGTCTTCAAATGTAGAACTGGCATCGTCCAACCTTGTCGGATTGGTGAAGATGGTAAACCCCATCCTGTTGAGCATATCCTTGAGCTTACTCAAGGCAATCTTGAAAAATTGGAAATCGAATCTAAAGAAGATTCCGATTGAAATTTTCTTTGGCAGTTTTTTAATCATCGCGACATTTCAACTCCTACGCTATTTAAAGCATTATTTTTGGCTTTGAGAATCAAAGGCAAACCAAAATGGAAACTGAGCATTTTTGCTGAGAACCATGCTTATCACAAGTCTTGTCATCAACGTCAAAGTCATTTCTCCAACACAGCTATTCCTTTTACATAAGATATCTCCAATTCTTGACCAAATACTATCAATTCCTATACATCTTACCGTCATTAATTTGTTATCTGTTTGTTAATATTAATTTATTGCGTGCCATTTTATTTATTTATCAACTTAAACCCACGAAACCCAAAACTTGAAGACCAAGAAAACGTATTCTGTCCTTGTGATGACCAAAAAGTACTCTACAATTTATTCATTTGATCGAAATCTTTTAATTCTCTTCTCTATGGTAATGTTATATTTCAATGGTATATAAAGGCCTGAAAACCCGAATCAAACAATTGATTTGAAATATTGACTTAGTTTTTAATTGTAAGACAAGTCGACTGTTAATCAATATTGAAACAATAATTTATCACCATATAATAATTACGATTACAAAATAAAATTTTACAATTAAATGTGATATAAAATCTAAACAAATTTCTTATTAAGATGCATACAATTTTTATATAATAATTCGATACAGATTAATCATCATATCCATTGATTTGTCCACCAATTTTCCAATTCATTTTTTCATTCAATCTTCTCCCAATAATCAAACTCACCTTTCTCACATTGGATGAGATGGAACGGTCGTCAGAGCCTCGTCGGCAGTTCTATGTCGGCTACAGTTCTATTTGGGGAAGAAGATGCAATTAGATTGAAGCTGAAACAAGCATGGATCAGTGGACATAAAAATAACATATTTGACAGCATTAAGTAAAATTTGATTAGATCATTAATGGATATTTACTTAAATTTACCAACTACACTAAAAAACAAAAAAAGGATCAAACATATGATAGGAATGAAAACACAAGAAATACAAATAATATCATTTAAGCTAAAACATATTCAACAATCAATAAACAATGATTTGGAAAGAAAACAAAAAGGTTGAAAACATTGAAGCATGAACGATTGAATCAGGTTGAGGGAAGATTGTTAGATCAAAAGCAATGAGATTAGCGTACAGTTAACAGAGATCGTATGGAAAGAGGTAGAAATGAGAAGGAAAACAAGGAATCAAAGAAACAATTGGCAAAAACTTGAAAAGATTAGGTTTCATGGGTTATCAGATTCTACCAAAGACAGGGATTAAAAGTCAGGTGGATTGAAAAATGAGATATAATTCATTAAGTACACGATGATTGAAGTAGAATTGCTAATCTGTAGCATTCGAGAGATTAAATGAACATGTTGCAATGAGTTTCCCAGAAAAAAATGTGTTAACCCAAGTAGGCACAAAGACACAAATTACTTGTTTTGTAAATCAGGACCAATTTGCTAGTTAACAGTGTACGATGAATTATTGGTGGTTTGTTGCTGTATCACTTGAATAGTAGAAGCTCTAAGTTGCAAGGCAAGACGAATGAATGTGGACAAAATGGAAAAATTGATGAAGAAACCAAAGTCATCAATGAATTCGGAGGGATTGATAAGCTCTAAGAAGTTTGACGTAACGAATAATTTTTTTTTCTCTTGGCTATATGAGTTTCGTTCAACAAGAATAATCAATAATATCAGTGCCAAATGACCACACTGAAAAACGAAAAGATCATCAAGGGAAAATCCATCCGTGTGATCTTGATTTCGCTCTATTTTCGCTAATATTTGTAATAATCAGAGTTCCTGGGTGTTGAGGAATGACGCCTGAGACCAGCCTTTTCCTGGCTCAATGTTAAAGCCAGAACATCAACAAGTGATGATCTATGAGGATAGGATGAAAACGGCAATTCTGGCCTAATCTGTAAAAAGAAACAATCACAAAAGAAACAATGGAAGGAAAGGGTACAAAAGAAACGACAAAAGACAGACTATAAGACTAGTGAAACATGTGATTTGTAACATGAATTTAAGATACGATTAACACAATTACGATTAAAACAAATATAACATCAACGACACAAAACATAAAGATGAGCTATAACACTTAATAAGTGACCTATTAACGGAATTGAACAAACAGTGCAAAAAGGATTGCTAGGTAACAGCAAACATGTGATGAGTAGAAGCTTGATGTCTCTATACAGTTATCTCACATTCTGGTAATTATTCTGGTTTTATTTTTTCTCACTGTTCCCTTCTTTTTCTAATTATTAGTTATTTATATATTTAAAACTTTCTAATTTCGTTTAAATCTCTCTCTTCTTCATTCCATGATAATTTCCTCACCTTAGGTTTCTCTCGATGAGTGTTAACCGCTTCAATGGGAACCTTGTATTCGGTAACCTCGCACCCATAGGCAATTGGAGTTAATTTAATTATTGTGTGTAATGGAACCCTCAAATAAGGAAGATCTTCTACAATAGAGAAAGAAAAAGAGAAAAGAAGAGAAAGAAAAAAATGGTTGAAAACAAATGACATTTATTAATTAATGTACAAGACTTAAGATTCAATTGTGTGTTTCTTCACCAAATAATGGATAAAGACAAAAATTTCAATGGGAAAACGACGTAAATGGTTGGTGTTTTATAAAGGTATCTATGCAGGGGAAAATGAAAACAGTAAAATATTGAAACATGGAAACAAAAATATGAACAATTATATAATCATTATCAATAATAGGTTACTTCATTTTAAATTTATATAATCACAAGTTATGCTTGTACGGGGTGGCGAGAAAGTTTATGTGCTTAAGCAACGCCCATTTAATCTTTAACCGCTCTTTCTATGCGCATATTTATTCCCCTTTTAGTTGCCCCATTCTGCATAAACTTTCTCGCCACCGTGTAAACAGTTAACAGTTTATAATACATTTAGATATGTCTATTCAACAAACTTTTTAAATCAAAATTGTTAAGTGTTAACAGCCATTGCTTAATTTAATTACAATAACTGGAGTATTTTTAAAATCTTTAGTTTTAATGTATTTGTACTTTGACTTTCAAAATAAGTTACAGATGTTTACAATTACAGTCGAGTAGCAAAAATTGTCCGTTAAATGTTTCAGTTTCAAAGGCGCAATATTTGATTATTTTTTCAGATTTAAATTCATAAATTTCAAATCGATGTATATTCAAGTCTAATTTATATAAATATGCAGATCACAAATGAATAAAACCATCTAAAGATTTGTTTACAATTTAATGGTATTTAATCGATAGATCAGCAAAGAACAGTTTTACGTACTCGACTGTTTTTGATTGTATTTTTATATTTTCATATGTAACAGCAAGTTTCATATTCAACATCATGTTACTGAGCAGCCTTTTTGTATTTATAACTGAAAATAGGTAAATTATTTCAAGCAATTGAGCTTAGTTAACAGAATGTCCAATATAACTTGTTAGCTAACACCTTTTAAAATTGCAATCATTTTAACAGAAATATATTTTTATCGACAATAGCATTGGGTTAGTGAAAGAAGTGATCTCGCAACAATTAGCAAACTATCATAATGTCTTTGATTTTGGATGGAACAAGATTTAGTTTTATGGTGATGATTTAATCGGGTTGTGAAGCCAGAAGATATTTAGGTTGCCGCTCCTTGTGTTAATAATAATCCGAGTGGATTTAGTTTTAAATCGTATGATTTGACAAAAAGCTTGGTAGTCAAAGTGATTAGTAGTTACCAATGAAAATGGTCAGTTAAAGAGAGGGATTTTTGAAGGCTTGTCGAGTTGAAGTTAAAGTTAATTTCATTTTCAGGAGTATTAGAATTAATTGTATTGCGTGTTTGTTTATCAGTCAATTGTTGTCTTTCTAGCAAACTATTATTCCATCATCATCAACATTTTTATCTTTACTCTCATTTTTTTAAACTCTTTTGAAGTCTCAATTTTCCCGCTTAAGGTAAGCTTTTTTAATTAGTCATCGTTCATAACAAATCTTGTTTTTTTGTTTGTTTGATTCTGTTACTGTATTGCTATGCCATTATTTAATCTTTAATTTAATATAATTTAATTTATTTTATTTTATTCACTCTCTCTTTATGTCATAGAAGCTTGTGATCATCGACTGCATCAATTGGAACAACTATTTCCTCAATGTTGCAACCATAAGCCACTGGTGTCAACTTGATGATGGTATGTAATGGAGTTTTGATTACTGGCATCTCAGCTAAGGAAGGGAAAGGAGAAGGAGGAATACAAAGTCTAAGATCAATCATGTAAATTGTGACTGATTTGTTCAATGGATCATTTCAAATATTTAATCAGAATCAACACAATCTATTAATCAACAATGGACAACAAAGCGACTCGTAACTACAAGCAATACTATTAGAAGAAATGACTAACTCTTTCAAAATTTCGATATACTGTTTATAAGGTGAGTTGAATTGTTAGTTATTCAGCTGGCTGATTATCATGTTTTATTAATTTTATGGTTATCACATACTGAGCTAAAAACTTTTATATTAATCGAGAAAGTACAGATTATTCTCATAATGATGAAGCTTAGACAATCTTTCAATACAGATTGCAAAGAGTAGTATTTCAACAAGTTGTAATGATTCTCATTTCTGAAGTTAATTCAGGATTCGGAAACCTGTAAATATTGTTGAAATTATGTCCTACTCTTCTATTTATTGTAGCTGAACCTAACCAATCAATCTTTTGAATTACGTATGCTCAATATTTACAAGTCCATCCCATTCCCTTTTACACCTTTTTTAGTCAATTAAAAACTATGATTAATAGTTAAGTTATATTGTGCTTACCTGAACTCTTGTCCAAGAAGTAGGCCAAAAGACATCGAAGAACAGCTTGATGAGCCACCACTAAAACATTTTCTTGTCTCTCTAGTTCCATAATGACTGGTTCCAAGCGAGCTACCAAATCTTCATATGACTATAAGCAAAACATTAGAGAATTAATTGATTTTCTGGCAAATTTTTATTACTTGCAGATTTGAAGGGCTTTGAAGAGGAAGAAATTGGGATTCAAAGACTGTACTAACCTCTCCTTTTGGATAACGATAATGAAACTTGTCTTGATCACGCAATGCGAACTCTTCTGGATACTTCTCTTGAATTTCTTCATAAGTCATTTCCTCGCAAATTCCGGCGTCAATTTCATTGAGAGCCTTCCATCTTTCCTGAGGAGCTCGAATACTTTCAGCTGTTTGAATGGTTCGTTTCAATTGAGATGTCCATACTCGTAGACGTGGAATTTTTTGCTCTGAAATATATTGAGCTAAAGCTTTAGCATATTGACATCCTCTCTCAGAAAGCTCGGAGTCACCGCCAATTCTTCCCTGTAGATTGTAGACACTTTCACCGTGACGAGTTAAGTAAATTGATCTGGGTGTAATGTGAATGTTCATCAAGTAATAAACCACTCTTGACTGTATGTGGCCTTCGTGACGATGGACTAAAACCTTTTCACCAGCATTAAAAATCTTCATAAAAGAATAATCCTTTTCTTTATCTTCCTCTAGTGTTTGATATGCTTCCTTGTAATGCTCAATACGTTGGAGGAAATCCTGTAATGCCTTATCTTGAGCCATGTTACGATAATCCGGACTATGAACTTTAACCTCCTGTAATGAAAATGTTTGCATTAAAATGGTGAAGGAGTTTAGGATGCAAGTGACTGCAGTCTAATGGTGAAAAATGTGAACCATTGTTTTAAGGATTTCGGTGACATTTAATCTAGAATTGATGATCTGGATGATTTCCGAACAGATATCTAGAATCAACAAGATAATCACATCTAGATTCATGTCAGTATGATTGAGCAGAAAAAGCACATAACTTTTCTTTTATTCTGCCAATAAAAACTGGTTGGAGACAATAAAAATTGAATCCAGACAAGTTATGACAAGTCTTCATCCTGTTCTTGGTGCGATGTTAATCAAAATCAATTATCTCTGTCATCACTAGGAAAAGCGTCACTAACACACCTTTTGTAATTAATCAGTTGCTAACGAAAAGCTAATTTCGATTAATTCAGACAATGTTAAAGTTTTCCTCATTACCAACGTAATTATTTTCTTTGTCATTTTTCTCAGGTCCTCATATTTGCATAAAAAGATGTTCGAGAATTCTTGGCATGATTTTACTTCAACAGTTGGTACTGTTTTGTTTGGCAATATGAATTCGAGGCTAATTTTATAATAGCTAATAGCTGCGATTGAAAATTTCGGTAAAGCATTGAGAAAATTTTCCTGGGAAATGAAACACACTTGAAATTCACTCATTTCTTAAAGGCTGATAAAGGCGGGATGATAATTGCAAAGTAAAATTGGGGCAAAGCAAAGATATCTTCTGACCCGAATATTGGCTTCAACAATCTCTGGATCTTCACAGATTGATTCAACGAAAAACAATTTGTAGCCATATTTTTCAACAACAAAATCGTAAATCAACTGGCGCCGGTAAAAAGTTGTATTGGTAGCATCGTAAACGGCCACTTCACCGTTACCCTCAGTCAGCCAGCTACACATATCTTCAAGGGCATCTAAAGCACACTTACTGGAAAATAAAAGATATTTCAATCATTATTAAGTTACATAATAATCAGAGGTAAATAAGTTTATGAATCAAAATAATAACAGAAAAAAATCTTTCGTAGATCATATATAATACTATCATAAATCAAAGATAATTTAGCTTGTTATTGTAAACAATTTGACTTACTTTCTAATAACCATTGCTTCTTTATTATCAGGTCTAAAGAAATCATGATTTTTGTAAGCTTCAGTTGCTTGACGACGATATTCACCGACATTAAACACCCGAGTTTTTATTCCAATCCAGTTAAGGTATCGAGTCAACTTTTTGGCAATATACGTTTTACCCCTGGCAGGCAAACCAACCATGGCAATAATATGGGGTATGTTAACATAACTCGTGGTTCGATCACCTGTAATCCCGGGATAAATTAGAAAGAAACATTTGATTTAAAACAAGACTATACTCTTCAATCTTAATTTCCTGTGTTGTAATATGATGATGGTAACAACAAAACCACACATGCACAATTAATAATTATTAACTACTAATAACCTCGAATTGGAAAAGGTTTGGCTCCACTTGACTGTGATATCTTCCGAGAAGGTCCATCAGCTTGTTTTTGTTGCTGAGTTTGCTGTTTGGCTTGTTGCAATTGTTGAATCTGTTGAGGAGTTAATTGCTGCATTAATCCTTGTTTTGGAGCTCGAGAATTTTTGGTTTGTGTTTGTTGGTCTTGTAGACTTGATCCAGGAGATGTTTTGTTTTGTTGGGAAGATTGATCTGGAACCGATGATGGGGATGTCGCTGCAGAAGATGAAGATGTCTGTGGGGTTGGTGGACGACCAGGTTCAACTCCATTTTCACGCTTAGCTTCTTCTTTATCGTTGTTTTCCATATCTTGAGGATTTCTTTGGGTTATCCTAGCAATTGAAACTGGTGATGATTAGTCTGTAGATTTTATGAAAGGGGAAAATTTTGTTACAAAGTTAATCAGAGAAATGAGCGACACATAAAAAGGAAAAGAAGTGAGAGGATAGTGAGAGACAGAAGGGGAAAAAGAAAGAATTGTAATAGCCTTTCGTAGCCTGAAACTGAAATTAACCTTGATGATGAAAATTTCTTTCTCTAACTCTCTTCTTGTGAGGTAAACATGGAAAATAATTTATTCCTCCAATGCCAATAAACTCTCTTTTCTCTCTCCCTCTTATCTCTCTCGTATTCCCATCATCTTTATATTTTTCATCATTTTCTTATCTCCTCTTATCACAATTATCTGTCTGTTTGCCTCTTTTCAATATCTCTAAATGATTTCTCTTTCCTCCCTTTTAGCTGTTCATATTGCAAAGTCAATCATTAAAAATCAATGGGATAGTAAAGACACGATTAACACAGTTGAAGTTGGCTATAAAACTTGGTTAAAAACATTAGCCGTACAGCGATATCAAGAATACTGGTTGATGGTTGGTTACAGAAGTCAGACAAAAACTATCATTTAGAAAATAGTAAGAAAGAAAAGCCAAATTTATCCAACCTGATTCGATATCCAGTGTAGATTTGGTGACAAAAACCAGGATAGTCAAAATGTAAACCAAGAATTGACAAGTGACATTGACATTGTCATTGTCATTTAGTTGTGGAAGCTTATCATCTGTGAGACACAAAAATTGACAAAACCGGTGCACTGATGATGTTGGTAGTAAACTACGTTATTGAACAGTATTACACGAGATTAATTAGAATTTTTTAAGTAATGTCGTTTAAGGCAATTCGATGGTGATCAATATCAATTGAAGCTATAAAAAACTAGTACACAATGAGAGGTTTAATGGTGTCAACTGGTTGAAATTGGTACTTTGATGTTGGCTGGTTCATCTGGAGAAAGGTGGAGTCTACGAATATTAAAATTAGGCTGATCATGTATCATGACAGTTACATCTCATGAAGTGACTTGCATTCGATTTCCAGGTCTAATTTCCTCTATAAGAAGGGAAATTGCTTTGAAAACAATGAGTCTGTCCAGAACTTTATTCGAGGCGCGACTTTTTTGAATCGAGTAGCTCATAAAATCTAACTTGTTACAATTAATGGAAGTCTTTATTATTTTTAATCTTTGATATTTAACACCATTTCAATACTTTAAAACATATCTAATTAAAATGTAAAAAATTAAATATGTTATTCCATTTCCAATGTTGTTCCAATGAAACTTTTGAATGATAATTGGCAATCATATTGAGGAATATGAAAATGAAATCAATTTTCAATGAAATGAAAAAACATTAATTATATTCAAAGTCACATTATTTTAATTAGACGTAAAAACTACAAATTAATTTTTAACTTTATCAATCTTAATGTTTGTTTGTAACATAATCGAACGATTAAAATGCAACAAAACATCAATATTTCATGAGCATATCCGATTAAGAACGTAATCATTCAGATTGTTTTGTTTATTTGCAAAAATATTTACTTTAGTTGCGGGTAAAGTAATTATAGTCACTTGTTCTTTGAGTTGTTAAATTAAAACAAATATCCATGTCAAGTTTATGTTTAATTCAAATTGAAGCTAATCAAAGAGAAATGAAAAAAGCTTCCTGCTACGCTTGCAGCTGAATCAAGACTAAAACCATAATTATGGCAATAATGTGGAATTAATCATCAAAAGATTAGATGATTAAATCTTTACACGCAGGTTTAACAGCAAACCTTGAAAGTAATGTAAATTTGTTGGTATAAATACATTTCCATATCAACATTATCCTTGTGATCGTGGAGAAGGGCCAAAGATTTCGAAAAGCTTGGGAATCTCAGCGTGCACAATTCATATTTTGGCCCAATCAACAACACATTCCGGCAAACCTTCTTGTAAATGTTGACGACAGCCTTCAATATCTTTAACAGAAGAAAGATCGAACAGTTTAATGAATGCTAATTTTCTGTAAACAAAATGATAAAGAATGATTATAAGAATGTGGTTAAATTAAATATAGCAAAATAGACTAACCTAAGACGAGTTAAAGAGCAAACTCCTTCATCAGTAATACTATGACAAGAAATTAATTGTAAATGACGAAGAGAATGTCCAATGAATGTTAATTTTTCCAAAGCATCGTCTGTTAAATAATGGCATCTACGAAACAAGATTTTTTCAGGGCCTTTAATAGATTCTGCAATAAGAAGAAAAAATTGTTAATAAAATATGAAGAAGAAAGATCAACAGAGCGAAACAATAGTGGTTACGATTAAGCGATTAACACCGCTAAATATATCTTCACAGAGCAAGACTTGAATCAAAATAAAAGTGGAAATAAATTCTTATTTTTCAACTGTTGTGACAACCCAGACATATTTATCAATAAAAGAATAGTGTCACAAAAATGTAACTAAATGTAATTGAATTAGTCTGAACCATTCAAGGTTAGATTGTTTCAAGTATCTCAGAGTAAAACAATGCAGATTCTTACTGAAATGATCAAACCCGACGCTCATTAACGAAGAATTATCTCCTTTGATCCCTTGGATCCAAGTAGATTCATTTATATCGGGCATGTCCTCGTAATGAACTTGTAACTTTTCGCTAGTACTCCATTTGATCTCACAGCCATTTCTAATCAACCATTCAGCACAAGCTTGCTCTGGCCCAACATCATCAATACGTTCTTGATAAACCCTGGTAAGGAATGAAATAAACAATCAAAATTAATATAAATCTATAATAAACGTCAAAACAATCAAAGTCGCAGTAAATAGAGAAATAAATACCTGTTAGAAATAAGATTTAACCAATAGGTCCAAAAATTTCTCGCAAGACGATGTTCAGGTGGATTCCGGTTAAGGTTAAGCAGACTGGAATTTAAAATACCCTTGAAGTTTCGACTAGAAGCACCTATTTTAAGCACATTCATTTTAACAATCTATATTATATAACTAATGTCACCGGATTTAAAGATTCACTAAATAAATAACAAAAATTGAATAAAATACTAAGCGCACATTGTTTAGTAAACAATGTTTACATCTTGTTATTCAAGACTGGTGAAGACAGAAACTGCATATGTTTTTAAAGCGCGTTTTTCAAATGTTAACATAACATTAATTAAAAATCAAAAATAAATCAGACTGTCTGCTGATTTATCAAGATTTTTGTTTCAAAATAGAAATGATTATTCATTTGTAAATTGATATTACCAACTGACAGACAAATTGATGAATATTCAACTGATTAAGCTTGATCAACTTTTCAATTATTCAGAAATAAAATAGATTTGAATGTTTGATTTATTGGATAGCAAATTCAAAAATATCCAATAGTTGAAGCAGGTCATAAATTAGAAAAGAGATCAACAATTTGATGTTAAAATTAAAGTCTAAATGAAAAAAATTGTTCAAAACTCAAGTTATTTGCGGTTTTACTGTAAATAGCTGTTGATCAAGTTCACTTTCAAAGCGAAACCTGGTTTTAAAAGTAAATTTAGCAGAAACTGAAAATGCAAATGATAATCAACAAATTGTTGCTGATAAACATGATCGGAGAAACATCGAAAGAAAAAACCTGAAAATTTTACTCAACTTTCACAAATTATGCGTAAAAAAAGGAGTCATTTTGATTGTAATAGCAATCAGTTGAAGTTGTTAATAAGCTTTTACCTTTATGCTTGGACGAGAATAAGCAAATTTACATTTAACGATAACAATTGACATATTATAGTGAACTATTTTTGTGATTAACCTAAATGAAAGCAACATTTTATTATGAAAAAATAAAGAGTTAAAAATGAAAATTCAAACGATAAAATGATGAGTTACTTTCATTGAAATAATCTTTCATGAAATGAATAGCAAAGCTGAAAGAGAAAGTATTGAAGCAACAAGGTAAGAATCAAGATAATCACAGGTAATGTGAAATATTAGATGAGACGTTAATCTGTTTAATTTGAATGAGAGTGAAAGATTGATTATAAATTTGTGATTAAATAATGAAAATAAAAGTTGAAACAGTGATATTCAGGTTTGTCCGAAACTGGTTTAAGTGAATGTTGGCCTTTTTAAGGAAGATCAAATGTTTCACCAGACATTGATTAAGATGACTAGAACGGTGATTATCATGTTAATGATGATTTCAGATGATTGTAGAAGTAGAAAGGAAAAAGATTGGGAAAATTTTCTCTGTAATTAACTAAATATTGGAAAATTAATAATCTAAATCAATAACTTTCTTAGGTTAACCCGGGTCAGTGACATTGAACCAGCCCTATTAAGCTGTTTTAAAGGTTGCTCTTGAAACATCACTGCATCAGTTTCTCGGTGATCATCATCATCATCATTTTCATCTTCTTCCTGAAATCAAGAAGAAAGATGGCGAAGAAGAAGAAGATAAAAGGTAAAAAGAAAGAAAAGGAGAAGCAAAATATTCCGGTTCCGTTATATAAAGACCCGTAACTGGGATTAAATCACTGATGGGACTGGTTTAGTGCACCGTTAAGATGATGATGATGAAGAGGGAGGTTGGAAGGATGATCATCACCTGAGCTTGTTTAGTTTGTGATTTCATCTTTGACTTTGAAGGTAAAAAGATTTTCTTGAAACCATTTTTACCCGTTTTCAAACACTCACCAGATCCACTTTCAAACCCAATTTTAACTTGTGCTTTTCATTCACCTTTAATCTTTACCATTTATTTATTTTTGATTGTCAACCATGAGTTTTCATCCAGTTAATTAACAGACTGATTGTCAACCAAATTACCAAGTTTAGTTAATTTATATTTGATTGTTTACTTATAGTCATGACACAATTATCCCACCGATCATCAACATTACCAACAAAATGAATGTAAACAAGGTAACCAACGACCAACAACCAATTTTACCCAATAACCAAAGGTTTCTTGTGATTCAATGATTGTTAATTGATATCTTAATTGTTTCCAGGTTTTAATTGTGATTATTAATTTGACTGTTGTTTTAATTGTCCATGGATCAACAACTGATCAACAACAACCACCAGGATATTTTGCCTTTGAAAAAGCAACCAGAACTCATGGAGTACCACCGCGTGTACTCAAGCCACCCTACCTTCCAGCCAATGTCCCCTGTCCGGGTAATTATTAAATTAACTTTTACTGACAATTTTACCAGCAATCAACTCTCAACTCAATCAGGTTTACAATTTAACTGAACCGTAAATCAAACAGTTTAACCCAGCAGACTTGCTAGTTGAAATAAAGCCAAACAGTGTCCATCCAATGCAACGTCAACAATGTTTACCTTTTTTTGTGCGACTCGTTTATTAATCTTAACCAAATATCTTTGTTAATTGTTTCACCCTTTTCATTGTTTTATTTCCGCATCAATTTTAATTAACATGTCAGACTGTTAAAATATATCCTTAAGGCAAGTGAGACTGAAAAGTAACTCTAAGAGGTTCCATTGAAAATGATAGCATTACTCAGAATCTCTCAGCATAACATAATTGTTTAGAAATGTAAATGTTTCCCTTGTTTAATGATAATTTAAATGAATCAACTTCCGCTATCATGACTATTTAAACTTGTTAGATGAAATTATCCTCATTAAAATCATCATCTTCATCATTAAGAATAACAAAAAAAGGTATTTCTCAAGTCAACAGGTCAAGGTAACAATATAAAGGTAATGTAACAAGTGACATACAAAACAAAGCAAGAAGCATTTTTTGATTATTATTATTACCAGCAATTTTTACATTTTTTGCTTATTTGTAGCATCAAAATTACGTATTACATTCAATTTTTGTTGCTTCACGGATCAACAATTGGTGAAGATGAAATCACATCATTTTCATGATCATCATAATCTTGTAAGAAGAAGCCCTGAAAATGGTCAATTGTTGAGTTATAATTTTAGGCTTGATCAAGTAACACTTCTGGTTCGTGTCAATCATGGTTTTGTTTAATGGTAGTAACCATTGAAATAACCTTTTTTCTGACCAAACAGTTTACAATCAATTGGTCTAATCACGATACCTTTCAAGAGCAACAATTAAATCCACCAACAAATCAATTGGCGTGTTTTGTTGTTCAATCAATTCAGAGTTATCGTGATCCGGAGTGAACAGAAAAAAGATCAAAAAATTAACCCTGATAGAGCATTAAATTGTCATTGTCAATATTCATTGTCAATTGAGTTGAAACTAACCTTATTTTAGGAATCTTTCAAAGATTTAAAATATAAAATTACTTTTACCATGAATTAATTGATTATTGTCCTGATTAGTGGTTAATGATGTTTCAAATACTTGCAGCTAAATTCAAAACATGTTTTGATTTATTGGTTTAAAGATTGAAAGATTACCTTTAAAAAAGGACGATTCTGGTTTCAATTGAATTACCTGTTAATAGGAAAAATTTGACAACAAACTGATGAAGATGAAGATGGTGAAAAAATGATAAAAACTGTAAAGATGAGGATTAATGGATAAAAATAGTTTAATAATAATATTGACCTGAACTTGAACAGTTTACAATGAAACATCTCAATTGACTGGTTCAATGTTACAGTGATCAAATTAATCAACTATTCAACATTGAATCCTGATAGTGGTCTTAAATAATTGTCAAGCTGATCGCATAATTGTATTACTCCAAGAGTAGCACAAATTGTTATTGCGATTAACAAGGAATCTGATTCTTAAGAAATGTTATTATAACAAACATAAAGATGTTACCATCAATGATAACGATGATGATGATAAAGAGCAGGATTCATTGAAAACTGTCATCAATCCGTAACCAAAACAATTGATAGAAACAGGTAAATCAAAGTAAGACATTGAAAAGGTAACAAAAAAAAAGATATCACAAGTTTACAGTCTTCTGGCAAGGTTTCAACAATTTTCATTCAATCAACGTTCCATTCAAATTTAATCATCATTATTAAAATGATTCTCATCAATTTCATTGAAATAAATTGTTATTTCACCCAGTCAATGGTGACAGTAGGACCTATTTAATCATTGGTCTATCGTAATCAGAAAGAAAAGGCTGAAAAATTTGAACAATAGTTAACATTGAATAGCAATGGGAATCAGTGATGAGGTTAAATCTCCCAAGGAAGTCTCAACCTATTCATATTTTTACCACCAAACAACTCAATTTCCTTATTATTATTTAGATGATTGTTGTAGATGAAGTTAAATTGATAGCTGTTACATTAATCATCCATAAATTTGGGTTATTACCATTATTCAGTGTATTTTGTGCCTTCAATTTTTGGCTTCAACTTTGATACCAATGAAAACCTTGATTGTATCGTTGATTTTATTTGCGGTTCACAATTTAATTTGTTTTTCCTTAATTTTCTTTCATTCTTCAGGAGCGATTAAAAGTGATTATCGACTATCACCTAAAGACACCCTTTGCGGTGATTTAAATAAAGGTTATGTTCCATTAAATCCAATGTTACAAACAATTACTGGTCAACCTTATCCTTTGTAAGTATTTTCTGGTTTCTACTTTTTCTTTGCTACAATTTATGGTTCATTTGGTAACAATTAACGCCAATTCCCAAATAACTGTTTGACCCATTGTTTGAGTTACCCAAATAGTCAACCGCAAATACCTTAAATCAATCAGATTACTTCCTTATTTAAAACCATTGACTCAATTTTGGGTTCCTTTTTTTCATTATCACCAATTTTTGAGATTTCAAGCCAAAACTGGACTTTCTTTAGCAGTTAAAAAAAAGTAAAGTGTTTTCAAGTGTAACTCAATCAACTGATTAAAATGAAAGTTAATCAACTAGTCAATCTGTTCTAGTTCATTTAAATCAATGTTTGTAAACAATTGGGACAATCTGCGTGAAAATTGTTTTTTTTTTGGTGAAAGCAAAAAGCATTTTCATCTCAAATCAAATGAATCAACTCAATATCATCAATTGAAAGGACATTTTTTTTCTAATTATTTCAATTTCTTTTTACAGTGAGTTAATTAAAAATAAAACGTTACACTTTTTGGCCCGATCTTTACCCTTTTTGAAACAAGACATTAACAATATACCCAAAGTGGCTAAAATACCAACCGATACCAAATTGGGAATCAACAATGATTTTGTCCCTTCAAATGTTGATAAAGGAATGAACAATGGAAATTATGATTACTCTGGAAATCATGTAATCAAAAAACGATCCTTGGCCAACTTCACCAACTTACGCTGGGACCTGTTAAGAGAGGCTAAATTAGGTGGACATGGATTCAATTACACCGAAGCAAGACAAAAAGTTTGTGAACAAAATGATGGAATGTAAGTAACAATTAAACATTCATTAACAGTGTTGATCAACTCTGGTTGTGAGGTTGCAAGTTGAATAACATTTGACCAGAAAATGAAAAAAACATCAATCCAAAGTAATTGACGGGTTTCAAGCCATAAATTGACATTTTACAATCCATTGATTTAATGTCTTCACATAAATAGCAATGAAAATTTAACTCTTATTTTTTTCTTCTCTTTTTTATTGAATCCTTTTGTCTCTAGGTTGTGCCAAGTTATGTCAGCTTTGGGTGGCGGAAGTCAAGTATCAAGTGGCCTATTAAACACGTTAAGCTCGGCAGCTCAGGTGATGACGGCTGCCTCTAATGCTGCAAATACGGCTCAAAGTTTAAGCTCATTGGCTTCATTGATTCAACAATTCAGTGGTTCAGGAAGCACCAGTGGCAGTTCATCATCAACCAGTGGATCATCAACACCCTCTTCAGCCAGTTTAACCTCTCTTGGTTCATCTGGTTCATCATCTTCTTCATCATCTGGTTCATCCTCTTCCTCTTCTTCAGGTTCATCTGGTTCCTCTGGAACCTCTGAAGTATCCAAATCAATGTTTACCCAAGTTTTATCCCTTCTAGCCTCACTCAATGCCAACTCGGGTTCCACCTCGTCTCTGTCAACTACAACAAACAACTTCTCACCTCTTTCAGCAATAGTTGACTATCTGATGAATGTTAATCCAACCGCAATCTCAAGTTTACTTCCAGCCAGACGGAAGAAACCTCTTGATTTTGAAGATATCGCCGCTGAAGCCATGACAGTATCACAAGTACCACCGACTCCATGTCCCTCCATTGAAGAGTATGTTGCACCCGTTTATGCTCGCAACTACCAAGGAGTCTGGAAATATGTTGTTCAAATACCTCATGAAGGTTACTTCACCCAAACTGTCCAAAAAACATCTTGTGTGTAAGTATTTATTCAGAATCAATTGTTGCTTGAAAGCAAATCTAAAAAGAATGAAAAAAACCCAAAAATGTTTCATTTCAAAATTCAATCTCTACCCATCCAAGTCTAGAAGCATCAGACTTGCACAAAGAGTCCACCTTGAAATTGATTCATTTTGCCCATCGTCTGTCTTTTATAATGAGCCAACCTGAAGTATAAATTAACATAACGATTATCTCAACATTATTTAACTCTTCAACATTAACAATTTACTTAAATTGTAGGTGAGCTATTTACAAGTTTGAATTGAAATTATACACTCTTGAACCTCGTAATTTTCAATTCAAATTGTTCACCTCATTACAATGAACCAGTACCAAGTACAACTTACAATTCATCTAACTGTTTAAACTTGTCCCAAGTCACGATGTTAACAATAGATGTTTAATTGAGATGCTTTAGTGCCCCCAATTAATCTAGTTTAGTGAATTAAAAGGCAGAGCAATTAACACGGCAATAAAAAAGGTCTTCTTTGTGATTAACTAAACATGCTAATCTAACCTAAAACATCGTGTTGGTCAAACATGAAGCAAGAAAACAAAACTCCTACAATTTTTACATTTAAAAGTCAAACTCAACGATTACTAAATTTCAATTTTACTAATTTTCTCCTCATTTCCATTGTTTTATACAGTAAGGGTCGCTGTGACTTCATGGAAGGTGTATGTCATGAATCTCCTCGCTGGGTCAGCCTGTTGGTGGCTGAAATATTTTATCCACAGCCAAAGTTTAACAATCTAATTGCCTCGCCAAGTGAGGTTAAAAGCTACACGGTCAACCCAAACATGCAAGTAATGAATAAACCTAAACACCAGAAGACGGCAAATCATCATGTAAACATGGCTCATCTCAACCAGATGAAACATTCCCTTCATGGTTACACAATGAATCCAATGAGCCACCATTTAACCGGCAATGGACAACCAATGAGCTATCCGGAGATTGATCAATACCTGAACCGTAAAATTGGTTATCGAGAGGAGCCTTTTGTTACTGATGAACACGGAAGACTGGCTAAACCTAGAATGATGAGGATGTACAATGATGAAGAAAAGGCTCAAATTGTTTCATCAAGTCACTCGGCTTCTGCTCCAGCAGCTTCACCACCATCACCACCAAGTTCATCCTCGTCAACCTCAACAACCTCATCTAATCGTAAAACGGAGACAGTTAAAGATGAAGAGTGTGATGGCCATGATGCTGTCGGTTGTTACCAGATGAGAGTCTATTATGATTGGTTCCTAATTCCTGGTTCATGTAAATGTTGGAAGAAAACGGCTTCCCAAGGAAGCAGCTTGGATACTCTTAAAAAACTGTTCATTGGAAAGTAACAAACGTTTACCGGTTTTAACCTTTCCTCTTCTCTCACCTTTAATTTAATAAATACGACAATTGACTAAATTGTTTACCAACCTAATTATTCAATGCCGATTACCTTCTCAAATCAGTATCAAGAGTAATTAAGTTAAATCAAAATGAACCCACCTTTTGTAACCGTTTACTGTGTTTCCTGTTATTCAACTTGATCAACACTTTTGTTTCCCTCAACACTTTGTACAAAAAACCAAACCTTACCAACAATTTAATTTTTCAATGATTTATAAATTTAATTTTGATTCTTCTTTTCATACAATTTACACTCTCTTTGTATGATTATTGCTAATTTATAAATTGGTTAACCTTTGTTTGAATAAATTGTTGTTAAACAGAGAAATATTTATAATTGATTGACAATCTCAACAACCGTTTACTGTGATTCATTAATTGACAAGATACTTGATAGAACCATTAGAATACATTTCTGCTAATTGTTGTAATTTAATGTCCTTTTCTGGCCAATCTAGCTTTCCATCTTATCAAAGGCATAGTTTGTCCCTAAGAAATACCTTGATTTGGGCAAAAATTTGATCAAAATCAAACAGAATCACGAGAATTAAGATAAATCATATCCTATTTGGAACTGTAATAATCAATGTTAACTTTCAAGTGATCAGCATAGTTATTTATATTACATACAATTATATAATTACAATGCTCATCTTCATTTTGTCATTTCAATCCTTTGATTCCTTGTTAAGTTGATACAAATTGGATAAAATGATCAACACTTTCAACTCACTCGTCACAATCAAATGTTGAAAATTGGGGAAAAAAATTTTCAATGAAAGTCTCAAATTAAAACATTATTGCCCAAAATTTGGGCCTAAAACTGGTATCAGATTAAATGACAATTTAGCTATTTTATCAATTGTCAAATGTGTCTTGACTATTGCAGGAGGTAATCAATGGAAAAGCCGATGATTTTGAGTTCTTCAACCTTATCAAACAGATCACATTGAGGATACATTCAAGTACAACCTCTTATTAAACAATTTAATAAATTCCCAAATTAACACTTCTAACAACGGAATCTGATGAAATAAATCTGATGAACACAGTCACGAGTGATGTTTAAATTTCAATGAAAACAAAACTAATAACAAACCATGAAAACATGTCAGACACTTGATTGCTAGTTCAATTATGACAATTTAGTCAATAAATGCTTATAATCAACTAAATTTAGCTAATTGATAAAATCGAGTAACATAAAGTAACATTTTATCTATAATTTGAATCCTTCAAGAACATTAATTTAAGTATGAAAACATTGAGTTTATAAGGATGAATACATGATGTATTTGTAATGGCAAGTAGACATTAGTCTGAAGCTGTTTACAATTAACAATTAGTAATAGCAGTTATATAACGATGAGTGGCACACCTTCAGAGTTGCTTTGATATAAAGTAATGTTTACAATTGAACGTCTTCAATGTGATTGTAATGCATAAGGTCAATTCACGACTTTGGTTACATAAAAAACCAACTCAACAAGCTACTCAAGCATACATTGCCTGTTGTATGTTTATTTTATTGTGGCAATTTAACAGTTTATTGATTGTTTCATTTTTCAATGTTAATTTTGGGAAAGATTTGGTTGTACCGAGTGAAATGTCCTCAAGTTGCTGAGGTTCTGTTTGGTATTTTTGGTTAAATCTGGTCTTCTTGCCAATCCCATGCTTGCTAAATGTCAACCAGATTTGCTATCATTGTTTTCATGACTCCAGTTAAATTAGCTAGTGTATTAACTGTGCTATTGATGGAGTTAAAGTTGAAGTATCCATTGAAAAAAATACAATTGATCAAATTGATTCCCCACTAAGAGTGATTATCGGAATAGATTGTCAATTTGATAATTTACTTTCATTAGGGTTAAAACATGAGAATGACAATAATTTTAATCAACCCAAGGAATCAGTCAAGAGCTGATGTTCTGGTTGAACCTTATGCAAGGAAAATATTCAGTTTAAAATGATGAAATTTAACAGGTAAATTGAGAATCAAAAATGGGTTAATTTTGGGGTTAGATCTTTATTTAATCTAATTATGTTAAGCCAGTGTAAATATCTGGTTTGGTAGATAGTTCAATCCTTGATTGCTGAAAAACAAAAGTTACAAACGAACCAGATAGATTGTTGCTGAGCATATGCACCGTCTGGCCTTATTTTCACAGGCAATTGGGTCATTTAACATGGATTTTCTTGATAAAATTAATCATTCACCTAACCAGTTTAACCGTTTAATGATTAATAAATTCGGTTAACATAACCTTAACATCTTATTCTCGGTATTTAACCATCCTGAGTGCAATCCACCATAAACTTCAAACTCCTCATCATCATAATTGTTATCTTCAATTGCTCCTTGTCTTCTCACTGTCTACAGTAAATCCTTTATAAATAGTGCCAATCAATAAGATGAAATCATATTCAAGAATTACCGTCAACTCTATTCGCTTAATTTCAGCCCAACATTCAACACCGACGATAAAGTAACTGCTTTTCCGGATTTCTATCAATTTAGATTTTACTTTTACATTTCATCAGTTTATTTACCATTTTATTTGCTTGTTTTGTTTCTTTCTTATTAACTTATATTTAAATTTGATTATTATGCCAACTGATCAACCCAACTTAATTTTTGAACTGTTCATATTGTTTGTATTCATTCTTGGATTTAAATTAACCTCTTGTTACAAACTAATAGCCAATTATGATATTCATCCGCAACGAGTCGCTCCATCTGGATTATTAACACCAAATCTGATTAACTTGTGGGATAATGGACTTGTTTATTATCGGTTTAATCCTAAATTTGACGATTGGAGCCAATCTGAGGTTAGATCGGCCATGGATTTAATTGAGAGTGTCTCTTGTGTTAAATTTATTGCTGCTGACTCGTCGATTAAAGATTATGTTTTGATTTCACCCGAACGCGGTTGCTCCTCTGAGATGGGTAAAGTTGGTGGTAAACAGGATCTCTATTTGGATACTCCTTACTGTGTTGATAGAGGTAATTTGGAAATTATTTTATTTAAAATTTAACAATTATCAGATGCGATGTAATGTATTTCACTCTTATTACAATATTAATTGAATTTCAAATGTAATCTTCTGCATTGTTGAGATTTGTACTTGACTTGAACTTTGTAACTGCAAGTATACAAGTGTTGAGGACATTTGAATATTCACATCTTATGGGATAACTCTTTTCAAGTGATTAACAGCATTAATGGTAGTTATTGATTAGGATTCACACTTGTTTCTGTTGATAAATAGTTTGATAGTGTTCAATGTTGAAGATTTCAAGTGATTTAAGAACGGAATATGAATAGCTATTGTGACTTAATTTCAATTGTATCTCAACTAATTGTAACCTTTTTTCTATCTTTTTAATCAATAGGAACTGTTCTCCACGAGTTACTTCATACACTTGGATTAATGCATGAACATGCTCGACCTGATCGAGATAATTATATCAACATTAACTGGCCCAACATTGATGAGAAACATCGTCGTAACTTCAAGTTAATACCAAATTTTCTAGAAGATTTCTATATCAATGAACCTTACGATTACAAATCAATTATGCATTATTCAAGTTCGATGTGGTCAATTGATAAAAAAGTGCCTACAATTACACCAAAAGATCCTTCAATTTCCATCGAAGACCTTGGTTATCATCTTGAAAATAAATCATTGTCACCTGAAGATATCAACAAGATTCAAAGGCTGTATAAGTGCAAGGGAATCAATACTTCAACGATGAACCATTTGAAAGCATGAACTTGATTCCAGTGGAAATTAAACTTGAACATAATATAAATGACGATCTCATTTGGATTTGAGGACAATTTCATTTTCACCAAAAGACAATGATTGCAAGCATCATATCAATAATTTTGTTCACTCAACTAACTTATTCAACTCTACTTTCAATGAGAAAGAAAAAAGCTTCATTTTTATTTATCCTATTATTATCATCATGTTCAATCAAATTGCCTAAAATTTTTACATATTTAACTGATCATAACTACCATAATTGTAAGAGTATTGGTCGTCTTATGGTCTAACAGTATTATATTTGATATAATCATTGTTGAATCTCATGTTGAGATGTTTGCCAAGCATTACTTAAAATCTTATTTATTCAATAAAATATTGACTACTATTTGTAATTACAAGACTTGTTCACACTTTGATTGATTATTTAAGGGTTTGGTTGGATAAATCTTTGATTGTGTGCTTATAATTATGTAATTGTTAAGTGACTTGAATACAATTATTACAATAATCACAAAATTGACTCATTTGAATTGTATAAAGACATTGCAATCTAGTAGTGAAATTTGAGCAAACAAAAACGAAATTCCATCTAAATGTTAACTATTTGAAATGTACACAAAAGTCCAGAGAAACTGTCACTTAAGTTCCGATACTATGCATTAATTTTAAAGTATCCAATTTTGATATTTCACAAAACAATGAATCGTTGATCCACCTCTTGAATGATGTAATTGAAATATTAGATTCTGTTTTTTTGCGTTTATTGGTCATTCAAGATCAAATATCGTTCTCCGAGAAAAACAAGTTGATATTGACGCATTTTGGCGTGAAAATCATGCATATTGAGGATAATTTTTTCGCATTTTTGAGAAATGTGATTATTCACAAAAAGACATTAAAAAATGCTTAAAGCGTCAAGATCAGGCCAGATTTGCCGATTTGCTTAATGCGCCATCTATTGTGCCACTAAAATTTGTGACTTTCTAATGTCTAAGGCTATTGACAATTTAGCGATTACAGTTCAAGCACGATTTAGCGATTCAAATTGAATCTGGAATTTTGAACTATCAATCTGAAACAAACTTGAAACCATTCTCTGCCCACTCCAGTAAGGTAAATATTAAATAATATGAATAAATTGGCCTTAATTTGCTAAATATGCATAATCAATCTTAAATTCAAATAACATATAAAACCTGTCAAAAAATGTTTGAAGTAAAATCACGGTAATATTCAGAGCACATCAGGAGATATTCAACTCTGAATCACGATAGAGACAGTTTTTTCACTCTCCGTCTACATGTTATCCGCCAAATGCTGTGGGTAATTTTGAGTGTGGAAAAATTTCTTGTGAAATTCAATCAAGTGTTTATATTTATCGATGACATTTGGTTGATTTATCTCTGGTTTTATCCAACACGAGTCAAAGGTTCAGCCGATTAATTCAATTGTGAGAAAACTTCTGTTTTATTGTTATTCATTGTTGAAATAGTAAAACAAAAAACTTGATAATGTAAATGATACACAAAATTGAGTTGATTTTTTTGGTTTAATTGCGGCTGTGTTTACATTAAAAACTAATAATTGAAAATCCAAGATGAATAATGTAATGCTGATGATTGTGTCTCTTTTTGTTTCTCAATTCAATTGTGATAAAAATTTCTTGATGACAGCAAGTTTCAAGTTTTAAATGGTTTTGTCTTCTGTAATTTTCCTTTCTTTAGCTGGTTGATTATTTGCTTTAATTGTTTCCAAGTTTCCAATCAACTAATGTCTAATATTGTCAGGTTCATTACATTGCAATAGAAAAGTTTAGGTGAGTATGTTGAAGCTGATATTTAACGATTCCTTAAATTGAATTTAAACATTTAACGGTGAAGCCAGTCTTTAATCTAGTATTTATCCTTGTTGTAGCTTGTTGATTGTTTAATTGATGCTCTGTAATGGAGATGGTTTGTTGATGAAATAACAGCGAGTTTAAAAAATCCAAAAACATATTTAAAGTATCACCAAATTGTAAAACGGAACTATGGAAAAGGTAAGAAACATCATTTTTAGCAATACGGAATATGAATATTAAACAGTTAAACTAGAAAGATTAACAAAGTTATTAGTAAAAGATTCACAAATCAATAAATGTAAATTAAAAATTGAATTATGATTGAATCAGCTGATTTCAAACAAGGCATCTTGATAATGATTAAGATCCAATCAATGGATCCAAATCTTGATACTAACGGTTAGTCTTTGTTTTTTTCTTGTTTTTTTCTAGATTCTGTATTAATGTTAAATTGGTTAACCAACCTTTTGTACAGTGATTAATGAAAATTTTAACTATTTTCTGAAGCTTGAAGCCCTTCTGTCCCTTTGGTATGAAAAACGTTTACAAATAAATCGTCAATTGAAATATCTTGATCAACATCTTGGGCTTGTTGGAGGTTAAAATTTTGTAAAGAAGTGTATTGCTGGTTTTGTGTAAAATATGTTGGAGATGGGATTATTGTTGGTGGATATGTTTGCCTTAGGAGGGACGATTGAACATATGAACAGTGTTTTGAGTGTTTATCTGGATCTAAAATTGAAATAGACATCAATTAGAAAACGGAATGGAAATTACAGAAAAAAATCATCCAGAATCTTGCCATCATCAGATTATTAGTAGGATCAAATGTATCCATAGCATTCATATGGACGTAAAAGTTAAAAAAAATGAAATGATAAACAAAATAAAGCAATAAATTTGGTAATAATATTAATAATCATTTTACAACAAATGAAATTGAGAAAAATGAAACAAAACAAATGTCAAAATAGAAACAAAGCGATGCTAGGCAAAATTGAACGAAACAATATTTGAAATATCTTTGACAAAAACCAAAATGAGAAACAATTGTAAAGGAAAACAAATTGGTGTCAATACATAATTAACTGTCGATAAATGATTTGAAAAAAACATCATCAGTCAAAAACAAAACAAAAAAGGTCAGGCAATAAAGATAAATAATTGAACAAAAGTTTTAAAATTATAAATTGCAAAAGGTAGTGAAGGTATCATAACGAGATAAAGATGGGAAATGAGAAAGAAAAGTACAAAATGTAGAAAAGAAGGAAATTATGAACTTTGTAGATGAAAATAATGGTGTTGATGGCGATGAGTTTAGATGACTAAAGATGAAGACTGCCTTGAATTACCCTCTTTCCATCTGTGAAGCTTGGGAAGAGTTGATTGTATCTTTGTATTGAAAGCTGATCCAGATGAGGAATGATGATGATGAGGATGATGATGAGAGTCCGGATCATCAGGCGATTGGTCAAGATTGGGCTGTGATAAATGGCATATCTCGGGTTCCATTGGACAAGATCCTGGATGAGCAAATCCTTGTGGAGGTGGAATGATGGGAAAATGAGCAGAAAAGCCAAGTTCATCGGTAACCGAGATACTGGGCGCATTAATATTGTTTAAATTAAATTTAAGAGCTGCAGCTGCAGCAGCAGCGGCCGCGGCAGCAACGCTTGCCGCTGAATTGGGCTCCTTGTCTGAGCTAACCGGTGAACAACGGAATGACTGGGGTGGTGTAAAGGTTAGACCAAGAAAAGGTAAAGGTGAAGCGGGCAAAGAAGTCGGATAATCTGAATGATCATTTATAAATGAACTATAACCAGTTGAACTGACATTGCTATTACAAACAGAGTTATTAACATTATTGTTGTTGTTATTGCTGATTTCACTATTGTAATCAATGTTGTTATTATTGAAATTGTTATTGTTACCATAGCTAGTATTGATCAGGTTATTATTGTTATTCATGTTATTATTATTGTTGGTGGTGGTGCAGTTATAATTGCTGTTGTTAACCATATTCAGATTGATATTGTTGTTTCTCAATTGTCCAGAGCTACAATTAATGTTTTCCTCGCTAATCATGTGCAACATGTTTTGTTGTAAACCAATTGGTGGTGGTGAAGCGGTTAAACTGGGTGACGGTGATGTGCTTGGTTGGTGGATTGGTGAGGTTTGCAGGGAAGGTGGTGATGAAACGCATAAAGATCGTAACTCGGATTGTAGGCATTGGATTGATATTGGGTGAGATGAAGTTGATCCGTTGTTTGACGAGCTACTAATTAATGGTGGTGAAGATGAGGGTTGATTTGAAATCCCACTTCCATCTGAGGCTCGACGTCGACCAGATCTGAAATAAAAAAAGAATCAATTAATCATGTGAAATCAAGACTCAATAAAACACAATAATTTGATTACTTAAACCTAAAACTGTATAATCTTTGTATCAATTAATAATGTGCAACTTACAAGACTGAAACCAATCCTTTAATTTACCTTATTCAACAATCCATTTAGATTCAAGATTTAAGATTAACTTACATTCAAATCTTTGGCTATTTGACATGACAGTTGAAAATTAAGATTGAGTATGGAAAGTCTTATTCAATTTTCCCAGGAAATGTTTCCTGGTGATTTGCATTGTATTGGAATATTCAATTTACTCTGAATTTTTTCTCAAAGATTGTTTCAATCATTAATGTAAAATTAAATCTAAAAGGACTGATAGTTTATATGAATGTTATTTTAGACGAATGTGGTCAAATCTTTTAACAGCTCTGATTGTTCATAATTACAAAACTGGTTTTATGTTTGGTTAGACAATGGTTAATTTACATGATTTTACCCAATCATGAATAGCAATCGATTCAATAATTGTTAACATATAATAAAAGGGTTTCCCACTCATTGTTTCAATAACAACATGAAAATGGTTGAATGAATATTTAAGGGTAAAATACTGTGTATTCATGGTCATGGTCTGAGTTTGAATCTAAATTAATCATTGAACTGATATTGGTTAGTTAAAACAATTGTATGACCAAACATAAATATCGATATTAAACCTTCAGTTTAATTTATCGATACAGCTGACAATTAATTGATATAAAATAATTAGTTGCATTATTGTATGTTAATTTAGTAAATTAGTTGTTAATCGCTAATATTGATGTGTGATTCACACAAGAAGAAAAAATTGTTAACCAAATGAGAAAGAAAACAATTGTCAATAAATGAAATCATTTCAAATTAAAATAAAAGTTAAACAGAATGGTTAATAAGAGTGGGTAAAATTAACAAAATAGGTGATTAAAATTAAAAAAAGTAATGACCAGCTATTGATAAATTGTAACAAGAAAAAAACAGGTAATAACAATAATAATAATTAAGGATGAAATGATAATCATAGGGATGATAAAAATTAAACAATTGAAATAAAAATTAACAGCAGCAAGAATTGAAATAAAAATAAGATGAGCAATTGCGTTGATAACAAGAAAATCACCTTTCAGAGGTCGATATAGATATGGCTAAGATGCCGGATCGTCTTTGGCGCACAACCAGGTCAAGATTATCGGTTAAGGAATGACGTTTACGCCTTGAGAAAGGGTAAGAGCGATTTTTATCATTACGAGTTTCACAGTTGGATGATGGAGACATGAATCCACCTGAATAGCCTCCAGTATTCATAGGAACCGGAGAGGGTGAAAACGAATAAGGTGGTGAAATGGAAGCTGGAGCATCGCCATAAATGAGCGGCGGTGTATTACCAAATCCTGTTGGTGGGCTTGGAGTTGAGTTTGCACTGCAAACTCCTTGATCTCCTGATAAATATTGTTGTTGTTGTTGCTGCTGCTGTTGTGGTTGTAGTTGCATTGGAGAGGTAAATATCATACTCGGTGGGAAAAAGGTTGTTGCTTGTTGGTGTTGTTGCAGGCTTATCCTGTTAGTAGAGGCACATGAAGTTGGCTGTTGATTTGTATCAACTGGACTATCAGATGGAGGTGGCAGGCTTCCAGGCTGATTACTGATATTGGAGTAATTAGCTTGACCATCTGAGGCTCGTCGACCCATATTATTTGATACCATCAATAGGACTGGAGGTGGTTTAAGTAGGTCCATATTGTTGAGAGGATAATTTGGAGGTGCCATGGTTAAATTGTGTGTTGGGAAAGCACCGGTTCCAGTGTTGGTTGTTGGTGGTGTTAAAAAGAGTAACGGCGGGGTCAACATGGTTTGTGAAGTATTGCTTGAGGAAGCTGTTCCATCAGGCCCAAAAGTGTGTCGTCGTTGAGTATTCGCAGCTGAATTGGTATTGGCAGATAAATAAGTGTTTTTAGGTGATGTTACAGGAGTTGAGGTTGGCGTTGAATCCCTTTCAACAATTCCAGTAGTGATTGATGATTTTCTTTGTTGACCAGCAGCCACAATGGGAAGTAAAGGTGGTGACGGTGGTGCACTAGTGCATGGTGAAGTGTAACCATGCATAACATAATGATCCCTTAAAATGTGATACATGGCATAATAATTGTCATACGTACAATTACGCACAGAATTAATGATTTCTTGATTATCAATTCCCAATTCATTGGCAATCCATTCAACGACTTTGTAATCAAGATCATCTGGACTATTATCACCATCATCACCAAAAAAGCCACCACTACTGCTGGATCCTCCACCAGAACCATTACTAGCAAGGCCAGATATGCTTGCACCTCCCGATGAAAACCCATATTGACTTATATTGGGTGAACTTTGACTGTTGGTCATTCTATTATTCATATTGGTTGAACGACTATTTGACTCGGTTGGTGGAACCGTTTCCCTATCAGTTGCTCCTAAATTGGCTGCTGCATCTAACCGGTGGTTAAACGGTGCTAGTTGTTGTTGTGGTTGTGGTTGTGGCAGATGAGGTTTAATCCATTTATGGTTTTTAATTTGTTGCATTGAATATCGCTTCTCAGGTTCAACTATCAACATGTGACGAATCAAATTTTCACATTCTCTGGACATGAAATAAGGTATGCGAAATTTACCCACTAAAACTCGAGACCTGAAAGGATAATACAGAAAACAAAATGACTAATTAGCTTAATGAGATAAGTATTTTTCAAAACAAGAGCAAGAAAAGATTACAACAAAATGTTGATTATTAATGAAACATGGATCACATCATTCAACCTTATCATCATAATGGATACAATTTACTTCATTTGGATAATTTACTGATTCAATTGTACAATTGTTTTACCTTCAACACTATTGATACTCTTGTAGGATTTCAAATATTATGTTGATAATGGAAATTAATGCAAGGTAAATCACTACAAGTTGCCTTTGAAATGTCAATACAAACATTAAAAAGATCAAAAGTTAATTGTAACAATTGACTCTTTTTGGTCAATCAAATCGTTACCAAATGAAACAAATTTACAGCCAATTGAAAAAGAAACCTCAATTTTCAAAGTAATACCTTAAGCTTTGTAAGGTATGTCCATCAAAGGGAAGTGCACCACAGACTAGAACATAAAGGACTACACCAAGTGACCAGATATCAGCTTTAGGACCATTATAAAAACGACCTGAGAATAATGAGGAAAAAAATGATTAGTATTTACACAAAATATGGAGTAAAATTAAGAGGTTCAACTGTACATCTTGAAGATTAAAGGCAAAATCAAAGGTCTTTTCAGTTGATATTGTTCATTGAGCAAAATGTTGAAGCAATTCATTTAAAAATTTATTGGATAATTTTCATTATTATTTATTGCCATTTCTTCCCAGCAATCATGAAGCTTCAACGTTAACCATCAACGTCAGAATTGAATCAATTTTTAAACAAAGTGCAGTGTTTATTTCCTGAACGGAAATCTGCTTTTTTTCTTGTTCACATTTTCCAATGAATCACATTTACTGCAGATTGATGAAATTCAGAAACAGTAAACACTGTGAGAAAAAGATGACTAAATCCTTGACTGAACCCTGAATAAATCGTCATTCAAACAGAAATATAATCGATAGAATAATTTTCGTTAAATGTGAAAGAATATCTTTCAATTGTAAATTTCATCATTTTTACATGAATCAAAATGTGTCACCATTTAGTTACAGATCAATGTTAAGGTGTTCAACTTATCAACCCAAATGATTACCGATAAAATATTGATTGAAGGAAAAGGGAAAACCAGAACTTTGTTCAACTTTTTTTCTCTCTGATTTACTTTCAATATTACATGAAAAGGTCAACACACACCTGATCAATAAATATATCTTAACAATCGAGCGATTCCTTAAATGTCAAATGTCACCCTGCAATCATCATCATCATAAAAATGATCAACTTTAAAATTTACTTTCCCAGTTATAATCATTTAATAGTCTTTGGTAATATCAATAAAAATTGTCTTTTCCTTATTGCCAATGTTTAGTGGGAAAAAATTGTCAATTGAATCCCAATCATTGATATTATTAAGAATCAAACCTTTCTAGTTACTTTTTTTTCACTGAAAACCATGAATAATGATGAACCAACCATGTAACCATTCAGTAATCACCTCATAATCAGTAATTAAAAAGTCAAGGTGAAAATGTTAACAGTTTAGTTTAATTGTAAAACTGTTTATTTACACAATTTTTGCACTCTTTTACCAATCCTTTTTAACTCTTTTTCAAATATTGAATTACAAGACCAACAATTTATTCAAGTTAATCTGGTTGATTGATTGATTGATGAAATGAAAAAATCAATCAGTTAATCAATTAATCAATTTGACGTGAGAAACAATAAAAACAAATAAACATTTACAATAAAAGGCAAGGTCAACATTGACTTTCATCAGTTGATTAAGTTCAGACTTGTAAGACATTTAAATTGTTAATTATTGATTTTTTTTTGACCAAAATTAGTTGCAACAATAATGAAAAGTGTTGTATCATTAAACAGCTTTTCAAACTGTTTTTCACCAATTATTGAATCAACAGATTGCTTTCATCTGAAAAAGCCTTGAATTTTAAACAACTTTTGTTTTCAATCGACTAATCATTAAAGACAATTAAACCTCAGAACATCATTAATAAATGAATGCGATAGCTGTTAAACTGTGAGAGTTGAATACAAATTTTCAATCAACTGATAATCATAATAATGGGTTTAAATAATGAAACTGAAAGGTAACGATTTGGAATCAATAAGCTTGTAATTATCATTATCGACAATTAACTGTTAAGTGAGACTTTATAATTTACCTTTTTTTGTGAAGAAACAATTAAAGGATTTTTAAGTTGCAATTGTTATGTGAATGTAATTGAACTTGAAAACAATGAGACAATCATTATCAACAATTTAATAAATCGGAGCAAATTGAGATGCAAATTGATTGAAATAATGCAATTAAGAGTGAAATCAATTGAACGTCAAATTCACGTGAAGAGATTAAGGAGATTTACATTAATAACAAAGATTAATCAGATTTAGAAATGTCAGTTAATAGCAATAAACGGCAATTAAAGTTGTCTAATGATAACAAATTTGTGCTCATAAATAGTCGAGAAATGGACAGAATAGAAATGAAAAAGTTCAACTCTAATCATGGTTTTCCTTTCATGGAAAAATGTAATAAAATTATAGCAATAATGTTAAGTGTTATTGACACTGGAATTGAATGTTAACACATTAAATCTTATTCGGACCAAAATGGGTTTCAAAGTTGCATGATTGCTTTATAATAATAATAATCATAATGAATGTGATAATGCAAGTTGAAATGTGCCTATGAAATGCAATTTTCATGGTTGATTCTGGGTGCTTTCAGTTGTTTACTTATTTATACTGGTCAAGGTTGAGAGCAAATCTGAATTAATAACAAAAAAGGGGTAAAAATAAACTAATCATGGGATGAATGGCTAGAGTAATTGCATTGCCTTTCAATTTTGAAATGGTTAACTATGAATAAAATCATTTAACTTATGTAACAATTAAAAAGGAAAAAGATAATTGTGAGAAAATAGAATCTTGGGATAAAAATAAAATTCTGTATTCATTGTAACTATTCTTACTGCCGTTTAAATATCTGTAAACAATATAAATTTTTGCCATCTTTTGGGTTATTAATCAAGATTGGTTAGTACTGTCAAACCTCGCAATTTTATCTGGATCTAATGATAACCATATTCAGCAAGGTAAATGCCGTCAATAATTGCTTGTAAAGAAGATAGTTAACCCGTTACATCTGATACGGTTGCCCCAAAAACGATCTTTATATTGAGTTTTCAAATGCTTGTCATTTTTCGCTTGATAGTTTTTCGATTTTTTTGAAGCTGGGAAAACGATTTGAAAGTTCTGATTTATAATCAATTCGTTTTCTAATGTTTAAATTGTTTGTAGGGTTAAACGAATTTTTCATTGGAGTTGTTACTTCGATAATTCATTTTGATGGCTACAAGACAGAAACGATGAACAACCATAACCTTATTTATGTAGTTACTATTGTAGACTTTGAAATTTGATTGGATTCATGAATCATTAACACATTAAGAGGATTCATTTTACTGATTACTCATTTTGGTTTTCACTTATGATGAATGAATTAGGTTTTGTTTTCTCGTAAGTTCTGAGTTGTAAAAATAAACGATTAAAACATTAAATACTGATTAACAGCAAGCTTTAAACCGTTGTTTACTCGCTTCCGAAGATAATTACTGTTTTGTGTTCAACAGTTACCGGCAACAAAACAATGTTTAATTTGTGTGTTTATGCTTTCCGGCATGAGAACAACGAATCAAAAGTAAATTGTTTCATATGGTTTACATGGTTTAACAGAGTAAACACGATCAAAATGATAAACAAACCATCAATAATCATTATTTAAAGGTTGCAAAACTAAGGTCAATCGCTAAAGAAAAATGCATTACAATTGAACTCAGGTCAAGCAACGTTTTGTCACTCAATAACAAATATCTTTTATCGTTCTAGGTACTTCGTTTGCTGTACTTGTTATTTGAATTGTAAGCAATTTTGTGTTAAACTAACAATAAATGGTGCTTTGTATAGTTTGATATTGGACTGTCTCCTTCAATAAGTTAAACTTGTTTGATTCAGTAAGTCAATTAGTTGATAGTCGACAGGTAAAATGAATTGACAAAAGGGTGAAATGAATTGAAATGAAATTACAAAACTCTTGTGGGAAGAGATTGTAATGAGCGTGATTAATGTTGAAGTTAATTGTGAAAATACTGAAAAACAATTTTCAAGTACAAATGAGTGATTCATAATCAGGTGGACCGCGAACCTTGATTTTTGGTAAACAGTTTAAATTTAAATACTAGTTTAGCTTATAAGATGATCCTCTTTAATCATTTCACACATCAATTTGAGTATAAAAATGTAAACAAAGTATAAGATTTAAGAGTATTATCAAGATGATCAAATGAAGATGATGATGAGAGTAAGTTAACCATCAATCAGATGGACTTTTCATCTTGGATCTTGGATCCAATTCAATTGAGATATTGAACATGATAGATGCATGAAAAAATAATCAATAGAGCCTGAATTTTGCGGTTTACTTTTTTTTGCTAAACCCAACATTTCCTTACTTTTATCATCATTATCATCATTTTTCATCTTGATCGTCATGTTAGTTGGCATCAATACAATTATTAGAAGATTATCTTCATTGTAAAGTTACCAATAAAAACAGATTATCAATGGTGTCAATAGCAATAAGAATGAATATTAATCTAAATAAAATGGAAACATTTTCACCAGAAAATTATCTCGACAATTTGCTCGACTTGTCCCTTTCCACTTGTCATTTTTATCATCTTCATCATCATCTAAAATTTGATTGTCTCTTGAATAACTGAGTCCTTGAATGTAACCCAAAAATTATTCCGGAGATGCGCACAGAATCAGATGTAAAGTGAAAACAAATCATGAAAACCTGAAAACGCATGTTTACGTGGCTCGAGAAGAGACCAAGATGGAAAAAAGATGAACATGAAATTGGCTAATGGACAATCTTGGAATCGAAGCAATTCCCATTAATTTCCTCAAGCTAAGACCAAATAGAATGCAAAAAAGTGGTGAAAATTTTTCAACATGAATGATGATTATGTTGCCAAGCATAATGAAGTAAACTTAAAGGTCAAATCAATCCTTCTAGTTCAATGAATGTCTAACCAATCTCAATAAGATATCATGTTAATGAAAGTGGGAAAGGAAACCAATAGGTAAGTATCTTGGTGAAATAACGAGTATGATTAGTGGATGATTTTCATGATAAACAAAAATGAAGAAATGCTTGTGATAAATTGAATAATTTGGATTGAGAGAGAATCAGTAAAATAGTAATGATAACATGAAGATGAATAGAGATAGAGGGTGAGAGAGAGTAGGAAGAAGATGAAAGAAACTGAATATCTTTTGTCAATAAGTTGATGATTGTGAGATACATTATCCTTCAGAGGGTTTAACGTCATTTCAAGTGAGTTTGCTGATCAATGTACATCGTGAAAACATCAGAATCTATCAAGGCATCTTCATCTTACCATGCAAGCATCATGAGAGATAAATGATTTTGATTAACAAGAGACAAAATTGGAGGGTGAAAATGAATGAAATTCAATGTGATGCGTGAATTGAAAATTGTAGTGACGCTGAAAAAAAGGCCCGATAAATTGAATTAAAATGAAAAAGAAGGAGATTCATCATGATCAAAGTGTTCATCGTGACTAGAGCATAGAGAGTAAATTTTTGTTCAATCTTGAAAATATATTCAAATGTATCAATGGTGAAATGACGTTAGTCAAGTTATCATGATAATCATGCAGGTTGATCTAATTTACGTCACCAGCATATTGAATCCTGTTGAATGGAAAGAGGATAAATGTGAGAGAATGATGAAGATAAAGAGGATGAATTGGTTCAAAGAAAAGGGTTAAACAAGGTAAAAGACTTGACCTTTTTTATCATCTATTTCATCATGTTTCATAAGTTGGTTGCTATGCAAATTCAAGAATTGAAACTGAAACAAAAATGACGGACTTTTCATGGTAAAGTTTACTTAGGCAACATTTCAACCCGCTTACCATCTTCAACCTTAACTTGAAAATTGAGGTAAATTCAAATGAAAGTTTCACTTTTGCTGAAAAATATTCATGTTAAGTCAAGCTCTCTGGTTAACATTGGTTTACTATTTGAATTGCTAATGGTTAACAATTTTGACAGATAATTCATTTTTGTTGATATTTCAATCAATAGGTTATTCCAATGATTGTTGTTCAAGTTATTGTCATTGTTGCAACCAGAAACAACAATAATCATGATAAACAAGTCTTCTTGAGACCAGAAAGTAAACTCAGTGAAGGACACAAAATGGGTTTTTGAAAAACTGGTAAACATTGGGTTCAAGAAATGTAAGCTTTAATTAACACAGCAACCTGAGATGCAAGTAAATTGAAAAGGATGAAGACAACAATGAAAACATTGAAATTGTAACCATAAATAATGATAATTGGTTGACAATTTGTCATCTTGCGGTCAACAGTTATAACTGGGTAATTTGACAAGCTTGTTAATCATTGAAGATACAATGATCAGTTTTTAGTTCATTGTTTCAAACGTTGACGTTTTTACAAAACAATTTTCAGTTGAAACAAAACACTCAGAAAACTCAACAGGTTCAAAAGGTTTAGACTTTTTTTTGTTGAAATTAATAACAAAAAGACAAATGTCAATTCATCTAATTAATCTGGATGAATATGATTATTGGCTGACCTAGAAAGGTAATAATACAATGTGACATCAATAGCTAATCATTTTTATAGTGAAACTATCATGAGAAAGTAAACTGAAAAAGGTTGTAACCATTGAAAATAGGGTAAGATTGAAATAATCCCTGAGGCTGGCCAGTAATCATGCTGTTCTTGAAGATAGTTCAATGGCAAATGTATAATGATAACACAAAACCGTTACAACTGATGAACTTGAAACCTGATTTTTTTTGTTAAACTCACAAAACTGATTGATATAAATTAATATAATCATTAATATATTTTTTTGATACTTTGGTTGGTAATTTTTTCTTGTCAAATTAGTCGATAATTTGAGTTTCAATTGATCGGATAAGTTGAATCATTTCAACAACTTGATTGCTATTTTTTCAAATGAATCACTGACAAATCTCTTTTGATATCAGTTGTGAGATGATTTACAATTAGCTGATTGTTTTTTTAAAGTTAATGGAGGAAATATAAGGTAGAGTATTAGAGGCAATAGAAGCAAAATAATCACAAAGAGCCTCATAAACTCAAGGCTTTTAAGGCAAAATAAACCTTGAAAAAGATCAACACAAAAAATTGAGTTGCTGCCTGTATCAATGATGGATTTACATTTTCGTGTATTCCTTAATTGGGAATATTTATATGGATAATATGAGTAAATTGTTCAACGAATCAACTCTCTGTTTTTATGTTTCATTCAACTTGAATTAAGTCCAGTTTAATTGGAAATAATGAGTTGAGAAATTGAAAGGTAATTCATTTTGTACTGATTCATTCAATTGAGAGATTCTTTGCTTTCTCACTTTTTCCTGAATACGATGATAAAATCTTTTGTAAATGACCTTCATCATAAATCATATTGATTCTATATCGATTCAATTTCATGTTTGTTGTTTGATTACAGTTTGACTTTGAATGTAACATTAACAGTTTAACCAAAGTCAATCTGTGCACTTATTATTATTTCAACACATTTTTTGCTTGCAGAGACTCACAGTTACTGAGTAATCATCCAAGAACAATGCAACCAAATACGAGAAATTACAAGTTGATAACAAGGCGAGTAATTTTGCTAGGCTTAGTGCTCGGTGAAACAGGGTAAAGGCATGAGACAGAAGAATGAAATTAAATGTTTACTTAAATGGTAAGTAAACATTCCTTTCCTCATTGCATGCTTTCATTCAACCGGTTGTACCGTGCGATCGTAATGACGACCATGTTCATAATGATCCTCTTCATCATGACGTACATAAAGTAGACCTTTGATCTTGCTTTAAAACTTATTTACGTCGATAATTATCTTGGTAAAATCATTTGTTGATTCACAATTGAAAATGGTTTACCTTCAAACAGTTCAGGCGCAGCATAAGGAGGTGAACCACACCATGTTGTTAGAAGACTTTCTGGTTTGAAATAGTTGCTGAAACCAAAATCTGACAAAAAAAAGAAAAAGAAAAAATAATTAATAAAATGATGAAACAAATTGCCAATTCACAATAATTGTCTAGATAACAAATCGCAAAGAGACACACTTAAACAACGGGTTGACCTTAACAGAATACAATTAATCAATCTTGAAATTAATCTAATCTACTCAAAGAGGAAGCTATTTGTAAATACACTGATAATTGAAATTGTGAACATTCAACATAATCAATGGTTTTGTCTTTTGATTTTGCTGGTTCAACGTTTTTCCTTTACAAATTTTTTTGCCTCTCATCATCCTCATTGCTTTTAACCTTCAAGTTTAGTCTCATCTGTAAAACTGAATAAAATATTACAGTCTGGTGAGCATAATGTAGCCGGTTAATGAGTCTCCGATGGTTGGTCAAGGTTTACTCATGGCTTCCTGGGTCTGTAAAGTGTATCTCTGCGACTGTTTAAGTTGCTTTTGTCAGCTTTTCCAAAAAATTACCTGCTATTTTAACTGTCTTTAAATCATGTGTTAACAATAAATTTTCAGCTTTTAAGTCTCTATGAACAACCCCATTATTATGCAAATATTCAATTGCTCCAATGATTTGAAGGAAATATCCACGAGCTTGAGGTTCAGACATTCTTCCATTGGCTACTAGATGGTCAAATATTTCTCCACCAGGACACCATTCAGTGACCAGCATTAGGTATTTATCGGTTTGCATAACTTGGTATAAACGTAAGATGTTATCATGTTTACCAATTCGTTTCATTATTTCAATTTCTCTCCAAATTTTCTTTAAATTGGATGCATCAAGGCATGTTTTATCAATTATTTTGATAGCAACCTGAAACAGATGAAGAAAAAAAATTCACAATTAGTATTGTTTGTCTTGTGTTAATGAGTGTACAACTCAAGTGTAAATTAAGAGATGGAGATAAGGAAAAGAGGAAGGAAAATTTCGCAAAAAAAATTCAAGACGAGACGAGATTGGAATGATTTGTTTTTTTCTGATCATCATGGTGTAACTATTGATAAAGATGTTCTTTTTTGCTTTGTTTCTTTAATTCTATCTGAATTCGCAATTACAATCAACACATTCGACTCAAGATTAATTGATTAACAAAACAAAAGATCTGCACAGCAAGGTCCTTCTTATGTCAATCTTACTCTATCTTTTCATGGTTATCTTTCCTTCCTTGATCATCATCATCATCGTCATCATCATCATGCTCTTACTAATCTGATCTTACTAATCTTCTTCAAGCAACCTTTATTGATGATACTTACTGGTATAGTTTAATACATTGCTAGGATTTTTGCCTGAAATCAACTTGATCATAGACTTGATTCTTCAATTTTTATTCCAATCACTTTAATTGATTGTCAGGAAGGTAAAGTAATAGATAGTGATGATGCCGTGAAATAGAGATGATGATAGAAAGGATCAGGATATCATTAAGATTTTTCATCATGCTTAAGATTAGTTTCAATGACTAGCTACAGATAAAATCTAGCCAATTTGGAGAGACAATATTATTAATTTTTGTTTTGCTTTTTTTTCAAGTACAATGAACAATCAAAGTTGCAGAGAGAATCAACCAACAAAAATATGATTATTGTTGACTATTAAAAATTATAACTTGCAAATATAACAATAACTCTCAATAATTTATTGCTATCAATTCAATTTGTAGTATTTGTGAGTTTTCTTGTTTCTTAGGATTTGGCAAAGACAAACCTTACAATTTAAGTGCAAGTTGAGAAATCAAAGATTCAAATTAAACATTAATTTATAATTAATTGGTGACAAGATGAAATGAGATTATATAAGGAGCAATTGGAAATTAAAAAGTGAAAAATTAAGTGAATTAATGACTGAAATGAAAAGGTTACTTGATGTTGTAATTTAGTCAAAATGATATGACTAATCTCGTTGATCTAACGAGGGACACGTCTCAGGTGTCTCAATAATTTCGGATCGAGACCATATACATTCGATAGAGCAGAAAAAATTATGGTGAAAATGACATCTTACAGAGTTTTAATCTATCGAATGTATATGGTCTCGACCCGAAATTATTGAGACACCTGAGACGTGTCCCTCGTAAGTTTCATTACTGATCAAGGTGCTCATCATACAGAAAAGGTACCCAAAGGTACCTAACCCAGTCAACTAACTCAGACAAATAGATATTATCAACCTTGGTTATGATATTTAACATGTGAGAGTCTGGTAAAAGGATGGAAGGGTTATAGAGAACAATGAACTTCAATCTATTTGAACAATATCAATTTTGTCATAAAACAGATATTAACTGCAGCTAAATATTTGCTGTTGTAGTCACAGCAATTGAGTCGTTGGTTTCAATTTATTTCTCATTATTGATGAAGAATCATTTTTGTTAGCACACTTGAAGGTATCATTCTGAGAAAGTTGAACGGTAAGATAAAGGATAGATAAGATACTAACAACGGTTAAATGGTGGTTCATATTTGTTTAGAGTGAGGAATAGGTCAGGTTAGGTTAGATTAGGTTAGGTGAAGAAAGAAATCAAGTTTACCCTGTTATTGGTGACACTGTGTTTTGCCAATTTAACAACAGCAAAATTACCCTTTCCAATAGTCTGTACAACATCGTAGTAACCACATTTCACTGGTGTAACTGTTTCGCATCCCGTTAAATTAATGTCCCTCATTTTATCGGAAAGATCGTTGTCTCCCATTCAATAGTGATGTGAAACCAGAAATGGTAGGTCCAAATATTGGATTAATATTGGATAAATGTTGGTATCTCCTTTACTTTGGTTAAATGTAGCATTCAATATAACAGAAGGTATAACAGCACAATATATATTTTTGATTTATATATATATATATATTTATATGTATATAAGTGTATAAAATTGATTCACTTAAATCAAGAATTTATATGAAACAAGAAATAAAGAGGTAGAGTTTGACGAAGAGAAGGAGAGAGAGAAACCAGGAGAGTAAAGGAGTTGCAGTAAACCAGAAAGGCAACGGCAAGTGGATAAGAACAATTGACCAGAATTTTTAATGCTCAACAAGAGAAATGTATACAAAAAGATATTATTGACAAAATATGCAAAAAGGGACTGAGGTGATCAAGGTACAAGGTTAACTGTATTGCACTAATAACAAATGATTTAACTAGGAGGTTAACACGAATGATCAAAATGGGAGAGAAAGGGAGAAAGAGAGAGAGAGAGAGAGAAAAAAAGACGGAATGGAGAATTATAATTCAAGCTTATCCAGAGAAACAGACAGGGTGAAAGTAAGAGGAAAACGAAAGATGATTGGAATACACAGAGAGAGACAGATGAAGAGGGTAGGGAGAGAGATAGGGAACGAGAAAAAGAGAAGCGTAAACAATCAGAAAACACAGTTAGAAATGAGGATGAGTATTAATCTAGGTAGAACAGTAAAATAGAGGGAAAACAAAGATAATGTTGATGGAGGCCGATACTGTTCATATGATTAGATGATTAACTCTCATGGTAGCTCAACAATTAATTTATATTGTACTAAATACACTAAATGAACATGGTTAGTTAATAGATTACAGAAAAATATCAAAAAAGAGAAAGAGAAGAATAAGAATAAGAATAAGAGAAAAGAGAGAAAAAGAAAGAGATAGAAAGAGATAAAAAATACTTGGTTCAACTTTCAGAGTAAAATGATTTTCATCCTTCACTCAGACTCACTTGGAATCTCGGTTACATTTGAAGCGCTGTTTTCAATTTTTTGATTGACTTGATTGTGTTGACATTGGAAGAGGTTGGAAAACTTGAATTTGGAAGAAGCGCTTCTAAAGTAGGAGGAAAATACAACGAACCAGAATGAAACAAGGACAACCTAAACCTTGGTCTGAAAGGTGTATAAAAATCACCGCCATCAAAAGCTATTTAATTTTTGTTAACGTTAAATCCGTTCGAGTTGATTCTGTAAAAATTTCAATAATCAAGGAGAGTATTTTATGACCATCGGGGAACACCTCTTGTTAAAGGCAAGGTTTCTCGTATTAATTAGATTTCACCTTCTGATTATCGTTCTTATTTAAAATACATGATGTTGGACGATAAGTTTACCAGGATTAAGATTGACCACAACCGAAAATTGAAATAAACTCAACACCAAGCAAGTAAATGTTATTATCTGTTATTTTGACGATACATGAATCTTTGAGTACAAGACATGGTAAAATGCTAATAGAGAATAAATGTTTATTGTTTAATTGGATATAATTATAAATCAAAATGTTATCAAATCAAAATTATTCATCATTAGTTCCATCTTCTTCTACTTTTTCACCCTCTTCACCCTTCTCGCTTTCTTCAACCTTTTCACCTTCTTCTTCATTAACCTCTTCTTCCTCATCTTCTTCGTCTTCCTCCTCCTCCTTTTCCTCGTTTTCCTTTTCCTTTTCATCGGCCAATTTCGCTTGTTCCAATGATTTACGAATAACCATTCGTTCCTCTAATTCCTTTGCAATCAATTTTTCTTTCATTTTGTAATTTTCAATCAATGTCTGGTCATCAAGTCGAGCATTTTTAAATGTTTCCTCGAGAGTCAGAAGGTCCTTTTGGTATTTTTTGGTCTCTTTCTTTAGTTGTTTACTCAATTTCTCGATCTCATTACAATGAATAGTCCAATTTTCTTTCAACTGATCCCGGCGTTTTACAGTTTCCTTCAATTGTCTTTTTAAAACATCCCGTAAGCGAGTGGTCAATGCAAGGTGTTCATCGATTCTTTCCTTTTGGCTTGTCAATTGGTTAATTTTTTCAACAATGGTACGATGATATTGATGAAATTGTTCAGCTTTTGATTCAGTTTCTTTCTTTTTCTCTTCAGAGAGTTCTTCATCAACGGCTGCCATTTGTTTCAACATTGAATCAATTTCGGCCAGGCAATTAATCAGATTGGTTTCCTCCTTCTTCAAAGTTTCAATTTCAGCATCAATTAGCTGTTTACGACGAGCAGGGTCAATAGATAAATTGATTGGTTCCGAACAGTACATTTTTAAATCAAACTGGAAATATGGATAAATAAGATAATCACGTTAATTTAGATTGAATAAGATTAATTAGGATAGCAAAGGTTAGCAAATGATAAAAACGAAGCGTATGAAACTCGGAACACAAGGAAAATGAATAAATACAACAATTGAGAATCAAATTGAATTGTTAAACAATTACAATTTACTAATAAACCATTATTAGAGATTATTTAACAATTAAGTTCGCTTCTGATTGTTAAACTAACTTGTATCCCACGTCTTTAATCATTTACTACACTTTCAATAATACATACTGTAATGTCACTATTTATTGATTGGGTTAATGTCCAATATGTATCCATTATATTGTTTAACATTGTTTTTATCCATTTGAATTCCAAGTAGCAGTCCAATTTTAAAGGTTGACCGAATCATCATTAAATAAATTGATTTAAACGAGATAAAATAGTTTAATTAGAATATTTATGTTGAAAATAGAAATTATTGAGTACAAATAACATTTTTGCTTTCACTTACAATATCTTAAGTTAACTTATACAGCCTAGACATTTTCCTTCTTCTTGGATAACCCATACAGATTACCTTTCAAAAGATTAGAATATGCTAATTGGAATTTATTGATGTCCTTTGGATGGATTACTGTACTAATCTTTTTTTTACCGATCTTAGCACGCAGTAGACACATATAGTCAACATCTTTATCCTTCTTTTCAGCCGTTGATCCACCAATATCATCTTTTTCAGGTTTCACATTTCTCGGTGTAGGCTTATTGGTTCCTGTATATCTTTTCATTGTAATGTAAATTGTATTCCCATTGCTACGATTACGATTGAACATGTTACATAATTCACTGAGGAAAGGTTCATTATCTAGAATGGTCATTCTGGAATCAAGTTAGGTCAATAAAACGAATTAACAAAACAAAATAAAAACTAATAATTCACTTTCATTTAAAAATGTGGCAACATACACAAAATATCTAGTCCCGGACTAATATTCACGTAAAAATATCAGATCTATATACTTTGATCTCAGACTGAATCAAGTTTATTTAGTAAACAAATCAATTGTAGATTTAATTTCTGAAGATTTATTTCTTTCTGTTCAATTATTTAACCAAAACTGTTGACCATAATCTTAGTTAACATTAATTCTGTGAATGTTTCATCGATTGAATGCTAGTAATTGTTGACAAAACTGATCCACGTAAACCTCCATCTGTTGAAAATGGCGCTAATCTCAAAATGGTAAGCTACAAATGTTAAGCTCAAGATGAACTTCATCTCATACAATCAACGTTTTGATGGTGATTTTGTACATAAATCCCAACGATAAATTCAACAATATATGTAAACATCATTTAAATTTGACATGTGACAATTTATTCAGCAAAAAAAAATAAAATAAAGCCAAAGCTTTTTGTTCAAAAGGTATACCCAAATATTGCGGTTAAAAGTGATGATGTGATAGTTTTACTGTGCAATGGTAAACTTGACAATCAGTTGGCTGCTAAATTGTAATTCCTTGAGTTTGTTGATTGGAAAAAGGTAAAGTATTGAATACTTAAATACAGTTTAGATACAATACAAGCTTAACATGGAGTAATATTAGCAGTTAAAAAAGATAGAAAAACAATTTTGAGTGAAATGAAAATGGTTTCACATTTGAAGGGAAAAATGAGTTAATCATGTAAAAATCAACATGAAACTTGAATGTTTGAACGGGAAATTAAAGAGCAATTTAGTGAATAGATGAGATTAAATAGAAAGGTGATTAATATCACTAATGAGCAAATTATCATGGACAGTGAAATGATTATGTTTAATCGATGAACCTTGAGACTGCTGGTGTTTATTAGTTGCTCCAAATTTCTCAAATCATTCAAAATGTTGATTGAAACAATTGAATATTCACATTTCCATGTTTAAAAAAATATCAGATAGTTTGATAAGATGGAGACAGATTAACACAGAAAAAGGTAAACTGTAAAAACAAAAATATAATGAAAATGTATATCAAAATAAGTGAATAATCATGATAATGATACTTTGTTTCTGTTGTATCAAATCAATACAAATAAAAAATGACGATCAATGGGTAAAAAGGTGATAATCAAGTCATATAAAGACAAAGAAACCAGTTAACGTTTTTGTTTCATTAACCAGTTCTGTTAATCATATTGTCTTATTGCCAAATTGGACGAGTAAACCAAATTAACATACTGTAAAGGGACGGAATGATTTGAACATTGTTTTCAATGGGTTGATGATTAATCAGTGAAAATGTTTTCCATTTCGAGTCAGTTTTTATCAGGAAAACATGAAATTAAATTATCAAATTGATCCGGATTGAGTTTTGATCCTACTTCTGGATTAAACTGTATACTAGGTAAAAGCCTAGCAAGTTTAAAACTAATTAGAATGAAGTTTAACAAGCAATTAAAACAAAATGGACACGAAAAATGGACAAGTGAAAAACATGTTAACTAGAATCTAGAAATAATGAGTAAAAAAAGAGTGTAATGGCAATTGCTAAGGCAAGTAAAAACAGTTAATCAAAGACATTTTGATGTACATTTTTTAAAACTCAATTGGCATATTGAGTTTGTAATTTTTGCTTTCAACTTGATTTACTGATTTTAATCAGTTGATAGTTGTTGATCTTTCTTGTTGATTGTATCCTTGTCCTGATACTTGTCAACATAATTTTGAATCGTTGCTTGTTGAACAATTTGTCTCCATTTTTATGTTCACCGTTTCTCCAACCATCATTGGTCCAACAACAACTGATACATTATTATTGACTTTAGTGTCCATATTTCGGGCTTCATTATTAATGTTGACATCGTTCAAATTTTTAGTATTGCTATCAATAACAACATTTTCAGGGTTGTTTGGGTTATTTGCCGCATTTGCAGGTCGACGTCCACATCGACCTTTCCTCTGAGGAATCATTTGATAGCGACTGACCTCTTCAGGAAAATCTTTCCAGTGTGTTTTCAAGTGTTTTGTCAAGTGATCGGATCGTGAAAAGCGTCTACTGCATATGGCACAAGAGTATGGTTTATGGCCTGTATGTGACCTTGCATGGCGTGAAAGCTCATCTGATCGGCTAAACTTCCAATTACATTTTGGCCATTTACAGACAAACGGTTTCTCTCCGGTGTGACGACGATGATGCGTTTTCAAATGAGACGATTTTGAGTATCTTTTATCGCAACCTTCATACGTACAAACGTAAATTTTTTCATCAGATGTGCCTGTTGCTGCACCTGAGGAAGTTGCATGATTGGATGGTGATGAAGAGGGTGCTGAGGATGGAGGACTTGAAGATGAAATTGAAGAAGGTGAAGAAGAGGGTGATGATGAATAGAATGAAGAGACTGAGTTTGAAGCCCGACCTCGACGCCCTTGGCCTCTCTTGTTAACTGAAGGAGCAGCTAGAATAGGCTGAGATCCTTTGCTTGTGGACATGATTATTGTTGACTCCAAGGGCTTAATGGGCGCATGAGTTCGTCCCGGAATGTTACCATTGTTATTAACATGATTGTTGCTGTGGTACATAATAGTGGATACTGGTGGTAATGGAGAGTTTATAACACTCGGTCCAGCTCGAATGCCAGTACGACCATTAATTAGCTGTCTTTTATTAATTACTGGAATGTTAGACTGTTCTTGATATGTTGCTTGTAAAGAGGATTCATTAACATTACCCGGAACAGCATAATTGATATTTCCATTGATTACTGTCGATGGATAAATTGAGTGTGATAACTGGTTAGAGTTGCCATTTAAATGGGTATGATTTTGATTATGATTGGCTGTACTATTATTGTAACCACCAATCAAAGTATAATTTGCACATTCGGGTGATCCTTGACCATTGTTATTGTAAACATGGTTGTACAAATTACCATTATCAAGGTGGTGGACATGGTGATGTTGATTAACATTAGCTGCATTGATACCGGAACAATCAATTTCATTACCATTGTGATACAAATGATCACCACCTCGGCCAAATGCTCGGGAAAGGTTTTCCAAACCGACACCAAGAACAACAAGATCACGGTCATCGTCGAGAACCAAATAGTCACCGGTTCCAGCATTAAAATCCTCATCACCATAATAATTAGCCATGGTTCCATTTATAGGTGAATGACAATCAGAATAGGATGATGAGGGTGATGAGGAAGTCAACGATGATGATGAAGCAGCCAATGGATCTTCACAAGAATAGCCTGCTAATTCAAATCTAGAAAGAGCAGGTTCTTTATCCAGATCATCAAAGAATGGTTCATTGTAATAAGATTGTAAAAATATTTCATCCAAAGTAATGTCCAAATTGGTTGCACCATTAGCATGTTCAGTTAAATTGCCAGAACCATTGTTAGGTGTAATAACCTGAGTGCCTTGATTAACCGAATCACCGTTTATACTGTTACCAATTATATTGACTATGTTGGTACCAAACGTGTTACCAACACCATAATCAATTACATCAGCATTAAATTGCTTATGGATCAAATCCATTATCATTTTGATTGTTCAAAAATAAAAGTGATTATTTCCAGCAACAGTTGATTCAATTGACCGTCTCTCCTTGTCCTATCCGTACTTTATCCTCGTAACCTTTTCCCTTTCTGTTGACGTCGTTGACGTGATTAATGGTGGAACCGTTGTTGACGCCGTTGTGTAAATTTAAATTGCTATCAAATCAGTTGGTTGATCAAGTAATTGCCAAGTTACAGATGACCAGAAGAAACGAAAAAAATCAGCAAAATATTAAACTATTGTAAATATTTCCAATGTTCATTCCTTCAAATATGAGCCATTCAACAGGATCAGCCAAAAGTCAATATTATTTATTGCGCCAGTTGATTAACTTGGATAGTGGCCAGTTTATTGTTAACTGTAAAGATGAAAATAATCAAGACAAAAATTAATCATAAACTAAAAAAAGTTGAAACTTGAACAAAAACATGAAATATTTTAATGATGTTTCAGATCATCTCGAACTATTGACTAAATTGTTGAAACATTGAAAAAAAATAAAATTAAATATACACACTTTGTCTGTGAGAAACTTGGAAAGTGAGTGGAAACAAATTAAGAGTGAGTCGATGATGATGATAATAAAGAAAGATGATGAACAAGAAAACATAAACAATAAATGGTAAGATGATGATGATTACTGTCCTGGTTGACGGTAAATGTTAATGTAAAACAATTGAATTCCCTGTTGATTAACTTGATTCCCTCTCTCGTTTCTCATCACACTCTCCCTTTCATCTTCACATCTTCATCTCTCTGTCTCTCTGTCTCTCTCTCTCTCTTCCCTTAATCAATTGTATTGGCTTGTTGACAATATCACGTGGTACGTGTTCAGTTGTACATTTCACTGGAAATATCACTTTCATTATCGTCTGTCTATTTTCTTGTCTTCTCTTTCTTTTTTTAACTTCTATCTTCCTCTGTCTTTGTAGTTTGCTTAGTCAAACCTCTCTTTCCTCTCTCTCTATCTCTCTTCTCTCACTCTGTCTACATCCAAATTGAGATGAATCAATTTAAAAACAATGATGAAACAGTTATCATCACTCATCTTTTTATCCCCTTTTTTATGCTGTGTGTTTGTTTGGGTTTTATGCTGATTGGGACATTTGGTTTTGGGTTAACCGTAATCTCCAACCTTTTGGGTTTAACCTTTCAACTGATTGAACAAAGGTAAATGTAAACGTTTTTAATCATTTTTTAATCAAACTGTTCATTCTTTATCTTAATCTTTGATTAACTCTTCTTTTTTTTATTACACTGCATTGCACTGTTTCGCTGTAAATATTTATACCAAATAACATTCAATTGTCCGATGATTATGATTACCGGTTAATATAAAATTTATACCAATCTTAACATAAATCTAAATAACAATCTAAATAATAATCGTAATACCAATCTAGATGGTAATAAAGAGAGAAAAAAATTGGTTCAAAAAAGGCCTCAATTATTGAACAATTCATTCAATTTCCCTTCAACTGAATTTTCACTCCATTGTAAGGTTGACAAATAATAACAATAATCAGATGTGAATTCCCTTGATATTATTATTACTATCGAGCTTCGTATAAAATATATTAATAATCTAATTAACTTGCCTAATTTTGTATGAATATCACTCAATTAGCGATTTCCTGATTCACTTTTAACCGGATGATAATCATTATGATTAACCAAATGACCCTAACCTTCAATGGTTACTCAAATTTCATCTTCAATTTACCTCTTACTTGGCCTATTCACACAGATATACATATTAATAAGCTAATAGTTAAAAAAGAAGACAATTTACTATGTAACAATCATAAATCAACTTTAATTTAGTTAAATTTAAAGCAAAAAACTTGATTCCCAAGCAATTCAAAACTAATGGTTAGAAGCAGAAAATTAAATGTAACTGTAACAGTTGACTTATCCTGATTTACATTGGGTTACATTGATTTAAACTTATCTAAGCTTATTATTTCACTCGTAAGTGAATTTTATTATCCAACTGACAATTTAACGTTCAATAAATCAATTGTTATAAAATTAAATCAAAGCAGCATCCACAAATTACTATAACAATTGGTACTTTTACCGGTACTTCAGTGCTTACACTATCAATCTATCGACGTTTCACAAACACTTTATCTACATTTACCATGTAAAGAAAGGACGATTAAAAGATGTGAACATTGATACAGAAGATACAAGAACTACATTGATTTCAGATCTAATGTACAAAGGCGAAGCTTGAGAGCTCAACTCATTGAAACGACAAAAGTGAAAAAATCAAGACTAATTGGACTGACCATTAGTGTTAAAGACAATTTGATCAAGAAGATTGAAGCTTTACTTGATTGTTTATGGTCAGTGTTAGTCTATTTTTTCACTTTTGCTGTTTCAATTATCTCGCCGGTAGCTGATGAATCTATGAGTAACAATCATTCTGATATACCAGTTCCAATAACCTAGTGTTTATCATGCTCTGAGTTGCTTATATTAAAATAATTAGAGACTAATTGGTTATTTAACTAATTAAATGTGTGATTATATCAGTTCATTAATGATTGATAATTAAAAGTGTAATCATGGATTTTAACGTGCAATCAAAGTAAAGACTCATTTTGTTTTGTACAATCGAACAGACTAATTATTTAAATCGATTTCAATGTCTACAGATTATTTGACTGATTATATTTAGAGTTAACACTCAAAGGCAGTTTTGATTGTTACACAGTAAATGAACAAAATAATTCAATTATTGTGACAAAAAACACTTGACAATTAATGATGAAAGTAAACCTAAAGGTCAAATATTAACATCTTAATGATTGATTAATCAAGATACATGAATGTCTAAATTATAATTAACTGCAACAATAATTGTGAAAAAACTGAGAAAGAATGAAATAATGTTCAGTTGAGAGGGCAAACAAATAATCAAAAACCTTATAACCAAGTCTATGGTAACTTGAACATTGTATTGACAGGAAAAGACAATTATCTGAATTAATTGAGGATTTAATTAAATTGCAACTAAATTAGGCTCTCCTTTGATTGTTGCATTGATGATCGTCTAAAAATAGATTACTAATTTGATTATTAACGTGATAATAACTATAAATGTTGTGAGCAGAAACACAAATATATAGAGAGAGTGAAAACCATATGATTAAAATTGGTTTGAAAAACAAATGGCTTCTTCAATTTCAATCTAGTTTACAATCAATTCACCTTGTAAATTGATTATGATTAACAATTAGTAGATTAATATGAAACAAATTGTCCGAATCAACTAAAATAATTAGTCGATTGTCATACATTTGTCTAAGAGAATTGAAAATATTGATAAGTCAGACTTCTTTACCAACAATCAACTAATTGTTTATTAAACATATCTTTTTGTCAATCTTTTTGTTCTCACCGTTGGGTAACCATTATTAATCAAATTAACGGTGATTTAAGGTAACAAAAGGTAAAACTAGAATTGGGTTCAATGGAAATGCTAGGTTTTTCTGGTAAACTGTTGCTTGATTCAACAAGCAGCCTTGATCATTATTTATCGAGGCTTATTAAAATTGTAAGTTAACCAGATAAATTTTCATCTTGATCAGTTGATTATTTTTTCCCTGTTCCAGTCAAAAGTGAATTGCGTATTTAACATTTAAAAGTTATATTATTTCTTATGGTGATAAACCATAATCATGATTATGATAATGGAAATTTTTTCCCTCTGATTCATTTTAGCAAAATTGAAATCCAATTTACCATAAATAGTAATGTAAGCTTCTTTATCTTTGGTCAAAATGTATTCCAACCTTTTCTCAATGAAAGTCACAATCAGTTTGCTTTTGTTTTAAAATAATTTCTAACAATCATTGAACAATTATCAGTCTACTTTGAATTCAGTCAAAGTTATAATTTCATTTTCCATTCCAAATCTTATCACAATTTGTTACCATTACATCATTAAACAAAGCATTTAAAAGGCAATGTTAACAATACAAATCAGTAAAAGGTTTACCTTTAACCTGTTCAACATTTTATCCGATTGTCTTACTTTTGTAAAATTGCTCAATTTTTTACATTATTATCAATCAGGTTCAATCACTTCATCTGATAGTATTGAAACAAACAGATTCATTGGAAAATCCCAGCTTCCAAAATGATTAAGAATCGACAAATCACCAAGATTCAATGAAACCTGAAAAAAAGAAATAAGATTTAAATTAAAAATTGGACTGATTGCATTCATAATAATCAACAGGTTCGGTGCAGAAGATCAATGTTATGCACCAATTTAGTAATCAAATTGATCTTGTAGCTGATTTTGATATTGACAAAAATAATAACAATAACGCTTGATTATCGGCTTGTATTTGTATTTATATTTTCTAAATCAATATTGTCTCTAAATTGTTTCTATTAACAAGTGATTAATCGATATATCTCTCTCTGAGGTCCCTTTTGTTGTGTCACTTGATTGATAACTGAGAGTTAAAATCAGTTTACTCAAACTGACATCCTAATCTACAAAATAACAATTTATCTCTGTCTAACAAATTGGTTAATTTGCCTGGCAAAAATAAAATTCAACTGAAACTCAACTGTATATTGAAACATTAACTATTCAAATTGTTGAATCAACTTGTTAAATTGTTAAGTCTTGAACCATTTAACATTGAAACAGGTAAATAGCAAGTTTAACAATTTAAAAATTCAACAAAATTGATGCTTCAATACGATTGAGGTTTCGTGTAAAACTCAATTTGTTTACATAATCTACTTTTAACTATCCTAAAGTTGATTGTAATTGTAATCCATAATCACTTTTGATTCCACAATTTTGCTGTACCTCAATCCAATTAGCTTAATTGTTCTTCATCGTATCCATTTCTTGTATTATTTGGTTTACTTCATTTCCATTAGCTTTCACTGCTTCTTGTGTCCATCCAAGTTGCCCTGAAATTAAATGAAAAAATATGCATTAGAATCAATTCCTTTCATTTATTCAAAATCATAATCAGACTTAATCATATGGAATTTGTTATTTTCATTGGATTGTGAAATTCAACAATTTACGGCTAAAGTTGATCCAATTTACTGGAATCATCAAAATAGAATCCTTGATTCTTTTAATAATATTTCCCTCTTTTAATCTTTCGCTTTCTATTCTCATGATAATTTGATAATTAAACATTAATCAAACTGATCATTTTGATATTTCATTTTTTTCTCTGTAACTGGTTAATTGCATTCTACTCAGTAACAATTAGTTCACAATTCATGAATTATTTTGAAAAAATGGAAATTTTCGCAGTAGTTAAAGAGTTAAGCACTAGCTAATAATTTGGGGAAACTTTTACTATCGTTGAATCTATCATGCATTTATCAATTGAATTTAAAGCGTAACTTTCATCAAAATTTAAAAACTGAATCGATTAATTATTTGTTGTATTAAAATTATGAAAATTGTAAATGCAATACAATTTAGATTTGTCTTAATGGCGCAATCAATGATTCTGGGAAAGATACATTAATAAGGTAAATGAGTTGAAAATTATGAACTTTCTCCTTTCATGTGAATTATGGTTGTTAACAATACTTTCATTGTTTCTAAACTCACAATTTAACTGGGCAAAGTCGAATTATTTGATTTATATTTTGTTCTGTTTGTCTGATTTCGTACGATTTGTTCCTTCAAATAATATGGAATGAGTTTTATGATTTAATATAAAGATTATAGAGTTGTTGGACTAAAAAGTTGATTATATTTGATGTAGTTTTTGGCTAACAAAGCTTTTAGTTAACTAATCTAGTTAGACAATGAGATTTATCAGTCCAATAACACAAATCTCAGATAAGATGGTTGAATCAAGGTAAAATTTTCTGAATCATCTTTAACTGTTTTAACCTTTCAGTTTAACCCTCACATTAAGCAGTAATATTTCGTCAATAGCCATTGGCCATACCGTCGATACCGTCTTTGTGGCTACCCGTAACTGATGTGAGTTCAAGTTTAAACATTGGGTTAGGAGTGGATGAATAATCCATCATCTGATGATTGCAGGAAAATAAAACGAAGTTTATGTTAATGAATTCTCATCCTGAATAATTTTTTCATTGCGAAAATTCATTCCAATGATTGAAACAAAGATATACTAATTGTCAGAGCAAAAATATGAAAATGGGTCAAGATCAAGGTAAATTCCCGGATTAATCTGCCAGGCCACTGAGGTAGATTTTGATCTTGTTTTCTTTATAAAATTGATCGAGAAATTGTGAAATTGCGAGAAATTCCTACCCATAAGCTGAAATACGGTTCATGTAAAGGTTACCGTTCCTAACGGGTGAAGGGAATTAACCTGAGAAAATAAAAAAAAGTAAAGATCAGATAATCGAAATATTAATAATTTTTGCATGGTTTACTGCAAATCACTGTTGGAGGTAACATTTGATTATACTCGTAAAAAATCAATGTTTGATCGGACAAAAGAAGGGGAAATAAATCAATCAAGATGAAATTAATTTATAATTAGCCTGAAAATGTTAAAAAAATTACATTGACATTGATAGATGAAAGAAGAATAACAAATAATTACCCTTTTCTATGTTGTTGTGGTTATTGTTGTTGAATAGCTTTATCTTACTCCACTTGTGACATAAAGCATTTGGAGAAATTCTATTGCCATACAAACCTTAGGTGAGTTGATTAAAATTGATATTTACGCTGATATTTGATTCACTGGAATTGTGATCATATTTCGGTACAATTAACAATGCCAGAAGTTTTACATCATCCCTCCAAAATTTGCTTACTGCAAAAGCAAGAATCAACGTGGTTGATTTGAAGTTGGTAAGGACAAGCTTACTAAGAGGTTCAAATGTAAAACAAAATGGCTGGGTAAACGCGGGAATTGATTTATTGCGTTGTAAGTCTGTAATGAAATTATTTGTTTTAATTAAAGATCATTTGCAAGACAATGGGTGACTGAGTGTCACTTGACAAATAATTATAAACTATTAAACCAGTTGGTTGATAGTAACAATGTACAAAAAGTAATTTGATAAGATATTTACCATTTTCATTTGGCTGTGTTTTCCTGTGATTAGCCCTTGGTAATCCGATCGACGATGGGAACGTGGTTATTGTAATCAATTAAAGCTGGGTAAAGGCCATTAATTTGACAACCATAAGATCAATAATAATGTATTAAGGGAATGGCGATTAACGGTGTAACAATCAAGTAGTGTTGTTATTTTTTTGTAGTTGTTGGTTGTCAGCTTTTTTTGTTTCCCTCGATAACCAATTGAGAAGTAACAGCTTTTGTAATGGAGATACTTTTGTCAAGTGGAAGCATAAGATTAACAATTAACAAATTAACACGTTAAAGTCTGAAGAATAAGTTAATCAATGTTACATTTCTTGTAGTAATTGGCCTTTCTTTCGACATTATCTAATAATCACAATGACAATGATTTCTCGATTAACAATTAGCGCTACTTTAATTGTTTTCTTGGTTATCAGCTTCTTGTTCTCATGTAAGATGATTCAATCAAGATGGCAGCATCAATGTTGTCTTTTCTTTTGTCTTCTTTCAGATAACTCGTCATTGTCTTTATTTTTCTTCTTCCCTTCTGTTAAAACATCATTAATCCATTAATTGTGATTTTACTAAACATTTGCTTTTTTTAACAATTGTGTCTGCCTTTACAACAGGCTGTTTGGTTCGATGTGATTCCGTTAAAATTTGGAACCTTGACTCCAATCGACATGAGGCTAACAAATGGCTCTGGGATGGCAGTTTATGTCCACAAGATCGGATTATTTATCCAGATGAAACCGTTATTTATATCGATAAACTGGTTCGCAATCAACAAATAGTGAGTTTTACAAAACTTGTGTTCATTTTCAATGTTTGTGTAAACAATAATGTGAAACTCTCAACTCTGAAATTAAGGTCTTGCCCAACAATGGAGAAATAGTGTTGGATGACAATCTTGATTTTATTCAAGCAAATGATGCTGCTGTTTCTGATTGTGAGCCTCTCGGTGAGTATCTTTAAAAATTTAAAACATTTCTCTTGTTGGTAGCATCCATAATCATTGAATTGATAACTAATTAGATGGTGAATTTTGCAAGATTTGAATTACTTGCTACCGTTGAAGGTGAAATAAATGAATAACTAGCATAATGATTTATTGGTTGAAGTGATGACAGAAAATCAGATACGACTGAATGATGATTGAAGAATCATTGCAATATGACATTACAATTGAAGAGTAATTTCTTAGTTCCATAATTAGCAATTTCCGATTATCGATTGAGATGTCGTGAGAATTAGGTAGCTGACTAAATTTCTTTCCGGTTTCAATTATTTTTTAAGCATGTTTTGTATTTATCATTGATTTTAATGTAATTTAAATTTCTTATTTTGTTTTTTAATTAAATATCTTTGTTTATTATAGATCGCAGATTCAAGTTGATTTCCGGTGAATGGATGGATCCCATGGTCTGGAACCAGACATTGGCTGGCATTGTTGTCAGTGGAAGTTGGGCAAATAATCCAATTCCTCATGTTGACCGTATTCCGTGTACTAAAGATCGAATCGTATTTCCTAAAGGATTCACGTTTCAAACTTTTGTTGATTTTAGTGAGAATAATCTGAAAGTTAAATCTATCCAGATAAATGGGGTAACATTAAATGATCAAGAATTCCAATCATTCATTAGATCAAATTCAGGTCGTTATGTCTTTGCGATTCCCACTTCTAAAACTCTTACAATTGATCCTGATATTGGTAACGATTGTGACACTGGGAACGGCTGTTCTTGTGATAATAGAGCAACGAAGTTTGTCAATCGAATATGTAAAGGTGTCAAATGTTCTCCAGTAAATTGTGTAAATCCGATAAAACCAGAAGGACATTGTTGCCCACTATGTGGTGGTTTGATCAAATTAACCGGAATTTCAAAGGTTTCTGATCTATCTGACTTCAAAAGTTATTTTGACAACTTTTGGTCAACTCGATATCCAGGGACAGTTGGTTATGCTTCAATCAGTCCACAGACATATACCCTTGAAATCATAATAACTGAATTGGAACAGTCAGGATTAGCAAGTCGTTGCGTGCAGCATTTGTATGAAGACTTGTCAAACGATGATAACAAACTAGGATTACATTATAAATCTATAGAAATCAAAATTTCAAATTCATCGGCTAATGAATCATTATCTTTTTTTGCTGTCTTTCTTATTACTGTACTAATCATTCTGATAATTTTTGGTTTCATAATGTATCGACGTCGATTTGGTATAACTCTCACTTCAATCTGGAATAGATCAGCCTTTTCAAATTCTCAATTTACGTTTATAAGATTCCAAGGATTGGACGAATCTGAAAGACTTGGATTGGAACTTGGATTATCTAACCAGCCTCACTCAGATGAAGTAACTATTAGTTCATCCTCTTCAAAACCTATTCTCAAGTCAACATCAGCATTGTTTTCAATTTCTGAGGAAAAAGTTTCCATTGGTGGTGAAATCTCTGAAAATGTATCAACAGACGAATCTCAAGACAATCAAGTTGAACTAGAAACTGATCTTGAACCAAGATTAACACATGACAAAGCTCTTCTTCTCGATGTTGTCTCTCTAGAGCAAGATTAATTTAAATTGGATGCAAACTCATCATTATTTTCAAAATTAATAACAAATTGTAAATTTATTGAAACTAATAAAAGGACTTTCTAAAGTCTTCCTCCTACAAATTTAATAGTTACCTAATTAACCTATAAATGTTGTAAAAAGTGATTTAGATTGACTAAATGGACGAAGTTTATTTTGTTGTAACCTCGTTTAACCCCTTTTGGCGTAAAAGACAGAATCAACTGAAAAATTAGTTCATTTTTTAATTGAATTTGAATAATAAACTAATTAAATGTTGTTTCGAGTTATTAGTTTACAATTCGTGTGGTCAAATTAAATTTAATAGATTGGATGAATGAGAGATGACATATTAGTTGCTAACCTTTTTTTTATCAAATGAAACCTTACTGGGAATATTCAAATTGTCAATTTTGGATGAATAGTGAATAATCCAGATTTATCTATTCTGTTTCCATCATTCAGATAGATTCCATGAATTGTGACACAGTCATATTCAAATGCATCATATTCATTTACAAGTCTTCCCAATTGAAAAGATTTTGTTACATCTCAAGTATAAAAGTAGTCTAATTAGTGTAATTGAGAGTCAGTTAATCTTGAGCGTTCATTGGATACACTTTTGTTCCAGTAAATAACTAATTAGATTCAGTGCCCAACAGTAAATTCAATTCAGTATGCAAACAATTATACTAAAAGTATTTACACTCTTTTTGATTGGAATAACAATGGTAAGTACACTGTTAATTCTAGGTGAAAATTGAGTTACATGATACAATCATTGGATGTGTTATCAACTTGTCATTCTTATATTATTGTCCAGGTTAACACAAGACCATTTGATAATGATGCAAGGATAATACGCTTACCATTCAACTGGGATAATCAGATTCAAGATAAAGGTAAGCTCGTGAGTTTATACTGAAATTTATTTGGTGACTTGTGACAATCTTTTCATTTCTGTTGTTTTTTTATGTTGAAATAACCGACAGGCGATCCAATTTGGCAATTTTATCCATCAAAGCAAACAACAATTTATAGTTATGATGAGTTTCCGGTGATTAAAGAGAAATCCAAGAAAAATAAAATTGATCCATTGAATGGATTGGTGGTGGGATAAACATCATTAACATGATTCCTTTGGATTTATGTGACTTGTATTGTGATCCGTCTTGGTAAGCGATAATTTATCAATGGAATTAAAATGGCAAAATCTTGTGTTGTAACTGGACTTGGTTCAAATTAAATGTTGATTGGATTGATGATGGTTTCCGTGAAAACATGAATCAAAACAGGACTTATTTTGAAGTTGATTTTCAAAAAGGCAGTCTAACAATAAATTAATTTTACCCAGGTTGGTCATCCATCAGAAGCAATTTTAGTTTCCATCTTATTAATGTTACTGTAAGCATTCCACCATTATAATTGTAAATCTAATTCGTTAAATCTGAAATAAAAAACTATTTAAACAAAATTTTGACTCATAACTGAAATATTTTGTAAATTTTTTGATTAACTTACAAGATTCTCACCAATCACCAACTTTCGACTGTAATGCCAAGATATCAAATAACATCTGCAATTCAGCTTGTATTAAATTGAATAGAAAATTCTTAATTTTAGCTCGTCGGAAACACACTAATTATTGAAATCGATAATAAATTCAAAATCAATGATTCGAAATCATTAATCATTAAAATTATCAACAAAAAATGATTTAAATTTTTCGATTAATCGTTTTTTTCCAATCTATCGAAAAACTAGCGGAAAGTCGATAAATTCGGTAAGTCACTGGTTACTTTGATTATCATTTTTTTATCATAATTATTGATTGATGAAAAAAATTACTAAATCTTCAATTAATATGCAAAACTAAATCGTAAAATTATTTACAATTATTTACTCATAGTTAGTGAACTCACTAAATCCAAATAATAGAAGGATATTAAAAAATCATACCCATTTTGATTAGTTGCCGGTCTTGAATTGCGAATCAAATATCTAATAATTAATAAGCTTTTATTGTAAATTAGGGCTCTGTTTATTGCATTTACAATCTGATAATTGCTTGGCTCTTAATAGCCTTCAGTCTATCAGATTAGTATCAATTAATAAAGGTGAAATTAAAAAACATTTGCTTTGATCCTATTTAATTGCGGGTATCAGTTTTCTTCAGCTACAGGATTGGCTCTCAGTATCTTTTTCAAATTTATTTTTGTTCAAAATACTATTTAACCCGTTAATTTAATTCATGACTGTGTTAACAATTTGTTGAAATCAGATCTGGACGTGTCAATTATGGTTTGGATTTGTCATTTATAATGATAGATATTTAGAGCTGAAAATCGGATATCTGGCCCATTATCAAGCAATGTTTCCTTGTAAATCAAAAATGCTCACAATCACTCAGAATCAGGTTTTATATGTGATTTAATTAATTTGAAGAGTGAGACACTTTAAATCAAAGGTTTGAGCAATCAACTGATAGGTGGAAAGACATACTATTGAAAGTATAAAAAAGATATGATATCGATTCAGGTAATCAATTGCCATTGATCCTCTCTCTTCAAATAAAGATTATCGCTTTCCAACTTGACCTATTCAATCATCTTCAGCTGATTCTAAAGTTAACTGTTTCTCTTGTTTATCTGTCTTTTAATTAACCATTGTTAGTCAAATTTATTTGTCTCGTTGTAACAGAGATGACTTTAGTTCGTTTTATTAAAAATTCTCGTAATAATGACACCTTAATAGCTGGTGATTTTATTTTTCGACGCAACAAATGCAGAGATGAAAAGGTTTACTGGAAATGTAGGAAAGCCAACTGTCCTGCAAAAATAACTACCCACAATGGTAAAGTGATGGGCCATTTCTTGAGACATAATCATGATGACACTAATCAAGAGGAGATTACTCGTTTAGAAGGGCTGTCACCACCAACAAATTATCAAGTAAGAATGATTTTTAGATCTAAAATGAAATCTATATATGATACTAATTCACTTTTCTTGTTCATTCTTTTTTTGCTCTTGTTTTCATATTAACCTATCAATGCAGCAAATAGCCCAAGATGATGAAGTTAGTCAACAAGTGTTAGTCAATCCTGCAGAACCTTTCGCCGAGTATTCTTTTAATAGCTCTGGAAGTAGTTACATGGAAACATCAGCTGAAGAACCCACGTTACAATGTGATCATAATCAACTAGAACCAAGTACGAGTAAAATCCAAACGAATTCACCATCTACCTCATCGTCTCTCCAATCAGCGGTTAAGGAAATCAGTGAATCACAGAAAAAAATTGAAGAATTAGTAAACAATCTTATAAGCTCGACCGAAAGTGATTCTCTTCAGACGGAAAATTTGAGATTAAAAGTTGAATTGGAACAAGTTGTTCGAGATTGGTCTACCGAGATGGAGGCAAAGGAGTTACGGTTACAAGAAGAAACAAGGAAAGCTGAGCAAGTTCAAAAATTTTTAGAAATGCAATTAAACGCTGAAAGAGAGGAAAAGCAAAAATTGGAGCTTGAGAACGAACAATTGAAACAATTAATTCAACAGTACGAGATTCAAAATAAAGAAGATGAGGAACAAACTTACACTTTAGAAGAAGTAACTGATCAACTATGTCACTCCGATGATGTTTAGTTAAACAATATTTATCTGAATCTGTCCCGGTTTTTTTATACCAAGATGTATCAACAATTCTTGAATTCAACCATTCAACCATCTTAAATAGTCTTTTTCTTTATCTCATCTCCAGAACAAATACAATTCTGTATTCTCAGCGGAAACCAAAGACAATTTACATATACTCATCATTTCAAGAATCTCATGACCATCACCTTGTTATACTTTCTGTTCTTGCTCTTCAGACTTACGATTTTTTGTCGTTGAATTATTCCATGGAAACAACCACACTTTTTTTCTACTCAGTGATAGTGCAATTCGAATTATAATCAAATTGATAGTATTATATTGACTGAATCAAATAGGAACAACTTGGTGTAATTAATAGAACACAAATGCTTGACTTGTTTTTTTTTAATTTTATATTTCTTTTATTGTCAACAAATTATGGAAGATGAAGATGGAGGAATCAAAAATGCCATTAGATGCTTATTAAGATGTCATGAATGATAATAGAAGGATAATGAAATAAAATATCTACTTTTGTTCGAATCACAGTTTATCTGTATCTAATTCCCATCTCATGCACGCGCATTTAAAATTGAATAATTACTCTATTCTGCTGAGAAAAATTCAAATTAACTAGGTGATCCTACATATTCCAAGCTTAAACCAACAGTTAAAACAAACAGTTTATATTAGAGACACTTAATCACTTTATCAGACATGAAATTGTTTCATTAGCCGTATAGAACTTTAACCAACAGCTTATGTTTGCTGTTTTATCAGCGACCGAATTAATTATTCCACGAGACGAAGTCTCAAATAAAAGGTTGCTAACTCTTTCGATTGAATTGACTTTGATACTTTCCCTAAATTCTAGTGAAACTTGCATTTAATTAAACATTGACTCACTAACGCAGATAATTTGTTCAAGCCTAGACAACAGGACTGAAACAGATAAATTTAACAAAATATTTATTAAATTGAATATATTCGATACTTTTTTACGAATAGAATAGAAAATTAGATTTAAATACATTAAATTGATGCGTGGTGAATTATGGAGGGATTTCATGATAGCTTTGAGTTTGGTGAGTTCCATTAAAAACATAAGATATCTATAAATACATATTTATATGAATTAATGGTATTTACAAAATTGTTATTTACAATTATGTGATGGTATGTGATGATATGTGAGTGACTAAATATTTTTCTTTCGTGATTTGTTTGTGCGCTTTTCGCTTGCGAGATTTGAGGTAAGTTTAGTTAGCACTAAGTAGTGAAATTGACTTGTATAATGAAATTTGTGCGCTGGACTATAGATGAGAAAAATCAATTTGATGAGCAATAAGATCAATTTTGTAAAATATTGGCGTGCTGTCAAAGTGGTGGATCGTTTGGGTGACGAAGTCTAATCCTATTTTCCCCACAATCTGTCCAAGTTCCATAATATTCAACAGGTACCATGTATGCATCACTGTTGTTCATTTGAAGAGAATCGTTATTGTCACTGGTTCTTTGTTCAAGTGGTGATGATATGGGTGTAGAATTGAAAAAGTTATGACGATGCTGGTATTTTGGGCTGTCTGGATTGGTACGACCTGGTCGGATAATCCTATCAACATCAGGACAGTGAGGCCGAGGACCAGGTTCAGGAGTATATGTAAATGTAAGACTAGTTGAATAAATGACACCATCATTACGGACCAAAGAAATAGGTACTTGTGTTGGTTGTCGGACCCATTCCCAGCCTTCTCTTATTTCAGAGATTTGAGGTATAACACAGAGCAAACTTTCCTGGCATCTGAAAAACGTATGAATAGAAAAGCTTTAATATATTGTAAAATTGGATGAAACATTTTTAATTTTCATGTTTCCTTTTAGTTGATAAATTTGTTGGTTGAAGAGAGATGAGAAATAAATGTAACACATCCATCTGAATAATCAAATATTCAAGCAGTAAAGAAATACAATGTAAGAGAAAATACCTGTAGAAAGTTTCTGCCTCGACTTCACCAAACCAGACTTTTAGTGATTCATTGAAATTTTCACCATTCAATTCTAGCATGGCAACATCACCTCCACCATTCATATTTAAACTATGAACGATAGGGACCGGAGTAACTGCGTCCTTTATGAGATTCATTCCTTCATAGAATGTATATTCTGCTTTATCTGTACTTATGATTGTCCATGAGGCTCCATCCGTTAAAACTTCCTTATTTTGACCATTATTACATGCTGTTGCTTGGAATTGGATGATTTTATCTTGATTAAGGCATAAATACATCCTTTCGGTATCTTTCAAGTAGAAAGCGCATTTGTGCAATTGAGATACTGGATCATCAGCGTCCAATAAGGCTTCTTGTTTATCAACTTTTCGTATGATCTGTTGGAATAAAATTAAGAAACGAAAATTGTGAAATCATTTTCCCAAAATTTTTTTACTCTAAAATACACAATTACTTACCAATCTTGGAAGAGCTACACCAGTAATAGCGTCAACAAGTTTAACAGTTGAACCATAATGAATGAAACCGTCTTGGACGGTGAATTCCTCTGACTCAGCTTCGTTATCATCAACTAAATTGAGGAAATGTTAATTAATACAATATAATATTCATTAAAATATTACTCAACGGAAAAAAAACAAAATTATTCACAAACAAGTTTTGCACTGAGATTAATTTAAATACATGATGTATATGCATTATAATGTGAAGTCAATCGCTTTGAACGTTAATGTGAGCTACAGTAAATCACAATATGGAAATTTAAACATGAGATTAAACTTTTGTTAATTTTTGTAAGAATGGTGATATAGTCTTTTGAAAGGTAGCTGATCATTCATCTATTTTGACGGCTAGCAAAAATGCATGAAGTTTTCTGAATTTACATCTAAAAAGTTGAGTGTGAGTTTAAAATGAATTATTTAAAATCATAGCAATAGCAAGAAAATCTGTTAAAGTCGGTTAGGATTAAACTTACGCAAGTGTATTGTAAACGCTGACCATTGAGTTGAGCTGGCATGGAAATGCTTATTTTCCACATGTAAGTACTTTGTGCTTACAGTTTGAGATCTCAATCGGTTGAAGAGTGCAACTTTGGTTCCTGAGCCGATACACACTAGAATAAATAAATAAAAAAACAGAGCAGACGTGAGTTTCAGCCAGATGCATACACAGTATTTCAATAATGAATTTCAGATTAATAACTTACAGTCAGTATTTTTGAGGGATTGTTTCTTTTTAGATGGCTTGGAAATAACTTTGATTCTTTGAGAATAGAAGGTTCCAATATCATCACTATTAGAATAAAACATTTTGACTGATAGCATGAAATGTTTCCTTTTGTCAGAATCACTGATGAATAATGTTTTGGCCATACAAAAGTTCTGCGAAAAGAAGGGTAAAAATATTATTAGATAATTCCAAGCCAGAACGCAAATATATACAACCACAAGTTTGTTGTCAAGTTTACCTCTCCATTGAAATGCAACTGTTGCATTTCTTGCTCGGGACTTCCAATGCCAATAAATGCACAAACTTGAGCCCCTTCTTCTGAACATCCTTCTTTGATCATTCTTTCTTTTCTTTCCTTCCATCCTTCCCCAGTCAAATAAATACACGGTGGCGGACAAAAGAAACGCTTTTCTGATCCATATGATTTCTGGGCAACTTTGGCATGCAAGATGATCACTTTGATATCCTTTTCTACCTTTTCTGATTTTGATCGCTCAGCAAGTTCCTAAAATAAAAAAAGAAAAATGGTTAAAAGAACGACATTAAAATTTAAAAACTAAAAAATTTGATTTGAAACATCATTTAAACAACGGTTTTGAGAGAAAAGTTAACAATAAATGGATAAATCATAACATATTTGTAATTTCCAAGTTTGGACTACCACTTTCAACTACAATTTGTGGTTTTAAATGATGGTTCACATGAGCTCATAGTTTACTTTGATAAATTAACTAGAATTAAAATTTAAACTATAGCGACATTGTTTAAATACAAAATTTTTCAGTCAACTTACCGCTTTTTCAAAAAGATATTTTCTCATAGCTTCACGGGTCAAAACATGCTCCGATCCACTGGCTTGGAAGGAATTATTTTCCTCATTGGGTATCGCGTACATTTCAAAAAAATACAAGATATTAAATAAAAATCTCGAATGTCAAGATCAATAATCAAATTTTTCATGAAGAAATAAAAACAAACAAAATGTTATTTCTTGAAAATGTTAACAAAAACAAAAAAAAACAGAAACTTGTGGCTTTTGTAGCTCCATCTGTTGAGCAATTTTTTAAATAAAATAAACTTGTTGAAGTTAAGTTTATCTTCTTCTCTCTCGAGTGAGAATTACTCTCTTCATGTCTCTCCTCCCCTGTCTTTCGTATAATCTTTCGCATTATCTGTCTATCTACTCTTGAGAGAGTGAGAGATGAAATTTTAGTGTGTTTCAATTCATTTTGTTCAAGTCTTTTTTCTCAACTTTTCTCATTTATGTTGAGTATGAAATTTTACTACCAACCGAAGTTGAAGAGAAACTAATTTTATTTCTTTCGTTTCGTTTCTCGCTGTGATTATCTCTCCAACGTATTTACTCTCCTTTCTCTCTCCCTCACCAAACGATATCATTCATCATCATCGCCTCACTCTCGTTCTCTCTGTGTTCTTTTCATATCGTTGATTCTCCTTCTTTTTATCCTATCATTTTCACTTTCTCTTTTTCCAATCATTCTCAACTCTTTCACTCAACTTTTTACAATATCATCTCCCATCCAGACGTTTAGTCTAACTAGTTCTCTCATCATCATCATCTCTCCCCTCTTTAATCTCTTAGTGCTACAGTTTTACTATTTGATTTTAACCCTATCCTGTCATTGTTGTCGTTACTTCTCTCTCTCTCTCTCTCTCTTTATCTTTCTCCCTTTTTCTCGTTCTCTATCAACATTGTATACATTCAAACAAACACACAAAAACACACTCTCTCACTCTCTATATCTCAACTAATATGATCTCATTGAGTGTCTGATGTATAAAATTAACTTCTCAATTGATTCTCTTTTGGGACTTGATGCTGTTTCAAAGGAAAATGAAAAAAACCGTTGCCGTTTGGAGGACAAAAGAGGAGAAAGACTCTCTTCAGGAGAAGGAAGAAGAAGCCCAGACATTACTGGTGATACTGGTGACGACATTTCTGCTAATAACGGCAGTGGTTATGAAGATGGAGAAGGAAGTGTTAACATTAGCAACAACAACAACAACAATAACACAAGTGAAGAAGGTCGAGATGGAGGTGGTGTCTTTATGGTCACTACCGATAGTGTTATCCATATATCTGAAGATTTGAAAAGTTGTTCCATTGTTGGTAGACCTTTATCATCTCCACTTGGAAACCTTGACTCTTACAGGAGTCCAATGTCGAGCCATCATCCTCTAACCTCACCAGCAGCATCAATAGTCAAATCAGAGGAATCCCAAATGTCCGTTGTTTCCAATGAATCTCAAAGTGCTGGTGACACATCAAGTTCCATTGCCTTAGTGTCAACAGATTCTCTTGTTGTTATTGGGTCCAACGCAATTGGTGGTAATAGTAGTGGTCTTGGTGGTGGTGGAGGTGATGATGGTCTTGGCAGTAGTAGTGTTTCCAGGGGCTCACCTATTGGAGGTAAAGGCTTAACAAAAGAAAAGACAAAGAGGAAGGAAAAGGAAGGACCTTACTGCGCCAAGTGCAAAGTTCATTTTGAATATTTTGAAGTGAAAAACCATAAGGATAAATGTGCAAGACGTTACTGTCAATGTCGTATTTGTAAGCTTATCGATAAGGGTAAAAATTTACGAGGAAAAAAGAAGAAAGCAAATCCATCGGAAGCCAATTCATCGAGCCAACAACAGCTCTCCGAAGGTATGTTAACAACCTTTTCTCAAATTTGTATCTTTTTTTCTTCTCATCGCGTTCATGTTATTATTTATTCTCTTCTTTCTCTCTCTCTCTCTTCTCACCAACAATTAAACTTAACTATCATTCATTAACCTGTTGTTAGCTTCTCTCTCTCTTCTTTCTGTCTCTCTTTACTCTCTATCTCTTCCATCAACCTTACCTGCTGAATCTTTCAACAGTTTTACTTTCTGCTTTCTTGCCTTCCTGCTGTCTTTAACCAACTACCCTTTTCTTCCTCCTCTCCTGAATCTGGTGTAATTATAATTATTCAATGTTTGATCATCATTTTAATCAACCTTGATAATCAAAAAAACCTAAATATGTTTAAACTGTTTCAAAAAAAGAGATGAGTTTGTAAAAGCTAAAAGTTACTTTTCAATCAATCAAATGACGCAACCCTTTTTATCTCACTATTGAGCTTATTTCATTTAACGTTAGATGGCAACCATGAAAATTCAAACGCTTTTCAACTCTTTTTTAGTCCAACATTAAAACAAGCTAGCTGATTATTCATCTATTACATTGCCTCTCAACTGAATGAAATTGCCTGAATTATCATCTAAAAAATTTAGTGTGAGTTTAAAATGAATAAACTCATAGCAATAGCAAGAAAATCTGTTAAAGTTGGTTAAGATTTAAACTAACGCTGACCATTGAGTTGAGCTGGAAATGCTTATTTTCCACATGTAAGTACTTTGTGCTTACAGTTTGAGATCTCAATCGGTTGAAGAGTGCAACTTTGGTTCCTGAGCCGATACATACTGGAATAAATAAATAAAAAACAGAGCAGACGTGAGTTTCAGCCAGATGCATACACAGTATTTCAATAATGAATTTCAGATTAATAACTTACAGTCAGTATTTTTGAGGGATTGTTTCTTTTTAGATGGCTTGGAAATTACTTTGATTCTTTGAGAATAGAAGGTTCCAATATCATCACTATTAGAATAAAACATTTTGACTGATAGCATGAAATGTTTCCTTTTGTCAGAATCACTGATGAATAATGTTTTGGCCATACAAAAGCTCTGCAACAAGAAGGGTTAAAAATATTATTAGATGATTCCAAGCCAAAACGTAAATATACAACCTCAAGTTTGCAAAATTTCCGATCATAAATTCATCAAAACTTATCAGTTGACAAATTTGTTGAGACTAGAATGTGGAGAACTTCAAAAGACAAATTTTCATGTAAGATGAAGTTCCATTGAAATGCAACTGTTGCTTATGAACTCACTTTTAGTTATTTTTTCATTAGCAAATCTTGCAATTAATGTTTAACATGCAGTTACAAACTTTCAAATGTTGGTGAAAAAAGAGATTATTTAATTCAATTCGATAAGCTTTAGTAATTTGATTATTTGCTAGCTAATTGACTCAATCATTGAAAGAGTTGAAATAAAGTGTCGTCTTTATGGTCACCATGAAGATGTAAACTGATGAAAAGTGTTATTATTTCACGGCTGTATCAATATTGATGTAAACTGTCTCGTGTAACATTCAGAAATAAACTCTTACCTGAGAGCAAAGATTCAAATGGTTTCTCACTGTTTACATGATTTTTGTTTACATTTCATGTCACTTTTTTTTACCAAACAAGATTAATCATCCAATAATAATCCTAGTAATTTAGTTTTTTTTTGTTTCCGGTCTGATGAAACTGATAACTTACAATATATTCAATTGAATCGTTAAGCTTGAGTATTAAAGTTCATATTTTTTGCCAATTTCCAGCTAACTTATAAAGAAAGCAGTTGCATGGTAAAATGATGCATTAACTCACTTGATAGTATAAATTCAAGGTTAATTAAATCAGCTAATATTCAACTACATTGAAATACCACGAGTGCCAATCAATAAAGTTGCATTTAAAGTGTTCAGTTGAATCACTGAAAATGAACAGATAATTAGAGTTAGCTAATTAGAAGGTGTGAATCAATTGATGAAAGAAATGATGAAAAATTGTGATTATTTCCTTAAGATGGTCAACTATCGCCACCTAATATCATGATCTTTTCATTTGAATTGGAGGTTGATTGAGTTTACCTTTTTATCATTTCTATTGACACTTTTTTCTTCTCCTTCCATTAACATTGAATTTAAATTGTCTGGAAACTGAATATAAATCTGATAAATACATCAGTATATTAGTTACTTTGGACGTCTTTTTTTCACCATTTCTGTGTCTTAAACAAACTTCACATTTCATGTAATTTCAACCCTTTTATGCATCTCTAACCATTTTCATTTAGAGTTGAACTGAATCAAGCAAAAAGGTTAACAAGAAAGTCTCTGATTAATTAAAGTCTAAGACATTAAACATTCAAATAAAGTGACAAGTTGAATGTTGAACTGATTTGTGTGTTTGTACATTTGTGTATATTTCAACCTCAAATTAGTTCCCAATCATTTAACAATTTAGCAGAATCAGATTAAACATAAATCGCCGTTTTTTCTTGTCCTTTTCACATTATCTTGTTATACTGTTTTATATTGAAGTTAACATTGACTTAATGATCGCTAAACAATTGTTGGTGCACTTGAATTGGTCACCAATCAACAGTTGTGGGTTAATTGACTCTCGTATCAAGATAAAGATAGAGACAAAGATGAACTTGAAAAATGATATTCTCATGAAACTGTTTTCATGTGAAGCGTCAAATGCTGTTGAAAAGTGCATACAAAAATGAGATGTTAAATATTTTGTTGCAAATTTACATTGCCTGTTGATAACAATTGTCATGTTTCACTTGAATAAAGTTACTGTTAAGTTGATAACTGTTTAAACATACAGTTGTATAACCAGTTGAATGTCAGTAATTCAACTTGTAATTGATAGGAAAAGAAGAAGAAGAAGAAGAACTGAAATTGTAATGAAAAAGATGATCAACAACTAATTAACCAATTGATTTGACCTGTCAAATTGTTAGGTTAAATGTTGTAGCGAGCAAGCAAAAAAAAGAGAGACTCAAATAGCTTTAGGTGTTTAACCACTAAACTTTGATCCACTTTACCTGGTTAATATGCATTTGTGTAAATGTTACCAACCAAGCAACACTAAAAGGTAGAGACAAATTTAATTTCATTGTTAATAATACGGAAATAAAAGGCAAGGTAATTCACCGAGACATTGATGATTGTTTCTATGATACTTGAGTGTGTGTGTGTGTGATTATGAAAAATGATGTCAAAATGAAATTGAAGGTAAAGAGTTGTGCTGTCTGACTTAAACACGAGGTTAAGAGATGCTGATTCACGTGGTAACAATGAATGCGTATATAAATAGGAATCAGAACAAAATTATATCAGAGTAATTATAATATATTGAAAAGTTGCTTCAGGCAGTTGAGTATCATTTGGATTAGTAAAGCAGAATGAGAAAAAAAAGAGGTTTGATAATGTGATAAGTGAAAGATTGTTATTAGATCGACAAGTTGACAATCAATAAATGGAGTCTTTTTCATTTGTTCAATTCAATTGTGAGATTGAAACTTTGCCAATCCAACCAGGTAAGTTAATTAGACGTTCAGGTTTGTTGAAAGTAAAACAAGAAAAGTTAATCACAATGACAATGATTAAGTTGACAGATTTTTCTGTAAAGCATGATATAATGGTGTTACAAGTTCTGACTAAATTCATTATTTTTCACCAAATCATTTTGTTTTAAAACATTTAAGCTTGAGTTTTAATAATAGATTAATGGGAAGAGAAGTTTCAAATTTGAAAGTTTTTACATGATGAAAGGCAAGAACTGCGAAAACTCGAAAAGATTATTCATGAAGATCACAATGAATGCTTATCCAGCCTGAGGAATTACAGTGAAAGTAAAATGAATTGAATTTGTGGCCTTAATCTGGTTTACTTTGGTTAAGTTTTTCCCTTTGGAATCAGCTTTAACCGGTTCAACTTAAACTCAGTCTGGAAACTCTTTCCAATAACCATTCAGAATAATCATGAATGTTTGAGTATTCAGATGAAAGGGTAAAACTGTTGTCTCTCTTCTCTCTCTCTCATTATCATCCTTTTGTTATTTTGTTGGTCAATATCATCATTATCATCATTCGATTCCCTTCAGAGAAAAAGGTAAAACTAAAAAGATTTCAACTTTCCAACTCTGTGTAACTTCTTGATGATCATCCTGAGTATTCAACTTTTTTTTCTGTTCACTCTCTTTACCAAGGAAATGGCGAAAGTTTGCAGACAGCAGAAAAAAATGCCTCAAGGTTTGAATGAAGGTAAAAAAACGAGTAAATCAAATCAGGAATAAAAATAAGTGCAAAAATTTGGCCAAACAATTGAATATTTCCTTTATTTATATTGAAACATAATCAACATTTTATTTAACTATCTCTTCATTGTTATCTATTAGGCTTCATTATCTTATTGACTTTACAATTTTGCCCATTTTTCATTTGCTTTATAAAAATCACAAAAATGCCTTTTCAAATTATGCGCCTTTTTTGGTTCAACTCTTGTTTGAACTAATAACTTAGATTTTGCTTTTTCAAGTTTAACTTGTTAATGAGATTTTATTGAGTTAGCAACAACATATAAACAAAGGCTGAACATGAAGATGAACATGAAGATGAACATGAAGATGAACATGATGAAGAGAGGGAAAAAAGTAGGTCTCCAAATTGAGTCTTAAAGAGTTGGAGAAAGCAATGAAAAATGTTGAAGTGTAATATATTAATATGAAAAGATTGTATATAAAAAAGAAGCGGAATCAGTTACAAGGAAGAAGATGAAGTTTAAATAAGGAAAGGAAGAGACGAAAAATGAAAGTAGGAAGATGAGCAAGAAAATGACTAGACAGGGTGTTAGACAGGAAAAGAGAGAGAAGGAAAGAGAAGTGAGAAAGAGGTGGAGAGATGATAAAAAGAAGAGTAAATGTTTGAATTAAGTGGAGGCCTCAAAGGGCCTCTTAACCAGCTACCATCTCATCCTCATCATTATACAATCATCGAAACGTTTCTCCTTGGGAAACTGATTGACACGGATGATAATGATGAAGATAATTGAGATGATATTGAAGACGAGGAAAATGAGCAAAATGATTGCGATCATGATAATCAGAAACTTTCAATTCGATCAGGAAGAAGATGAAACGACAGTCTAATGATGAAGACTATTTGGTCAAAAAAAAGGTTTCAATGAACAATTTCAATCTAGAAATTGATCAATTTTTCAAGTTCAATTTTCCATTTTTATCTGATTGTTGGTTCAATTTGCCTGTGGATTTGCTGCATCATCTATCTGTTTCAATATTGTTACCAATTGAATCAATTATTCAACGATTAAATCCCTTGATTTATGATCTTTTCATTTTGAGTTACAGTTGGGTTCGAGTTTTGGGTTTCAAATGCATTTTCATTCAACTCAATTAATTATCAACATTTTTCAATGTTAATTGTCAACTTTGCTAATTTTGATAATACAAATTGATTTTGTTCATCTTTACAGTTAACTCTTTCATCTTTTGTATTATCAATTGAATCTTTATGAAAAGCAAGAAAACTTGAATTGCTTCCATGAAAATGCAATTGAAATTATGTTAATTTTGATTTGCAAATGAAAATTGGTTGAAAAAATAATATTCACTGAATGTTATCATTATTAGTTATCATTTATTGAATTGAGGTAATTTTCAATCTTTCATCAATAAATACACTTAACCTTCAACTGAATTGATTTCAAAATCCTTTTCATGGTACTTATCCAAAGAATCTGCAGATTTGATCAAAAAAAAATAATATGAATAAAAAGAAGAGAGAAAGATTTGAAAAATTGTTAAATCTCTCCAAACCTGTCAACCCTTTTTACCAAGAAAACTGGTTAACTTGAGTTTTACTGGTTTAAACACATATCATGATTATCTTGATTTACTATTGAATCAAGTATTTTATTGTACTTTTACCTGGTAAAATAGCGCGTCATAATTATCTGAACCTATTATTAAAACGGTAAAATGTGTTTACCTTGACAATGGCGATAAATGAAACAGATAATCTTATTCAATTGATTTGCATATTAACTCATCTTGTCACTATGAACCAGCTTTAATTTGTTTCACTCAATTGTCTAATTGGTGGTTCAATAAATCAACCATTTTTTTACCTAAATTTGATAACCTGTTGGATTGTTATACCGATAATTGATAGACTCATGAATCAAGGTGTTGTTGCTAAGGATATAAATCAAATGTTTAAACACTATTCAACTTGCAGTCATTTTTGCATTCATTTTTCAAATGGTCAAATGTTCAACTTAGTCTGTTAGTGATTAATTGACAATCTAATTGAATCATCAATTTGCATAAAACTGGTTCATTTTGTAAAATGTAATTATTACAATCAACTTTAATCGCTATTGTCATACAGTTACATTTTGTTTTATATCAACTGGTTCATCTCACAACTGAATAACCTCCATGAATATTAAACTTGACTCGTTTCTAGACTTGAGCTGGTTAAATCAGCAATTTACTTGATTATTGACATTTTGATCACTATTTAACTTATTACCTTTAATATTCATTTTTTTGCAAATTTTTCGCAACTTTTTTCCAGTTTTGGCTGTCAAGTTAATTTTACAGTGAATCGTTTCAATTGCAATTTGATTATCATTATGAACATATCAATCAATTTACCTGATTATAATCAAATTAATCATTGATTAGTGAGTCTTGAATGAGTAGTCTGCAATGAATTTTTGCCATTTTTCATTATAAGCTGTCTGATTAATAATAATTGTTGCAAAATATCATTCATTATTTTCCCAAAATCTCAATTAAAATCAAGTTGTTGGTTGTAATGACAATTTTAAACACGATTTGCTCAAAAACTAAACTCGCTTCAATTGTATAATTTTGTTTTATTGTCTTATTTCATCCTTTTTGCATTAAAAAGCCCAATAACCGGAATTCAAGAGTTCATTTTGAATATCATGAATTCAATTGAAATTCAGCAATCTTTAAAATGTACTAAATTAGATTATTCATTTCAATGTTGATCCATTTCAGCATTGCCAAAGAAAAGCTTTTATTCCGTTTCTGTTTTTACCCACAAAATTGAACCTGAATCACAGGACTAACATGATTAGCACCTTGAAGTCAACGTTACTAGCTGATTAAAATTAGCAACTTTCCTCAACTAATTACTTCATTGAAGGTAGATGATGATTATGATCTGATTAAGACATTTTAAATTTTTACCCAAATTGCTTGTTAATTTGTTGTCTCACACAATGTAATTTGCAAGTCTTTTTGTGAAAAAACACCTTTTTTTACTTCTTTTTACTTCTTTTTACTTCTATGTAATTCAACAAAAAAAGTGTTAACAAAATTGTAGCCATTTATTGTGAATTAAGTTATTACAAGTTATTCTTATTTCGCTGTCAAATGAGTGAATTGCTTCAACATTAACTGAAATATTATTATTATCATTATATATTTCTTATTATCACCATTATTAACATTATTATAATGATTATTATCGTGATTATCATTATTATTATTACAACTTTTTCTTATTATCACATCCAACTTTGTAAAATATTTTTCAAGCGAAACCAAATACCATTGAGAATGGGCCTGAAACTCCCACTAAACTTACTTTTTGTTCAACTTTGTTCAACTCTTTCATTCACCATTATTAACGGAAATATATTTTCACAGACGAATTCGTATGTCACTAGACCGAGTCCAAAACCCTTTCATCTTTCATCTTCTCTTCATCTTCTCCTGATCTTGATCCAGAGTCCATCTTTGTAACTTGCTTCACTTGCCTGCATCATTGATGCTTGATTAACTTTAAATATGAGAGGCCTGAAAGGTCACTTAATTGCCTATCAAAACTCTTGTCCGTTTGCAATAACAATTTAACCTTTCAATTTAACCCTCAATAGCTTTTCGTATGTTTTTTTATATTGAAAATCCTTTCATATAACATTGAGATGAAATTGTTCAGAAACAAAATTGTTAACCCAAAATTTTGACGATAATTATGACAAGTGAAAAGGTCAACTCTATCTTTAACATTATATTAATGCGGACATTTTCAATCAATTTAATCAATTCAACAATCTGGACAATGTCAAATTTCCAAAAGTTTACATGAAAATTGAATTATTCATCTCAATATCAACTTCAATTGATTCGCTTCACTTGATATATTGCTTATTTTGTTTATCAAAACCAAAGAAAAACTTTGATTCAATTTGACTGATGATAAACATTGATTATCTAATACTTCAGATTAAAATTCAAACTTCGAAAATCGCAATTCCTAAATTCATTCAAAAATTCATCAAAAAAACTTACAAGTTCTATCACTTTTCATGAACCAATTGATTAACCAATGAACCTCAGAACGAAAAGCTTTACATTTATTGTTGGTCAAAGAGATGCAGCTTTGAATAGCAAACTGATTCATGAAAAAGTGCTAAGAACTTATTGATTTCTCAGATAATTCTGAAAGATTGAGAAATTGATTTAATTAGTTTTTAATGAATTGAATGGAAGTGAATGAATCACTGATTGATCATTTAGTGAAAACAGACGTCGAGTCTGGGGTTTGTCTTTAGCTTTTGTCGAGTCCAAATGAATTTCAAGATTTTATTTTTTCCAATGTTAACTTTAATTCATTAATTAATAGACAATTTTTCTTGCTTGATTAACTTCCTTTCCTTCATTATTTCGTGTGATTACATTGGGATGTTAATTAGCAGGGAAAAGTAAACAATTATCAACACCTTTTAACCTGAAATTTGTTAACTTTTCACAGTTTCTTACAACTCTTTGAACACCTTTTGTTTGCACAAATGTTTACCGTCTACTTCCTGTCTGTCATCTGTCTGCATATTTTTGCCTCTCTTATCACATTATATATGGTTTGATAGTCATTTGATATTATAGGCTTGGGATGGATTCCCTGTTGTTTAATATTGATTTTTATGAAAACTCACATTAAACTGCGCACTCTTTAAACAATATAAAAGCTAATAATTTTCACCCTTAAAATTGTTGAGCCAATCTAATAAAATAACTTATCATTCAACAGTTTACAATTTTATTAATGAATTAGGAAGCAGGAGAAGAAGGAAAAATATTGTTATTACTTGAAAAGCAAACATAAATATTATTTTGTTTTTTATCGTTTATCATCAAATTGTTGTAAAGTTATTCATGAAGTTGAATAAAAATGTGAAATATTTGTTCCAACATGAAATGTTGGCAAGTGAAAATTGTTGAACAATAATATGCATAAACAAGTTATTTGTTATCAATCTTGTAATAATATTTGTTAAACTCGGGAATTGAATAAAGGGTTAAAGATAAAATGTGATGATATTAACCACAAAACATTTGATTTTCAACTTTGTTCAGCAAGAAAAATATTCTGAATAAGAAGAAGATGAAAAAGGAGAAAAGTTAATATTGCAATAAACTGAATATAATATTTAAATTGTTGAACAGTTTTGTTAATTCTGTTCATGAAATTGCATAAAATTCCAATAGATTTTCACATTTTTATGTGTTCATTTAAAATAAGCTGTCAAAATGTTTCTCACTATTAACACTCAACAATTAAACTCTTTCCTCTTTTTACTGTTATTTTATCCTCACTTAATTGAGACCATTTTATCTCTTTTATCATGAAAATTTCGTCTTGAATAAAATAATGATAAAATTGATTAGCATTCTTGATGGCATAAAGACTTGAAAACTGTTCAACTAAACAATTCAAATTCAACTCTTGAAATTAATCACATTCAATTTGCTCCTTTTCCTAGCTAATTACCATTCTCACCTTAATCACACTTCTCTGACTTAATCATTATAAATTATTACGTCTGAAAATTATGGCAACGAAAAAAAGATGAACAAAAACTGAATTGATGAAAAAGGGTGAAAAGTTTCAAAACAATTTGAATACAAGGTTGATAAATGTTGAGCTTTAACAACCTTGTGTCCATTTGAATCAATCAAGTTAAACAAAGTCTTTAAATTATTGATTCATCTCGCCATGCAAGGTGTAAATAACCATTGAATTTAAAGTCTCATTAAATTGCCTTTAATCCAGTTTCTTCAGCATTTTTTTCTTCGTCTTTTTTTTCCTCTGAAAACTTGAATTTTATTGATCATCAAAAAGATCGTAAAGATTGAAAATTTGATCAATTTCATTCTGATAATCATCATGTGCAATATTGAAGCTCACTTCATCATTAACCTTTAACAGTTGCATTCATTGAATAATTTGCCTTTTTTTCATCAAATAAACTTGATTATTATATCATTATTACCAGAAATGAAATTGCCTGAAGCACATTCAGTTGTAATAGATTTCAAGATTTGTGAGTTTTTTTCTTGTTTCCCTTTCTTTGCAAGGTTAACTTCATACAATTATCATTATAAAGTTGATATTTAATTATGCACAATCACCTTAATCACACTTCCTTGATGAGCTCAATCTTCATCAGTTTAATCAAATATATCAATTGAAGAAGCAAAACTTTACAAGGTTAACAATTTTGTTAGCAACAAGAAACAAAAAAAACTCTCAATCCTTATCACATTTAAATAGTTTCAATGTGATTCCAGAAAATAGCCTTTTCCAATCATTTAGTAACCAAAGGGTTAGAATGAAAAAAAGAGCCTTTTTCCTTTTTGTTGTCTTTCTATCAACATTGAAACTCTGAAATGTTGTAAATCATGGCGAAAAAGCTAAACATGTTTTATCTTTGCCAAACATTTTCTGATAAACTTCAATTTGATTATCATCGTCAGTATTAATCATTGATATTGGATGCGATATTTTATCACATCTTTTTTTATATTGAAAAAGGACATTTGCAGTGGCATTAAAGAGTTGAAAAGTAGAAGGAAAATACATTATCTGAATTGGAATTTCGTCTGAATCTTTATAGTTTTTTTTCTCTTCTTTTTCATTATTCTTGCTCAGAATAAAGGTAAACCTGGACGAAAAGGAGGATTCCAACCTCCCTGTTGAGCATGCCAATAACGTTGAAACTATTCAATACGTTGATTCCAATTGAATCCTATAAACTCGGCTCATGTTAACTACGAATCAAGCATTTACCTTTATCATGATGTCGACTATTACAGGTTCAGAAAAATAGAGAAAAGACAAAAAAGATTTTCCAACATTGAATTAGTAAAATTTTGTCATTTACTAACAAAAATATTTAATCAACTTTAATCAATCAAAAAATGAACAAAATTTGACAGAGAAGTAAAATTTCTCATGAAATTTTACAGTTTTGCTGAATAAATTGAAAGGTAAATTGAAGGCAACTGTTGAATACAAAAATATTGTTAATTTGAATCACGTTTTGTGAATATTTTGCAAACCATTTGATTACAATTAAAAATAATGTTTGCATTTGGTTACAAAAAAAAGTGTTTCTCATTTTATCACTCAAACCAAATACAATTAACTGATTTGATTTATGAACCAATTTATTTACAATAAAATGGCTCAAATCAATATTAATCAATATTTGCTGTTGTTTAATTTAAGGGTTTAAATTGTTAAGAAAGAGGTTGCTGATTAATTGATCTTCTTGTTGAACCGTTTTTTAGTTTGTATTTCGTTGAGCCTCAAGCTATTTGAAACTCATAAATTTGCAACTTTTTTGCGTGTAAACGCGTTGAGTTTTGAGCTGCTTTTTTTGTGGACAAATTTTCACTTGCATGATTATCATGATGAGGAAACTGAACATGTTACACTTTACCGAGTTGTAAATTGATTTTGTATTCAAAGCGTCAAATCTGTGATCAGCTAATAATCAACATTAACCCGAGTTAATCTTAATCAGTGAAAATGCAACTTGATACTTGCCTGGTAATGTTAATGATTTGAGTAGCAGCAGAAAAAAAAGGTTAACCAAATGAAGTTAGATTTAACTCTTTTTTTGTGTATACTTGACTCTATTAAACTGTGATGTTTAATGTAAATTGATAATGATCATTTCAATTATCATTTCAAAGATATTGAAAAGTGTCTAAAAAATTGATATTAATCGCAAATCCAAAACTCTCTGATGATGTTTGGTTATCATTATGATTATGAACTTTGCCAGTTTGTTTAACTTGACTTTTTTTTCCTCTCTCTGCTCTCTTATTCTGGATTCATCGAGTTAAACCAAGTCAGACAATTAGTTAATCATTAAGACGGACGAACACCAAATTAGACTAAATTGTGAACCTTAAGGCCAAGCTTAAGGTAACTTTGAGTAAAAAGCAGGCAAAAAAAATATGAAGCAGAAAAAAAATGGAACTGAAAAAAAAGGTTCAACAAGTGAACAACAAGAAAGATGCTGATGATTATTATGATGATTATGATTATGATGATGGCGCGGTGATGGTAATAATGATGATTATGAAGGTTACCGAAGGTGTTATCCGGTTGTGACAACTGTAAGCCAAAAAGATAGATTATGTTTGCCATTTTGCGTATTCATTATTTGCTTGATTGTATTCCGCTTGCTTGATTGTGTTTGTAATCTTGGAAAGTACATAGACGAGTCTACACAAGAAAAAAAAACGTAAACACTTGTATTATTAGCCACAGTCTTTCAACCTCCTCCTCCTACTGTGACCTTCCCACCCCATTAAATCGTCCTCTTCTCACGTTTGAACCTCACCATCGTTACACCCTGAAGCCTCAAAATCATTAAGCTACCAAAGCGTTTAGTGCAGTCTGGACCGAGCCTCTCATCATCATCACCATCCACTAACTATTAATAACACATTCCGAGTTGTTCAATAGTTTGACTTACTTTTACTATTTTGTCTCATCTCTCAATCATCATTTCAATCATCATCTTAACCATTCATCCTCTTGATCGTCCGCTTTTTTTTGCTTGTTGCTGTTGCTCATCATCTTTCAATCTTTTTCATTTCAATCGCCACTTGAATCATCATTTCTTGTACTGGCGCTTTTAGCTTTTACCTGAATGCACTTTAACCCTTTTCTGTTGCATTCTTGATGATCTTACGATTCATTATCATCATGCACTATTATTATATCATCATTATGTTGAAGTGCCACTAGCTTTTCTGGTTGCTGTAAAATGTAAAGTTTCTTGTTGGCAGATGAAGTAAATTATTACTTTAATTATTTGTTTCACATAAGCTCCTTCAAATGAATTTTTCACATATTTTTCCATCTTTTTAACACTTTCTAGTTTTATATCATGATTGTTAACGTGACAATCTGCCTTCCCTTACTGAATTATTCTGAGCATTTCTTGTTCACACCAAAACTGGTGATTCAGACGCACTTACAATATTGCATTTTAAACCTGCAAATGAACCAAAAATTGGACTTTTTTTGTTACTTTTTCAATTTTCACTCTACACAATGAATCATTATCGTCATTAAAATGATCATTATTATCCCTGTCTGATCATGATCTTTCCAGTCGACATTCTTGTCTACTTGGGATTGACTTTCAAATCCTTCAATTGTTGACTGTTTTAAAAATAATTTGTGACTCTTTTGTTGATAATATTGTAACTATTGTTCAATTGGTGATTGGTGTTTCAATTGAGCAATAAATAAAGAAACAATTTATCAAAAAAAAGACTTTTTTTTGCTGGTTAAGCTTTTATGGTTGTGTGTCAACGTGGGTTTTCATGGTGAACAAGCAGAGTAACTTTGAAATTGATTCTCACTTTTTCCATTCTCCGCTTATCATCGGAAAACAATTTAACATTTAATTAAATTTTTCACTTAATGTCGTTATATTGTTTAAAAAAGCTGAACCAGGATCCAAAAAATGAATCTTGACAAATGAAACACCTTAAACATTTTGGCTTCAATATCAATCGCATTTTTGTTCAAGTCTTTGTTCAGCTTGTTCGTGTTTCCACCATTATTTGACAATGAACAAGATGATGAAGATAAATTGTTCAAGTGCCAAGTGTGCATTTCAGTTAACCTTTAGGTAATTAAATGGATTCAACTATCAATTTTGGGAAGTAAGGAAAGAGTCGCAACTTAATACTGTAAGGCTGAAAAAAAACATGATTGAGAAAATTTCTCATGAAATCTCATAATTATTATTCTTTAATCAATTACACAAATGAAAACTATTTTAACCTTAATTATTAATTCATTATTGACATAATTTGAGTCAGCCATCCATTTAAATTCATTTATCTTAATCATTTTCAATTTTTCATTTATTTTGTCCGATAATTTTAATCAAAAATCGCGCCTTTTGTTTTTCGTCTGATAATCATGTGATTAGCAACAAAGCAACATTGGCTTTTTTTGGTTGCTTTATGTTGAATTGTTTAATCATCTTATTGTTAATTTTTTTCTTATTTAACTGTTTGTAAATTGCTAGCAATGTCAACTATTGACAACATTGTTTCTTAATTGTTTCCTCAATTCATCTAAGTGTAAAGATTTGGACGAAATGTTATCTTTTAATTCATTATGGTTTCATGAGCAGACGTGGGGTCATTATTTGGATGGACTGTGATTTTAATCTGTTGAATTGCTCTGATGGTGACGATGACAGCAACAATTATTCACAATTTTGTTGATAAATGTTGACAAAGTTTCAATTGTTTGTGAAATGAGATCAGTTTTCACTCAAGATTGGTATAAAAAAAGCTTCTGTTGGACTGTTGAAATTGGTAAAGCTGTGGTTTCAAAAGTGATTTTGCCTCAAAGTGAAGACTCAACTGTTGCAACTGCTCAAGCTTGGTATCTTATATCAATATTAATGTCACAGTAAAATGAGTTAATCTAAAAGAATTGGATTCTCTGGTGGATAAAGGAAAAGTATAAAGCCTTGGTTGAAAGAAAAACCTTGAGTTATTTCAACTGATTATAACTTGCGGTAATAATTCCAGTAATAATAATTATAATTAAGTTACTATTACCACTAAAGTTACTGCTAATAATAATCAAATAAATATCTCAGACGATTTAATCAAAGGTGAAATTGAAGTCAAAAAAGCGTCACTCGTTGAGACATGGCAAACCAATGGAATCTTGCAACAAGATTAGAGGAAAAAGAAAAAGTCTGGATAAGATGAAGAAGGATGTATAACTCTTTCAACACTCGTGTTAGCATCATCTTGGCAACTCTGAGAAACGTACGCTGCAAGGTCATTGATGTCATTGGAAGAGAAGATAAATGAAAGAAATACCGAGAACTCAAGTCGTCTCTCTCCTCTTTATCATCATCGTCGTCAAGCAAGGAACAGGAGATGAAGAAGAAGAAGAAGACTGAATTTATTTTCAAACTGCATGTTCAGGTTATGATGATAATGATACTGTTGGAAAGAGAGGGAAGAGGAGTGAAGAGAGAGAGAGAGTGGTTAAAGAGGATGAAGATGGAGTGAGAAATGAAAAGGGAAACGCAAAAATTGTAACAAAGATGCAAACCTAGTTTCAATGAAAGCAACCTTGAATTGGAATGAATGTAAGAAGAAATGAATTAAAATGAAACAGAATTAAATTAATGGTTAACTTTAAATGCAAAACATGGCAGACATTACCCTATCCCTTTACAATTTATTGTTGACAATGAGAAACTGATTAATTGTTGAAACATTATAATGAAGTAACTCACAGTTAACAAAGTTATTATTAACTTGAATGTGTTTTATGTTTTTTTTGAAACATGTTTTGGCAATTTTCAAATGCTACTTTTTTGTGAAGCACAAAAAAAGGCCAAATTAAAACAAAATTAATGTAAATTTAGTCTCAAAGTGAAGCAAAAAATACCTATTCAAGGTTTGTTGTGAGGTTAACTTTTGTCACCAACTGAAAATTTTATCTGTTAATTGGTAAACTTGAAGCATCTGATTACACTTTGATTTACTCAATTATGCAAATGAATAAGGCAAAAGTGAATACTGAAGATGGCAAAATCAATATTTCCAATTGATTAAACTGTCTTTAAATTTTGAATGAATTGAAGGAAATCCCATTGAATGTTGACTTGTAAGGTAAGTGATCTTGATGTTGAATGTGATTATCTAGTTAACTGTAGCATTTTGATTGAGCAATTGGTTAAGCAATTTGTTTGATGGCCATTAAATCCATAGTAAAGAAGGAAATTTTGTTCATGTGATTTAATCAACTTGTAACTAGTTAACATTTTCAATGACGATAACTGTTGGTTGATTGTTAATCATGATAGGAGGATGATGATGATAATGAAATGATGGTTTATTGTGCAATCTAAAAATGTTTCACTTATTAACCAAGTTGAAACAATCAAACACACCTTATCTTTAACATGAAACATTGAGAATCAGTAACAGCAGTAAAAATAAAGGATATCATCATCATGCAATCAGTTTGTTAATCATCTTGAAATGAACGACTCTTGATCGACTCCTTCAACTAATTAAACTTGAATCTTTAACCCACAAAAAAACAAGCCGCAATCAAATCAACACAATTTTTTATCTTCTATTTTTGGAGCAACAAATCAAACAATTAACTCAAATTGTCATTACACATGTTATTATGGTTATTGTACATTGTAACATCATCTTTGTATACCAACCATCATAATGGTTGTTGCGCTTTGAAAAGGTTGGTTTGACTTGAAATGTGAATATCTCATGTTGTGATTCAGTTAATTACTGATCTTTTTTTTTGCTGTTCAACCCATTACAGATTCAATATTCATTTGATAAATTTTTTGTCTTTTTTTGCTCTTTCCTTGAGAATCAAGTTTGATAAATGGTTTCAACTCTGTAAACCCTTGCAGCCAACGTTGGTTTGGCAATGTTTCAAAAGTGAATAGTTTTTCAACTTTTTCCTTCATCTGTATTTATAATCAATCTGTGATTCAATCAGAATGTGAATTTACAATTGCAATTTATTGATTATCAGTCTACCTTTTTTTGAGTTTTCATTTTTTTCTTCTTTTTCTTTCTCATTTGCTTTTTAACAAGATTTAAGTTTCTCCTTTTTTTCCTTCTTCATTTGCTGTATCTCAACATTTTTCAGCTTATCTTAACCCTTTTCTGTCCAACCTCTTTTTTTTCATCATCATCTTTAGCTTTATCCTCATTATCATCATCATTATCATCATTGAGTATTTTGAAAGCAAAAGAAGAAGAAAAAAAAATCAAATCAAATCAACTTGGGAGTTGCTTGAAATTTAAAACTCTCCTTTACCCTTTACTTTGAGTTGATTCACAATGATTTATAAAACAAAATTACGTTTATCATGTATTTTATTGCCAACCAAGGAAACATTGAGTGAAATAAACTTGAAAAGAAAGATGAAGATGAAGAGGATGATGATTATGATGATGATTAAAAAAAATAAAAACCATGTATGTAATCCTTTCACGTTTCCAGCAATTAAGAGTTGGCATATAAATGGCAATTCAACATCTTCTTGGTTGATATTTTTTCTTAGGTTTTTCTTACCTTCTCCTTAGCCATTTAATATGAGCAGGTCAGTAAAGAGATGATAATTTTTGAAGATGAAGATGATTATGAGGATGAGATTTAAAGACTAAGAAAGCAACAAGTTACAAGTTGAAGATGAAAAAGGCAGGAGTTGAAAAGATGTTCAGGAAATCTTTTATGGCCTGCAAAAGAGTTGAACGGTTGAAATAACTTTCCAAATTGATTGCTTCAAAGTTAAATAAGATGAACATTTTTCAAGTTAACTCCAAGTCTAACCAAAATTGGTGTTCACTGTAAGAGTGGGAGAAGACCAACAATGAACATTTGCCTCCTTCTGTCCCACCACCGACACTCTCATCTTGATGTTCATCTCGTTCCTCTGGTTATCCTCTCATCGCCAGTCGCCCCCGTCATCGTCAATCCCATTGATTCACTTTCTCATCGCAATGTCAAAGTGTTAACAGCAATTTGCATAAGATTAAACTGCAATCAATCTAACAACGTTTGAAATGCATTTTTTAACGAGGTTTTTAGCCCTGCAACTTCATCTACAAGGTCATCGAAAGTAAACCCAAAAGTTAGCAACCATTTGGATAAGAAGAGTTAAGACTAAAGAGTTATCTTCATCATCATCATCATCATCTTTTTATTCCTGTTCTAGCTTTTTTTTAAGTTACAGCTTCTGTTGCTGCTTCTGGATCTGTTTGTTGTCTGTTTGTTGAAAGTTGATTATTTTACACACGCAATAAATTGTTGCAGCAGTTGCTGATTTGTATTGTCTATTGTCTTCAACTGTAATAATCACAATCATAACAATATTAATAGTTTACAACACTGCATGTTACACCCTTTAACCTCTCACTGTTGATTGCTTCAATAGCAATTGATCTCAATGTTGTTTAAATCTTTGTTTTTTTCTTGCTTCTGAAGCTTCAATATTTTTGCCACAATTTTTTAACCCATTTTTCATTTACATTTTCACAATCAATTCATCTATCAGCGACCACAATCAGAATGGATTATCCAGAAAATTAATCAAAAGTCAACATTTCAAGTTAAAAGACAATTTTGATTCGTCTTTTTGCCTTCTTTCAATTAAATCTGTTCTGCTCATTAAATTATTAGTGCTAAATTGTTATATTCAATTGTACAAGTTAACTATTAATAGTTGGCAATAAGAAATTGTTTTCCCTGAAAAAGAAAAGAGTTTATAATTTTTCCTTTTCCTGATTTTCATCCAATTCATGAGACTTCAATATACTCATTTTGATATATATATTTATATTAATCTGTATTATTATGGTTAGTTAGTCAATATGTGAGTTATTGAGGGCAAAAAATTGTCTTCAATTTCTTGGTGTTTCCCTGGATACCAATTTAAGGTTAAAGTGTATGTTGGGTCCAAAAAAAGTATGAAATAAATTGTTGTTGATGAACATCAATTGAAAGTCATGGGAAGGTTAACAGTGAAATAAATAACAAATTTAAGATAAGTAAATAACTTTAGATTGACATAGATTTGGTTTCCCCTTTTCTTGTGATTTATCATAAAAAGTGGACCAGAGACACAAAACTGGACTTGAATTTCATCTGCTATTATAATATTATCATTGTTATTATTATTCATAGACATTATTATAACCATCAAGTGAGTCAAATAATATTACTATTAAGATTTACTATTGATATTTATATGTATAAATATCCCAATAGAGCTGGGATAAGTTGAGACTGACCCAAAATAACCCATTTTTATGTTTGCTTCAAGACAAAAGCTAAACATTGAACCTTCCCATGTAACATGATGATTGACCTTTTCTTTGTTTTTATTCACTTTCATTCCTCATCATCTTCATCATTATCATCCTTAATGCCTTATTTAGTATCGTAAACACTTGTAGCCTCATCTTTGAACCAAAAAAACGCATCTTCTTCATCACCAAAAATTCTCATCTTCTTTTCACTCTTTATTCATGTCTTATTATGATTATTATAAGAGATGAGTGAGAAAAGTAATAATCTTAATTTACAATCAATTAATGTCACTGAACATCCTGTGGTTAAGAGTTGGCTTGTGAAAAGTGTTGCTCTTGTGAACATTATTTCATATTGAATAGTTTATATATATTCAGGGTGAGCATTCATTTTAAATAAACTACAGTCTTTTCTTGAATTTTGTGTGAACCTTTTTCACCATCATTTTATCTTCCCTATCATCATCATTATCATTATTTTAACTTCTTTACTCAAGGTTGGATTGGTAAAAGTTTGGAGAAACCAATATTTGTCTAAACCTTTATTCACAAAATATATATTTTTTACCATTATGTTGTTATTATTTACTTTTTTTCTTCTTCTTTTGCTTGCACGTCCGCTTCACGTATGATAATAATAATGAATATCTATAATTTAAGTAAATATTATTGGAAATAATTGTAGTATTATACCACAATATACAATTATTTACAGGCTAACCAAACGCTGATCGTTGTGTGATTGAAAAAACAGGGAGATATAATCCAATGACATATAACACCGTATAACTCCTCTGGTATGTTACACTCAACTTTATCTAAAAAAGGTTCAAGTGACAATCAACAGCTTCTGTTTTTCACTTCTTCCATTGTCTAACATGGTTTCATCTTTTGTTGAAATCCTTCTTGAAATCCTTCTGAACTCCATTTGGAAACTTCTGGCTTAGTCAAGATTGAAAGTGAAACTTTTCAAGAAATTAGTTGCTGTAGGAAATAATAATCACAAAAATAGTAAGCAATAATCATTAATATTCAATGTTGGATGATAATTTTAACAAACGGAAAATTGATTTTCAAATTCATTTATACTCTTCAATCATATGATTCAACGGTTTTTGTCACTCGCTATTGTTTCTTTATTGAACGTTAGATGGCAATCATGCAAAATTAACACTTTTTTCCCAATCATTTATCAACAAAATAATATTTTAAAGTGAATATTGAAAGATGATTAATTGAATCTGTTTTATGTTTAACCATTAATTTACTGGACCCAATGGAGTACCCGTCCAATGTCAATACAACCGAGTGCCAGTCAATTTCCTTGTTGGTGTGATTTCAGTGAACAGTTGCATATCACTGTTAATCAAGACAACTAATGTACAATCATTAAGTTAACCAGTGAAGAAGAAATGGTTGGAATGAGAGAAAGGTGAGAGTTGAGATGATAATGATGATGGTGATACAAAATATTTGAATAGTTGAGACTGTGTTGACAAAATGATTGGGAAAAATAGTGAATCTTAAAGTGGCGTTGATCATTATTATAATTATCTTAATGATTATCAGAGTTTGATGGGTTGATTTGGACATTTGTTAATCAATATCAAGCCTGTTTCCAAGGGTTGCCAACATTAACAGAGTTTGCTGTGTGAAACTTAATTTAATGGTATAATTAAATCCATTTTGTTATCCTTTTCTTGTGGAAACATTTACCAAGAAAAAAAAGCTTTTCCAATGAAAATCCTGTTTTTATATCATCATGAAAGCTCCTTTCAATTGAATTGGTTAACAGGTTGAAATGAGTTCTTTACCTTTTTTTATCATTTCTATTGACACTTTTTTTCTTCTCCTTCCATTAACATTGAATTTAAATTGTCTGGAAACTGAATATAAATCTGATAAATACATCAGTATATTAGTTACTTTGGACGTCTTTTTTTCACCATTTTCTGTGTCTTAAACAAACTTCACATTTCATGTAATTTCAACCCTTTTATGCATCTCTAACCATTTTCATTTAGAGTTTAACTGAATCAAGCAAAAAGGTTAACAAGAAAGTCTCTGATTAATTAAAGTCTAAGACATTAAACATTCAAATAAAGTGACAAGTTGAATGTTGAACTGATTTGTGTGTTTGTACATTTGTGTATATTTCAACCTCAAATTAGTTCCCAATCATTTAACAATTTAGCAGAATCAGATTGAACATAAATCGTCGTTTTTTCTTGTCCTTTTCACATTATCTTGTTATACTGTTGTATAGTGAAGTTAACATTGAATTAATGATCGCTAAACAATTGTTGATTCACTTGAATTGGTCAATCAACAGTCAGTTGATTGACAAAGAGATTGAATGATTGAGAATCAGATTGGATTATATTTAAATGAAGTGATTGAGTGAAAATGATATTTTGTTGTTGATATTTCATTGGAAGAGGAAAAGGTAATCACATAATGAATTAATATCTAATTTCATCAATTGTCTCATGATAATTGAAACCATGTTAAACAGTTACTGTTTCAATTTACGTTTAACCTTATGCCTTGAATTATAATATAACATGACTTAATCAACTTAAAGCTTTTACTCAACACAAAATTCATACATTTTGTTCACTCTCTTGATCATTTGGTTGGTATTAACGTGTGGATGTAACACGCAATTATCATCTCAACAATAATAATCTTATCATTAAATTTAAATACATTTAGATACAACTTAGCGCAATGTTAAGTAGAAACTAAATTAAGGTGAAAAACTCACAAGGAAAACAATTCGGAGTTCACTTTTGATCAATACATTGAACACATCATTGACAATGTTATCAATATTTAATTTTAAATTGTGATTTACAATTATAGTTGACAACATTGAAACTCTGTTCTCGACTTATTTCATGGATTTTGATTTTAAAAAACAAATCCATGATCAAGAATTTTAACCTTCCAAGTTGGCAAGATTAAAAATGAGCTGAAATCACTTTAAAGACGCCCAAAATATCTTCCACTTCCTATGCAGATGAAACCCTCGACAGATTTTCATAACTCAACTCTATTCATGATACCATTGTCATTCAAATCTGGATTAGGTGTTACGTTCACCTCGCTTGTAAGAAAAATGCTTCTTCTTGTTATTCGAAACTCAATGCAACTTTGATTTTCTGAACAAAGTTGATTATACTCTTGAAATGAGTTGTTTCCATGATTATATCGGCCAGTCTTTCTTTGTTCTCATTTTCTGATTAAGAATTCATCTAAATCAAATTAAGTTGATTATCCTTTTTATGATGCTCATATGTTGATTAGTTTCAAGTTTTATTACAATTAGAGAAGTGTAAATTGCACTTGAATCGTCTGTAACATTACTTTAGATCAGTGTTCATCTTGATGATGCTTTTATGATTTTCATTTTTTCTTCCTTTTCTTCAAAGTCGCTTCCATTAACAGGCTTTTCATCTTTTCTTGTCCTTTTTGATAAAATTCATCAGCCTTTCTTTAGATCACAATTTACCTTGAAGCACGTAATATTCAATTAAGTATCGACAATTGACCTGTAAAATGTCAAACAAAAAAACAATTAGCTTAAATAACATTTGTTAAGGTCACTTCTTTTAAACAGATCAATGAAACCAAATTTAAAAATCTGTAACAATTTACTTCCAGACTTAAATCAACTTTCACCTAGAATTTATCTGGCAAATTAAGCTGAATAAGAAACTGTGATTCAAATTAGAATAAGAAAATGAAATGTAATTCAGTTTCACTCAAAAAGCGCATAAAAAATACATACCTTTTGTTTTGTTGATGGGCTGTTTGATTGATTTAATTAACTACAATTTACAGCTTAGGTGGGGCTTAAGATGTGAATTATTTAAACAAATAAATAAATCACTCAGAATTCTGGTCAAATGTTGATTGAAATTAATTTGATTATTTATTACTTTTGCACTTTGATATTACTTGCTGCCTTATATCAAGTTTTAGTTTAATTACAGCTTCTCTTACATATAAACTTCTTAATTCATTTGTAATTCACTGTAATTCAATGTTAAAACTTTGAGTTCATCTATTCTATCATTTTAAATGAAAAGATTACTGCTATTTTTGTCCAACAATTTGCTAGGGTAAACCCAGTTGTCGATTAACACAACTTAATTAACAGCAGACTTATCTTGTTCAAAGTGTTCAACGTTTCAACTGATAAGTTGAAAATCATTGGGTCAGGCTAGGAAACTTGATGATAACTGATATTAAAAGAGACTTTTTCTCACACTTTTACTTCAGTCCAATACTATTATCATGAAGTAAATAGTGTTTGTTGTAAAAGTGTTTCCCCTTGAAAAAAAGGGCAAAAGGCTGCCAGAATTTTTGGATGAAAAAAAAGTGAGGAAAGGGATGATCGTGATGATTAAAAGAGGAGGTGAAAAGAAGCAAGAAAGAAGCACTTTGAAAGAGAAGATTGCTGTTAATGATAATGTTTGATGATAATAGTGACGATGAGATTGTAAATTTGAATGTAGCAGTTAAATCAAGGTAATTATTGACTTTAATCCGATGGCAGACAAGGATAAAAATCATTATTTTGTATCAGCCTTTTGAAAACTTTTCCATGGATTTTTGTTTTATCGTGAAATCCAAATTATGGTAACTTGCTTGCTCCAACCATAAGCTTGCCCTGTAAGAGAGGTTGGAAATAAGAAGAAAAAAAGAGTTAAATTTTAAGTAAAAAAAGAGTAAAAATAAATGAAGTTTATGATCATTATTGAAACTATGTCATCACCCCTTGATATCAAGTTACATCTTTTTACCATCTTTTTTTCACTTTGAAGAAAGCAGAAAAAGATCTGAGCAATTCACTTTTGATAATAATGATAGTTATGCTAAACATAATAGTAATCATAGTAATGTCTCTTAACCTGAAAGTATTTATCAAACAGTAAAGAAACTCATCCGATCAGTTGAATCACATGAGAGTTGAAGTCCTTGAAGTAAACCATTAACTCTCCCATAAACCCTTTGGTTTCTTTTCAATTTAATAAACCAATAAACTGATCATCTCTTTTTTTGGGTGTAAATCTTTTAGTTTACTCCTTCACGTTCCAAGGCTTGTTTTTCACTTGCTTGTCTGCAGCTCTTGCAGGTAGACTCATTTAAAACATTGATAAATCTAACATAAAAAGAGAGAGAAAAAAAAGAGTTAAAAAAGAGTTGAAAGTAAAAACCAAATATGAAAAGCTCAATGAAAGAAATAACATCTAGACAATTTACGCTTTCCGTTTATCAATGGTGTTGATCAGATAGTTTCAAATTCGAGGTCTTTCCTTTGAGGGAAAATTTTGCCAGCAAATAAAAACAATTTCAATTATTAATTGAAAACAATGTTACAAAACAATAAAAGAAACATTTTAAGCTTCAACGAACATCGAAACAACGTGCTATTGATAGACAATGGAAAGACAATAATTTCAGATTCAGATTTTGATTTCACCTGTTGACACTGAAATTTCATCGACTAGATAAAAACATAAACGCACATTGAAAAGCTTGAACATCATTGAACCGTAATTTATCCGTAATTTGTTTCTTTATCAACCAATACTTCAACCATCGCAGCTACATCAAGTGAAAATGTGTTGGTAAAATGAAACTGTTAACTGTTCGTCTAGAAGCATGTAAGATGATCAGATGTTTCCATTAACTTTGTTCACATAGCTTTTCATACATTTCAGCCATTTGTCTCTTAGGCTGGAAAGGGGGCGACCTTGCTGTTAGATAAAAGGATTGAAAAGGATTAATGATTAGCCTAGGCAACAAGTATAACAAAAGCTCACCTTCATTATTTGATCCATACCAAAAGATGTAACAATTAAAAGCACTATTAAAGGAAACAGTAGAAGAGGTAAACAATTGTTGATTCAGTTGACAATAATTGAACAAATAATCACCATTGTCCTTCATTGTCTTCATCCTATGGTGTTAACAGGACATAAAAACCAAACATGTTTACTATTTGTTTTTTTCCTGGACTTGAAATTCATTTCTATTGTAATTAATTGCTTACCAAATGACATCTCCTTAACGGTTTGATTAATTCCTTAACGGTCATCTTAACAGCCTCAAAGGTTCACTTAATTGTCACGGTAATAGGTTTGAATTAATGAATTAATTGTTAGTTTAACCATATCAACAAGTTAACACATCAAACTGACTGTCTGTTTGCCTTTAACCCATCGTTTGGTAACATTGCAACATCGCCTGTTTCCGAGCCATTATAAGGCGCGCCATATTTAATTCACCCTAAAACCATTTTTAACCAAACTATTAAACTAACCAATTAACATCATTATTAGTAACAATTATTAATATTAGTCTATTATAATAATTTAATCTCATTGGTACATTGAAGCAGAAATAACTGTGGATAAATATTTGAATATCGAGGTAAAAACAAAAGAGAGTCAAGAAACAAAAAAAAATAGATGATCCATTAAAGGTAACATCAATGTTTATCATTAACAAACAGTTATTATTGATTACAAGGTTAAATGAGTTTAAATTGCGTGTTGAAGACATTTCTTGGATAAAATAATTGTCCATAATGATGATTAACTTAATTAAAGGTGAGATGGAAGCAAAGACAATAGATTTAAAGTTGTTTGATTGATTGCATTTAATTAAAACCGATACACAACTGTGTTGATCAAATTTGCTTTTTGATCAAAACCTTTACAACCTTTAATCTACCAAAAGTAATAAGAATCATATTTTTAATGAATTAATCTCAAGTTGATTGAACTTGTTGCTCTTTGATATTAGATTTAATATCAATCCAGAGACAATTATATTACTTAAAGGATTGATTAGCAAGATTAATTGTGAACATAGCAATTGCATTACATTTTTTGTATTATCTTAAATCACTCGATTAAGTGTTAATCATTTTAAATATTGAATTAACATGGCAAGACATTTGATTACAACTGGGAATCCCTATTAAGGTCAAGAAAAGTTAATCTCATTAATTACATACAAGCTTGATATATGAGTTGATGAAATGTGTTTTAATGATTATCTTTCAATTATTATTGTTATTAGTTTGATGAACTCGCATATTAACAGTTGAAAAAGGTAGAGTTACAATTAGACAGCATCAAAAGCCATTATTTTTAATTGTAAAGGCAGGTTAACAACATTGAACTTGATTTAAGTGTTGAATACAAAACTGTTTAACAAGACTTTGATTATAATAATTTAACCAAACGGAATAATAATTTGCTAAATTGTTTCCGTAAAAAATATCATTTTAACAAATTGTAAATCAAAATCATCTTTCACTCAATTACAACCAATAACCAGTAAAAAATGTTAATCAAAGTATTAGATTGATTGGAAATGTTTGGTGAATCATTTAGAAACGGAAAAAATTATCCAACATTTTCAATTTGATCATGAATTTTGATGGATTGGAAAAATGATTAAACCAATTAAATTAGATGCGATTAAAGGGTTGATTAGCGTCATTTGGTTCAACAGTTGAGATTGAAAATGGTTGAAGAGTCTTTAAGAGACAAGGAAAAAATGCTTTGATTATAATGATTTTTCATGAGCTTCATAATTGAAGATATAAGTGTAAGAGTGCAATTTACGTCTAACAGGGCGATAATTTGCTCCTCTGCATTCAGAACTTTTCATTAAATCAGAATTTATCATCATTATCAAGAGATTCTGCAAACATTTTAAGCTTTCATCTTCATCTTTTCACCTAATTACATTCAATTGGGATGCTAAGACAGACGAAGAAGAAGAAGAAGAAAAAACAATTTAAATTAACAGGTTAATATGCATAGTCGATTGATTGTAAGAATGGATTCAAATGCTGTTTAAGGGCATCACAGAGAGACTTGATGATAATATTAAATAAGGTTAAGATGATGATGAAGATGATAAAGACTTAAACATACGTTAATAATAATCAGTTGTAATAATTTGGAGGCCTTCAGAGTTGCTATCAACTTTGTATTTAAACCTTCAACTGAATTTATGAACCTTGTAAAGACTGGAAATGGTGAACACTCATTTAAATCACTTTGATTGTTGTCATTAGCTTTTTTGTTTAATGTTCAACTTTTCAATTGTTCAACCATAACTAAGTATATGATAATGTGATGAACAAATTGATTAGTTTGATTTACAGGCTTTTAACAACAATCAATGTTCCTTGGGTAAAAATTTTGTCCGTCTTTGCGTTCAACCAGCGTTTACACCTTTATCTGATTTGAATTTTGGTAAATTGTCTAATTGAGACAATTTAAGATTAAAAGTTGAAGCCAGCTTTAAATTGGCTTCAGGTTAAGATAAGTTGCTTTTAAATTAGGGTTAAATCATTTTGTCAACAATGTAATTCATTGTTTGAAATCAACAGACCAAATACATAAAGCACATAAATCAAGTTACTTGGCTTTAATCACTCAACAGTCAATGTTTGAATTTAAATCTAGTCATTTAACAGAATCGTTTTTGATTGTAATAATATTGTCATTTGTTGTTGTTACAAATAGTTACATATTTTTCAACAATTTAACAATTGTTGATATCAATTTTAACTGTGGGTTCACTTTGCCTTGGGACAAGGTAAATTGCTTTCAGAACAATAATTAACTAGCAATTTGAAAATGAATGTTATTATGGTTAGTTGGTTGAAATTAATGGGTTCAATTGAAACAATTAAACAACAATCAAACTTTGTTTCAAAGATGATCTTTAAATGGTTTCAGAAAATTTGATTGTTTAAAGCAAAGAAGAAGATGATGAATAAATGAATTTTATATTGTAAAATTGGTAAATTTTAATGAAGTTACGGTAAAATGATTATTATTAATGTGTGTGTCTTTGTGTGTTTATTATCAACATTAAATTGTATTTATCACGTTATTCAATCAATTGTTAGGTCCAAAAGGGTTGTCACAATGATTAAAATATATTTTATTTTCATATTCATTTATATTTTATTTTTTTTATATTGTCTCTTCTCTGTTCAATGTTTGCTTCTCATGCAAATCACAATTAAAGACACGCAATAAGCAATACATTTGAATACATTATCAGATAATCTTAACCCTTCTCACCCTTAACGTCTTTACATATTATTTTATTATAAATGATGAGAAATGATTGTTTTCAATATTGTTACGAGTTAAGGAGAAGGTAGAAAGCAAAGAAACATGAACAAAGAAATGATTAACCAGAAAATGTTAACCCTGTTCTTTGTTTTGTTTATGAAGCTCCTTTGGTTAATTATGATTCGCGATTATTGATTGTTCCTAATGATTGTTGGTTAATCATGTTTTAATGCTTTAATTGTAAGACTGTAATCTTAAATTAGGATCAAACAATTAACTAGTAACAAGGCAACAACAACAATCAAAGGCCTGACCCTGTTAGGCCTGACACTTTAGGTTCATGCTTTTCCTATGTTTACTGGTTTACCGGTTAAACCAGCGACTCTTTTCAATCCATTGATTAAAACCTAATAATGACAGTTTTTTTCTGCTTCTTTCATTGCTATCATAATCAACAAGGTAATCATGGTGATTAAAAAAAGGGTTTCACTGTGGTTAATTACATTAAGAAAGGAAAAATTGGATTTGGTTAATGTGTGTGTGTGAGTGTTTAAAACCATCTCAAGATGAGATAAAAACATTGGGGTTAACAATGGTAAAAGGGTTAGATAGGTTTGTTAAATGTAATAGGATGATGATGAAGATGATAAGGTTAAACATAAATCAATACAAGATTAACCTGTTCAACTTAATTACAAGATATGATTAACTCGACTGATCAGTGATCACAAATTGATTAACAAAAATATGTATGTGGTTGGCCAAGTGTGGGTTACACAGCTTGTGTATTGTGTGTAGGATTGGGTTATTAAATGAAAGAAATAACTTTCCAACTTGATTTTTCTGGTTACTTGGAGTTACACTCAAATATTTGTATAATATTAGCATCACCAGTTGATAATAATAATCATAATTGTCACTTGACTGTCCACACACAATCAAAATAAAATAAAAACACACCTTAATCCAAATATAAAAGTAAGGAAAGGATAAGATGAACATGAACAAGACTTTACGATAAAAAACATTTGATTATTCCTGTGATTAGATTATTTCCGCATTTTTAAATCCACAAATATGATTAACAAATAGTAAATGACAGCAATTGATTAGATTAAATTGACGTCAATATTATACAATTACACTTTTTTGATTATCAATCAAATGCAATAAGCTTTAAGACATAAACAAAAACAAAACAAACTCTTACGTTACCCTTAACCAGAAACGAGCCAAATCAAGTAGCGGTTTTTTCAAACCAACCAAATCATAACCAGAAATTGTACTTTTTATGGAACAAGAAGAAAATAAATTGTAATTTTGTTTAATTGCAATTTAAACATTCCATCAATGAAGGTCTTGTCTGAATAAATCCTTGAACAAACCTTGAAAATTTTCAGACTCAATGGTCAAGGAGACTGGAAGCGTTGTTGGACAAGCAATGTTTTATTGATACTTAATTATTTAGTCGATTGCAGTATTATTCAACTCTTTTGTCCTTTAATTGTCGTACAATTAGCTAAATGAAAATTGTGTCTTTCAGTGTTTTAATTTAACATTTTATGCCAACTTTTATGGCTAAACTTTAATGGCCTTTTTGTTGAAATTAAACAAGAAACTTTAATGTATTATCATGAAATGGAAACCTTTCAATGTTTTCCCAATTAATTGCAATTCATTTTTACCTCCCTGATTATTAGTTATATTGTAATATCTGAATTGTATTGAACTGGGAGTTGAATTGTTGATGCTGCATTTCAATTAGTATAAAAAGGATAACTAGATGAAAACTTATGGGATTCAGGATCGTAAACATTCAAACTAATTGACATTAAATTGTCTCGCCATTTGTCCAATAATTAACTATTCAATCAATGAATGGTAAGCAATTGAAAGGATAAACAAGACAATAAATGGAAATCATTTTTGGGTTCAATCACAATAAACGATTGATTAAGGTTGAAAATCATTCAGACTAAACATGAAAGTAGTGAAGACATTTTTCATCAATTTCAACCTTTTTTTCTCGTTTAATAACATTTCTAATTACATTATATAGTTATGATTTGCTGACAATTAATCGCAACAATATTTAACTTTAGTGATTAACATTTAACTAAACCGAGGGTCTGATAGGGAAAAGATGCAAACAAATGTAATTTTGTTGAGTATTAAACTCTTGAAAATGATGTTACTGCTTTTTAGCTAAACCTTAAGCTTAAGCTACATTTTACTAGTTTGTTGAGTTAATTCAATCAATTGATTAAAGTCTCTGCTTGATGTCTAACAGTTTAATAGTAATGGTAATGATGATGATGATGATGATGATCAGAAGAAGCAACAGTTAAACAAAAAAGTACTTGAAAATGTTGTCATTGTTAATCCTACTTTGCCATTTCAATTCATAATCAGCAATCTTTACCCATTTTAAAGATGAAAAAACATGAATCTTGGGCTTAACGTGAATAATTTGCCAGCAAAAACACACATTTTTAATATAATTTTGCCATTCATTTGTTTCGCATTTATGCCAATCAATCCTTTTTGGATTTAAAATGATCATAGATTAGGGTAATTTTTTCACCACTCAATGTTCAGTTTTCTGGTTGAAAAGGTAACTTTAACATTATATTTGACCATTTGTAGTGTTAATTGTGATAATAGATCAAGGTTTAGCTTTAGGTTTTGATCTGGATTTGATTTAAGGTGTAAAAGATGATGCTATTTGAAGACGAGTTAATGTAATCAATACATTTCTGGTCAGTCTGTTATTTGAAATACATTTTTTCATCTCACTCTAAATCATTTTTTGGTTGTGGATTCAGTGAAATTGGAAATGTATTTATTACTTTAATAATTGGGTAATAAGTTTAGCTTCTGATGGTGTTAAAGGTTAATCGTAATCACCTCTTTTTGTATATTCATTAATTTAGTTTCTTGACCTGATATTGTCTAGCATTGTGAGGTCATCATTTGAAGATTGTCTGTTGCCTTATAATGCTCACAATTGGATAGGGAAAATGTTGTGAAGTTGATTGTTTGTCTGGTTAAATTGTTAGACAAATATTGGAATAATGTCAAAAAGCATGGAACAGTAATCATGTAACTAACTATTCATCTGTAAAAACGTTGCAATCAACCAGATCGTAAGACTTGAAATAAATGGAGGAAACAGTTTTTTTTTATTTTGTTAAAAACAAAGAGTTACCATTCACCCATTATTACCATAGAAACTGATGATATATGATATTTGGATAAGGCAAAAAGATGGTGAAGAAAGGATAAAGAAAACAATAATCACAAAGAGTTAAGATGATAAAGATGATTATGAAGATGGTGGAGATGATGAAGAAAAATATGAAGTAAAAGATGCAATAAAGATGAAGTTATGATGGTAGAGTTGAAGTTAAAATGAACCAGGCCTGAAATAAACAACAAAAAAAGAGGGTGTTGAGGGTCATTTTAACTGTTTGACCTTAAACAACAATAATAAAAAATCTCCTCTTTTTATTCATTACATTTCCATGATGAGTTGTATCTTTGGTTAAACTGGCAACTTGAAAAATAATAATTGTAATCATAATTTAACAAGAGATTGTAATTAATGTCGTTGGCTTTTTTGAGTTATTTTACCAGACAAACATCGATATGGTTAAGAAGCGAAAAATTTGTTAGTGAAAATAGCCTTATTTGTAAGTTAACTCAGCCGTTATTTTCAGCTAATATTTTTTAATGATTTAACGCTCTTAATATTAATATGTTCATCTTTACTATTTTGCTTTTTTTAATTTTCAATTGTATTTAATCTTATTAATTACTGTTCACAAGAGATTTAACAATTAACTTACTGTCTATTCATTAATTTGTTGACACTATTAAATTGATTGTTTCACCGTCCATTCCTATCAACACAAGTCAAGCCGTTAACTCAACATTATTTCAACTCCTCCACAACAAACTATACCACATCTATTAACATAAACCTGTTGATTTAATTTGTTCAACTCAATAGTATTTGCTATCGTTATTAATTTTATTTGATAACCTTTTCAAGTCATCAGTTAAATTAGTGGAAACAATAATGTTAATAAGTCTCTTTTTGATTTATACATGTGAGCAGCGGATAAAGACTATAATGTGCTTTATGCTAACAATGGCTGCGTAACCCTTTTCAATCAGGTATGGGAAGACCATTTGAAAAAATAATCAATATTTAAATTTTATAATGTTTATAGTCAGCTAAACATTAATTTACTATTCAAAAGACTCTCTAAATTATTTTAATCACTTTATTTTGTCTCAAATAAATTGTTGCACTTGTGCTTCTAATTTATCTAATGACCTCTTCATTTCTCTTCATTTCTCTTCATTTATTCTCTTTTTTTTCTCCCATTTTTCATTCACTAGTTATCCTTTTTGTGTGCTTTTCTGCTTTCACATCAACCTCTGTTAAACCCTTTTGGAACAATTAAACATTATGGATAAAATTGGTTTCAAGTGTGCAGCTTATTTTCATTATTATTACTTTACCATATAAAAAAAGGGAAACCAAACACAGAGACAAACCAAATGCAGGCGAATGACACAAAAAAAGACTTTAAAATGGACAAAACGATATAAAATTAACTCACTAAATCAAGTTTGTTAATAATTTAATCAATTAACTTGACACCAGACAAATAGAGAAAGTTCACTCTCTGCTGTTTGTTTTGTATCATTCAACTTAATGGGTTAAAACAATATCAAAGGCAAAGTAATCCAGGAATACACGAACATACGGATGGATCTGCATTTTGTTGAATCTAGTATTTCCAATCAATGAAACAGTTTTTAAATTAATTGATTGGCTGATCATTGTAACAAACCTGATTGTAAACTTGTTGATTGCAATTGAACACACGCACAGTCAAGACACATGTTGCCATTTGTTGATTTATCAACCAGCAACATGCCTTCACTGGTTCCAAAGCTTAAAGTTAATCTTTCCAAATCATAATTCATAACAATCATTTCATATTGATTTGATTCTTCAACGATTATCAACAATCAAACCATCAATTAGTCGACAACAAGTGAAGCCAATAATCAAAAATGAAACTTATCACATTCATCAGGAAATAATTGCTTGAATAATCTAGATGCAACTGATGAGAAATGACGATATGAATGATGCAAATTAAATCATGTAAATTGAGTCAAAATTAAGGCTTAAAATTTGCCTAATTTTGATTATAAACCATAACAATCTTACAATGAACAATAAGCAAGCATTGAAACAATACGGACAATCAAGTAAATTGTATATAAATAGAGTTAAATGTAACATGAATGGGCAACTATTTTCATTACCTTGTTATAAAATCTGGTAAAAATGAATGTTTTTGCTTCTCATTTACAATCAATCATTTCAATTGAACAATTGAGATTGGTTTCAACAAAATAAAGGTTTTTAATTTAGTTAAAAACTGACGATTGATTTGTAATGAAGAGTATAATAAACTCCCAGATTAATTGGGAGTTTCATTACAATCCACTTTTCATCCAAGAGTTTCATTCAACACTCAAATGATGAACCTTGTTTACAGGTTATATCAATAAGATGAAGATGATGAAGATGAAGATAGAGAAGATAATAAAGTTAGAATGGTTATAATATAGATTCGTAAGGTTAGAGTTGAATTCAGATCTATATTCAGTTTCAACTCACAATCTGATCATGTTGCTCTCATAATAATATACACTGTTGTATGCTAATTATCATCAACTAGAAACTTGTTTTGTCTCTTTTTTTGTCAACTTGTTTCCAGGTAAAGGATTTGAACCTTTTTTTGGTTTACCTTTTCACTAAACATTTTTGTTGACAAACAAACCAAAACAAGCAAGATTGATCAATGCAACAATTAAGACAAGACTATCAATTATATATTAAATTTTTGGTCATTTTTAAGCATCAAAAATGTTCATTATTTATTCATTGGTTTAAAATGATATTCAAACATTTTCCAGGATTATGAATATCATGTTGATTAATATGGTTAATCAATCTAACATTTGACTTGTCCTTGTCAACATTAAGCTTTAACAAAAAGCTCAATCACTATCAATGTTAGGCTCTTGAATATCTTACCATACATGAGTTGCCTTTAAATAGCATTTTGTCTTGTGTTAATTGTTAATTGTCATCACAATTGTGATTATGATTGAACACCATTTTCTTGTATATTATTATGTTAATCAGTTAATCTGTTGAAAAATGGTTGACATTATAAAGAAACGTTTAATTCACTTGTTGGACGTTACATTACAATTTTTGCTTGTGTTGATATTTTCATGAGTTAATTGTTACCTTATTAATTTAAATTGATGCCTGTGAATACCAATCAATAAAGTTAATTGCTGTGTTAACCCTTGTACCAAACAAGTTTAACTGGTTTCCTAATTAATTGCAACTGAATCAAGTTACATAAAGGTCTAATCAGCTGCACTTTAATTTGATTAACATCAAGATAATCATTTACTGTTCATTTTTAACTGTTATGAATATCTTTAAAAATTACAGTTTTTTGTTTCAATCAATTGTAATTACAATTGTGATTAATGACAATTTTCCCAATTTTCATGAAACGTCTAAATTTTTCTCATTTCATATTTGATTGTTGCCATTGTCATCTTTTTATTGATTGTTGGTTAATTATGAAAATGCTTTCAAGTCTTACTAAATTAATCGTTCAATTTAATATCTTTTTGCTTTCTTCTCAATCTATAGATTTTAATATAGCTTGAAATTGCGGTCCATTTTTTTTCCTTGATACAATTCAATTACATTTTCATGCTTTCTATTGTAATTTTAAATTGTTATTGTATTCCTCTTTAAATTGGTTCAACTTTCAAACTTTGTCACTTTGTTGTTGATTTTTTCCTCAATTGAACAACCTTAAGAAAACGGGAAAATTGCTATTTACTAGGCTTGAGGTTGTACAGTATATCGTTTTAAACCGTGAAACCATCATTGCAACTGTGCTCATACAATCCTTTAAATAATGAACTAAATTGTCCATTACATTTGTGTTTACGCTTGAATTTGAAAATATTGCTTTTCTTCCAATAAGATTGAGTTCAATCAACGGAGTGATTATTGTTGATCAACATAAACCAATTAACAAATTTGTGTTAACATTGTCTTGATTACAGTGATTAGGTTATGAAATTTCCCTTGACTTTGCTTCACCAATGAAAATTGAAATCTTTGAGTTTCTTTTAATTTTGCCTTTTCTTTTCTTCCATTCCATAGATTCTGATGCAAAATCTGGTAATTTTAGGTTCACTGGAACTCAGGGAGATCTTATGGCGTATGCAGCCGAGTACAGAGACTATCTTAAACGTGTTCTTGACCTGAAGCTAGCTCATCCTGAAAGAAAAATGGAGAAATTATTAAATTCAATTCTCTATTTGTTGCTTCAAAATAATAATTTTGATGACCAAGTATTGAAAATGAAACTTTCAGCAGGTAAGTGAAAATGGATACAGTGATCAACCTATTATCAAGTGACTGCCAATCTTAACATTACAGAGCAAAAATGAAATTGATTTCATGATACTTGGGGTTGATTAATTAACTGCAAAATTCTTGATTCGTTTTGTTGTTATTTTGCGTTTCTCCTCTTGTTTGCCAAGTTTCTTAGATTTTCAGATTCTACAGATGTGTCCATATATTTCATTTTATCTTGATAATCATCTTCATCTGTGCAACCTTTCCTGAGCATCCTTCCAATCCATGTCCGGATCTTTTAGATTTACAGACCATATTAATGGCCTTTCCACTGTTTTTCATTCTAATCAGAATGACAAATGCAAATAGTAATGAGTGAAGACACAAAATAAGATTAAATTGTTAGATATGGATAATGAATGTTTCAAGTGAATTTTTTACCTTTTTTTCCTTTTTCTTTTTCTTTTTACCTTTACTTCATTTCATAAATTCTTGCCAAGTTAACCTTTTAAATCATTTTGTTTTACTGTTTCTTTAATGTTACGAATTATTGACTGCCAACTGATGATATTCATGAGGTCATCAACTGTTCATTATTATTCTCAAATATCATCACCAATTATTTAAAAATTAAACTGCAAGAAAAGAGACAACAGAAAATTAGCTTTAAAATGAGTAATTTGAAGCGTTTAGCAAAGACATTTGAGCTTACCTTGTTGAAAGGGTTTCTTCATCTGCTGATAACGCAATTAAGGATCATCTTCACCTTGATTACTCAGTATCACAATCGTCAATTTAGTTTCTCGGAACAATCAAGAAATACTGAAAAAATCGCATCAAGACTAATAATGAAAATTGATTGTCATCCATTCATTTTTGCTCTGTATTTGAAAATTTAAATTCTAACTCTTAATTCCTATTCTCTTCCAATCTACAGCTAAAGCAACTATTGAAAATATTAGGAATCGTAATAATTTTGGATTAAATAATTTCCTGGGCGAATCTAATGAAAAGGAATCTTCAAGTTCACCTTTAAATGAGCGATTAAAATTAGACCGACCTAGACATTTATCATCTTCAACAGTCTCATCCTCGACAATACCTTCTCTAAATGCCAGTCCAAACACAGTTATAATACCAACCAATTTACCAACCGGCTTGGGAACTGTGGCAACACGAGTCAGCTCATCTTCCTCTGGTTCCTCCTCTGCTTCAGCTTCCCCATTCTCAGCTTCAACGGTAGCCCCTAATGTCGGATCCACGGTCGCTTGTCAATCTTTACTGTCACTAGCAGGAACCGAATATCCAATTTCACCTGTAACAACACTTCCTCAGCCAACCATATTTTCATCCTCACTTTTTTGTCCCAGTTACTATGGTTCATTGGCAGGTAGTTCACTGTCAGCATATCAAACAACCGTTAGTCGTCCAGGTTTCATTCAAAATTATGAGAAAGAATCTTTTCACCAACATCAACACCAGCATCAGCACCAGCACCAGCATCAACACCATCACCTTCATCTTCACAATAACAACAACAACAACAACAGTTCAACTAGTGGTAATATGAATAATAGCAATGTTCCAAGTAGTAATAGAAATAGCAGCTTAAACATTCACATAACTGGAACCAGCAACTCTACCAACAATTACCATCTTAATCACCAATATCATCAACATACGACGTCTTTTTATTCCTTCCTCGGATCCAATTCGGGTGCAATTAATCTCAGTAAAAAATGAACAACTTGCTGCTTTATCTGCGTAAATTTTCCTTCTTTTTTGGCTTTTCTCTTTTGCTCTTTTTGATTATCTCCTTTCACCTTTCAAAAAAAGCACCTAGACAAAGTCTTGATCTTCATCATCTTCTTCATCCCAATTCTTTACCATTGCTTTCTCATCTGCTGAAACGGATACGCACGACATCAACAGTGATGAAAATAATAATGATGGTTATAATTCACCAAAAATACTTGGAAAAAATTTGCAAGAAAAAAAGGTTACCTGGATGGAATCTGCAAACAAGTTGAAAGGCAACAAAAAAGTTAATTATTCAATTATATAAATATAAAAAAAAGACCAAGTCAATGACTATAAAAAAACTCTTTTTAAAAAAAAGCAACCTAACGACCTTACCTTTACGAAGCTCACAGTTTCGATCATAATGATTTTGATCTTTGTTCGTTCATTTTATTCAATTAATCATTTTTTCTCCTCTTCTTTTTGTCAACAACAGCAACATTCAACATTTAATAGCATTAAAATGCATCCAAAAAAAAGTTTATCCATTTCAGCGTGGAACAAAAAGCTAAAAATTTTCAAAAAAATGCAAAAAATACAATGGTTAAAACTAATTATTAAGGATAAAAAATTGAGAGAGCTCAGCTCTTAATGTACAAAATTATATGTTTTTGTCTTCATCTCTTTTACCTGAAAATTTATGTCAATTGAACAATTTTTTCCTGTGGAGTATGGTCTTCTTAATCATGGTTCTAAACCAATTTTTATCAATATTATAAGAATGATTCGTATTCCCTCTAAACTACTCTAATCGCCATCTCTTTCATACCTGTCAATTTAAATTGTCCTCCTTTCTTTATTTCCAAAACTCTTCTCCATATCTTCACCAATGTCTTCTTCTTGTCCGTTTTTTGTCAATGTTGACATCCATTTTTAATGTTTAGCAAAAAAAATCTAAATGAAAATGTCTTTAGGGTTTCCCGAAATTTGATGCACATATTATAATAATAACAGAAACAACCAATTCTTGATCCAACCAATCCAATCTGACACAACTGCAATAAACAAAGCAAATTTAAATTAATTGATGTTAACAAAATAATTAATTAATTGAATAACAAAAAAGTGTTTGTAATCTTTCCCTTTTGCTATTAGTGAAATAAAAGGCGAGGCAAAAGATTGCCTCTCAAAACTGAACAAAATATGAGTTAATAAAACAAATTGTACTTAAATTGAAATTATTTTTCTCGTTTTTTCTCAAAAATATTTACCATTTGTGGATTCTTACAGTTGGTTTGACCCAATTTCATCTCCAATGGAACACATTAAACATATCTTTCATGCAACCATTTAGCTGAATTACGTTTGTCCGTATTACTCACATCACCATGCTTTTTATCCATTGCTTTGTTTTCTTTGTTCTTTCATCAGATGACATTCAAGATATATTTTAGGGCCTCAAAGGTTCGCCATAAATATTGATAAAGTTAAATTAGACAATGTTCATTGAACTACTTACAGAACTACAAAAGATGCAGAGACGATCGAGTCCAGAAAAACGTATAAATCTCCATCGGTTCCAGAGCACAAAGTTAAACGGATTTTCTTGTGTAAAAGATGCTTGTATAGTGTATTATCCATGGATTCAAGTCATATTTTCAGCTGGAAAAATTAAATCAGGGTAAATCAGCTAGCCATCAAATGTAATTTGAGTGATATTCGTAAATTTTATAATTAGAACGTTCTTAAATGCTGAATTTCCGCAAGAAAATACACATGTCCGCGTCAATTATTCATTCATCATATGTGTAAAGCAAAAATGGTGGAAAAGAAGATTAATCAAGTATTTTGTGATGATGATTAACTTCAATAAAACAAACCAAGCACAAAAACTTAAAACATATGTTCCTCTCTCTCTTTCAACCTTCGCCACTAGGGCTTTTTCAATATAACTTAATGCATTACAAATGTATCTTTCCAATCAAAAGCAGGTAACCCTAGCGGTAAATGTAAACGCGAAATATTGTACTTTTAACTACGCTTATTTTACCCATGATATTTATATGTTTATTATGATTATTTTTTATACTGAATTTAACTAAACCATTTGTACCCTGACATCTCTATGTCCCATGGGAGACATATATACTCCGAACTTTTCTCTAACATTATCAATAAAGTTTGACTTCAACTTTCAACTTTGCCTCTTCAATCCCTTGTGCTGCCCTCTCTCCTTCTTACTCTTCACTCGAAACCGAGAGGTTTTAGAATAGTAAGATCCCTCCCCTTTCTCTCTTACTTTTCACTTTTGGTTCATCTCCATAGAAAAGTAAGTTAAATCTTCCTCTTTTGACTGTTAACAGTTGTGAACGGTCACATTTGGCGCAGTCGACAGGATCTCTTCTCCTGTTTTTCATCAGACGTATCTCTTGTCTCCATCTATCAGCCGACTTTTCCAGCCTAATTGTCCTTTGGTGGAACAGAACCCCCCTAAAACCAGTTTGCCGACCCAGCTTCCTCCGTTCTTTGATAACTCCTCAAGTTCAAGCTGTTGAAACTCCCGCTGGTCCTTCTGCTCCATCTAGTGGTCTAATTTAACCTGGTAACATTTAACTTTAGCCGAGAACAAAATGGCATATGATCATATGGATACTAACCTCTCTGATCAAATATCCACAGATCCAGATGCCCAAAGAGACAACCTCGACTCGAACCCAATCACAAATCCAAATCAACCAACCCATCCACCCTTGGGTAACCAACCAAATGGTCGTCTACCAACATTAATCCGTAATCCATACCTCCCGCCTACACCAGCAGTTCGATTCCAAGACCAAAATAGGAACCGTTTATCCACTACATCACAACTAGACACGACTATCGACCAACCAACGCAGTACATAACCTTACCACAGAAGAAGGTTCTCAAATGTTATACTGGCGAACCATCTGGCATCCGCATCCAAGCTTGGTTAGTCCTGTACGAAAGACATATCAACACCAACGATCCATACACCCTTATCAGAGACTTAGTCTACAGCCTAGACAAAGAAGCTCTAAGTTGGTACGCCGAGGAAATCGCATCTGAAGAGCATGTTGATTGGAACGCTGTCAAATCTTTAATGATCACTCGCTTCGGTTCTGAATTTAAGGACCCACTTCTCGAAGCTCAACGTATCCGTCTTGAGCGTACAGAGACAGTGACTGAGTATTATCGCCGCAAGATAAAACTCCTTCGTGAAGCAAAATTGGCTGAACATCAAGTCATCTCTCAACTAACTTCTGGTTTACCCTTTGCTTGGACTCTCCATATGAGTTCTGGACGCCCTCGTACACTCTCTGATTGGCTCGAAATAGCCACTGAAACCGAAATGCGTTACAAACAAAAGGAAAAATTCCTAACAAAGCAACAACCAAAGAAACCCGCTGCTAAAACATTGGTCGCCGCACCTCCACATAACAATAGCCGCCCTCGTCAATCTGCTGAACGCCGTCCTCCAGTCTGTAGGTACTGTGAAAGACTTGGTAAAAAGGAAAACCATTGGCATCGTGAATGTCCTAATCGTTCTCAAACCAGTCAACCTCGACCATCGACCCACACTGCCGAGGAAGAACTCCATCCAGATGACCACGGAGACGTATGTTTCGCTAAAAACATATCTCCAATACTGAAATTCATCGATATCCCGCTAACAATCGAAGGTATTTCCGTCGAAGCCTTCATTGACACCGGTAGTACAATCAGCATTATGAGTCTAAAGACATGTAAACGACTCAACCTTCCTATCAACAATAAACAACAGATAACCATCAACCAGTTAGAAGGTTCAACCAAGAGTGTTGGATACACTCTCGCCTCAACTACCATCCACAAAACAACCAAGACGATCAAGTACCACATAATCTCCAACTTCCGCTATCCAATCTTAATCGGTCTCAACACCAGTATCGAATTCGGTCTTCACCTTAACCTAGAAGATAAGACTGTCAGCATTCGATCTCCAGAGACTCAAGAATTAGTAACCCTGTTAGGAGAAACACATGAGAAAGATCAACTTGCCGCTCTCATCGAAAAACATAAATCTGCCTTCGCCCAAAATGAAACAGACATTGGCCGCATCACCGTTGCCAAACATCGGATTACCACTATTAACCATCCTCCAATTCAACTTAGGGCCTATCGTCGTCCTCAAGCCGAACTTGATGAAATAAGTCGTCAAGTCAAGGAATACAAAGAAAAAGGATTGGTTCGTGATAGTGAAAGTCCTTGGGCCTTCCCAGTCACATGTGTACCAAAGAAAGATGGTGGTACACGACTCTGCATAGATTTCCGTCGTCTCAATGCCCTCACCATAGATGACAAGATGCCGCTGCCACGGATCAATGATGTCATTGATCGTCTTCAAGGTAGTAAGTACTTCTCGACACTTGACGTCAAATGGGGATATTGGCATATTGAGATGGACCCAGAAAGCATCGAGAAAACTGCTTTCGTAACTCATGAAGGACACTATGAATGGCTCGTCATGCCATTTGGTCTTAAAAACGCCCCAGCAACTTTTCAAAGAATTCTCCAAAGAGTACTTGGTTCTCTACTCTACAACGGCGCAATAAATTACTTAGACGACATCATCATTTACAGCAAAACCTTCTCTGAACATCTTCAACTCTTAGAGAAGATCTTCACTCTTTGCAAGGATAACAACATCAAACTGAAGCTGTCTAAGTGCAACTTCGCGCAAAATGAAGTTGACTATCTTGGATACATCATCAGTGAAGAAGGGGTTAGACCATCCAAACAAAAGGTCAAAGCTGTTGAACATTTCCCTGTTCCAAGTAATGTCAAGGAAGTTCGTCAATTCTTAGGACTTGCAAACTATTACCGTCGCTTCATAGACAAGTTCTCAACCATCTCTAAACCATTAACCAGACTCCTTTGTAAAAACATCGCTTTCCACTGGAAGGATGAACATCAAACCGCTTTTCAAATCCTCAAAAACAAGTTAATCAATGAACCAGTTCTCGCTATTTACAACAAAGATGAACCGTGTACCCTTTACACTGACGCTTCAAAGATTGGTATTGGAGCTACGCTAGTTCAAACCGACAAACATGGTCTTGAACATCCCATTGCTTATTTTTCCAAAGCACTCAACGAACACCAAGGCAACTATACCGCATTTGAACTTGAATGCCTCGCAGTTGTAGAAGCTGTGGATCACTTCGAAGCTTATCTCAGCCTACCATTCAAAGTCATCACCGATCATAGTGCATTGAAATGGCTCCTCACGCTCAAGAAACCCAAAGGAAGACTCTATCGCTGGAGTATCAAGCTCTCTACTCGATCCTATGAGCTATTTCATCGAGCTGGCGTCTCTCAACAACACGTTGATGCCTTATCAAGAGCCCCAGTTACTTTCCTCATCGATGCTGATGAAATCAAGCAACATCAAGCTACCACTGACTTCTCTCATATTCAACAATCTTTCAAAGTGGATGGCATTGTCACCGTGAAAACCCGTGGTTCCACTCGAGCTATCATTCCACCATCACTCCGTAATAAAGTCTTGCAGCATTTTCACGACGATTACAGTCACCCTGGGAAAAACAAGACTGTGAAACTTATTACTCGTTTCTATTGGTGGCCCTATATGATCTCAGACATCAAAGCTTATGTCGATTCATGCCGTTCATGCCAGCTTGTCAAGCAAACCCATCGTCCAAGTATTGGTCAAATGATCCTCCCTTCAGTTGATCTCGAACCTGGTGATCTCGTCGGCCTCGATACTATAGTCATGGGACCTGCAGCTGGTAGTACTCGACATAAATACATCCAAGTCTTCATAGACCACTTTTCACGTTATGTTTGGGCCTTTCCCACAACCACCAACACATCAGCATCCGTAGTAACCCTCTTAGACAAATTGATTCAATCTGGTATTCGCATCAAAGCTATTCTAACTGACTGTCACAAGAACTTCCAAAGTACAGTCTTGAAACAAGCTTTTAAACGACACAACATAAAGCACATCTTCAGTACTCCATATCATCCACAGACCAACGGTATTGTCGAACGTATCAATGGAACTTTGATGGTCAAAGTAAGAGCTGCTTTACAAGATCATCCTCATCGTAAATGGACAACACTCTTACCCAAGATTGTCACTGACTACAACAATACTCCGCATGATATCACTGGTTATGCCCCTGCATATCTCTTCTTTGGAACCGATCCAACTCCGACTTTCTCCGGTGAAACCAACAATCTCCAAGAAGCACGAGAATTAGCCAGGACCAGGACACGTACGGAACAAGAAAGAAGGAAACAAAGACATGACGCTAAGCATCCCGTCGCAAACTTTGAGATTGGATCCAAAGTACTCAAGGAAGTACCATTCAACCATCCATCCAAGACTAAAGTTTCAGCTAAGTATACAGGTCCATACTATGTCATCAAAAAGATCACGGACGTAACATACATCATCTCGGAATCACTTTCAGGAACACCAATTCAAGCTCATTCATCCCAGCTCAAGCAGTTTGTTGATAGACAACAAACTCAAATTACAGTGGGCGAATGTGATGATGATTAACTTCAATAAAACAAACCAAGCACAAAAACTTAAAACATATGTTCCTCTCTCTCTTTCAACCTTCGCCACTAGGGCTTTTTCAATATAACTTAATGCATTACAAATGTATCTTTCCAATCAAAAGCAGGTAACCCTAGCGGTAAATGTAAACGCGAAATATTGTACTTTTAACTACGCTTATTTTACCCATGATATTTATATGTTTATTATGATTATTTTTTATACTGAATTTAACTAAACCATTTGTACCCTGACATCTCTATGTCCCATGGGAGACATATATACTCCGAACTTTTCTCTAACATTATCAATAAAGTTTGACTTCAACTTTCAACTTTGCCTCTTCAATCCCTTGTGCTGCCCTCTCTCCTTCTTACTCTTCACTCGAAACCGAGAGGTTTTAGAATAGTAAGATCCCTCCCCTTTCTCTCTTACTTTTCACTTTTGGTTCATCTCCATAGAAAAGTAAGTTAAATCTTCCTCTTTTGACTGTTAACAGTTGTGAACGGTCACAATTTTAAATGCGATCAGTTCATTAGCGGTAGCAGCGAGGGAAATTCAGAGGCAAGGTTGGAAAATTAAAATGATCATTTTAAATACATCGATAAAAAGTGCTACAAAATGATGAAATATACAAAATTTTAGTTCAAACTTGGCGGCAAATTTGCAACTACACAGTAACCAGCAACTTGTAACTAGGGGGATTTAAACTCAACTCAAAGAGGCTCTTTGAAACTGGTTACTAACCAAACAAATTTAGTTTTTTACATTTTATTTACATTTTTGTGCTCATCAATTACAATATTTTGTGAAAATGGAACGGGAAGAAAAGGTTTTAGATATTGTTTTAGAGTCTTTAATTAGTCGGTGTGATGAAATCAAGAAATCGCTGATTTCGTTTTTGTATCGTCTTGAAAATGAACATCAAAAACTAGATTGGCCTGCGTTTTTGGACAATTTTGCCCTCATCTCTGGTCAAATAAACAATTTGTTAAAAATATTGAAAAGTGAAAAAACTCCACCTCTACGTAATCGTATTTTTCTACCACTTTTACTCTCACCTGATCGGGACGAGGATCTGGCGAAATTAACTGAAGGCCGTGTAGTTGCATTCAATCATGAGATGGTTCCTGACTATTTAAGAACCAAATTAGAACCAGAGATAGAGTCAATTGAGGCCAAACAAATAGTCAAAGCTTCTACTATGAATCAAGAAGTTGGTCAAAAACAGATTACAAGTATCAATAAAATCGCAAACACAATAATTGAATTGGTTCGCACTACTAAAGATGAATGGGAAAGTGGGTCTACGCAAAGATCATCTATACCAGTTACATCATCAATTCAGGACACAAATATTATATTGGCAGCAATTTACCTCGGTAAAGGACTTAAGCCTTCAACAATTACTCCCAAAACTGAACCTAGACCTGGATCTATTGGGCCTCAAATTCCTGGTCAATCTGGCCCACGACCTCCCGGTATTAGTAAAGCTCCAAGTGCTATAAAGACAAATATTAAATCTGCATCACAAGTGAATCCATACGGAAGATAAATTTTGATAGCATAACTTTCATATTATTTAACTAACTGCGGAACGAAATTGCGTTTTTTTGAATTGTATAATTTCGTGAAAACGCAACTAAGTTTAAAAGCCTAATCATGAAATTGAAAATGAACTCAACTCAAAATGAAATAAAATTTGAAGTTCAATTCAGAGCGATTTGAAAATAAAGAAACAAATGCCCTGATAGTAAAGAAAGAACAAATTTTGCTAATATTTTCAACCAACATGTCTTTGATTTCATGGTGAAAGTTGTCTGGATTCTTATGGAAAATATTTTACATTTTACATTTGAAAGACAAAATGTATCAAAACAGTGATGTACTCATACTTATATTGCGCTTAATCCCATCGAACTCTTTTATATTGTAATTAGCATTTCTTTCCAAATAAACTGCAATCAATGCACTTATTTAAAAAACGGAATCTTATGTGAAATAATTAATCTTGTATATCCCGCTCTTCGAAGTGAATTTCATGTGAATCACTAGATGTCATTGGTAGTGAAGCGGCTTTCTTTCAGAAAGATTTAACCAGTTTTCTTAAAAGTGAATAAACAGGGTTTATTAAATTTACCCGGCAAATTTATTAAATTATCAAAATGGTAAGTTAATCTTTTTTTGTCGTTGAATTATCGAACTGAATAATTAGTTAACTCTCTAATATTTTTCTTCCAGACGATAAGTAAAAATAATAAGATGGTACAATTCATCAACTACCGGATGAGAGTAGTTTTGCATGACTCACGGAATCTAGTTGGTAATTTTAAAGCTTTCGATAAACACATGAATGTTATTCTTGCTGATTGTGAGGAATTTCGGAAAATCCGTGGCAAAGGGAACCGTCCTGACCGAGAGGAAAAACGTGTCCTAGGTTTTATTTTGGTACGAGGAGAAACAATTGTGTCTATGACAGTTGAGGGTCCTCCTCCACCAGAAGAAGGACTTCCTCGTGTTCCAGTTTTAGGTTCCATTCCTGGTCCTGGCTATGGACGAGCTGTTGGCAGAGGTGTACCAGTTCCATCTGTACCTCTTCCTACCGCTGCACCAGGTCTTCAAGGGCCCGTTCGAGGTGTTGGAGGGCCATCAGCTAGTATAATGACACCGCAAGCTCGAGGTGTACCCGTTGCTGCTGCCGCTGCAGCAGTTGGAGCAACAGTTGGAGTGCCAAGACCTCCAGTTCCTATTCCTGGAATGCCATTAGGACCTGTCATACCTCCAGGTATACCAACGCCAGGTGTGCCTGGTGTACCCGGAGTTGCAGGAGTCCCAGTAGTTCCCGGAGTTCCTGGAGTACCTGGAGTTCCCGGGGTTCCAGGAGTTCCAGCTCCCGGTATTGCTCCAGGAATTCCAGCCGCTCAGTTAGCAATGGGTCGTGGTATGCCGCCTACAGCTCCACCTGGTATGAGGCCACCGCCTCCTGGTATGATGCGAGGTCCTCCACCTCCAGGTCCACCACCCGGTAAATTGCCTCCTCGACCTATGTGATTATTTATACAAGCTTTTGTCAATAAAATTTATCATGTTCTGGTACTTGGTTTTGTTTTAACTTAAATCGTTTTACTATCATAGCTCACTAATCAAAATGCTTAATTGACTAGGATGAGCATTCTTCAAGCCAAAGCTAAAATGAAAGATTACTCAAAGAGTTTGCAAATAAACTATGGTTATCGAAATTAGTGACAATTCATTTATCAATTTTTAATCAACTGATCCTTTTTTAAGCAATAAATTTAATGTCTTTTATCAATCTGCCTCTTAATAGACACAATATTACAATAGAAATTTTTACACAATTGGCTTCACGGAAACCAAAAACTTCAAACGCTGTGATGGTGAAAGAAAAATTCAATTAGGTTTGAGGCTGAGATTTCCTCTGGTAATCAGCCATACATTCTTTAAATAAGCTAACTTGATCCTTACAAGCTCTCCAATCTCGTTTTTCATACATGCATTCCTGAAAATAAAAAAAAACTTGATTAGAAGATGTTGAATCTTAATCGAGATGAAAAATATTGGCGAATACTTTTTTCATGCGTTACAAACCTGAACATCAAAATGATACTGTAAACATCCAGTCTTTTTGATCGCCAATGTAACTGGATCATCTTGCTCTTCTTCAGCTTCTTTTCTCTCAATTGCTGGATCCTTATTGAAATGATTTGACATTGTGATTATTAAATTAATAAATAATATGAAATGGAAAGAAACAAAACCGATCAACAATCTAATGAGTAAGGTTTACAGTAACTGTGGAGATGACTTTGTCTAGAAGCAGAGCAGATGAAACCCACGTGAGGTTGTTTCAGTTTACTATCAAAGTGAAAACATTTCATTCTTGTTTTTCGTTCAATTTATAACTATGTCGCCTCCGCCGACTCGAGAGGACAGAGTTAAATGTTATAATGCTCGAGATACTTATTGGAAGTGTCTGGACTCGAATGAACTAATTTCTGATCCTAAAAGTAAAATTGATTGTGAACAATTGAGGAAAACCTTTACCGAGAATTGTCCTCAGGTTTGGGTAAGTAATTGAATCTCGCATTCATGTATTGAAATTATTCATTTCTATTTTCTTATTCTTCTTTTATATTTTATCACAGGTCTTTCACTTTGATAGGAAATATAAATATGAAAAATTTAAAGCCGAACAAGCAAAGGAAAATGCCAAACAAATGGCTTCTTGATTAATCGGACAATGATAAACAAAGCAGATTTAAATCTATTGATTTTCGAAGAAAGTGTAGTGATCTTTCCTTGTTGGTAGTAAATAAATTGAAAAGCAAAAAATTGTCGGTAATATCAAAAAATATGTAAATATTGTCATCTCATCATAATTTTTGCCTACTAATAAATCTATTGTTATCGAATGAGTGTTCTGAATCTCAATTTTTAAGTATAGGTCACCATGATTATATTATACTATTTTCATTTTGGTTTACAATTTAGATTGTCAGAGATATAGTGATACCCGAATCAATATGTTTGTTAAAAGAATCAATCCATAGTTCTTTACGAATTAATCCACACGAGTTAATTCAGCGAAAAAAAGAAGCATTTATTGGGTAATGAACCTTTTTATTATAATCAGACTAAATTTACATCACATTTAGTAACTTGATTCAATCTAAAATCTTTACATAACATTCGTAAAAGATAACAATAATTTAGAAGCTAATTAACAATATTTTTACATGCTGATTCAATATCAGGAAATTTGTAATTAAAACCGTAATCCAAAACTCTTTTTGGTACAACTTTTTGACCTTCAGTCATCATAGACGCTCTTTCCTTACCAAAAGCCAATTCAATGACTTTCTCAGGCAAAGGCATGAAGGAAGGACGAAACATGGCTGATCCTAAAGCTTTTGAGAATTCTTTATTTGTAACGACTTGTGGGGCGACTCCGTTCAAGACTCCAACGACCTTTTCGTTGGATGCAGCAAATAAAAACATATTCACTAAATCATCAATATGAATCCAAGGGAAAAACTGATTTCCACTGCCAATAGGGCCACCAAGACCAAGAAAGAAGGGTATGTAAACACGTTGAATAATTCCTCCTTCGGAACCTAGGACAACACCAGATCTAATTATAACCCTACGAGTTGGTGTTTGATCACTCAAATTTCCTGAGTTTTCCCAATCATGGCATAACTTTGAGAAAAAGTCACTAGCTGCCGGTTTACTTTCCTCATTATACTCAGCAGTTTCGTTAGGTGGATAATAACCAACACCAGACATTGTAATGAAAACTTTAGGTGGCTTTGCAGATTTTTCAATGGCTTCAGCTAGTGTTTTTGTAGTCAAAACTCGACTCGACACAACATTTTGCCTGAAACCAGGTGTCCATCTTCGCATCGGATCCAAAACATTTTGTCCTGCAACATTCACAATGACCTCTGTTTCTTCTGGTAATCCTTTCTGCTGTAAATCGTTCTATAATAAACAAGAGATCGGTTAGAGAAAAATTGAGCTAAAAACGTATGTCACTTGTTTAAATTCTAAGAAAGCTTCTCTTGTCGAATTAAGCGGCACCACCAAACTATTAAATTTAATAGTTTGGTGGTATCAGAACTTGATTAGTATTATTTAAAAGCTAACCCATGAAATTCTGCCAACTCCAGGCATTCTTGATATTACTAAAACTTTGGAGGCAACATTTCGAAAGCCTTCAGCCAAATGCGATCCCACAAATCCTGTACCACCGCCTGTCAAATAAACATAAATGAGTTAATCAATCGATATAAGCTGGCAATCGAGAAAAAAACTTACCAATCAAAACAGTCGAAAATTTCGCCATGGTAAAACAAGAAAAATTTTGTCTTGAACTTAATTTAAACACTGGTCATTGGAAATGTAAAATCTTTTGAGAATTATCATACAAGATTAAGATGAAAATATTCTGGCGACATTTCAGATTTTAAGAGAACAGTTGAACTATCTAACCTCAATCAATAGTTAAGTGCATCAGACTTGTGACAAGAATCACAAAAATCATATGTTTAGTGTAAGAATTGGTAACCGCTGTTTTTAAAATGGCTATTTCTTTTTAAGAGATAACATTTATTTCTAAAGTGAATTAAAGATTTTCAAATTAATTGTTTAATTAAATTACCATCATGCGAATTACTTCGTGGAATATTAATGGAATTAGAAGTTTTAAGACTCCAATCAAAGAAATTTTAAATTCCCTTGATTCTGACGTCCTATGTTTCCAAGAAACCAAAATCTCTAGTAAGTTCACATTCAACAACCATTTTTATTATTCACAATTGACTAATATTTTAGTTATTTTTCTACTGAATCAAATATTCTTTAATTTTTAATTCTTTATGATGTCTCTAAATCGTCTATGATTTTTCATTTGTATTATAGGAAATCAAGTTGATGAATTCACTGCCATTATCCAAGATTATGTTTCATTCTTCTCGTTCCCTAAATATCAATCTGGTTATTCAGGAGTAGCCACTTATTGCAAAAATCGTGTTAAGCCTTATCTTGCTCAAGATTGTTTTCTTGTCAATGGTCGTGATACAATTATTGGTCCATTCCATACAGCTACATTTACACCAGCTGAAGTGAAGGATTTGGATAAAGAAGGTCGTGTTATTGTTACTGGACATCAATGTAGAACAAAAGATGGAAATGAATTGAATCTTTTTATTTTCAATCTTTATTGTCCTCATAATGATCCTGATCGACCAGAAAGGAGTATTTACAAACTATCTTTTCATCGATTATTAGAAGAAGTTGCTCACCATATACTTAAAGCAGATAAATCTAATCATGTTTTGATCATAGGAGATATTAATATCAGTCATCAAAGAATAGATCACTGTGACCCAGCTGATGATTTTGAGGAATCTCCTCATCGTGCTTGGCTAAGTGAATTCTTGTCTCCATCTGAAGAATATTCTTCTGTTCATTTTATTGATATCTTTCGTCAGCGTCATCCCAAAGCAAGAAATGCATTCACATGTTGGAATACTAAAAACTTGGCTCGTAAAACAAACTTTGGAACTAGAATTGATTTTGCATTATGTGATGATAGATTCTATAAATATGTGACAGATTTTGAGATATTAACTCAAGTCGAAGGTTCTGACCACTGCCCTATCCGCGTTACTTTTGGTGATCTCCAACCTTTACCCAGCCAGCAATTGCCTAAAATTTGTACAAAATTTTGGCCTGAGTTGGGACAAGGTAAAAGACAAACTTCTATCAAAGGATTTCTAATGCAAACTAAAGCACCTCAAGATGAAAAGACTATCTGTACTACTGTTTCAAAGACTTTAATCAAGCCTAATATCAAGCCTAATAACAAGCCTAATAAAAAAAACAAACAAGATGGAATTAGAAAATATTTTAAAACTAATGAATATGACCGTTCAGCTCGAGATGATGACGACAGTTATGGAATGATGGAACCAGAAATACCGTCATATGATGACCAAATTGTTTCCTGCAATGACTCAGAACGACTTAATTACGAAAATAGAGACAACAAATGTCTTGATGATAAAGAAAAAAAGGATAATAATGCTGCTAAAATCTGGAAAATGCTTTTACCCGGAACTGTGATTGCCCCTCTTTGCTCAGCTCATAAGGAACCCTGCATTTTATTAACAGTCAACAAACCAGGGCCTAATAAAGGTCGAAAATTTTACGCGTGCTCACGTCCTACTGGATTCAAAAATGATCCTGCTAGCTCGTGTGAATTCTTCAAATGGTACAAAAGTTAACTTTATCTGCTAACTAAATGTCCAAAATGTTATTTTTTAAATTTTTTATTCTCAATTATTTTCTTACCATCACTTCTTGATTCCCGCATTTACATGCAAAACGTGTTCAATTTTTTAAGTGTTTCTACGAAAATTCAAAATCACCCAATAAACTGTATCGCAGACTCTAATATGAAGCTCTACATTTTACCATCATAATCAAAAGAGCTTTTGTTTCATGTCAGCAAAGATCATTAAAATTACATATCGTCGCTCTGCGAATTTCAATTTGCTATTCACTTTTTCGGGTGAAACAATCTTTGTGAGATTTTTCAGGTTCAGTTTTACTGAGCTTGAGAATCTCACATTTAATCATTGCTTTAAAGAAATTTTTTACACTAAATTACAATAAAACTTACGGGTTTTGACTAAAAAATCTCGATCTATCAAAAATATGTTTATTACATGAGAAACGTTGCCATAGTAACATTTACATCTGTGTATTTGTCTCGAGATGAAAATCATTGAAAATGATTGCTAGTTGAATTTCATGCTCAGTTATTTTTTAATTAGTTCCAATCTTTATCTACTTATTTTGACTGGCTATTTTAGTCACCAATGTCTCATCTAGGTAGTTTAAAAAGCGTCGATGAAGATGATGATGATATACCAATTGTTTCCCTTGGTATGGAGGAAACCTTTTTGGGTAAGAGAAGATTTCTTGTTGGATTGGTATTAGCTGTTTCATCAACACTTTTCATCGGTACAAGTTTTATAATCAAAAAAGTTGGATTAAATCGATTAAGTAGCAAAGGCCAACTACGTGCTGGTGCTGGAGGCTATGGTTACTTAAAAGATTGGGTCTGGTGGGCTGGTTTTCTTTTCAGTAAGTTGTTATTCTATAATAAATTTATCCATTGAATCTTGATTTTAACATTTTCAATCTTTATCAGTGGCTTCTGGTGAACTATTCAATTTTGCAGCTTATGCATTCGCTCCAGCATCCTTGGTCACACCATTAGGAGCTTTATCAAGTAAGAATATTTTGCGAAAAACTTATCATGCATCATTTGAGAATTACCTCTTATAGACTTATTGTTTTGGTATCTGATTTTTTTCTAGTTCTAGTCACAGCTTTAATGGCTACAAAGTTCCTCAAGGAAAAGCTCAATTTGTTAACCATTATCGGTTGCATCAACTGCGTTTTTGGCTCTGCTGTAATCGTTCTTCATGCTCCTAAAGAAGGACAAATAAAGAGTTTGGATCAGTTGAATACCATGCTTGCCGAACCATTATTTATTTGTTATTTGTTATTTGTTCTGATCGCTTCTTCCATTTTGATTGGACTCGTAGCACCTAAAAAGGGCGATAAAAACGTACTCGTCTACATCTCTATTTGCTCACTCATCGGATCTCTTTCTGTAATGTCTTGCAAAGGCCTTGGCTTGGCTCTGACTGAAACCTTTTCCGGAATCAATAATGCATTAACACGAGGACTTTTCTGGTTTCTTCTAATTTCTACTATCATTACCATTGCCACTCAAATGAATTATCTCAACAAATCTCTTGATATTTTTGATGCAACTATTGTTACGCCTGTGTATTATGTTTTCTTCACAACTTGTGTTCTTATTGCTTCCTCTATCCTCTTCCAAGAATGGAGCAATATGAAGGCTGAAGATATTATTGGAACGTTGTCCGGTTTTTTTATTGTTATAGCTGGTGTTTTTATGATCAACATCTACAAAGACACAAATCCCAGTTCATTTCATGTTCATGACTCGGGTCGAAACCTGTATAATCAAAGTTCACCTTTACTTAAATCTTTTGGGCCATCAAATAGTGCCAATGGTGATAGCAACACAATAACGAGAAATAGTTCCAGCTCTAATAAACATTCTTCGAGAAAAAAGAAACGTGGCCAACTACCTAAACCAAGACATGATGTCGAGAAGTTTTCTTCATCTGATGAAATCGAAACAAAAACTAATAATACGTATTATGCATGATGAACTATTTTGAAAATATATTAATTTATTGTTTAATTATTTCCAATTAGTTGAATCGTGAGATTTTTAGACTTATCTATGCATCACCAACAAAACTACTCACTGAACCTCACAAAAATATAACTCACGGAGTATTATATTTTGTATATAAATCACAAACATTGACCGGGTAAATATATTGATTTGGTGCATATCCGAACAGACTTTTGATTGTAATATTCATTTAATTCGATTATAAATTATGTAATTTATGTTATAACAGAAAAATAAATAAACAGATTTTAATTTTCAAGAAATCACTTCTCTTTAAAACTCGTAATATTGATGCTTTTTCGGAGCTACTCTTAATGAAGGGGGTTTGCTACAGACCAATCTGAAAAGCGATGGACGATTTTTCGGATTCTATGATTCTAATATAATATTGAAGATAAGACTATCGTTTTCCAATAAAAATATTCTAAACTTTGAGAAAGAATCGATAATAATCACACAACAGATCAAGCCACAGAAAAAAACCGATGAAATCAATCAGGTACACTGTTAATTGTTAATTGTTAAAAATATTGACGGAAAATGATTATGAAATGTGAAAACACAGGAATCATCAAGATTGATCATGAAGTATTACTTATAGTACTTAAGGAATCCAATAATACTTTAGGTTTGATCTTGTTTTTTGTTGTAAATGAACTTACAAGTTGTTATTTGTTAAAGGTGGGTGGGTTTTGTGAGCAATAATTAATAAAAATAAGTAATTATCAATAATTGATGGAATTTCAACTGATAAAATGTCGGACATCATTAACCAAAGGCCATCATAGAGAGTAAAAATTGACAGAATCAATGAAACTTAAAGATGCAATAACAAAATGTTAGCTCTAATTCAATCATTTTTCTTGAAAAAATACGGATCACAATCGTCATAGTTAGTGAAAGTTAAAAAAGTTAATATAATCATCTGATTTTCACATATTGTCACTTTGATATGAAGGAGATTGGAACTTAGCTGATCTTCTGACGCCCCTTTTAGATGCTAATAAACAAATTGTTCACAAAGAATTTTTTAGCACAATTAATCGATTTCAGATTCTTTTTATTAAATAAAAGTAAAAAAGTATTGCAAATTGAATATTGAAGCTCCTTTGCACAACTTTAAACATCAAAAATCAACAATTGATTCCAAGATGAAAATCGATGTCAAATTTTCTTTTTTACTTTGTTTTCTTTACTTAATTGATTTTGTTCATTGTGATGATTTCAAATGCCCTGAAAGGGGTAAAGTTGGTGAATTGAAAGTTCCAAATGTTCTCAGCTTGATCAGGTCTCAATCAGGTTATCAGGCTTCTGTTGAAGTTATTAATCCGACTCGAAACAATTTGGTCCATGATTATTATGATGGGGAAAATAATGTTGGATACATTGACTTGGAAGCAACTATTCAAGATAAAATGAATCGACGTTATTATTATCATTCGAAAAAGGAAAAGATTGCTGTTCGAGAAAATATATGTACAAGGTTGGACTTGATACAAAATGAGAAGATCGAATCCATCAAAGATTGGTTCGAACCAAGTGATATTGTCGCCAATTCAGAGATGTTTAAAGATTTCGTTCATTTGGGACCAACAGGATTGATGATTTATGCCCACAATATTAGTGATAAAGCTTCATTCATAGGATCCAAACTGATTGAAGGTCGTACTGTTAATCACTGGTTTTATTGTACCAATCCTAATGGACCTTACATTGACTTTTACTTCGATGTTAAGACTTCGTTGCCTCATCGGTTCTCGTTGTATTATCCTGAATGGATCGAAACTCAGGAAGTCATAAAAGTAAATGAAACTCGAACAGTTAAAAAGCAAGTTGATTCCGAGTCAAAATATGTTTACAATTATTACATGTTCAAACCGTTGTTCATAACATCAGACGACGCCCTTCCATATCCATTGGGTTATGGATGTGCGCGTAAAGGTACTAGTCCATCTACTCCATTACCAGATTTTAGTCAATATGGAGCTAAAGAGTTTAATATGGACATGGAAGCTATCATTACTTATTCTGGCCGTGATCCAATAAAATCGACTGCTCGTGTAATGAAAAGAGGCGATGTTATTTCTTATGAAATCCAAGAAGGAACCGATTTCGTTCGTTCCATTGAAATTCCTCCTCCTTTAGGACGATTCCAAGTGGATGAACACTCTGGTCGATGCAATTATTATACATCAAATTATTCACCTGATGATACTTTAATCACTCGTTGGCCTTTCCATCAAGATCGTGGCTTCAATCTATTGTATTATTTGGTAATGAAGCCAATTCGAGAGCTTACACCAACTTTCATTGGTTCGATATTTTTAGGGTCATTGCGAGTGGAGGAATACAGAGCTATTAGATTCTTCTCGGATAGAGTGGATGCTATTGTCGACTATTATTATATACATAACGACAGTAATATTGTTCCAAGTAAAGTCATATTCACTCCAGATCGCAGGGATTCTTATTATGGTTCCGTTGGTGCCCCAACTCAAGTTGAAGTAACCATAATTCATGCCGAACATGGTGCAATAAATATTGATTATAAAGATCGATTCGATATTTCTGGTTGTTATCAAGTACCTGGAAGTTATACTTGGTTTCAACTTCTCTTTTCTAATCATTGGCTGTCATCCAATATGCAAATGGTTAAGGAATTCACAGAAGAATATTTGACTTCATTCATTCCGATAACTCGCATTGGTGAAATTCATGCACAACAAGTTGATTCTAATGTATATGTTACTGTTAAGCTTTATGATCGTGTACGTTTCATTGAGGCTTATAGTCGTTCGGATAGCGAAACAGTTATAAACCCTTCATATATTTTGCAAAGATCTAAAGTCGAGGACTGTGAACAACTGTGCAATACGCATCCCGACTGCAATGATTTTAGTTATTGTGACGATTACACTTGTACGATTCACACAGATCATTATAGGTGGCCACAAACACAATATGAACAAGGATGCACAAACTATCTTAGATGGGTAAAGGATGCCACTCCATTCGTCAAAAAAAATTATTTGTCGACAATGGAACATGTGTTGCAACAGATAAGGAATAAAGTATCTGCAGGCGAATTTCTTTTAGAAAATATTGGTCTGTCAGCTGAAGATTTGTTCATTGTGAATGGACCTGAAGAGATCGGAGATATTTCCCAGCAACTACATTTAGGTGTTTCTAGACCATTGAGAGCTGATGATTTTCCGATGATCAAAACTGATCGTCATTTCGATGAAGCACAATTCAAGATCGAGAAAAGTACTCTTCAAGAGTGTTTCATGGCTTGTGTTAACGACGATGATTGTAATACACTTTCATATTGTATTGACCAGAATAAAGAATGTATTCTGAGTGGAGAAACATCGAGTTCATTGAAAGATTCACTTGAAGACAAAACAAGTCATGCAGATGGATGCAACATCTATCAAAGTAAATATACTGTCACATTCATTCGTGTTTCTTGAACTAATTTCATTCCTTGATTTCAATCCAGAATCATTTATGAATCTATTCGATGAGTATCCTGGCAAAATTCTAGTTCTTGATGCCGTCTCAACCATAAAAAATGTACCAATTGGTGATTGTGCTAAAAGATGTGATCAATCAAATGATTTCAGTTGTGAATCGTTCGATTATTGCAATATTAATAATAATCAACGGTAAGTCGAGACTTCAATTGAGGACAACCTAAACCTTATTGAGGAAACCTCTTGTATAATAAGAGGTTTTATTTCAAAAAACAAACAATTTTCTAAATTTTATTGCACTGATTTTCAGCTTGTATTAATAAAAGTTGGTTTAAAATACATAGCGTACAATATGAATGATGATGATACTTTGAAGTCGTTGTGATATTAGTGTACCTCATCTATGGGCAAGTTTAATGAATTTTCATTTTATTTTTTATGAACATTCCTTCCAGAAATGAATCTGTCTGCTTCTTACATGTTAACCACATTGAGATTGATAAAGTTCATCAAATAAATGCGACAAACTGGAAGTTGGCTGAAGCTGGATGTTCCCATTATTCAAGTAAAAACTTTTACTTTAACCTAACATTCATTTTAAATTTGGTAAATATTCACTAATTATTCAACATTTTCACTTTTACAGAAAAATCTGAACTCGATTATGAACATAAAGTTGGACTTGCATTGAAAGATGATACGAAGGAATCAATTGTTGCAACCTTTGACCATTTATCATTAGAACACTGTGCTTCCAGATGCAATTCAGATCCTAATTGTTTTACTCTCGAGTTCTGTGAATCGATTGATTATAAACAAGTTTCCGATAGCAGTGTTTCATTGACGAGTTGTGTATTGACCAACTTGAAACCAAGTAATGCTAATCAAACTGGACTATTTGAAGGATCAAAAAGCACCAAAAAAATTTGCTCAATTTACATAAATCACAACAAGATCACAGGAAAAATTAAAACTGACGCATATCCACCTGAATCCACCTTACCATCTGAATCACCAACTAAATCAGGCAACTTGAAGATAGCATTTGGATTGGGGACAATGGTATTTATATTGGCGTTTGCTGGTGGATTCACTGGATTTAAATTTGCTGCTAAAAAAGGAATCATTCCATAAACTAACTCATTGACAACCAAAAATCAACATCATTAGAGGAAGACTGAAGATGGATGTTTAAGAATCATTCATTCGCGATCAACATGGGACATTTATTCAACATATTTATGTATGGACCATTGTCAAATAATGGTTTAATTTTTAAAGAGAAATTTTTAATTAAAAGAATCAAACTAACGTCTTCGATTTAGTATATTCGGGATAATTATTGAATTGAGTCCTATTGAGTTTATCATAAGTTTCTCTTGAAAAATTTATTAATGAATTGAATTGAGTCTATTCATTTCAACAAAAATTAACACTTTCCCGTGCACTCTCATAGCCCAGAACGCAGTTTACTTAAAGGCTTATTTTTGGTGAGATGACTCGTCACCGTTTAAACGCCAATTCCTTAGCGACCTGAATTCTGATTGAGCTCTGACTATTTCGGACATGCAGTTTAATCGTCGCTTTCAGGCTATGTAAAAAATTTCCCTTAGAACCTGTTTGGCTTAACAGACTTGGTAAATGCGATACTCAGGGCACCCACTTTTCACCGCCATGTTTCAATAACTCATCACACAAATTCACCATATTCACATAATTGTTCACCTTTTTCGGAACATACTCTTAATATTAAATAATAAATAGAATCTCATGTTGAAAAGAATATCGTTTTTCACTGAAATGTCCTCAACTTTGAGAAAGAATTAACTGATGAATAATAAATCAGATCATCCATGAAAACCATGAAATCAGAGAAGCTAAAAACTTATTGTTTGTTTGGATCAGATACACTGGCGCTTATCAACAGTTGTTAATAATTTTCATGGAAAATGGTTATGAAATGTGAAAACACAGGAATCATGAAGATCGATCATAAAGTATTACTCATAGTACTTAAGGAATCCAATAATACTTTAGGTTTGATCTTGTTTTTTGTTGTAAATGAACTTACAAGTTGTTATTTGTTAAAGGTGGGTGGGTTTTGTGAGCAATAATTAATAAAAATAAGTAATTATCAATAATTGATGGAATTTCAACTGATAAAATGTCGGACATCATTAACCAAAGGCCATCATAGAGAGTAAAAATTGACAGAATCAATGAAACTTAAAGATGCAATAACAAAATGTTAGCTCTAATTCAATCATTTTTCTTGAAAAAATACGGATCACAATCGTCATAGTTAGTGAAAGTTAAAAAAGTTAATATAATCATCTGATTTTCACACATTGTCACCTTGATATGAAGGAGATTGGAACTTAACTGATCTTCTGACGCCCCTTTTAGATGCTAATAAACAAATTGTTCACAAAGAATTTTTTAGCACAATTAATCGATTTCAGATTCTTTTTATTAAATAAAAGTAAAAAAGTATTGCAAATTGAATATTGAAGCTCATTTGAACAACTTTAAACATCAAAAATCAACAATTGATTCCAAGATGAAAATGAATGTCAAATTTTCTTTTTTACTTTGTTTTCTTTACTTAATTGATTTTGTTCATTGTGATGATTTCAAATGCCCTGAAATGGGTAAAGTTGGTGAATTGAAAGTTCCAAATGTTCTCAGCTTGATCAGGTCTCAAACAGGTTATCAAACTTCTGTTGAAGTTAATAGCCCAACTCGAAGCAATTTTGTCGATGATTATTTTGATGGGAAAAATAATGTTGGATATTTTGACATGGAAGTTACTGTTCAAGATGCAGCGAATCGACTTTATTATTATCATTCCACAGAGGAAAAGATTACTGTTCGTGAAAATACGTGTACAAGGTTCGACTTAACTCAGAATGAGAAGTTCGAATCGATCAAAGATTGGTTTGAACCAAAAGATATTGTCGCTAGTTCAGAAATCTTCAAAGATTTGGTTCATTTGGGACCAACAGTGTTGATGATTTATGCCAACAATATTAGCGATAAAGCTTCCTTCATAGGATCCGAACTAATTGAAGGTCGTACTGTTAATCACTGGTTTTACTGTACCAATCCTAATGGACCTTACATTGACTTTTACTTTGATGTTAAGACCTCATTGCCTCATCGGTTCTCGTTGTATTATCCAGAATGGATTGAGACTAAGGAAGTCGTTTCAGTAAATGAAACTCAAACAGTCAAAAAGCAAGTTGATTCCGATTCAAAATATGTTTATAACTTTTACATGTTCAAACCGTTGGTCGCTTCAAGAAGAGATCAAATTCCATATCCATTGAGCTATGGGTGTGCGCGTAAAGGTACTCATCCATCTACTCCATTACCAGATTTTAGTCAATATAAAGAGTTTAATATGGACATGGAAGCTATCATTACTTATTCTGGCCGTGATCCAATAAAAACAACTGCTCGTGTAATGAAAAGAGGCGATGTTATTTCTTATGAAATCCAAGAAGGAACCGATTTCGTTCGTTCCATTGAAATGCCTCCTCCTTTAGGACGATTCCAAGTGGATGAACACTCTGGTCGATGCAATTATTTAACATCAGATTATTCGTCTGATGTTACACTAATCACTCGTTGGCCTTTCCATCAAGATCGTGGCTTTAATCTATTGTATTATCTGGTAATGAAGCCACCTCGAGAACATGCACCAACTTTCATTGGTGAGATACCTTTAGGACCATTGCGAGTTGAGGAATACAGAGCTACTAACTTCTTCGCGAATGAAGTTGATGCTATTGTTGACTATTATTATACAAGAAATACTAGTAATTCTGTTCCAAGTAAAGTCATATTCAACGCAGATCGAAACGATAAAGATAATTATTATGGTTACGCTGATATTCCAACACAAGTTGAAGTAACCATAGTTCATGCCGAAGATGGTGCAATGCATATTGATTTTGAAGATCGATTCGATGTATCTGGTTGTTATGAAGAACCTGGAAGTTATACTTGGTTTCAACTTCTCTTTTCTAATCCTTGGCTGCATGAATCAGATATGCAAATGGTTAAGGAATCCACAGAAGAATACTTGGCTTCATTCATTCCGATAACTCGATTTGGTTTAATCTATCCACAACAAGTTGATTCTAATGTATATGTTACTGTTAAGCTTTATGATCGTGTACATTTCATTGAGGCTTATCGTCGTTTTAATAGCCAAACAATTATAAATCCTTCAAATATTTTGCAAAGTCCTAAAGTCGAGGACTGTGAACAACTATGCAGTGCGAATCCTGACTGTAATGAATTTAGTTATTGCGACGATTATACTTGTTCGATTCTTACAGATCGTTATAGCTGGTCACAAAAACAATATAAACAAGGATGCACATACTATGCAAGATGGGTAACGGAGGTCACTCCATTCGTTGATGAAAATTATTTGTCGACAATGGAACATGTGTTGCAACAGATAAGGAATAAAGTCTCAGCAGGCGAAGTTTTTCTAAGAAGCGTTGCTCTATCAGCTGAAGATTTGTTCATTGTGAGTGGACCTGAAGAGATCGGTGATATATCCCAGGAACTACATTCGAACGGTTCCAGACCTTTAAGAGCTGAAGATTTTCCGATGTTAAGCACTAATCGTCATTTCGATGAAGCACAATTCAAGATCGAGAAAAGTACTCTTCAAGATTGTTTCATGGCTTGTGTCAATGATGATGATTGTAACACACTTTCATATTGCATTAACCAGAATAAAGAATGTATTCTGAGTGGAGAAACATCGAGTTCATTGAAAGACTCACTTGAAGACAAAACAAGTCATGCAGATGGATGCAACATCTATCAAAGTAAATATACTGTCACATTGATTTGTATTTCTTGAACTATTAGGTAACCAAAAACGTTTTGATACGCTTAGAGTGTACATATTTCAAACAATTAATTGATTTGGTTAAATTGATTCAATCGTTTGGAGTTTAGGAAGATATTGATTCAATATTTCCTCTTTGATTCGCACCTAATTTCATGACTAAAAGCGTTGATTAACATACTAATAATTTTTGTTTCTCGATCTCAATCTAGAGTCCTTTATGAATCTATTCCATGAGTATCCTGGCAAGAGTCTAGTTCTGGATGCCATCTCAACCATATCTAATGTACCAATTGGGGATTGTGCTGAAAGATGTGCTCAATCAAATGATATCAGTTGTGAATCATTTGATTATTGCCAAGAAAGTTATCAACGGTAAGTCGAAACTATAACAGAATATTGGATGGTGAAAGAAATAGTAGAAAAAGCTCTTGTATCTACACATCTACACACACAATATATAAAGTCAATGTACCAAATTTTTGTGTCAAGATTTTTGCCAAACTGAGCGGGTTCTAAGAAAATAATTGCAGAGCATGAAAACCCGAATTCAACTACATCCACGAAAAATAGGAAACCTCACCTCAGAATTCAGATCTCTAAGAAATTCATGAAAATAGAGGTTGGGGGAAAAAATGTAGAATCCGTATTCGATAACATTGAAAAAGGGGGAAAAACTTTTTTGTTTTTCAAGTTGATAATTCATTGTTGGACCAGGATTTATTTAAAAATTTGTCATTTGAGTGAAGAGTTAAGAGAGGCTTTTTTCACCATATTGTCTAACACTCAATTCAACACATCCACCAAATCAACCAAAACATCACTTTTTTAAAAGACTTTTCTTAACAAAATTGTCCACCACCATCTTGACCATTTTTACACCATCTAGCATGTCCGCTATTAATCGCATCATATCTCAAAAAGTGGTCAAAAATTTGGGGGATAATCTTATAAGAAAAAGTGTTTGAAAATGAAAATGTGGTGGAATAAAGCCACTCTAAAGTTGTTAATGAAAGTGGTGGACAAAAAGTGATGTTTGATTTAGCTGATTTGGCGGATGTGTTAGATTGGGTGGTGGACATTACCGTGAGCATGGGTGGTTGTAAGAAAATTGCGATCAGCCATGGTCGCATTAGTTTCTTGTTAATAGTAAATATTAGTAAACCAAACAATTTTCTAAATTTTATTGCTTTTCTTGCTAACTTGTAATCATAACTGGTTTAAAATGCTATAATAATAAGCGTATAATATTAATGATAATGGGTCTTGTAAAGTCGTTTTAATATAAGTGTGTGCTCATCTAGGATTAAATTTAATGAATTTTAATCCCTATTCCTTTCAGAAATGAATCTGTTTGCTTCTTACATGTTAACCAGCTTGAGATCGATAAAGTTCATCAAATAAATGCGACAAACTGGAAGTTGGCTGAAGCTGGATGTTCCCATTATTCAAGTAAAAACCTTTACTTTAACCTAACAAACCTCAAATGTGGTTGAAATTTACTAATTATTCAATCTTTTTGCTTCAACAGAAAAATCTGAACTTGATTATGAACATAAAGTTGGACTTGCATTGAAAGATAATACGAAAGAATCAATTGTTGGAACCTTCGACCATTTATCATTAGAACACTGTGCTTCCAGATGCAATTCAGATCCTAATTGTTTTACTCTCGAGTTTTGTGAATCAGTTGACTATGATCGAGTTTCCGATAGCAGTGTTTCATTGACGAGCTGTTCATTGACCAACTTGAAACCAAGTAATGCCAATCAAACTGGACTATTTGAAGAAACGAAAAGCAACAACAAAATTTGCTCAATTTACATAAATCACAAGAAGATCACAGGCAAAAGTAAAACTGATGCATATCCACCTGAATCGACCTTACCATCTGAATCACCAACTAAATCAGGCAACTTGAAGATAGCATTTGGATTGGGGACAATGGTATTTATATTAGCGTTTGCTGGTGGATTCATAGGATTCAAATTTGCTGCTAAAAAAGGAATCATTCCATAGACTAATTTATTGGCAACCAAAACTCAACATTAGAAACCATTCATTCTTGATCAACCTGGTACATTTATTCAACATATTAATTCATAAGTGTATAGGGTGTATGTATAAGGACCTTTGGCAAATAGTTCTTTGACTTTAGAGTTAAGAGTAGAGAATTTTGAGGGTTTTAGTGTCACAAAAAGAAGTCGATTAAATTTTTTTTTAAATTAATTATAAATTAAATTTAATGTTTTTAAAAAATTGAGATCAAAACTTCGATCACCTTTTATATAAGTTTGCGACCGATTTTTTCATCGAAATCATTTCCTATTGAACTTCTGATGAAAAAAAAAAATGCACCTTTGGGGAAAAGTTTGGGTAAAATGGGTTTGATGAAAAAATCTGGTTCCATAATGAAACAAAAGGCAATCGAAGTTTCAAATTTAATCTCGATTTTCTCAAAAACTGTCGATCAGACTTTTTAAATGGCATTAATGGATTCAGTTAAATGCCCCTACAAACGTACAAAGTTCTAACTCTTAACTCGAGTGTCGTGTATTGTAAATACTTATTCAATAAATTTTTAACCAACTTAATTGAAGCAAGTTGTTTCTCAGTTTACCGAAGCTGCCACCAATCACAAGCCGAAACATATGCAGTGGCTAAGTTCAGCTTAAACGGATGTTTTTACAGCCTTATTGACAAGCTATAAACTCGTTTATTCATAACAGTTGAAGATCCAGGTTTCAAGAAGAACAGTCTATCGTCCAAAAAGTTTATCAACTACTCGAAAAAGTTCAACAATAAACTTAAATGCATCAGAGTTTCGGTAACCTATTACAACTGAATATGAAATTTACTTATCTGATTGTGATGGTAATGACGATGAATAAAGGGTGTTACAAGTTATAGCTTCTAAATGGTACAAGAAACTTTAACTTACCGTTATCTTAAATGGGGTAAATATATCTTTGGGTTTGAATTTGTTTTTCGTTGTGAATAAACTTGCAAGTTGTTATTTGTTTAAAGTGGGTGGATTTGGTGTAAAATAAAAAATAAACAATAAGTAATAGTTATCACATGTTGACTATTTTTTAGATGAATAATTGATGAAATTTCATCTATAAATGTTGGACACCATTAATTACAGGTCATTAATGACTAAATTCAGAATTAATGAAGCTTTAAGATGAATCAATTAAATAATCTATTTAAATCATACTTCTCGTACAAAAACATCAGTTAATGAAAGTAGCAATATTTGATATAATCATTTGATTTTCACACCTTATAATATGAATAAGATTAAAACTTGAATGAGCTTCTGACACCCATTTTTGTGCTAATAATTTTTGAGATAAAATTTTATTTCCCATGCAATCAATTTAAGATACTTTTTATACAAATAAAAGCAAAAAAGTGTTTCGATTAGTTCATTTCATTAACAATTGAATATTGAAATCACTTGTAACAACGTAAACATCAAGCATCAACAATTGATTACAAGATGAAAATGGATCTCAACTTTTCTTTTTTACTTTGTTTTCTTTACTTAATTGATTTTGTTCATTGTGATGATTTCAGCTGTCCTGAAAGAGGTAAAGTCGGTGATTTGAAAGTACCAAATGTTCGCAGTTTGATTGATAAACAAATAGGTTATCGTTCGTCTGTTGAAATTACTAATTGGAAGCATTATTACACCTTGGTTCATGATTATTTTGATGGGAAAAATAATGTTGGATATATTGACTTGGAAGGAAATTTTAAAGATACAAGCTATTATTATCATTCAACAGAGGAAAAGATTAAGGTTTGGAGAAATATATGTACAAGGTTGGACTTGACCCAAAATGAAAAAATTACATCGATCAAGGATTGGTTTGCGCCAAAAGATATTGTCGCAAGTTAAGAGATTTTTAAAGATTTTGTTCATTTGGGACCAACAGGATTGATGATTTATGCCAACAGTATAAGTGATAAAGCTTCCTTCATAGGATCCGAACTGATTGAAGGTCGTGCTGTTAATCATTGGTTCTATTGTACCAATCCTAAAGGACCTTACATTGACTTTTATTTTCATGTTAAGACCTCATTGCCTTATCGGTTCTCGTTGTATTATCCTGAATGGATCGAGATTCAGGAATTCATTTCAGTGAATGAAACTCAAACAGTTAAAAAGCAAGTTGATTCCGAGTCAAAATACGTTTACAACTTTTACATGTTCAAACCGTTGGTCATAACATCAGATGACGCCATTCAATATCCATTGGGTTATGGATGTGCACGGGAAGGTACTCGTCCATCTACTCCTTTACCAGATTTTAGTCAAGTTGAAGAGTTTACTATGGATATGGAATCAGTACTAACATATTCTGATAGTGATCCTATAAAATCAACTGCTCGAGTAATGAAACGAGGCGATGTTATTTCATACGAAATTTAAGAAGGAGCCGATTTCGTTCGTTCCATTGAAATTCCTCCTCCTTTAGGACGATTCCAAGTGGATGAACACTCTGGTCGATGCAATTATTTAACATCAGATTATTCGTCTGATGTTACACTAATCACTCGTTGGCCTTTCCATCAAGATCGTGGCTTTAATCTATTGTATTATCTGGTAATGAAGCCACCCCGAGAACACGCACCAACTTTCATTGGGGAAATACCTTTAGGACCATTACGAGTGGAAGAATACAGAGCTGCTAACTTATTCTCGAATAAAGTGGATGCTATTGTCGATTATTATTATACACAAAACACCAGTGATTCTGTTCCAAGTAAAGTCATATTTACCAAAGATCGAAGTAATTTTTTTTATGATTTCGTTCATGCTCCAACTCAAGTTGAAGTAACCATAATTAATTATGAAGACGGTTACATTGAGTATGAAGATCGATTCGATGTTTCTGGTTGTTCCCCTATTATTATCCAGGTAATAATTGGTATAACCATTCCAGTATTATACCAATTAGTTGAAACCAACTGTACTTGGTTTCAACTTTTCATTTCAAATCCTTGGACGAGTGAATACAATCTTGAACAAATCAAAGAAACAACAGAAACATACTTGACTTCATTCATTCCAATAACCCGCATTGGTGAAATCCATACACAACAAGTTGATTCTAATGTTTATATTACTGTTAAGCTCTATGGTCGTGTACATTTCATTGAGGCTTATCGTCGTTCGAATCAATATACTGTTATGAATCCTTCAAATATTTTGCAAAGAGTCAAAGTCGAGGACTGTGAACAACTTTGCAGAGCAAATCCCGACTGCAATGATTTCAGTTATTGTGATGATTACGATTGTTCAATTCTTACAGAACATTATAGCTGGTCACAAAAACAATATACACAAGGATGCACATAATATTCTAGATGGGTAACGGAGGTCACTTCATTCGTTGATAAAAACTTTTTTTCGACAATGGAACATGTGTTGCAACAGATAAGGAATAAAGTCTCAGCAGGATAGCTAGTTCTAGACATATCTGGACTATCAATTGAAGATTTGTTCATCGTGAATGGACCTGAAGAGATCGGCGATATTTCCTAGGAACTACATTCGAACGGTTCCAGACCTTTAAGAGCTGAAGATTTTCCGATGATAAACACTAATCGTCATTTCAATGAAGTACAATTGAAGATCGAGAAAAGTACTCTTCAAGATTGTTTCATGGCTTGTTTGAATGACGATGATTGTAATACACTTTCATATTGTATTGACCAAAATAAGGAATGTATTCTGAGTGGAGAAACATCGAGTTCATTGGAAGCCGCACTTGATGACAAAACAAGTCATGCAGATGGATGTAACATCTATCAAAGTAAATATACTGTCGCATTTATTTGTATTTCTTCAACTAATTTGATTCCTCTATTTCAATTTAGAATCATTTATGAATCTATTCCATGAGTATCCTGGCAAAAGTCTAGTTCTGGATGCCGTCTCAACCATATCTAATGTACCAATTAATGATTGTGCTTAAAGATGTGCTCAATCAAGTGACTTCAGTTGTGAATCATTTGACTATTGCCAAGATAATGATCAACGGTAAGTCGAAACTATCACTAAATTTTTGACACACTATGTGATACTACAATTAAATGATCAATGAAGAGGAACAATGCATAAGGATATAGATAACATAAGTTATGCATATTATTTAATGATTGATATAATCTTATTCTTTATTAATTAAAAGAGATAATAATAGGCTATTATCAATAGCCACATGAAAAGGATTGTAGCTTCCAACTTGACATGGGCATCAACTGTATTCACATAACGTTATTAGATTCAAATTTGCGATACACAGTGGTGAATACATACGATACACATGTGTTTCTATGGAAATTTCTGTAATCACCTTTAGCCTCAAACAACCTCTTTAACGACACTTCAAAAGTTATTGCAATATTCTTTTTTGATTACATTTATTAAATATCACAAATATTTCTAATAAATTGTTATTTTATTTTTTATCCCAATTCCTCCCAGAAATGAATCTGTCTGCTTCTTACATGTTAACCACATTGAGATTGATAAAGCTCATCAAATGAATGCAACAAACTGGAAGTTGGCTGAAGCTGGATGTTCCCATTTATCTAACAAAAGTAAAAACCTTTACTTTAACCTAAAATTGTCTAAAATCTGGTTGCTATTCACTAATTATTCAATCTTTTTGCTTTGACAGAAAAATCTGAACTTGATTATGAACTCAAAGTTGGACTTGCATTGAAAGATAATACGAAAGAATCAATTGTTGGAACCTTTGACCATTTATCATTAGAACACTGTGCTTCCAGATGCAGTATTCCATTGACGAGTTGTTCATTGACAAACTTGAAACCAGGTAAACAACCTGGACTATTTGAAGTACCAAAAAGCAACAAAATTTGTTCAATTTATATAAATCACAAAAAGATCACAGACAAAAGTAAAACTGACCCACAACCAATGCCACCTGAAGCACCAACTAAGTCGGGCAATTTGAAGATAGCTATTGGATTGGGGGCAATAGTCTGCTTAATGGCCTTTGCTGGTGGATTCGTTGGATATAAATTTGCTATCAAAAAAGGAATCATTTCATAGACTAATTTATTGACAACCAAAAACATCATTATTAGAGGAAAACTGAAGATGAATGTTTATGAATCATTCAATCTTAATCTGATACATTGATGAAACATGTAATATTTATATAAGGACCATTGGCAAATAACACTTTGACTCTAGAAGTTTCTAGCGCCACAAAAAGGAGTCCATTAACACTATTAAATTTTATAATTTTTCGGGTCGAGTTTTCATGAAAATCGAGGTCAAAGTTGAAACTGTGATAACCTTTTGTATAACTAACAAGTAAGTTGTAAGTTGTCTTGAATAACGTTTGTCGTAAGATTTTACTATGGACTAGTGCATAATATTACTAAGCACAAAAGAAACCGGTGCTAATTCAGCTAATAAGGAGTATCTTTCCAAAACATCATAACATTTGTGTGTTGATTATCAAGTAGCAGACACCCACCCACTCTTTTGCGAAAGAAGTGCTACTAAATCACACAACAGATCTATCATCAAGTCACAAAAATCATAAAATCAATCAAGAACATTGGCAATTAATTGTCCATAGTTTTGATAATATTGATTTAGAATGATTATAAATGTTAAAACACAGGAATCGGTTTGCTCTTGTTTTTTGTTGCAAATGAACTTAAAAGTTGCTATTTGTTCAGTGGGTGGATGTTGTGTAAAATAAGATTGTAATAAACAATAGCTAATAGTTTATTGCATGAATAATTGATAGGATTTCAACTTATTGATTGTTGGACATCATTGCTTACAAGAAATAATTAAATAAATTCATCAATTCAGAATTAATGAAATTGCAGATGAAATAAATCAAATGAATAATTAAGATGATCTACAATAGTCAAATCATATTTATTGTACAAAACGATCAGATTAGTTAATGAAAGTAGCAATATTTAATATAATCATTTGATTTTCACACCTTATAATTTAAGTAAGATTAAAACTTGAATGATCTTCTGACGCCCATTCGAGTGCTAATGTTTTGAGATAAAATGTTCTAGCTCAATCATTCGGTTGCAGCTTCTTTTTATTCAAATAAAAGTAAAAAAGTGTTCCAATTAGTTTATTTCATTGCAATTGAGTATTGAAGCAACTCTTCAAAACTTAAACATCGGACATCAACAATTCATTCCAAGATGAAGATTGATCTCAACTTTTCTATTTTCCTTTGTATTATTTTCACAATTAATTCTATTATTTGTGATGATATCAAATGCCCTGAGAGGGGTAAAGTCGGTGAATTAAAAGTTCCAAATGTTCTCAGTTTGATTGATAAACAAACAGGTTATCGTTCGTCTGTTGAAATTTCATCTCCGATTCATTATAACACATTGGTCCATGATTATTTTGATGTGAAAAACAATGTTGGATATATCGACTTGGAGCAGACCATCCATAGTACAATGAGTCGTAGTTATTATTATCATTCAACAGAGGAAAAGATTACTATTGGTGCAAAAACTTGCAAAAACTTGGATTTAACTCAGAGTGAGAAGATCGAATCAATCAAAGATTGGTTTGAACCAAAAGATATTGTCGCAGATTCAGAGCTGTTTAAAGATTTGGTTCATTTGGGACCAACAGGATTGATGGTTTATGCCAACATTATAAGTGATAAAGCTTCGTTCATAGGATCCGAACTGATTGAAGGTCGTGCTGTTAATCATTGGTTTTACTGTACCAATCCTAATGGACCTTACATTGACTTTTACTTTGATGTTAAAACCTCATTGCCTTATCGGTTCTCGTTGTTTTATCCTGAATGGATTGAAACTCAGGAAGTCATTTCAATAAATGAAAGAAAAATAGTTAAGAAGCAAATTGATTCCGATTTTAAATATGTTTACAACTATTACATGTTCAAACCGTTGGTGATAACATCAGATGAAGCCATTCAATTTCCATTGGGTTATGGGTGTGCTCGAAAAGGTGGTCGTGCAACCACTCCATTACCAGATTTTGGTCAAGTCAAAAAGTTCTCTATGGACATGGAAACGATACTCACATATCATGATAGTGACCCTATTAAATCAACTGCTCGAGTAATGAAACGAGGCGATGTTTTTTCATTCGAGATTCAAGAAGATACTGATTTTGTTCGTTTAATTGAAATGCCTCGTCCTTTAGGGCGGTTCCAAGTGGATGAACACACTGGTCGATGCAATTATTTAACAGCAGATTATGGGTATTATGAAACACTAATCACTCGTTGGCCTTTCCATCAAGATCGTGGATTCAATCTATTGTCTTATCTGGTTATGAAACCAACTCTTAAACTATATTATGGACCACAATTCATTGGTGAGATACCTTTAGGACCAGCGCGAGTGCTGAAATACAGAGCTCCTGACTTCTTCGCAGATAAAGTTGATGCTTTTGTCGATTACTATTACACACAGAACACCAGTGATTCTGTTCCAAGTAAGATCGTATTCACTCCAGATCGAAATGATTATTATTATGATTCCATTGATGCCCCAACTCAAGTTGAAGTAACTATAATTAATTACCAAGACAGTTACATTGATTTTGAAGAACGATTCGATGTTTCTGGTTGTTATGAAGAACCAGGAAGCTATATTTGGTTTCAACTCTTCATTTCAAATCCTTGGATGAGTGAATACAATATGGTAACAATCAAGGAATCAACAGAAGAATACTTGACGTCATTCATTCCGATAACTCGCATTGGTGACATTCATGTGCAAGAAGTTGATTCTAACATATATGTTACTGTCAAGCTTTATGATCGTGTACATTTCATCGAGACTTATCGATATTCGACTCAACAAACGTTGATGCGTCCTACAAATATCATGCAAAGATCTAGAGTCGAGGACTGTGAACAACTGTGCAGTGCGAATCCCGACTGTTATAATTTTAGTTATTGTGACGATTATGACTGCTCACTTTATGCAAGTCTTCGTGGTATCCCATCGACAGAATCCAAATCAGAATGCACATACTATAATAGAGCAAGAGCGGAGGCCACTCATTTAGTCAGTGAAAATTATTTGTCAACAATACCACACGTACTACAACAGATAAGGAATAAAGTCTCAGCAGGCGAATTTCGTTTAGAAAATATTGGCCTATCAGCTGAAGATTTGTTCATCGTGAATGGACCTGAAGAGATCGGAGATATTTCCCAGCAACTACATACAAGTGGTTCCAGACCTTTAAGAGCTGAAGATTTTCCGATGATCAAAACTGACCGTCTTTTCAATGAAGCACAATTCAAGATGGAGAAAAGTACTCTTCAGGATTGTTTAATGACTTGTGTCAATGATGATGATTGTAATACACTTTCATATTGTATTGACCAGAATAAGGAATGTATTCTGAGTGGAGAAACATCGAGTTCATTGAATGGCGCACTTGAAGACAAAACGAGTCATGCAGATGGATGTAACATCTATCAAAGTAAATACATGCTGTATACATACTGGTATACTGTCGCATTCTTTCGTACTCCCTGAACTAACTTTATTCATCAATTTCAATCTAGAGTCCTTTATGAATCTATTCCATGAGTATTCTGGCAAGAGTCTAGTTCTGGATGCCGTCTCAACCTTATCTAATGTACCAATTGGTGATTGCGCTAAAAGATGTGCACAATCAAATGATTTCAGTTGTGAATCATTCGATTATTGCAATATTGATAATAATCAACGGTAAGTCGAGACTTCAATTGACCGCATCACTGTATTTTAAATGTGTATGTGAATATGTGAATAATGAACTTGAATGAAAGTCCTTGATAGTTAATTTAAAGTTATTATAACAAATAGTCGAATAAAATGTATCAATCATATCATAACCTGTGAGGAAAAAGTTTGTGAATGATTAGTCTCGAACTTTTCCCCACAGGTTACATATTAGGCAATCAGATGGCGTGTTGAGTTTGAATTTGGCAATACACTTCAGTCAACGCATTTTTCTTAGATACCACTTCAGAGTCAAAAAATTTAACACACCTCCATAATCCTTTAGTTAAAACAAAGATTTCGTTTAGCCCTTCTCAGAATTGTTAAGAATACGACGAATTTGCAAGACAGATAAATAGACAGAAACAAGACATCGGAGAATAATTACTTGCTCTCATTTTAGACACTTGATAAGGCTACTCGTAAAGTTGATGTGGTATATTTGGGTACTCATCTATGAACAGTTCTAATGAATTGTTATTTTATTTTTGTATCCCAATCGCTTCCAGAAATGAATCTGCCTGCTTCTTACATGTTAACCACATTGAGATTGATAAAACTCATCAAATAAATGCAACAAACTGGAAGTTGGCTGAAGCTGGATGTTCCCATTATTCAAGTGAGAACCTTGACTTTAACATGAAATTGTCTAAAATCTGGTTGTTATTTACTAATTATTCAATCTATTACTTTGACAGAAAAATCTGAACTTGATTATGAGCATAAAGTTGGACTTGCATTGAAAGATAATACGAAAGAATCAATTGTTGGTACCTTTGACCATCTATCACTTGAACACTGTGCTTCCAAATGCAATTCAGATTCTAATTGTTTTACTCTCGAGTTTTGTGAATCAATTGACTATGATCGAGTTTCCGATAGTAGTGTTCCATTGACGAGTTGTTCATTGACAAACTTGAAACCAAGTAATGCCAATCAAACTGGACTATTTGAAGAAACAAAAAGCACTAAAAAAATTTGCTCAATTTACATAAATCACAATAAGATCAGAAGAAAAAGCAAAACTGATCCACAGCCATTGACATTAATAAAACCATCTGGCTCACCAACTAAATCAAATAATTTGAAGATAGCATTTGGGTTGGGGACAATAGTCTGCTTAATGGCCTTTGCTGGTGGATTCATTGGATTTAAATTTGCTACTAAAAAAGCATTAATTTCATAGACTAACTTAGTGACAGTCAAAAATTAACATTATTGGAGGATTTTGTTCTTGTCTTTTCTTTTCAAAATCATTTTTCTTGTGCAACTAATACCTGTAAATACACCGCTTATCCTGGAAATAAAATTTTCGATTTTTGTGGAACAGACAACGTCGATTTTCAATTGAATCAGCCGTTTTTGGACTGTAAGAGTTAGAGCTAAAACTTATAAGCTGATAAAAAATTGTTATGTATCCACCATGAGTTAAACACTTCTACAATGTAACAGTAGTTTTCACGCTTTCGACAATGGTATAAAAACATTGAGGCTAAATATTTGAATATAAAGTTATTAGCACCTTAAATGATCATTCTTTGACTAATCGTTAGATTTTACGGTGAACTTGTACATAGTATGACTGATTGAAGAATAAAGCCTGTGCTAATTCAGCTAATAAGCAATATTTTTCCAATACATGAACTTTGTGTTTTAGAATCAAATATGAAATCTGTTTTCATTTCCAAGAATTTTCAACATTTACAAGTTACTTTTCTCAATCTTCTGTACGATCACCAACAAGATCTAGCACTAACAGTAAGTAAGATTGTAAATCATCCATAGACTTAGATGTTTTGATTTCTCAAACATTTTCTTTAATCGGTCTAAACTCATAAGCACAGCTTATCAAAATTTGACCTTTACTCACACGCCCCGGCCTCTATGTTTCAGTTTGTGCAACACCTTTTCACTTCTGCTTGGCTTATTGAATAAATTTTGTACAATCAGCATAATCAGAATACCAGCAACCAAGTAGAGCAAATCTTAAGAACTCTCAAGAAAGGAAAAGTGTCTGAAATGAAAAAAACATTGTAATAGCTTAAACAAGTTTAATAGCTAGTGAGTTGAAAATTTCTCGATCTTCAGTTTATAAAATCATAGACCGTGAAACTAATAATCAACTTGGTCTCAAAAAGCGTTTAGGACGTAACAATAAGGTGGATGATCAGCTTCTCAATGATATTGTAAGCGTCATGATTTGGGGTGCAATTTGCTACAATGGTAAGTCAGAATTATGTTTTATCGATTCCACTGTTGATTCAAACGCTTACATGGATATTTTGGAAGAATATCTTATGCACTCTATCGCAAGAATCAACAGATAAAGCTTGTATTTCAAGATGATGGTGCTCCATGTCACCGTTCAAAATTCATTCAAGAATTTAAAAAATTTGAAGGTATAAATTGTTTAGATTGGGTAGGCCAATCACCAGATATGAACACAATCGAGCATGTTTGGGCATACATGAAAAGAAAGCTGAATGAGGATCGATTTGGTCCAAATAACAAAGAGCAACTCAAATTCAAATTAAAGGAAATTTGGGATAATTTGCCTCAAAATTACATAAATAAATTGATATTGGGTATGCCAAGACGTGTGTTAACAAATTATAAGGCCCAAGGAGGTCATACTAAATATTAATTAATAAAAAAAACAATAAAATTAAACACTTTCCAAAATCTCCATCGAAAGTAAGCTAAACAGGTTTGTCCAAAATATTTTTCCCTTTATGTGTACATAAGTCTTTGAATCAACCTTCTTACCTTCAATAATCATAGAGAAAGGCTTTTGGCTAAAAAATATAAAAAACTGTTGAGTACAGATCAACTAACTTCTTCAATGATTACGTTGATGCCATTATTGACTATTATTATATTCAGAATACCAGTAATTCAGTTCCAAGTAAAGTCATATTCACCAAAGATAGAAGTGATGTTTACTTTCATTTCGTTAGCTCTCCACCTAAAGTTGGCGTAACCATAAACTCATTTTATTAGTAGTTATCGTTCGGATTAGGATTGTTGAATTTTTGTTAAAACAAATCTTTATTATGAGAATGCTGAAACAGACCGCAATGAGGACTGCAAACCTTATTCTAGAGATTCAATGGTTGTTAGAACAAATTATTTGTCGGAAATGGCACTATGTATTACAACAGATAAACAGTAAAGTCTCATCAGGCGAATTCATTTGCACATTGGATTTCCGATGGATTTGTTCATTGTGAGTGGGCCTGAAGAGATTGGTGACATTTCTCATGAATTAAATTCAAGTGGTTCAAGACCTTTGCGAGCTGAGAATTTTCCGATGATCAAAACTGACCGTCTTTTCAATGAAGCACAATTCAAGATGGAGAAAAGTACTCTTCAAGATTGTTTCATGGCTTTTATGAATGACGATGATTGGAGTAGAATTTCATATTGTGTTAATCAGAATAAGGAATGTTGTTGCTACCTTTGACAATCTAACATTAGAACACTGTGCTTCCAGATGCAATTCAGATCCTAATTGTTTTACTCTGTGAAACAATTTATCATAAGAAAATTGCCGATAGTAGTGATTCATCGACGAGCAATGACGATGATTCATCATCATTATCCAACTTGAAAACAAGTATATTTTTAATCAACCTGAACTATTCAAGGATCAAAAAACAACAACAAAATTTGCTAAATCCATACAATATATAAATTTTTTGTAAAAATTGTAACTAAACGGAGAAGATTCTACGGGAAATTTTTGCACAGACTGAAAGCTACGATTGAACTACATGTCCATAAATAGTCAGAGGTTAATCAGAATTCAGGTTAATGAGAAATTCACGTTTAAATAGGGTATGGAGAAAAATGCAGAATCCGTATTTTGTAGCATTGTGTTTGGGGGAAAAACATTTTGGTTATTTAATAGTTTGATGGTTTATTGTTGGGCTAGGATTCTATGCAAAACTATTCTTCAAGTAAAGAGTTTGTTAAAAATCTCGTGCCTCGGCTATACAAGAAGAGACCAAATGAAAAATTTTGAACTCAACTTCGTCAATAATTGCCTACCAGAAAAAATTCTTGATTTAGAATTTGAGTGTTTAAATGTGAAATACATTTATCGTACACAGTGAAAATAAATTCGCGATCAATCATGATCGCTGCATTTGCTAGTTTACATAAATCACAATAAGATCACAGGAAAAAGTAAAACTGACCCACAGCCATCAACATTAATAAAACCATTTAGTTCACCGACTAAATCAAATTTGAAGATAGCATTTGGATTGGGGACAATAGTCTGCTTAATGGCGTTTACTGGTGGATTCATCGGCTTTAAATTTGCTGTAAAAAAAGGAATAATTTCATAGACTAACTTATTGAAAACCTAAAACAACATTATTAGAGGAAAACTGAAGATGAATGTTTAATAATTATTCAATCTTAATCTGCGTGATGCATTGATGCAACATGTATTTATATAAGAACCATTGGCAAATAACACTTTGACTTTTGAGTTAAGATTAGAGACTTTGGAGGTTCTAAGCGTCAGAAAAAGGAGTCCATTAACACTATTAAAATAATTTTCTGGTCGAGTTTCCATGAAAATTGAGGTCAAAGTTGAAACTGCGATCAAATTTTGTATAACTAGTTTTCTTGACTAGCATTAGTCGTAAGATTTTACTTTTGACATAATATGACTAAGCACCAAAGAAAATCTGTGCTAATTCAGCTACTGAACCACACAACAGATCTATCATCAAGTCACAAAAATCATAAAATCAATCAGGTACATTAGCAATTAATTGTCCATAGTTTTGATAATAATGTTTAGAATGATTATAAATGTGAAAACACAGGAATCGTGCTTATAAAGTATTTTGGGTTTGCTCTTGTTTTTTTGTTGCAAATGAACTTAAAATTTGCTATTTGTTCAGTGGGTGGATGTTGTGTAAAATCAGATTGTAATAAACAATAGCTAATAGTTTATTGCATGAATAATTGATAGGATTTCAACTTATTGATTGTTGGACATCATTGCTTACAAGACATAATTAAATAAATTCATCAATTCAGAATTAATGAAATTGCAGATGAAATAAATCAAATGAATAGTTAAAATGATCTAGAATAGTCAAATCATATTTCTTGTACAAAACGATCAGATTAGTTAATGAAAGTAGCAATATTTAATATAATCATTTGATTTTCACACCTTATAATTTAAGTAAGATTAAAACTTGAATGATCTTCATTCACTACGCCCATTCGAGTGCTAATGTTTTGAGATAAAATGTTCTAGCTCAATCATTCGATTGCAGCTTCTTTTTATTCAAATAAAAGTAAAAAAGTATTCCAATTAGTTTATTTCAGGTGAATCCGATCAAGAAAATTATTTAGATAAAAAGAGGGGAATGTGAATAAAAAAGATAAGAGTGAACAAAAGTGTGACGTTTTTACTACGTCACATTTTTAATTTTTCCGAACTCATATTTTTATTAAGATTGCTGTCTTGCGCTTTCATTGATTTAAAAACGTGGTTTAGTTGAGTCGAGTTTAAAATTGAATTGAATTAGCTTCCAATTTTTTTGATGGTTTTCTGATGGACAAAACACCCAGCCGAATCAGTGAAAATTCAGTATAAACTATTTTTCTTGAATTAGAAAAGACTGGCACTAAATAGAAATCAAAGAAAGCTTGGTAAATAGCTAAAAAGCTTAGCTAGGTTTTTAGTTAAGATAAAAAACTTTTTATCTAATCAAAAGATTTTATTTCAATAAAATTTTTATCTAAATAATTTTCTTGATCGGATTCACCCTTCATTGCAATTGAGTATTGAAGCAACTCTTCAAAACTTAAACATCGGACATCAACAATTCATTCTAAGATGAAGATTGATCTCAACTTTTCTTTTTTCCTTTTTATTATTTTCACAATTAATTCAATTCTTTGTGATGATTTTAAATGCTTTGAGAGGGGTAAAGTCGGTGAATTGAAAGTTCCAAATGTTCTCAGTTTGATTGATAAACAAACAGGTTATCGTTCTTCTGTTGAAATTTCATCTCCGATTCATTATAACACCTTGGTCCATGATTATTTTGATGGTAAAAATAATGTTGGATATATTGACTTGGAGCAAACCATCCATGATACAATGAGTCGTAGTTATTATTATCATTCAACAGAGGAAAAGATTACTATTGGTGCAAAAACTTGCAAAAACTTGGATTTAACTCAGAGTGAGAAGATCGAATCAATCAAAGATTGGTTTGAACCAAAAGATATTGTCGCAGGTTCAGAGCTGTTTAAAGATTTGGTTCATTTGGGACCAACAGGATTGATGATTTATGCCAACATTATAAGTGATAAAGCTTCGTTCATAGGATCCGAACTGATTGAAGGTCGTGCTGTTAATCATTGGTTTTACTGTACCAATCCTAATGGACCTTACATTGACTTTTACTTTGATGTTAAGACATCATTGCCTCATCGGTTCTCATTGTATTATCCTGAATGGATCGAGACTAAGGAAGTCGTTTCAGTAAATGAAACAAAAATAGTTAAAAAGCAAGTTGATTCCGATTCTAAATATGTTTACAACTATTACATGTTCAAACCGTTGGTCATATCATCAACTGACGCCTTTCAATTTCCATTGGGTTATGGGTGTGCTCGCAAAGGTACTCCTGGATCTACTCGATTACCAGATTTTGGTCAAGTCAAAAAGCTCTCTATGGACATGGAAGCCGTACTAACATATCCTGATAGTGACCCGATCAAATCAACTGCTCGAGTAATGAAACGAGACGATGTTATTTCATATGAAATTCAAGAAGAAACTGATTTCGTTCGTTTCATTGAAATGCCTCCTCCTTTAGGGCGATTTCAAGTGGATGAACACACTGGTCGATGCAATTATTTGACATCAGGTTATGGGAGTTATGAAACACTAATCACTCGTTGGCCTGTCCATAAAGATCGTGGCTTCAATCTATTGTCTTATCTGATTATGAAATCAAATATTATACTTTATTATGGACCAAAATTCATTGGTGAGATACCTTTAGGACCAGCGCGAGTGATGAAATACAGAGCTCCTGACTTCTTCGCAGATAAAGTTGATGCTATTGTCGATTACTATTACACACAGAACACCAGTAATACTGTTCCAAGTAGGGTCGTATTCACTCCAGATCGAAGTGATTATTATTATGATTCCATTGATGCCCCAACTCAAGTTGAAGTAACTATAATTAATTACCAAGACAGTTACATTGATTTTGAAGATCGATTCGATGTTTCTGGTTGTTATGAAGAACCAGGAAGCTTTACTTGGTTTCAACTCTTCATTTCAAATCCTTGGATGAGTGAATACAATATGGTAACAATCAAGGAATCAACAGAAGAATACTTGACGTCATTCATTCCGATAACTCGCATTGGTGAAATCCATGTACAAGAAGTTGATTCTAACATATATGTTACTGTCAAGCTTTATGATCGTGTACATTTCATTGAGACTTATCGATATTGGAATCAACATACGTTGATGAATCCTACAAATATCATGCAAAGATCTAAAGGCGAGGACTGTGAACAACTGTGCAGTGCGAATCCCGACTGTTATAATTTTAGTTATTGTGACGATTATGACTGCTCACTTTATGCCAATCTTTATGGTATCCCATCGAGACGATACAAATCGGAATGCACATACTATAATAGAGCAAGAGCGGAGGCCACTCATTTAGTCAGTGAAAATTATTTGTCAACAATACCACACGTACTACAACAGATAAGGAATAAAGTCTCAGCAGGCGAATTTCGTTTAGACAATGTTGGTCTATCAGTCGAAGATTTGTTCATCGTGAATGGACCTGAAGAGATTGGTGATATTTCCCAGGATCTATATACAAGTGGTTCAAGACCTTTAAGAGCTGAAGATTTTCCGATGATCAAAACTGATCGTCATTTCAATGAAGCACAATTCAAGATCGAGAAAAGTACTCTTCAAGATTGTTTCATGGCTTGTGTCAATGATGATGATTGTAATACACTTTCATATTGTGTTAACCAGAACAAGGAATGTATTCTGAGTGGAGAAACACCGAGTTCATTGAAAGACGCACTTGGAGATAAAGCAAGCCATGCAGATGGATGTAACATCTATCAAAGTAAATATACTTTCACTTTCATTTGTGTTCTTGAACTAATTTCATTTCTCAATTTCAATTTAGAATCATTTATGAATCTATTTCATGAGTATCCTGGAAAAAATCTAGTTCTGGATGCCGTCTCAACCATATCTAATGTACCAATTGGTGATTGTGCTAAAAGATGTGCTCAATCAAATGATTTCAGTTGTGAATCATTCGATTATTGTAATATTGATAATAATCAACGGTAAGTCGAGACTTTAATTAACCGCATCACTGTATTTTTAATTTCTTATGTGAACTTGAATGAAAATCCTTGCTAGTTAATTTAAAATCTATTTTAACAAATAAATGGATATCAATCATGTCATAATCTGAGTTTGGGAATGATTAGTTAATCAATACACTTCAGATTATTTAAAGATTTTTCATTTTGCAAAAATGATCAAACTTATCCTAAACTAGCCCCAACAGGTTACATAACAGGCAATCGAAATTAATTAAACATTAAGTTCAATTAACGAAGCAACAGTTACATTCATTTTTTCAGTTACCACTCCATAGTCAAAAATTCAACGCACCTCAATAATCCTTTAGTTAAAACAAAGATTTCGCTTAGCCTTTCTCAGAACTGTTAAGAATACGACAGATAGACAAATAGACAGAAACAAGAAATCTAAGAATAATTTGTTTCATTCCCCTTTTTCATTTAGACACTTGATGGATAATGATACTTGTAAAGTTGTTGTATTATAATATAATTGTGTGTTCATCTATGAACAGATCTAATGAATCGTTATTTTATTTTTTATCCATTTCCTACCAGAAATGAATCTGTTTGTTTCTTACATGTTAACCACATTGAGATTGATAAAGCTAATCAAATAAATGCAACAAACTGGAAGGCGGCTGAATCTGGATGTTCCCATTATTCAAGTAAAAAACTTAACTTTAATCTAACATTTTGGCAAAGTATTCTAAAGCTATAAAAAAGTTAGCTGTTTTGGCTAACATTCACATAGTAAAATCCTTTTATTCAATCAAACCTTTGATCAAAGTCTGGTTAATATTTACTAATTATCCAATCTTTTTACTTTAATAGAGAAATCTGAACTCGATTATGAACATAAAGTTGGACTTGCATTGAAAGATGACATGAAAGAATCAATTGTTGGAACCTTAGACCATTTATCATTAGAACACTGTGCTTCCAGATGCAATTCAGATTCTAATTGTTTTACTCTCGAGTTTTGTGAATCAATTGACTATGATCGAGTTTCCGATAGCAGTGTTTCATTGACGAGTTGTTCATTGACAAACTTGAAACCAAGTAATGCCAACCAACCTGGACTATTTGAAGTACCGGAAAGCGACAGCAAAATTTGCTCAATTTACATAAATCACAAAAAGATCACAGGAAAAAGTAAAACTGACCCACAGCCATCGACATTAATCAAACCATCTGGTTCACCGACTAAATCAAATAATTTGAAGATAGCATTTGGATTGGGGACAATAGTCTGCTTAATGGCCTTTGCTGGTGGATTCATTGGATTTAAATTCGCTGCTAAAAAAGGAATCATTTCATAGACAGATTTCATAGATTTCATACATCATTGTATTAATAATGTAACATCATAACCTTTCCGGGATCAATAATGTACATAACCACATGAAGGTAGGTGGGTTTTGTGTGAAGTAAAATTGTAATAAACAATAGATAACGATCATGTTTATTGAATGAATAATTGATAGAATTTCAGATGATAAAATGTTGGACATCATCAATTACAGGTCATCAGCGAGAGTATAAATTGACAGAATAAGGGAAACGCAAAGATAATTGAATGTATAATCTAATAGTTCGTTCATATTATTACTCAATATGCAGATCAAAATGGTCACAGTTAATGCTGCGCAAAGTTAATATAATCATCTGATTTTAATTCATTTTCACCTTAATGTGAATGTGATTAGATCTAGGATGATCTTATGACGCCCCTTTGAGTGCTAATAATTTTTTGAGATAAAATGTTTTGGAACATTTAATCGATTCTTTTTATTGAAATAAAAGTAAATAAATATTTCAACGAGCTCATTTCATTGACAATTCAACATTTTAGTCACTTTACACAACTTAAAAATAGGACATCAACAATTAATTCCAATATGAAGATTGATCTCAACTTTTCTTTTCTATTATGTTTTCTTTACTTATTTTATTCTATTATTTGTGATGATTTCAAATGCCCTGAAAGGGGTAAAGTCGGTGAATTGAAAATTCCAAATGTTCTCAGTTTGATTGATAAACAAACTGGTTATCGTTCGTCTGTTGAAATCAGTAATTCGATTTATTATAACACCTTGGTCCATGATTACTTTGACGGGGAAAATAATGTTGGATATATTGACTTGGAGGCAGCCATTAATAAAATGAATCGACATTACTATTATCATTCTACAGAGGAAAAGATTTCAGTTCGTGAAAATAAATGTAAAAGAATGGACTTAATACAGAATGAAAAAGTTGAATCGATCAAAGATTGGTTCGAACCAAAAGATATTGTCGCTAGTTCAGAGATATTTGAAGATTTGGTTCATTTGGGACCAACAGTATTGATGATTTATGCCAACAATATTAGTGATAAAGCTTCATTCATAGGATCCGAACTGATTGAAGGTCGTACTGTTAATCATTGGTTTTATTGTACCAATCCTAATGGACTTTACATTGACTTTTACTTTGATGTTAAGACCTCTTTGCCTTATCGGCTCTCGTTGTATTATCCTGAATGGATTGAGACTCAGACGGTTATTTCAGTAAATGAGACTCGAACAGTTAAAAAGCAAGTTGATTCCGAGTCTAAATATGTTTATAACTTTTACATGTTCGAACCGTTGGTCATAACATCAACTGATGCCATTCCATATCCATTGGGTTATGGATGTGCTCGTAAAGGTACTCGTCCATCTACTCCATTACCACTTTTTGGTAAAGTTAACGAGTTTGCTATGGAAATGGATGCGATAATTACTTACCCTGACAGTTACCCTATCAAATCATTTGCTCGAGTAATCAAAGTGGGTGATGTTATTTCATAATTAATTCAAAAAGGAACCGATTTCGTTCGTTCCATTGAAATGCCTCTTCTTTAGGACGATTCTAAGTGGATGAACGCACTGGTCGATGCAATTATTATACATCAAATTATTCGTCTGATGTTACACTAGTCACTCGTTGGCCTTTTCATGAAGATCGTGGATTCAATCTCTTGTATTATCTGGTAATGAAACCAACTCGAGATCATACACCAACTTTCATTGGTGAAATACCGTTAGGACCATTGCTAGTGAAGGAATACAGAGTTGCGAACTTCTTCTCGAATAAAGTTGATGCCATTGTTGATTATTATTATGAAAGGAATAACAGCTTATTCGAACCAAGTAAAGTCATATTCACCCCAGATCGAAGTGATTATTATTATGGTGCCTTTGATAATCCAACTCAAGTTGAAGTAACAATTATCAATTACTTAGGCTATGGCTTTGAATATGGAGATGGATTCGATGTATCTGGTTGTTATGAAGAACCTGGAAGCTTTATCTGGCTTCAACTTTTCATTTCAAAGCCTAATTTGGACATAGAACACATGGAAGAATATATGCTTCAAAGATTTAAGGAATCCACAGAAGAATACTTGGCTTCGTTCATTCCAATAACTCGCATTGGTGAAATTCATGCAAAACGAGTTGATTCAGATATCTATATTACTGTTAAGCTTTATGATCGTGTGCATTTCATCCAGGCTTATAGTCGTTCGAATCAATATACTATTATGGATCCTTCAAATACTGTGCAAAGATCTAAAGTCGAGGACTGTGAACACCTATGCAGTGCGAATCCTGACTGTAATGATTTTAGTTATTGTGACGATTACGATTGTTCAATTTTTACAAAGTATCAAAGTAATATTATGTCGCCAGGAAGGAATTTAGACCAGGCTGCACATTTTACACTAGACCAATAACGGAGGTCACTCCATTCGTTGATAAAAATTATTTGTCAACAATACCACACGTGTTGCAACAGATAAGGAATAAGATCGAAGCAGGTGAATTTAATGTAGACATATCTGGTATTTATGTTGAAGATTTGTTCATTGTGAATGGACCTGAAGAGATTGGTGACATTTCCCAGGAACTACATTTAAGCGGTTCCAGACCCATAAAAGCTGAAGATTTTCCGATGTTCAAAACTGATCGTCATTTCAATGAAGCACTATTCAAGATCGAGAAAAGTACTCTTCAAGATTGTTTCATGGCTTGTATGAATGACGATGATTGTAATACCCTTTCATATTGTGTTAACCAGAATAAGGAATGTGTTCTGAGTGGAGAAACATTAAATTCACTGAAAGGCTCATTTAAAGATAAAACAAGCCATGCAGATGGATGCAACATCTATCAAAGTAAATATACTGTCGCGTTCATTTGTGTTTCTTGAACTAATTTCATTCCTTGATTTTAATCTAGAATCATTTATGAATCTATTTCATGAGTATCCTGGCAAAAGTCTAGTTCTGGATGCCGTCTCAACCATATCTAATGTACCAATTGTTGACTGTGCTAAAACGTGTGCTCACTCAAATGATTTCAATTGTGAATCATTTGATTATTGCCAAGATAATTATAAAAGGTAAGTCAAAACTATCATAGAATATTGAAAGGTTAAAGAACTGATAGCAAAGTTTCGATATTTCAATGAACAGTGCATGAGGATATTGACAGTTATTTAATTGTCATTATCATTTTATTATATTATTCATCAATAGCCGCATGAGAAAGATTACAGCTTCCAACTTATTAATATGATTTAACCTGACTCAACCTAATATTAATAATAGCGTTGTCAATAAGTTTTCGCCTTTTTTTGAAGAGTCTTTCAAGAACATCGATTCTTTTTTGACCTTTGAGCTTTTTTTCTAATAGAGCGTGTCATCAACTAATACATATTATGACATATTATTAATACATAATACATGTATAATGCTGTTGGTGAATTTATTTATGAATAGTTCTCATGAATTTTAATTTTATTTATCATCACAAATGAAATATAGAAATGAATCTGTCTGCTTCTTGCATGTTAACCACATTGAGATAGACAAAGCTCATCAAATAAATGCAACAAACTGGAATTTGGCTGAATCTGGATGTTCTCATTATTCAAGTAAGAACTTAGACTTAGATCTAACATTACTTTGCAATCTGGTTAATATTTACTAATTCAACAACCTTTTCATTTCCACAGAAAAATCTGAACTTGATTATGAACATAAAGTTGGACTTGCATTGAAAGATAACATGAAAGAATCAATTGTTGGAACCTTTGACCATTTATCACTAGAACACTGTGCTTCCAGATGCAATTCAGATTCTAATTGTTTTACTCTTGAATTCTGTGAAACAATTTATTATGAGAAAATTGCCGATAGTAGTGTTCCATTGACGAGTTGTTCATTGACAAACTTGAAACCAAGTAATACCAATCAAACTGGACTATTTGAAGAAACAAAAAGCAACAAAATTTGCTCAATTTACATAAATCACAAAAAGATCACAGGAAAAAGTAAAACTGATCCACAGCCATCTGCATTAATAACACCATCTGAATCATCAACTAAATCAAACAATTTGAAGATAGCAATTGGATTGGGGACAATAGTCTGCTTAATGGCCTTTGCTGGCGGTATCATTGCATTTGAATTCGCTGCTAAAAAAGGAATCATTTCATAGACTAGCTGGCAACCAAAAATTCACATCATTACAGGAAAACTGAAGCTGCATTTTTAGTTGTTTATGTTGAAAAGCAAATCGACGTTTAGATAAAAAATTTGATTTTAAATTTTTCTGTATCTTCAGACGATTTCTGCAATTTTGGGGCTGGCCAATAGTTGTTAATAATTTTCATGGAAAATGTTCATGAAATGTGAAAACCCAGAAAGCGTGATTGTAAAGGACTTTGGAATTTCATCTTGATTTTTTGTTGTAAATGAACTTAAAAAGTTAGTTGTTGAAGTCTTAGATGGGTTTTGTGTGAAATAAGATTGTAATTAAATAATAGATAATCATCATAATATGTTTAATAGCTTATTGCATGAATAATTGATAAAATTTCAAATGATGAAATGTTAGTAGTAAGTAAGGGATATCTCCTAGAAAAGGCGGAGCTTAAGATGATGGTAGGAGGAAAGAATAGAGGGAATGAAATAAGGGGAGATATGGTATGTAGAGCCATTTGGTGTTTGAAGTTAGCAGGAGGGGAGGAGATATCAAATGACAGTTGAACGTTCAATAATTAATCTTTAGAATAGTCAAAAACAAAAGGATAACTGTAACTGATCTGGCGACGCTCATATATTCATTGTAGGAAACATTTGCTATTTGCTGAAATCCTCTGAGTAAATAAAAGCAGCAGGATAGAGAGTAAGCTATGAGTATTTATCTAGCAAAAGCATGGAATTAGTGCTTCGCAAAAAACAGAAAAATAGCATGAAGCACACATGAAAATAACGAATAACCCTGGAAAAAGCATTTCGAATTTATGAATCCTTTGATTTCTATTGGTTTGAGTTGAACTTAACAATGCGCGACCCGGAAGTTTTCGCGAAGGTGTTGAAAATCACTTTCACTTTTCACTTTCTCTCAAACTTTCGTGACTATCACTTCTCTTATCAACATTCAATTTACACTTTTTCTGATTTCTTTACCTCTGTTCTCTATTATCAACCCAACGCAGGTCATACATGTAGATCATGGCACGTTGTATTCAAAATCGCAAAAAGCACACTTGAAGATTCTTCCCTTGCCTGTATAGTAGACACCATCCTTAGCTAGCTCGTACCGGCATTCTATTCCATTGGTCCAATTATTCCAGCCTTGGTAGAATGACTGAAGTCTGTTCTTTTCCTTCTTCATTTCACTTACAAGCGATACTTGAGACTGATCCATAACGTTGGTTCTAGAGAAATGCAAAAAAGAGTTTGTAGTTGAAAAGTTTGATGTTACTTTGGCAAAAACACTGCCTCTTACTGGCTTATATTGCGAACTCACCAAGGAAATTAACAGAAAAGTATTTATCGAGTTCAATACCGCAAGCATAGGTTGACCATAGAGGATTGTTTGTCACGTGTGGAGTAGGTTGGCGGGTGTGGATGGCTATCTGCTGTGCTGCTTATCTCCATCCGTAGTGCGTTTGTGTTAACTCAATGGTATTCCTTCATTCACTTGTTTGCATTTACTTAAGAAGATATATAGGTTGAGTCGCAAAGAGTTAAGCGGTTCAACTATAAGCTACTTAGAATGGACACAAACATGACTCTCAATAAGCTTTTAGTTATAAGTGTTCAGTAACTCTACCTCTGCTCTTGTTTATTCACCAAAATGTCAATTCTAGTCGAAATTACTGCATCCGCTGCCATAGTAAATCCAAATAGTGAAAAAGCTGAAAAACCTGTATTGAAAATGTTCTATGCTATCCGAAAATGCGACACAATTGTTTTCGATGATAGTTTATTTTTCACCTCAGTTCTTTCTCTTTTCAGTCAGTATTTTTCGGTCTACGTCTAAATACATTAAACATAACAACTTTTCCCTTTTCCGGAAGTTAACAGTTTTATTCGTGTAAAAACTTAATGTAAATGTGTAAACTAATGTCTAAAAAATTTGGTGCCGCTAGCAAAGACCCTGACTTGAGAATATATTGTACACCAGCAATCTTGGCAAAAGAAGCTCGAGAGTGCGCCAAAAAAGATAAAAAACTTTTGGTTGTGACATCAAGCTACAATGGAATAGAAGACTTGTAGACTGGTGGTTCTCCATAAAGTTAAAGAATATAAAATGAACATTTACGACCCAATGAATTAAGATTATGCTACCCCTGGAACCATTGCAAAATAATTGGCCGAAAAATTGAATATTCGTACTGTAGGAATAGCATGTGGCAAACAAAATACAAAACTGAAAATATATGTGAAAAACTCATTGAAAAAGGCCACTGAAATATTGCGTGGAACCGCTGAATTAAAGATTGTAAAACACTACGATTACATTTCAAAAAATATGTTTAATTTCCAAATAAACCGCAAATTTCTAGTCAAAGATGGCGTTTGTTTCATTTCTATTCGTTGCCTACTTCCATCTTAAGCTCCGCCTTTTCTAGGAGATATCCCTTACTTGCTACTTATGTTGCTTACTTTAATTACAGGTCATCAGCAAAAATATAAATTGACAGAATTATGAAACGCAAAGATAAGTATTAATTGAATGTATAATCCAATAGTGCGTTCATATTTATTATAAAATATGCAGATCAAAATGGTCACAGTTAATGTTACTCAAAACTTAATTTAATCATCTAATTTTAACACATTGCCACCTTAATGCGAATGAGATTAGATCTAGGATGATCTTATGCCCTTTGAGTGTCAATAATTTGTGAGTGTTTTGGAACATGTTAATTTAATCCGATCAAGTCGAAAAATGGTCAACATACAAATATACAGATGCTCTAGTATCCTCAAATTATTAACCCAATTTAATAAATCTGACTACTTCAAAATCGAAGTAAAAGTTCCTAGTGAAAAAACGATAGAACTTTTTGCTACCCCTAATATTACTATACCGGGTGTGTTTTTCATTTTACGCCTTGCAAAACTCACGAACCATTAGTGCTACAGACCTCAGACTTCAACCATGAGATAATGCAGATTGCAAAACCTTAAACTCTAACGTTCGAGGTTATTCGCGGCAATTCTTCATTTGACCTCTAATTGACACCAGAAGGTCATTTTCTGAAATTGCAAAACCTTGCCGTTAAAAATATTCATGAAATTTTTTGAAATTTAATTGATTAAATGCATGGTATGGAATCACATATGGACTCATATCCTTTAGCCAGAATGAGTTATGAACATGTGATTAACATAATCAGTTCAGTAAAATTTTGCGATTTCATAAAATGCCTTCCGATGTCAATTTTCCAATGTTTTGTTTGTTAATATAGCCATACACAAGGTGGAAGTTACGAAAACCAAATTTTGTGCAGATCGATCAAGCCATCATGCAATCTTTGTAAAATTACATTAGAGAAGCTGATTCTCGTTTGAAAATCATCCTCAGATAGGTGCTGAATTTGTAAGCTTTGAAATCTGAGTCTTCATGCAAAAATTGCCATACCGCATTGCCATTGGTTTTTTGTGTCTCCTAAAATAGTGCCTCACTCGCTGAATATTTTCCGGTGTATGAACAGTAACTGGTCTTCCAACATTACCGACAAAACTTATGATTCTGATTTTGGCACAACAATTGAAACTTACTGTTAACAATGAATAATTTCACATTTTAGTAAAGAAAGGAAAGGGAAACAGAGAATCAGAGGGAGAAGATACATGAAATTTGATTTCTTGATGCAATCAAATTAAATATGGACTGTGAACAAGCTTTATTTTAGTGCTTAAAAATATTTTATTCTCTTGATTCTAAGACTATTTTTTAAATGTAAATAGTTTAAAATTGAAGTAGAACTAATGAACAAGGCGAGGCAAAATCGATTAAAAATTAGGAGAATGGTTGAACCTTTTTTCTCACCACTGTATTTGTATTGATAATTGTCTGATTATTATCAATTATTAATATATATTAGGTTGTCCGGCTCAATATGTCGGGACTTTTATTTTGAATATTTTATCCATTCCTGAATCAATTCAGTCAATTTATCTAAAATCATGTAAGTAGAGATTCGGAATTTGTTTGACACATATTAAACCCTTTAGACATTGGTAATTCGAAAGTAATTCGAAAAAAATCGAAAAATGGCAATTTTGTAAATTTCGAACTTTGAGGCCACATAGCGTTGTTACTGATGAAAAATTTTTCAGAGTCATTCCATTAAATTATGATAATTGGGTTAAAAATCACTTTTCTCGATTTTTATCCTGATCTCCAAGTTTTCGAGAAATGTTCGATCAAAAAAGTTTCTATCGCGAGAAAATCACAGGGGGGACCCTTAGTTTTTTAGAAAATTTTGAGCCGCACGAAATTTCATTTTTTTTATTTTTTCCTAATAAATTTCGAATTAGAAAACGGAGAATTATAAATCATGTGTCATAAAAATTCTGCATCCTTCTTTATATGATTTTCAAAAGAATTGTTTTTATTGATTTGATTATCAATAAAATATTCACATTCAAAGTCCCGACACTCTGAGCCGGACAACCTAATAAGATGAGTTTATCTGTTTAGATTACTGGCATTTCACAAAAATTATGCGATTTCTTCTAATTTTCAATCGATTTTGCCTTGCCTTACTAATGAATCACTTAACAGATCTTTCATCAAGCCACAAAAAAATAATGAAATCAATCAGGTACACCGGTACTTGTCAATATTTGTTAATAATTCTGAGGAAAAATGATTATCAATGTGAAAACACATGAATTATGGTGTTAAAAATACTTTGGGTTTGAATTTGTTTTTTGTTGTAAACAAACTTACAAGTTGTTATTTGTCTAATGTGGGTGGATTTGGTTTTAAATAATAAATAAACAATAAGTAGTTATCATCACATGTTGAATATTTTTTAGATGAATAATTGATGAAATTCCAGCTGATAAAATGTTGGACATCATTGCCTACAAGACATCATTAAATGATTTAATCAATTCAGAATTAATGAAATTGAAGATAAATTAATAAGTCAGATGAATAAGTAAATTGATGATCTAGTCAAATCATATTTCTCGTACAAAACGATCAGATTAGTTGATGAAAGTAGCAATATTTAATTAATCATTAGACTTTCACACCTCATAATTTGAATAAGATTAAAACTTGAATTATCTTCTGACACCCATCTGGGTGCTAATAATTTTTTGAGATAAAATGTTCCAACACAATTAATCAATTCCAGATTCTTTTTATTCAAATAAAAGTAAAAAAGTATTTCAAGCAGTTTATTTCATTGCAATTTAGTATTGAAGCAACTCTTCACAACTTAAACATCGGACATCAACAATTCATTCCAATATGAAGATTGATCTCAACTTTTCTTTTTTAGCATGTTTTCTTTATTTAATTAATTCTATTATTTGTGATGATTTCAAATGCCCTGAAAGGGGTAAAGTCGGTGAATTGAAAGTTCCAAATGTTCTCAGTTTGATTGATAAACAAACCGGTTATCGTTCGTCTGTTGAAATTTCTAATTCGATTTATTATAACACCTTGGTCCATGATTATTTTGATGGGAAAAATAATGTTGGATATATTGACTTGGAGCAAACCATCCATGATACAATGAGTCGTAGTTATTATTATCATTCAACAGAGGAAAAGATTACTGTTCGGGGAAATACATGTAATAGATTGGACTTGACCCAGAATGGGAAAATTACTTCGATCAAAGAATGGTTTGAACCAAAAGATATTGTCGATAACTCAGAAATGTTTAAAGATTTGGTTCATTTGGGACCAACAGGATTGATGATTTATGCCAACAGTATAAGTGATAAAGCTTCATTCGTAGGATCCGAACTGATTGAAGGTCGTACTGTTAATCATTGGTTTTATTGTACCAATCCTAATGGACCTTACATTGACTTTTACTTTGATGTTAAGACCTCATTGCCTCATCGGTTCTCGTTGTATTATCCTGAATGGATTGAAACTCAGGAGGTCATTTCAGTAAATGAAACTCAAACAGTTAAAAATCAAGTTGATTCCAAGTCAAAATATGTTTATAACTTTTACATGTTCGAACCGTTGGTCATAACATCAGATGACGCCATTCAATATCCATTGGGTTATGGATGTGCGCGGAAAGGTACTCGCCCATCTACACCTTTACCAGATTTTAGTAAAGTTAAAGAGTTTACTATGGACATGGAAGCGATACTAACATATCCTGATAGTGACCCTATCAAATCAACTGCTCGAGTAATGAAACGAGGCGATGTTATTTCATACGAAATTCAAGAAGATACTGATTTCGTTCGTTCTATTGAAATGCCTCCGCCTTTGGGACGATTTGAAGTTGATGAACACACCGGTCGATGTAGATATTTGACGTCAGATTATTCGTCTGATGTTACACTAATCACTCGTTGGCCTTTCCATCAAGATCGCGGTTTCAATCTATTTTACTATCTAGTAATGAAACCAACTCGAGATCATGCACCAACTTTCATTGGTGAAATACCTTTAGGACCATTACGAGTGGAAGAATACAGAGCTGCTAACTTCTTCTCAAATAGAGTGGATGCTATTGTCGACTATTATTATACACAGAACACCAGTAATACTGTTCCAAGTAAAGTCATATTTACCAAAGATCGAAATGATTATTATTATGATTCCATTGATGCCCCAACTCAAGTTGAAGTAACCATAGTTAATTATGAAGATGGTTACATTTATTATGAAGATCGATTCGATGTTTCTGGTTGTTATGAAGAACCTGAAAGCTATACTTGGTTTCAACTTTTCATTTCTAATCCTTGGACGAGTGAATACAATCTTGAACAAATCAAAGAAACAACAGAAACATACTTGACTTCATTCATTCCAATAACTCGTATTGGTGAAATTCATGTACAACAAGTTGATTCTAATGTTTATATTACTGTTAAGCTCTATGATCGTGTACATTTTATTGAGGCTTATCGTCGTTCGAATCAATATACTGTTATGAATCCTTCAAATATTGTACAAAGATTCAAAGTCGAGGACTGTGAACAACTTTGCAGTGCAAATCCCGACTGCAATGATTTCAGTTATTGTGATGATTACGATTGTTCAATTTTCACAGATCATTATGAATGGGCACAAAAAGAATACAAACCTGGATGCACTTACTATACCAGATCAATAACGGAGGTCACTCCATTGGTCAATAAAAATTATTTGTCGACAATGGAACATGTGTTGCAACAGATAAGGAATAAAATCTCATCAGGGGAATTTGTTCTAGACATATCTGGACTAACAATTGAAGATTTGTTCGTTGTGAATGGACCTGAAGAGATTGGTGATATAGCCCAGGAACTACATACAAGTGGGTCAACTCCTTTAAGAGCTGAAGATTTTCCGATGTTAAGCTCTAATCGTCATTTCAATGAAGCACAATTCAAGATGGAGAAAAGTTCTCTTCAAGATTGTTTCATGGCTTGTGTCAATGACGATGATTGTAACACACTTTCATATTGTATTGACCAAAATAAGGAATGTATTTTGAGTGGAGAAACATCGAGTTCTTTGAAAGACTCACTTGAAGACAAAACAAGTCATGCAGATGGATGCAACATCTATCAAAGTAAATATACTGTCGCATTCATTTGTGTTCTTGTACTAATTTCATTTCTCAATTCCAATTTAGAATCATTTATGAATCTGTTCCATGAGTATCCTGGCAAAAGTCTAGTTCTGGATGCCGTCTCAACCATAAAAAATGTAGCGATTGGTGATTGTGCTAAAACATGTGCTCAATCAAGTGATTTCAATTGTGAATCATTTGATTATTGCCGAGATAATTATCAAAGGTAAACTTATACGAATATACCTTATATGAATAATGAACTTGACTGAAAATCATAAATAGTTAATTTAAAAGCTCTTATAACAAATAGTCAAATAACAGGTGTTCAAACGGGTAGGTTAAACTTTGGGGCTTTATATCTCGAAAAATAGGTGGACGATCGTGATCATTTTAATTTTATATTAATTAGCTTTACCAGGAATTTGAGAATGTCTTAAAGACAGAGTAATTAGAAGCGAAACAAAAGCGCTCACCCGACTCGAAAAAGCAGTTTATAATGGGATTATAACATTTCAATGGAAACTTGTCAATAATTTATAGCTGTATTTTTGAAAATCGTCTAATAGCGTTAATTTTAAAAAGGTGAGGGTATTTTGAGCACACATATCATTAATTCCTGATAAAAATCTATTTATATACAAATCTTCAGATCAATAAACAAATCCGTTCTAAAGATATAGCCGTTTACTTTTTGACCTACCCGTTTGAACACCTAGTAAATATTACATGAGATACAGAGAAATGCTGTAAGATATATTCTTGAGAGTCTATGAACTGCAAATTTAAATATTGGTAATAAGCATAAGTTAACGCACAGGCTACTCTTGAACTATTTAAGAGTTTAATTGAGATAAGTTTCATGGATTGTAAGCAAATCATTTGAATCATCATAACTAATGAGAAAGGAAAACAATCTTAATTGCATAGTAAGACTGAATATTGCACTGATCTATCAATCACAGAATATGTAATGGTGAAAGGACGGATAGCAATAGCTCTTGTATTTCATTAGTTTATTAATATTTCAAAAACGAAACAGTTGGATAGGTTATAACTTAGGACAAGTTAGTGCACTACTTTAAAAACTCAAAATGATGCCTAGAGTATAATATTATTGATAATGATACTCGTAAAGTTTTTGCAATATTATTGTCAATACGAATGATTCTAATGAATTTTCATTGTATTTTTTTCAACTGCTTCCAGAAATGAATCTGTCTGCTTCTTACATGTTAACCACATTGAGATAGATGCAGTTCATCAAATAAATGCAACAAACTGGAAGGCGGCTGAATCTGGATGTTCCCATTATTCAAGTAAAAAACTTAACTTTAATCTAACATTTTGGCTAACATTTACTAATTATTCAATCTATTACTTTAACAGAAAAATCTGAACTTGATTATGAACATAAAGTTGGGCTTGCATTGAAAGATAACATGGAAGAATCAATTGTTGGAACCTTTGACCATTTATCATTAGAACACTGTGCTTCCAGATGCAATTCAGATCCTAATTGTTTTACTCTCGAGTTTTGTCAATCAATTGACTATAATCAAGTCTCCGATAGCAGTGTTTCATTGACGAGTTGTACATTGACAAACTTGAAACCAAGTAATGCCAATCAACTTGGGCTCTTTGAAGAAACAAAAAGCACCAAAAAAATTTGTTCAATTTACATAAATCACAATAAGATCACAGGAAAAAGTAAAACTGACCCACAGCCATCTGCATTAATAATGCCAGATGAAGCACCAACTAAATCGGGCAATTTGAAGATAGCATTTGGATTGGGGACAATAGTCTGTTTAATGGCCTTTGCTGGTGGATTCATTGGATTTAAATTTGCTGCTAGAAAAGGAATCATTTCATAGATGATTCTGCATCAATTCTTATTACAATATTACAATTATTCTGTATTTAAAAAATCTTAAAATATAAATTTCATATTTTCTCTTTTATTATCGAAGAAATTATGTAATCACCCAGGTCAGAACTCGATACTAACTGAACTTTATTCACCAAATTTGGTCCAACTGATTGTAAAGTATCAAATGCTAACATAAATGAGTTTATTGAGTTTGATCTTGTCTTTGTGTCACTTGAAGTTATTTGATGTGGCTGGCTTTTTTTGCCGAATTCACATCATATTATTCTGTGTGAGTACCAAGAAGTTAAATACAAGAAATCAAAGGGATCCTGAATCTAGAATTTAGATTATTGTAGCTTAAATAGAATCAAGTTTCTAAGAATTGTGGCGACTATGAAAATCAATGGCTCAGTGGGACGAACACTGGAGTTGCCAGTGAAAAATGGCAGAAAAAAATGAGTTTATTAGTCATCATCAAGACGAAATAAAGTTTCGATAAGAAATTTATACACAGGATGCTTCCAGATAATCAATGATGAGTACTTTGAACTATGAATAAATCGAATGTTTATGATAAATAATTATCTGTGATTGAATTTATTCTCAATTTTATTGCATTGATACTTTAGCACGAGATTGTAGTAAACAATAAGTAACTATCATTTATTGTTAGCAGTTTAGGTTGATGTAATGCTAATTATGAGAACTGAATTGAAAAGACTAATGCATTTAAAGATGAAAACACGAATTGATAATATCATTCGATTAATATGATTCCATGATATTCAATATTATCAAGATAATCAATAAACTTTGATCAAAGCCAATGAAGGTGACAATGATTGATCTATTAATCTTAATTTCACACATTTTGACCTTAAACAGCAACAAAGATTAAAACTTAGTTAATCTTTTCAACACCTTTGCTTGGCCCCACTAGCATGGCTTAACGCCCCTTTCAGTACCAATAAATAAATGGTTCAAATAAATTTTCTTTACAGTTTTTCGATTTATGAACAATCTCTTTGATATTCAATCTAACCTAATTCTTGCGAATCACAATGGAATCAAAGACCAGAATTGATCTCAACTTTTACTTTTTACTTTTTTTTCTTTACTCAATTAGTTCTATTATTTGTGATGATTTTAAATGCCCTGAAAGGGATAAAGTTGGTGAATTGAAAGTTCCAAATGTTCTCGGTTTGATTGATAAGCAAACAGGTTATCGTGCTTCTGTTGAAGTTATTAATCCAACTCGAAACAATTTGGTCCATGATTATTATGATTGGCAAAACAATGTTGGATTTGTTGACTTGGAAGCGACCATTCAAGATAAAATGAATCGACGTTATTATTATCATTCGGCAGAGGAAAAGATTGCTGTTCGAGAAAATATATGTACAAGGTTGGACTTGACACATAACGAGAAAGTTGAGTCGATCAAAGATTGGTTTGAACCGAGTGATATTGTCGCTAGCTCAGAGATGTTTAAAGATTTTGTTCATTTGGGACCAACAGGATTGATGATCTATGCCAACAGTATAAGTGATAAAGCTTCCTTCATTGGATCTGAACTGATTGAAGGTCGTGCTGTCAATCATTGGTTTTATTGTACCAATCCTAATGGACCTTACATTGACTTTTACTTTGATGTTAAGACCTCATTGCCTTATCGGTTCTCGTTGTATTATCCTAAATGGATTGAAACTCAGGTGATTTCAGTAAATGAAACCCAAACAGTTAAAAAGCAAGTTGATTCCGAGTCGAAATATGTTTATAACTTTTACATGTTCGAACCGCTAGTCATATCATCAGACGAACCTATTCCATATCCACTGAGTTATGGGTGTGCCCGAAAAAATACTCGGGCATCTACTCCATTACCAGATTTCAGTAAAGTTAAAGAGTTTACAATGGACATGGAAGCAGTGCTAGCCTATTCTAATCGTGACCCTATGAAATCGAATGCTCGTTTAATGAAACGAGGCGATGTTATTTCATACGAAATCCAAGAAGGAACTGATTTCTATCGCCACATTGAAATGCCACCTCCTTTAGGAAGATTTGAAGTTGATGAACACACCGGTAGATGTAAATATTTGTTAGAAGATTATTCGTCTGATGTTACTTTAGGCACGTATTGGCCTTATTCTAAATCTAAATATAATTCTGGCTTCAATTTATTGTACTATCTAGTAATGAAACCACCTCAACAATACGCACCAACTTTCATTGGTGAGATTCCTTTAGGACCATTTCGAGTGGAAGAATACAGATCAACAAACTTTTTCAATGATTATGTTGATGCCATTATTGACTATTATTATACTCTGAATACGAGTGATTATATTCCAAGTAAAGTCATATTCACCCAAGATAGAAGTGATGATTACTATGATCGCGTGGACGCTCCCCCTCAAGTCGAAGTAACCCTCATTAATTACCAAGACAGTAACATTGATTATGAAGATCGATTCGACGTTTCTGGTTGCTATGAACAACCTGGAAACTTCACTTGGTTTCAACTTCTCTTTTCAAACCCTTATACGAGTGAATACAATCTTGAACAAATCAAAGATGAAACAGAAGAATACTTGGCTTCATTCATTCCAATAACTCGAATTGGTGAAATTCATGCACAACAAGCTGATTATATTAGGGGCTTAGGTAAGTCCCGATTCTCGGTATGTTAGAATGGTCTAATAAAGATGGCGCTAACGTTAAATCATAGTTAATATATAATAGCTTAATTTTCTGCAATTTCATTAATTTTCGATCTAAACCTAGTTTTTAATAGCCAAAAATCAAATATGGATCCAGTTGAATACAGATCAGCAATAAAGTTTCATTTTCTTGATGGGTTATCTCTAAGTGAAGTGAAGACAAAGTTGCAAAAAGTTTATAGTGATAAGTGCCCAGCTCCATCAACTATCGATCGACTCTATCGGGAGTATCGTTTAGGTCGTACGAGCGTCAGAGATGAGCCTAGATCGGGCCGACCCCTCGAGATCGACTATTCGAAATTAATTGACCCTGTAAGAGAACTAGTCCAGTCTGAAAGAAAAGTTTCTATCGAAAGTCTATCCTCAAAGTTCAAGGTATCTACCTGGACTATGCAAAAAATTTTAACTGAGGACCTTGGCTTAAAAAAGCTCTCCACATCTTGGGTTCCTCACAAGTTGACTGACGCTCACAAATGCAAAAGGTATCAAATGTCAACTGAAGCTTTGGATGTCTACGAACAGCAGCCAACGACATTTCTCAAAGCCCTAATTACTATGGATGAGACTTGGGTGTATACCGTTAATCCTGGTATTGGAGCTGAAGCTGCTGAATGGGTATCTTCGAAGTCAGAGCTGTCGAAGCGCATCAAAGTCAACCAAAATACGCCTAAAGCAATGGCCTGTGTCTGGTGGGATTCTGAGGGGATCTTGCTGATTGAGTGGATGAAAAAGGGTGAAAACGTGAAGGGAGAAGAGTACAGAAGGCAGTTAGAGAAAGTCGCATCGATTTTGGAGCAAAAGAGACCAAATAGGCCACGTAGAAAGCCGCTCTTCTTACAAGACAACGCGAGCTGCCATAAAGCGAAAGAAACTATAGCTAAAATTGCAGAATTAGGTTGGAAAACTGTATCCCACCCCCCTTTTTCACCAGACATGGCCCCCAGCGACTTTTTCCTCTTTTCAGCGCTCAAAAGATTCTTAAGAAAAAGAGAGGACACGTCTTTAGACGAAACAAAGTCTGCCGTCGAGGACTTTTTTGAATCGAAGCCTCCCGAATGGTACCTTTATGGCCTAGCGCAACTTCCTGGTAAATGGCAGGCCTGCATAGATGTAGAAGGAGACTACTTCTCAAAATAAGCTAAAAAAGTTAGTCCTTCATACCGAGAATCGGGACTTACCTAAGCCCCTAATAATATATATGTTACTGTTAAGCTTTATGATCGTGTACATTTCATTGAGGCTTATCGTCGTTTTTTTAACAGAAAAATTATGAATCCTTCAAATATCGTAAAACGATTCAAAGTCGAGGATTGTGAACAACTGTGCAGTTCAACTCAAAATTGTTTCCATTTTAGTTATTGTTCGGATTATGATTGTTCAATTTTTGTTCAAACAAATCTTTATTATGAGAATGCCGACACAGCCCACAAAGAGGACTGCAAATCTTATTCAAGAGATTCAAAGGTTGATGTTACACCATTGGTTAGAACAAATTATTTGTCGACAATACCACACGTATTACAACAGATAAGGAATAAAGTCTCAGCAGGCGAATTTCGTTTAGACAGTGTTGGCTTATCAGCTGAAGATTTGTTCGTTGTGAGTGGGCCTGAAGAGATTGGTGATATTTCCCAGGAACTACATTTGAGGGGTTCCAGGCCATTGAGAACTGATGATTTTCCGATGATAAACACTAATCGTCTTTTCAATGAAGCACAATTCAAGATGGAGAAAAGTACCCTTCAAGATTGTTTCATGGCTTGTTTAAATGACGATGATTGTAATACACTTTCATATTGTATCGATCAGAATAAGGAATGTATTCTGAGTGGAGAAACATCGAGTTCATTGAAAGACGCCCTTGAAGGCAAAACAAGTCATGCAGATGGATGTAACATCTATCAAAGTAAATATACTGTCACATTAACTTAATTTGTATTTCGTATATTAATTTTTTTCTTCAATCTCAATTTAGAATCATTTATGAATCTATTCCATGAGTATCCTGGCAAAAGTCTAGTTCTTGATGCCATCTCAACCATAAAAAATGTACCAATTGGTGACTGTGCTAAAAGATGTGCTCAATCAAATGATTTCAATTGTGAATCATTTGACTATTGTCAAGATAATGATCAACGGTAAGTCGAAGCTTCAATTAACCTGATCAGAATATTTTTAATTTCTTAGATGAACCATGAACTTGAATTTAAACCATAATTATTGTTGTAAAATCAAATCGGTCACAATCATGACAATTGACTGAATTATAATACCGGAACAAATTTCCGATGAAAGCTGTTGAATTATTTTTTTATTTTCAATTAAAAGAGATGAAATTACTACGTATTAATAATCTTTCGAGCATGGTTACAGCTTCCAACTTAAATATGATAATATATTATTAATAATGATACTTTTAAAGTCATTTTGATTTTATTTTTGATTGCATTTATGAATAGTTTTAATGAATTTTAATTTTGTTTTTGTCCCGATTCCTTATACCCGAAACAGAAATGAAACTATTTGCTTCTTACATGTTAACCACATTGAAGTTGATAAAGTTCATCAAATAAATGCAACAAACTGGAAGTTGGCTGAGTCTGGATGTTCCCATTATTCAAGTGAGAACCTTGACTCAAATATTGTTTTAGATCTGATTAATATTTACTAATTGTCCAATCTTTTTTGCTTGAATAGAAAAATCTGAACTTGATTATGAACACAAAGTTGGACTTGCATTGAAAGATAATATGAAAGAATCAATTGTTGGAACCTTTGACCATTTATCACTAGAACACTGTGCTTCCAGATGCAATTCAGATCCTAATTGTTTTACTCTTGAATTCTGTGAAACAATTTATTATAAGAAAATTGCCGATAGTAGTGTTCCGTTAACGAGTTGTTCATTGACCAACTTGAAGCCAAGTAATGCCAATCAACTTGGGCTCTTTGAAGAAACAAAAAGCAACAAAATTTGTTCAATTTACATAAATCACAATAAGATCACAGGAAAAAGTAAAACTGATCCACAGCCATCTGCATTAATAACTAAATCTGAATCATCAACTAAATCGGGCAATTTGAAGATAGCAATTGGATTGGGGACAATAGTCTGCTTAATGGCGTTTGTTGGTGGATTCATTGGATATAAATTTGCTGCTAAAAAAGGATTCATTTCATAAACTAACTTATCAGAGGAAAACTGAAGATGAATGTTTATGAATCATTCATTCTTGATCAACATGATACATTTTTGCAATATATTATGTAGTTTATTTTGTATCAATGCAATGTAATGTAGCTCTTTATAATACTTTTTATACTTCAATGCTTCCAAAGGTCTTGTTTGTTCTGGTATTGCTTTTTAAAACGATATAAATAATATTATCATTGAGAAAAAAAGAATTTCTGCTTTATTTCCACTCGGGTCAAAACTCAGTCTGAACAATTAGCATCGAATTATTTACATTTAGTAGAAATATGAATACTATGAATCCTTAAGTTAACAAAATCGCAGGTGTTTTTCATAGTCAGTAGTAAATGCAAGTACCAATAAAATGGAACTTTATTTTTTGAGTGTTGTTTTTTTCAAAAAAATGTGTTCGAGATTCTGACACATAAAAATTAACTTAATTCTGATCATTCATTCCAATAACTTGCATTGGTGAAACTCATGCACAACAAGTTGATTCGAATGTATATGTTACTGTTAAGCTTTATGATCGTGTACATTTCATTGAGGCTTATAGTCGTTCGAATCAATATACTATTATGGAACCTGCAAATATTGTGCAAAGATTCAAAGTTGAAAACTGTACAGAACTTTGCAGTGCAAACCCATACCCCATCTTGACCAGAAAATATACAAACCAGGATGCACAAATTATAAAAGATGGGTAACGGAGGGAACTCCATCCCTCGATACTATAATAAGTATTCGTTGACAATGCCACACGTATTGCAACAGATAAGGAATAAAGTCTCAGCAGGAGAATTTCGTTTAGACAGTGTTGGCGACAGTTGAAGATTTGTTCATTACGAATTGACCTGAAGAAATTGGTGGTATTTCCCAGAAACTACATTCAAGCGATATCAAACCTTTAAGAGCTGATGATTTTCCAATGATTTTCCAAAACACTAATCGTCATCTCAATAAAGCACAATTCAAGATGGAGAAAAGTACTCTTCAAGATTGTTTCATGGCTTGTGCAAATGATGATGATTGTAATACACTTTCATATTGTGTTAACCAGAATAAGGAATGTATTCTGAGTGGAGAAACATCGAGTTCATTGAAAGACACACTCGACCACAAGACAAGTCATGCAGATGGATGCAATATCTATCAAAGTTCATATAGCGTTACGTTAATTTCAATTTCTTGAATGAATTTTGTTCCTATGAATCATTTATGAATCTATTCGATGAGTATCCTGGCAAAAGTCTAGTTCTGGATGCCGTCTCAACCATAAAAAATGTACCAATTGGTGATTGTGCCAAAAGATGTGCTCAATCAAATGATTTCAATTGTGAATTTGAGCAACGACAATCAACGAATCATCCGGACCAATCCTGGAGATTGCTAGTGAAAAATGAGTGAAAAATCGGTTTATAACTCATAAACCAGACGAAATGAAGATTTTGATAAGTTTACATGCAAAATGTTTGCAGATAATCAATGATCATTTGTTGTTAGCACAAAATTGCATTAAAAAATAAAAATATCACCACATATTGAGAAGCTGAGCATTATTGTGTGCACTTAATTGAATAGACTGATACATTTACAGAGAAATCATTGAATTGGTAATTTTATTAGATATTTATCTCATCAATAGAGTCTTTTCTTCTTTATATTCAATATAAGTAACATAATCGATATTTTTGTTCAAAACAATGGAGACGACAATGGCTCATTTATTAATCTTATTTTCACACCTTCTTATTTTTGACCTTAATCTTTTTAACACCTTTGCTTAGTCTTACTGGGGTGGCTTAACGCCCTTGCCAATACTTATAAATGAATTGTGCAAATAAAATTTTCTTCACACAATTTTTCAATTTCAGATCGATCTCTCGGATTAAATTGGATATTCAATCTAACCTAATTCTTGCGAATCACAATGGAATCAAAAACCAGAATTGATCTCAACTTTTCTTTTTTACTTTGTTTTCTTTACTCAATTAGTTCTATTATTTGTGATGATTTTAAATGCCCTGAAAAGGGTAAAGTTGGTGAATTTAAAGTTCCAAATGTTCTCAGTTTGATTGATAAACAAACTGGTTATCGTGCTTCTGTTGAAGTTATTAATCCAACTCGAAACAATTTGGTCCATGATTATTATGATTGGAAAAATAATGTTGGATACATTGACTTGGAAGCAACCATTCAAAATGAAATGAATCGACTTTACTATTATCATTCAACAGAGGAAAAACTTGCAGTTCGAGAAGATAAATGTACAAGGTTGGACTTGACACAGAATGAGAAAGTTGAATCGATCAAAGATTGGTTTGAACCAAAAGATATTGTCGCTAATTCAGAGATGTTTAAAGATTTGGTTCATTTGGGACCAACAGGATTGATGATCTATGCCAACAGTATAAGTGATAAAGCTTCGTTCATAGGATCTGAACTGATTGAAGGTCGTACTGTTAATCACTGGTTTTATTGTGCCAATCCTAATGGACCCTACATTGACTTTTATTTTGATGTTAAGACCTCGTTGCCTCATCGGTTCTCGTTGTATTATCCCGAATGGATTGAAACTCATGAGGTTATTTCAGTAAATGAAACTCAAACAGTTAAAAAGCAAGTTGATTCCGAGTCAAAATATGTTTATAACTTTTACATGTTCAAACCGCTGGTCATATCACCAGATGAACCTATTCCTTATCCATTGAGTTATGGATGTGCTCGTAAAGGTGCTCGTCCATCTACTCCATTACCAGATTTCAGTCAAGTTAAAGAGTTTACTATGGATATGGAAGCGGTACTAACCCATCCTCTACAGGAACCTATCAGATCTAATGCGCGAGTTATGAAACGAGGCGATGTTATTTCATACGAAATTCGAGAAGAAACTGTTTCCATGCGTTTTATTGAATTGCCACCTCCTTTAGGGCTATTTGAAGTCGTTGGACACATTGATCGATGCGGTTATTCTTTACCAACATATTTTTCCGATGATACACTAATCACCAGTTGGCCTTATCCTGAATATACACATGGCTTCAATTTATTGTACTATCTGGTAATGAAGCCACCTCCAAATCGTACACCAACTTTCATTGGTGATATACCTTATGGACCTTTTCGAGTGGAAGAATACAGAGCCCCTAGGTTCTTCAATTATGTAGTTGATGCCATCATTGACTATTATTATGATAAAAACGCGAGTGATTCTGTTCCGAGTAAAGTAATATTTACTAAAGATAGGAGTAATGTTAACTATGATACCGTGCACGCTCCCCCTCAAGTTGAAGTGACAATTATTAACTACGAAGACGCTAACATTGATTATAAAGATCGATTCGATGTATCTAATTGTTATGAAGAACCTGGAAGCTTTACTTGGTTTCAACTTCTCTTTTCAAATCCTTCGCTGAGTGAATTCAATATGATACAAATCAAGGAATCAGCAGAAAAATACTTGACTTCATTCATCCCAATAATTCGTATTGGTGAAATTCATGCACAACAAGTTGATTCTAATGTTTATATTACTGTTAAGCTTTATGATCGTTTACATTTCATTGAGGCTTATAATCTTTTGTATCAACGTAAAATTATTAATCCTTCAAATATCGTGCAAAGATTTAAAGTCGAGGACTGTGAGCAATTGTGCAGTTCGAGTCAAAATTGTGTCGATTTTAGTTATTGTTCGGATTATGATTGTTCAATTTTCGTTGCAACAAATGATAATGTCGAAGTAGAAACCACTGAGGACTGTAAACTTTTTTATAGAGATTCAAAGTTTGATATTGCACCATTCGTTGAAACAAATTATTTGTCGACAATACCACACGTATTACAACAGATAAGGAATAAAGTCTCAGCAGGCGAATTTCGTTTAGACAGTGTTGGCTTATCAGCTGAAGATTTGTTCGTTGTGAGTGGGCCTGAAGAAATTGGTGATATTTCCCAAGAACTATATACAAGTGGTTCCAGACCATTGAGAACTGAAGATTTTCCGATGATAAACACTAATCGTCATTTCAAGGAAGCACAATTCAAGATGGAGAAAAGTACTCTTCAGGATTGTTTCATGGCTTGTGTCAATGATGATGATTGTAATACACTTTCATATTGTGTTAACCAGAATAAGGAATGTATTCTGAGTGGAGAAACATCGAGTTCATTGGAAGACAAACTTGAAGACAAAACAAGTCATGCAGATGGATGCAACATCTATCAAAGTAAATATACTGTCACATTCATTTGTGTTCTTGAACTAATTTCATTTCTCAATTTCAATTTAGAATCATTTATGAATCTATTCGATGAGTATCCTGGCAAAAGTCTAGTTCTTGATGCCGTCTCTACAATATCTAATGTACCAATTGGTGACTGTGCTAAAAGATGTGCTCAATCAAGTGATTTCAATTGTGAATCATTTGATTATTGCGATATTGAAAACAATAAACGGTAAGTCGAAACTTCGATTGAACTTATCTCCATATCTTTTATATTTTAGTTGAATATGAAAAATTTGAATGAAAATCGTGAATAGTTAATTTTCAAAGTTTTATTTTAATATCTTATACTAATAATGATATTTAAAGTTATTGAAATATTATTGTTGAATGCATTTACAAATAGTTCTAATGAATTTTCATTTCATTTGCATCTCAATTGCTTCCAGAAATGAATCTATTTGTTTTTTACATGTAAATCACATTGAGATAGACAAAGCTCATCAAATAAATGCAACAAACTGGAAGTTGGCTGAAGCTGGATGTTCCCATTATTCAAGTAAAACCCTAGACTTTGATCTAACATTCATTTTAAATCTGGTTAAAATTTACTTATTAATCAATCTTTCAACTTTTACAGAAAAATCTGAACTTGATTATGAACATAGATTTGGACTTGTATTGAAAGATAACATGAAAGAATCAATTGTTGGTACCTTTGACCATTTATCACTTGAACACTGTGCTTCCAGATGCAATTCAGATCCTAATTGTTTTACTCTCGAGTTTTGTCAATCAATTGACTATAATCAAGTCTCCGATAGCAGTGTTTCATTGACGAGTTGTTCATTGACAAACTTGAAACCAACTAATGCCAACCAACCTGGACTATTTGAAGAAACAAAAAGCAACAACAAAATTTGTTCAATTTACATAAATCACAATAAGATCAAAGGAAAAAGTAAAACTGATCCGCAGCCATTTGCATTAAATATACAATCTGAATCATCAACTAAATCGGGCAATTTGAAGATAGCAATTGGATTGGGGTCAATAGTCTGCTTAATGGCGTTTGCTGGTGGATTCATTGGCTTTAAATTTGCTGCTAAAAAAGGAATCATTTCATAGACTAACTTATTGTAAACATTGAATAAAGTACCAATAAAACAAACTTGTCTCATTTTTTCGTACTCTACAAAATACATGAACAAATGGTACAAACGCGCTAAAACGTTAGAAAATTTTCAAAATATTATTTTGTTTTGAAATTATTTTATTGTTCATCGAAATGAGTCTTTGTAATTTGAACACTTTTTATTTGAGATGTTGTGCCTTATATGCTATTTTATGCAATTTTTTGAAACTGAATAAAGAGAAGAAATTATTTTATTAATAATTTTAACTTTTTTTGAAGTTTTTATTGGAATACAAACGATGTATCGATTTTTGAAGCTTCTTACATCGATTAATCAGGTTGAAGTATCGCGCACGTTCTCTGCAGTTTCCTGTTTCGGTGAGATTTTTCACTGACAACTTGCAAACGGCCATCAATAACCTTTAGTTTGGTTGAGTCAAATTAACATCTAGTGTTCAATTTAACTTGATTAATTTGAATAATTAATTGTTTTCTCTGATTTCATCGATCAGTTAAATAATTTAATCCAAAATGAGTAAGTCAATCAATTATGAAAAGTTTTTTGTAATCTTTGAAGTCGCTCTCAATTTTGTCCTTCCATTGTCCTTCCATGCTGATTATCAACTTCTCTTCTTTCCTTTTCCCTTTTTTTGCTCTTAGGTCAAGATAGCAAGACAAACTACAGTTGTGAATATGGTTCACCCAAATTTTATGCCCTTTGTGGTATTGGGGGTGTTATCAGTTGTGGTTTAACTCACACTGCGGTTGTACCTCTTGATTTGGTCAAATGTCGTATTCAAACTAACCCAGACAAATACAAGTCTATTGTAAATGGGTTTAAAATTTCGGTTCGCGAAGAAGGACTCAAAGGTTTATCCAGGGGCTGGGCTCCAACAGCTATTGGTTATTCGATGCAAGGTCTTGGTAAATTTGGTTTCTATGAACTTTTTAAAAATGTTTATAGCAATATGTTAGGAGAAGAGCTTTCATACACATGGAGAACGTCTCTTTATTTAGCTGCTAGTGCTTCAGCTGAATTTTTTGCTGATATTGCTCTTTGTCCTATGGAAGCATGTAAAGTTCGAATCCAAACCTTACCCGGTTGTCCGGCACAACTCAGAGTTGTTGCTCCAATGATCCTTAAGCAAGAAGGTCTTGGTGGTTTTTACAAGGGACTTTCACCACTCTGGATGAGACAAATCCCTTACACCATGATGAAATTCGCATGTTTCGAACGAACTGTGGAAGCTATTTATCAACATGTTGTACCTAAACCTCGAGACCAATGTACCAAGGGAGAACAATTGATTGTTACATTTGCTGCTGGTTATATTGGTAAGTTACAAAACGAGATTTGAGTTTCATTGAAATTGACCTTGAAATGTTTCTCTCTTTTTTTCAGCCGGTGTCTTCTGTGCTATCGTCTCTCATCCTGCTGATACTGTTGTATCCAAACTCAATCAAGAAAAAGGTAGCACTGCCATCGAAGCAGCTAAAAAATTAGGAATGGCTGGTATGTTTATTTTTTTCAATTTACAGTAAAACCTCTCAAAGGTTGTGAGAAACTGAACTACCCCATCTAGCGGATTTGACGTTTTACCCCGCTTTTGCAACGAGTTGCACAAACAATATCGCTAGGGGCAGGACCGCTCACAACCTTTGAGAGTACAACCTTTGAGAGGTTTTACTGTACATTATACTTATTTACTGGCCTTTAACCTTTACTTTATAATTTTCGTATTCAATTCTCATTCATTATCATTTTATCTATCATTGATAGGTTAATTATACCATAATTTTATCTTTTGAAAATTAGAGTAGAGTAGATAGAATTGAATCCATACAATATTTGCATTAATATTTTCATTTTTGAATGGCCAGTAAAAGTAAATTAATTTATTCACGCAGTTAAGCCTTTTACCTTTTCTCCTGAGGTATTTGGTGAGTCAGTCGTGAAAGATCAAATTCAGTGTTCAAGTTAACCCTGAGATGTGCTTTTTTGCTATAATCTCATCTCTTCCTATATTGATCCACATGACTAATGTATGATTTATTATTATTCACAGGACTTTGGAAAGGACTGACCCCTAGGATTATCATGATTGGTACTCTGACCGCACTTCAATGGTTTATTTATGACGCTGTTAAAGTTGTTTTAGCTATCCCCCGACCACCACCTCCACAGATGCCTGAAAGTTTAAAACGAAAACTTGCAGAAAAGCAGCAGTAATGATTAAAGGCTATCTACATAAATCTACCCTAAATTATACCTATCCTTAGTATCTGTTTCAACCTCTAGTTGAAATTTTATCATCTAATTAGATTTTACCTTAATTGCGATCTGTAATATGGTACATCATGTTGATCATATAGGAGAAAACTTTAAATGATTGTTATGATAATTAAAGGAAGAGAAATCCATCTTTAAAATTTAATAAGTCTATGAAATTACTTCTTTGTAGCAGCAAATTTGAATCCAATGATTCCAACATTTAAGTTGGTCACTGAACAACTCGAAAATGAAACACTACTATCGGAAAATATCTTAATATTGTTAATCTAGGATGATTTCCGATAAATCTCAATTCATCGAATCGAGATTAATTTTTAAATTGAAAGAATGATGGAAAGAAGATAAGAAGGTGTGATGTCACACCACGTCATAGATAACGACATATTAAGATTTTTAATTTCAAAAAATGGTTGATGGAAGTCACCTCAAGTTCAGATTTTTTGTGGAAGTAAAAAAATTGAATATCTGTAAATATTGGCTCGATTTAAAGCAAAGGTTAGATTAGAAAAAGATTTTTCTTGAATAATGGTAACATTCAGATTCAGCCAACTTCCAGTTACATTTATTTGACGAACTTAATCTATCTCAATGTCGGTAATATTATTCATTTCTGGAAGGAATCGGGATAAAAAAGATCGAAGAAGATTGTTTCACTTAATCAAATGATCGTTACATCCCTTTCATCTACCTCAATGTGGTTAATATGAAATTAATTTTGTTCTGATTACATTGTTGAATATCTCATTTAACTATTACACTGAGATTAGAAAGCAGGCAAGCCTTAATTGTTTTTCATTGAAATTTTCAATTTGAAAAGGCAGCAAGCAACATAAGTAAATTCAAAATGTGAATGGCAAATAACATTTAATTTTCTTTTCTTCAGCAATATCATACATATTTTAACTTTATATTGTGATGGTAGTTTTGTATAATAGACGACAATCCTAGGAATAATGAAATCTAAGCAAATTTAAAATTTTATTTACTACCAACTCGGGTTCTTTTATTCCATGAAAAGTTGTCGGCGTAGCTCTTTTTCTTTGGCTTTCTAGCCTCTGGAGGTTCCTCAACAGTGTAAAACCAGGTATTTTTTTCGCAGAAAGCTATCGCCTCCTCACGCGAGTTGAATTTCAGACTTAAATTAGAGATAGGGTCACCAGTTGAAGCCCAACCCATTAAAGGATTTTCCCATCTTTCACGATTTTCAAAATCTAGATACAAAATAAAACAGTGAATGAAATGTGCGAAATAAATGAGAACATGGATAATATCAAAAATGAAATCGTACCTAATTTCCAAGTATGCATATTCTTAGTTCCTGATTGCATAGCATTTTTTGCTTCTTTGTAAATCCGAGCTCTTCTCGAAGTACTATGCTCTTCAGGCATCCCAGTCACCTTAGAAATATCAACAGGCGAAATGTCGGAGGTTATACTCGAGCCACGAACCAGATGTTTTCGTCGTTCATCCTCATGTAACACAATGTTAGTATCAATAGCGATAACATCATCGACAGGTTTTAGTTCTTTTCCAGCAACTTTAATGGGTTTGTTGGTGGACATCAATCGTCTTTAAAATTAAATCAGATGAGATATTAGCTAAATGATGTGAATATGAATAACAAATACACTTATTACCTGAGTGTTGGTAGTGAAGACACTCTAAAAAGAGTGGTAGCCATCGTAAATTGGATGAATCTCAACAAAACAGATGAACCTGAAAGCATAAAATAAAAACATGAGAAGTAAATAAGATTGACTCCAAAAGTAGGCCTACGAATCCCATGAAATGAAAAAGAAAATGTAACCAACAAGAACATTCATATTACAAATTTACCTATGGGCCAAATAAATTAGTGATTAACCATTAATTACAAAGAAAACAATTAGACACAAAAAGTTGATCATTCAATTTTTACTATTGAAGGACAAATACTGTCTGTTGTCATAAGAAAAACATTGAAAATGAATCGATTAATCGAAACTTTTCGATTTATTAAATTACTGAAACAAAATGAATATGAAATAATAATTAGAATTGAAATTAAATAAAAATGAAAAAATAGTATTTAAACGAAAATCCTTTGAATTTATGTGCAAATCTTTCCTTTATTGACCATTGATTAATTTATTTCAATCACACGACTGATCAACATGATCGACAACTCAATCAAGATAAACTTGAGCATTACATTAATTACTATTTCCTATTAAAATCTATTTTTGGCTGATTTATCATAATGAAAATATATTTTAATATAATGTCCAACTCAATAAAAATGATGTTTTGCCAATAATCAAAGTAAATTCAAGGTTGAAACAGATGATTACATGACTGAAGTCCATTTTATTAATGAAAATGTTTGACCAAAGAAACCTTATTAGCTTGAATTATTTTACAAATTTTCCAATTATAACTTAATCCAATACAATTTGTAGTTTCATTTGATTAAATTTTCAATTAAGTAATTATTCATTCAGGGAAAGTTGAATATAAAGTCAATAGTAAACTCAAGTCACAACCAGATGATCAACTGATTTGACTGTTAACAGTTTAACATTTAACATTGTTGATTGCATTTATTACTGTAATTATTGCTGTAATAATTGTGTTAAGTTTATTTAATCAAAGAATGAAATCAATTGTGTTAACAATATTAATTATTATATTGATTGCAACTCAAAAATTGGTAAATAAAATTGGATTAATAGTCTGTTACCAGTTTCTGATCACTTTTTTTCTGGTTTTCAGGTTCACCCAAAGCCTTATGAGATGAAACAAAACAATTGGAGTCGCAAACAAATTAAAGGTATGAATTGAATCTATTTTAGTCAATCTAAATCAACTTGATTATCATCCCAATTTGTGAATCTTCATTTGATTGTTTGTTAATTTTCCCATTAAATCTTCAGATTCTCTTCATTCAATCAACAACAAACAAACCAAAATAATGCCATCTAATATCAACCAACAATTGAAGCGCAATCAAATTGACCCATTAAAAGGTTTAGTTGTGGGATAACAATGATAATCCATAATACATTTTGATTAACTCTTTAACTCACAATTTATTGAAATAAATTAAAATCATGTAAATGTCTTAAAATGTTAAATGAATAAACTGAACTTGATCCGAATCTAAAGTCTGAAATACAGTCATGAAGTTATCTAATCTTTATTTGACGTTCTGTGATCTTTGATGTCTTCTGATAAATTTATTTGATTTCAATCATGAATGTCATTCTATCAAGTAGGACCTACTCTCGGATAATTGACACAACAACTTGAGCAACAATCAATTATGGATAGAAACACGTTAACACGCATCAGCAATCTATTAACTAATAACTGATCAAAGTCTGGATTGTGAAGTTTGAACTGAACTCATCTTGTGGTGAAAATGAGTTTAATTTTCACACCTTCTCATGGTGATCTTACATCTTATAACAATTATGTTTATTAGTTGTTTATTCAAATAATAATATATTGATTGCTTGAAATTTAGATTCTAGATTTGAATGTAATGTCAAATTTAGAAGCAATGGTCAAGTTTTATTCTGGACATTAATCATTTTCACCATAAATTAGAGCGTGTTATTGTTGTTCAAATTTATCTCGTTTTTCTTAGAAATTTTATGAAAATAGTGATGAAAAGAGTTAATTTTAGATTTATAATCAATGCAAAAATAAACAAAATTGATGAAAACATATAAACAAAATGTAACTGCAACAATCCAATAATAATTATGTTTTCCTCTTCTTTCTTTGCCCGGAAGCAAATATGAATGAAGTTATATTAAACATGATTGAACAACAAATTCAGCAAGTTAATCTTGTCAAGTTAAGTAAACCACAACAAAAGTTGTTGATTAGTGGATTCAGGATAAAGCTTTTTCTTTCTATGTGATATTTCGCTTGTTAGTTAAAATTAAATCGTTAGTCAATTTGACAATATCAATTAATTGATGATTGAAATTCAAAAAAATGATAAATAAACACAATTTGATAAACATTATGTTAAATAAAGGTATGATTTTATGTGTTTTGCCGGAGCAAAGAGTGAGAGAAAGAAAGAGATAACCAGAAACCCTTGGGTAAATTAACTAATTTCACGTCCTTGTGTTTAAATTTGGTCTTTTTTTAGCGCAAAGAAACACGTAAAATAATGAGTAAGATCAGAATCAATTTGATTAGTTGAAGCCTGCAGGAAGCCTTTCCGAGCGAGGACATTCTGAGATTGGAAGACAGAGGAAAAGAGAGGAGAAACCAGAGTCAAGTAAGAGAAGAGGATGATCTGAAGATTTGGAAGGAGGAGGAAGGAAATACGGAATTAACAACACTTTTGTTACAAATTATAATAAACACTAATCTGACTGGAAAACCTTCAGTTTAAAATGTCCAACCTTTTCCCACCTGGTTACGTTGATACCGGCTAGAAAACTGTAGATTATAAATCACCGATTCGATCATCATCGCAATTATTCAAGACAATAATCCATTTCAAGTTGTTTCATTTGGTCATTCATTGATCAATCCAATTTCAGCTATTAATTGCAGTGCCATAATTGTCATTGTTTAAACCTTTTTCATTTAACTTTCAGTGTGATCAAGTGTGCAACAGTTAAAGATCAGCCTAAACGTTTCTAATTCAATATGGAAATGGAAAATTTAATGTTTGACCTTAAATTAACCACAATTAGTCCAGTTTCATTGAATAAACGTCTTATTGAATCTTGTGATCAACTTTTCCGTGTTTACCAGCAACTTTCATCTGTAGCTCCTTCTCTGGATTTCCCTGGAGTTCATGCCAATGGTATACGATCTCTATGCAGCATCATTGATAAATTTGCTTCCATGATACGGCAAAATCTTGATAAAGAAACCATTCCGTTTGAACAAATTATTGATGTGGTTGAACTTTTTGGTGGCATGGGTGAAGTGATATTGAAACAGAGACGTATTGAAATTGAGACAAAAAATGACTCCAATCAGTTGGTAGATGATTCAGTGTTTCTCCGAGATGTTACAGTTTGGTGGAACTTTTGCAAATCAAATCAGTCAAGATTGACAACATACTTTGAAAAATTTACACTCTTTTTTATTGAACCAGAGATTCGATTGTTCATTTCATTGATTGGTAAGTCGTTTGGTTTCCTTTCATCCACTCCAGCTTTATTTGGTTCGCTTGTGTCCTCATCAGTCAATGGCGCTGCACTTTCTTCACTAACCTACAAAGGTAGTCTCTATTATCCTCTTCGAACTTGGAGTTTATTTGATAATCCTGTCGTAAATTCGGTTGCTTCATGGCAAGCGTCTAAATACTCTGTCCAAGCAACAACGGTTTTTATACCTCGACAGGACAAGTGGTTTATTCCCAGTGACGGATCACCAACACAGTCTAAATCAATTTTCTCAACATCCAATGATAGTTCAACATTTTTAGACAAAAAAATTCGCTGCCGTCTTTTACAATCGAAAATTCATCAACCCAATGGGAAATTGGTCTTGCATATAGCTGGAGGTGGTTTTGTCATGTTTAAACCAGAGGCAAGTGAAGGAGCCTATTTACAATATTGGGTTAGCCATCTCGATGGGACTACGTTTCTATCCGTTGATTATACCAAACTTGTAACTTATCCAATAGCATTCCAAGAGGTACTTGATGTTTATCTTTGGGCCATTGGATTGAGCAATGCAGATCAATGTACACCAGAATCTGTTTTAGGTTTCAAGCCATCAAAGGTTGTTTTATGCGGTGATTCAGCTGGAAGTCACCTAGCTTTCTCTATTCTTCGTTCTCTTCATGATATCCAAGCAAATTCACCTCAAGGACCAAGAATACCTTTCCCTACAGGTTTTGTCAGCTTCTATACCAATATGTCAGTTGATAAAATTCAAACATCATTGAGTTTATCTTGCTTTGAATTAGCTCTTACACCAAGTGTTTTACTTTCAATTTACGGTCTGCTTGCTTCAGGATTCGTACTTGATGAAGATATTCATGAAATTGATGACCAAACGTCAATCGATCAAAGTCATTATTCCCAACCAGACTTTAAGAGAGATAATATTCGAACCTGGTTTCGACACGGATCAAATTGGTTCGATTGTGATCCAAAAGAATTGTCTAAAAGGTTACAAAAAATAAGTAAAAATACATCTAAAGCATATTTAAAACCTCTGACTAGCAACGATATTGACTTACTAGCTGAAATTCCTCTGTATTTGGTTATCGGTGAATATGACTTTTTCCTTGATGGATCGGTTAATCTTGCCAAGGCTTGGAAAGGCTCAGTTACATTGGATGTGGTTAAAAACCTGGGCCACGGATTTCTCAGCTATTCAAAAATTTCAGCCCAAGCTCGGAAAGGATGTGATATTGGTTTAAAAAGATTACGCCAAGCCCTTGAACTGCCAGAAAATTAACTCAGCAACATACCACAAATTCAATGATCTCAATGGTTGATGGGATAGCTTTTCTCATCTGTGATCCTTTTTTATTTTTGCATTATCGATCAACGGTCAAGAAAGTATTAAAAAGACCACTATCCTGCCAACTAATCCAATGTCCAATTCCTGACTGGCTGTATATTAAGCTTGTCACGTTTTAAGTCGTTCATTATCCTCTTCCAGTGACAAGCATCATGCTTTCGAAATCTTTCCATATAATCTATTTAGCCAAATAATTGTCCGTGAATGGCAGAAAAACACCAATGCTGTTTTCATAAGGTCAATCGAGCTTCCACCAAATGGACCTTGGGCAAGCTGCAAATTCAAGTGTACCTTACAAAATTACTGTATCAAAAACTCTTAGTATCAATAGAAATATTTCTTCCAAACATTTGACTTCTTCGGTGATAAAGGATTATCGTTCAGTGTATCGTTTCCAGGAATGAAGGATCGCCAAAATATTGTATTCCAATGGAAACCAAGAAAAAAGATTAGCTAGTCAAACAATATCTTCAGACGGATTCCAAATGCGTAAAGAGAGCAGTATAAGATGCAGTATCACAAGAACTAAAACAGCAAACAGCTTGTAAATAAATAGGAAATTACATGACACTATTTATACAATAAATTGTAAAAAAAACCATTAAATATTAACAATTAAAAAATTTGACAAAAATGAGATTTTTAAAACCAAGTATTGTTTACAAAAGGCAGAATAGTAACGGTGCTATGTAATTGGTTGAAATAAATCGCGCGAACTGATTCAAATTTAACTCTATTCTAAAAATAAATTCTTTCATCATATTGATTGTCAAGGATAATCAAGGAAGCCTTAATTTAAAATTATTGAAAATCTTACAAATAATATTATGAATAAGTCCTTGTTTTGAAAACAACCTCAAGCTATTTGTTTGTTACAGGTAAACAATTTAAGATTATGTTAAATGATCAACTCGTTCAGTTTATTTTTTAACTTTAAATCCAGCAAACCATTTTAACTTATAGAAAAAGTATCAATCAAGAATTAACTGTACATTTAACTGACCATGACTCGCCCAACGGTCACTTTTCATTTCTTTATTGTTGATTAAAAGCTGCCATTATAATAGAGTAACTTACCAGAACAAGGTCAAGCTTAACAGGTTAACAACAATCACAATGTTCATCTTATACCTTCAATTGAAATAATTGCCATATAAGTAAAGCTATAGATCTGCAAAAAAAATAAGAATCAAAAATTGAACTCAAATATCTGCACCAATTTATCATTTGTTGATCAACCTTAAGCTCAGGTGTAGTCATATTTTACATGATATTTTACATTACATACTCATCAAAAGCGATAGTCATCAATTGATAATCATCAAAGCAAAACCATGATCGACACAAATATCATTAGCATACAACTAAATCATCATTACCATGTTAATAAGCATGAAGTTACAGACTTGTTCTCATATAAAAAAGAAACAAGAGAAACATGTTAACAATGTTTTACACGAGATGGCTTCCCTTTCAGATTACACAATAGAGCGTTTGATTCCCTCTCTTTTTTATGTTGGTTTTAAAGAAAGCTAAAATTTCTTTCAACGCACAATTGATCAAATTGTTTGATTTAGTTTATTTGTTAAATAGTATTGTATTATTCAAGTGTCTGCATTATTTAAGTGAAACTCTTACATCATTAATGAAAGGTAAGTTATAATGATATCAAATTCGCCTAAACTTCTATCAATCTTTTCGTCAAGTGAAACAATATTTTCTCACAAGCTTTTTTTTTCTTTCTCTTCTTGACAACTTTTCAGCTAAACACAAACGCACACACATTCAGATATCAACTGATCCCTCTTACAATGCGGACTCTTGGTTTTCATCATCATCATCATTCTCTTTTTCTCAACTTCAATAATTCCTTCCAAGTTGAAACTGGTTTATCTTGAATCAAAGAGAGAATCTGGTTTGACTTAGGGTGTAACATATCAATGCCCCTTACCTTTTTACTTTTGTACCTGCAACAACTAACCTCTTCTCTTCTTATCGCTTTCTCCCTCCTACTTTATCTTCCTCTTCTTTCTTAAACATCTACTTCTCATTTGTTGTGGATCAAGATGATGATTATAATTTTTATAAGATGATGTGGTCACTTACCTAACCTGACCTCAGACATTCTTTACCTGACAATATCTCTTCCGTCTATTTATTTATTTATTTATTTATTTTTATACACAGAGATTCCGTCTTCAACTTTAATTTGCGTCTATTTTGTGCTATTTCACACTGGATATCATTACAACTTATCAAACTGGATTCCAAAATTGTATCATGTGGATTTAAAACCTTTTAAAGTGTTCAAAATGACCTCTGACTTTCTTAGCATTGTTTTATGATGACTTGACGTTATCATTATTTATGTTCTGGTCAGAAACGTTTACTTCATAATTTTTTATTCTCTGGTCAAGTTATGTTATTTTAAATTTAATTACCATGGATTATCACATCACCAATCAATTGGTTATCCATAGAAATATGTTAACATGGCTATCATTTAATAAACTTGTTTATTTCATCAGTGCCATTTTAATCACCTTTGGTCAAGGTAAGAAAAATTTTGTAACATATTCTCTACTTTTTATTATACCAAGTTTCACTTTTATCATCTAATGTACTTAGCAGTTTAATGTGTAGTGTTGATTATGTTGACAGTTTTTCAGTCCAATGATTAACCTAGCGATGATAATAAGCCACGGATAGGTGACTTATTTACATACTTAACAAAATTTATTTTAATATTTACTATTTAGTAAGATAAAGATGTTAATAACATTGATTTAACTCACGCAAATTGAGGTTTTCAGGATGGGTGATGATAGTACATGGGTGAGTTAATCATTAACTCACTTGACAACAAACAATGTAACCCATCTAAAATCCTAATTCATATTAGTCCATTTGAATTGTAATCATTTGTATGACTACACAACCATCAAAAATTCACGGCAAAGAAAGACATAATTCAAATTAAATTGTTTGTCGCTTGGTTGACGTTGAAATGGACTCTTATTTTTGAAGCAATCCATCAAAACTGGTCATTACAGTGAGAAATTAAGAACTTTATTAATTAGTATTTAATGGTTAGATCTTAACAATTCCTCATTCCTGAATATCACTTCATACATGTAATTGCACCTGAACCTACTTTTTTGTTCAGTATCCATAACGTGATACTGTTTAGCATTTGACCCTTCAATTGATCAATTGATAGCCAACCAATTTCGGTTCAGCATTGGCCAATCAGTCAATCTTATATTTAACATATGAAAAGGATTCAAGACTTGGAATTTTTTAAAAGTGCAATTATCAAAAATTTCGTTATGATCAACGATATGTTAGATGAACCAAATTATATGATATTGACTTACTAACATCTCAAGTAAAGAGATCTGGGTTTGTAGGATTAATCAAAAAAATCAAACAAAAAAGTGAATCAGTTACAATTGCAAGCTTGATTTAGAATCAGTGAGATATAATTGCGGCCATCATTTTTTATTTGAACCTTATTTTCTATCCTTTTCATTCTTCAACATTTTTTGCTTTGTTAGTTTATTTAGCTTCAAAATAATACCTTTTGAGTTAAAACGAGTGGTAGTGATGAGCTCTACCTGATCGTGATCGAAGTGATTATAGTCAATACTTCGAATTGTCTTTTGACCATCAATCAATGCAACACTTGAGTTGAAAATTTGTCAATCAGAAGTGAATAAAAAAAATCCAAATTGGTTGTCAATTGTTACCTTAAATCGTTTTAGGTCATGAACAGATTTGCTTATCTTGGTCATCTGAAGATTGTGAGCATTTAATATTAAAATGTTACTAAAATCGGTTAAATTATAACAGGATTCCATTTATTGGTTCATAAAACTGAACTGTTTAGTTGGTTAAGTGTGAGTAAAGTCATCATGAAATCATTTATCATTTGTAATTAACTACTACATGAATATTTAAAAAAAAGTTGCACTTTGGTTTTGATGGAAAGATAAAATTTAATTGTTACAACCTCAATTTGAATTTCTATTTATGATGCACACAACCAGCATCGAATGATTTTCTTGTCAAAAGTCTAAAAGACAATTGAACTAAAAAAGAGTTTAATGACAAAACAAAAGAATTTAAAATATTTTAATTTGCAAAGCTTCAGTCTTAATAAAGATATTAATAGCCATGAATACAATCATCTAATTATTAAAATCTTTTTTTTAGTCGCCAATGGACAAAAGGCCACTTTTTTACCTGGTGGAGATATGTTTGGCTTCACAATCCCGGAAAGTACAAAAGTAGGATCCGTTGTATATCAGCTGAAAGCTAGTAATCCAGGTCGAGGTCGATTATCATATTATATATCTGGAGATTCATTCAGTGTTGCCAAAGATTCTGGTGCTGTAACGTTGATTCGTCCTCTTGATCGAGAAACTGAATCTACATTGGATGTTATTATTACAATTGTCGACGACTCATCCACTGGAAGCACTCTATCAATTAAACGTGAAATTAAAGTAGCTGATGATAATGACAATCATCCTGTTTGGCAAGGCGCACCTTATAAATTTGCAATCAGTGAATCTACTAAATTATTCACCACCGTAATTGAAGGAATTCAAGTGACTGATGCTGATGCTGGAAGAAATGCACAAATTGAAGTTTCCTGTGACCAACGAGTTACTCCTGAAGCTTGTTCCATGTTCAATGTTCGTAGTTCACTAATTAATCAAGATGGTGGACTTTATTCAGTTTCCATTAGTCTTAAAGGAATTCCACTAAATTATGAGCTAACTTCTGTTTACAACTTAGCTTTAATTGCTGTCGATACTGGAGGATTGCGTTCTTCAACAAATGTTACTATTGCGGTTGTTGATGTTCAAGATGAACCTCCCAAATTTTTGAATGGACCTTATTCCATAACTGTAAATGAATCAACACCTTCTGGAAGTTCAGTTTTAACAATTATTGTTCGCGATGGAGATAATTCACCTTCTATTCGTCGCGATATTCAATTGGAAATTGTTGATGATAAGAAAAAGTATTTCACTCTATCACGGATAGATAGTGATTCTTGGTCACTTTTAACTTCGAATATCTTGATGGATCGAGAGGATCCAGAAATTCTTCTCGCAGGTGGTATTTATAGTTGCACTTTACGTGCCACTGAATTGGTTCCAGTAACAGGACATTCATCTGTAACTTTTGGTGCTATCTCATCGACCAACGTCACTGTTGTCATTCAAGATATCAATGATCAAGAGCCAAGATTCAATTTAGACAGAGTAATGTTAGAAGTTTCGGAAGACATTACTAATGGATCTGCAGTTCCATCTCTCAACTTGATTGTTTCTGATCCAGACGCAGGCCATAACGCAAAATTTACCCTTTCCATTGAAGATCTTGATGAAAATAATCCTGCTTCTCAGGTTTTCACGGTCTCACCTAGTCTAGCCATGGGAAGAACTCCGGTTATATTAAAAGTTATAAATTCAGGTGGACTGGACTTTGAGAATCCCACAAAACGAACCTTCCTTTTCAATATAGTCGCAGCCCAAGAAAACATCAGATCCGTAGCTTTCATTAACTTGACCTTAGTAGACGCCAATGATAATCAACCGATTTTTAATCAGGCAGAATATTTTGCTCGCGTCAAAGAAAATGAAAACCCTGGTAAAATTTTTTATTCCATCTCAGCTTACGATGCTGATTCTGGTTCATTTGGACGAATCACATATTCTTTAAAAGGTTTTGGGTCGGACAAATTTTCTATCGACTCAGAATCAGGAGAAATATCTGTCGCGGATTGCTCACCTGAAACTGCCAAATCATATTCAGGCTCTGGATTAAACAAAGATATTGAATGTTTGGATTACGAAGCTCAGCCTAGTTACTCTTTGCGTGTTGAAGCAACTGATGGAGGTGGTAAAAGATCCACAGCTAATCTCCATGTAGAAATTGTTGATATCAATGATAATGTGCCAAAATTTCTTCGAGCTTTATATGTTCGAGAATTGAATGAAAAAGACGTAAATATTTATCCACCTTTAATCCTTCGTGCAACTGATGAGGATGGGCCAACTCAGGGTGGAACTAATGGTATTCGCTATCGTGTCAAGTGGACAAATTTAACAGGCTTGGCTATCGACCCTATTTCCGGTGATGTTAAGTTGACTCAATCAATTCATGCCAATTTTACCCGCAACCGAGAAACCGGTTTGCGGAAAAAGCTTAATTATGAAGCAATTATTGAAGCAGTTGATGGAGGAGATCCGCCATTATCAGCTGAAGCTGTTATACAAATTTATGTCCGGTCAGCGCGAGACGGAGAGCCTTTGTTCATCAATGAACCTTTCAACGCAACTGTTAAAGAAAATGCTGATCCTGGAACTGTAGTGATAACAGTTAAAGCTACCGATCCTGATGGTCCTGACTCTAAACTTAGATATTCACTAATTGCAGGAGCTAAGGATAATTTCATTATTGACCCTAGTACTGGAGAAGTCAAAGTTAGCTCAGCGGCTAACCTTGATCGTGATCTCTATGGTAAAGAGTATAGTTTAACCGTTGCAGTCACCGATTCAGGCCATCCGATTCCATTGACATCGACTGCTCAGTTAACTGTCATCGTTGAAGATGTTAATAATAAAGCACCAAAATTTGGTAAAGATGGATACGTCATTTATTTATCCGATTCTCAATTTGCTCCAGGATATGAGATTATGACTGCAAGAGCAACTGATTCTGATTCTAATGCTAAAATACGTTATGATCTTGATCTTGAGAGAATCAAAGTCCGTGACAAAACTGGAGCATTAGTTGGTCGATCAGAGTACTTCAATAATCTATTAAAAATTGATCCTGTAACTGGAGTAATTCGTGTCAATGGCACTGTTGATTCGGAGAAAGCTTCCATAATTGTTGTTCCTGTGGTCGCTCATGATATCAATGGTGAACCTGATGATCAAAAAGCATTCACTGATTTGACAATATACATCCAATCTCATGGAGAGCGTAATCCTATTTTTATCCCACCCTGGACTCCATCTGAGCCAACTTATGAAATCAATCTTCCAGAAGAGACACTTATTGGCTCCACTGTTTTCACTTTAGCAGCACGGAATCCATTAACTGGTAAACCAATCACTAATTTCAAAAAAATTGATTCAACTGATCCTGAAGGATACTTCTCTGTCAACAAATTGACGGGCGTAATAACACTCAATAAAAGGATAGATTATGAATCATTGGTGGTTAAGCAAATCAAGTTTTCAGTTGAAGCCGTTGGACAACCTGATAAAAACACCGAAGAATATCTCGGTGGTGAAAAATTCACGTCCATTGCTAACATATTAGTCTCTGTATCCGATATAAACGACAATTCACCTGTTTTCCTGCAAGATGTCTACCGTGCTTCTATAATAGAAACTGCTAAATGGCCTCAGATTGTACTGACTGTTTCAGCCACGGATCGTGACTCTGGTAGTTTTGGCGAGATTGGTTATTCGTTGTCTGGTGATGGTTCGGATATGTTTGAGATTGGAAATCGAAGTGGCATATTGAGGATAAGACAAGGAGCTAATCTTGATCGTGAAAGTAAAGCAAACTACAATCTACAAGTGACAGCTTTTGACAATTTCCGTGATAATGAAGATAGTGATGAAGTTAATGTTGAAAGAAATTCAGCCACCAGTGAGACACGGTCAAATGGAGGCTTCAGAGGAATCGTTAGGAAGACAACAGTCTCCATTACAATTGAATTAATTGATGTAAATGATAATTCGCCAAAATTTTCGCATGATTTGTATGAAGTCATTGTTCCAGAAAGTGCTCCTGTTGGTTCCCGGGCTGGTTCGGTAATGGCTATTGATCCTGATGAAGGAAGAAATGGCGAGGTTCATTATGAAATATCATTTCTTGAAAATTTTCCTGATCCAAGGGAAGAATTATTTATAATTGATCGTTCAACTGGAGAACTGTTTGTTAATAAATCATTATCTGGTAAAGGAAGATCAGAACCTTATTTGATACATATTACTGCCCGTGATTCTGGAAGAGAACCATTCACTTCACATACTAAATTTTCAATTATTATCGGTGATGTTGCCGCAAACGATGGTATACCAAAGTTTGTTAGGCCAACTGAAGATGAGATAATTTATCTTACTGAGAATACCAAACCAGGAACTTTAGTTTACACAGTATCTGCCGTTGACGCAGATAATAGCAATAGTCCGAATGGAAGAGTAATGTACAAGTTTGCGGAGCCCTCGCCGTACTTTGACATCGATTCTACTCGCGGAACCATCGTTACATCAAGAAATGTTGGTAAAACTGTGTTTCTTGACCGAGAAAAGCAAGAAAATTTCACTTTAATTCTGTAAGTATTGATCTGAGCTTTCCGCAATTGCATTTAATTTACTCAGCATCTTACTGGGCGATGGATCCGGATGAAACTGTGATTACAATAATCAAGATTCTTTACAATAATTAGTTGAACATCCGAGCATTTCAAATTTTAACATTTAACTCAGTGTTTAGTTTGATTACTTTAATGACAGTTAATGCGAGGGTGAAAACAATTAACCCCTAAATAAGTAATACGGTGATCAATTTAGATGAATAATGTGATAACAATAAGAAAGCAGTTTATATAATATAACAGAGTTCATCGATACTGTATTGGGAAAAATTTAAATTTTGAGTTATTTTTGATTTATATTTTCAACCCATTTTATTAATTTGAATGGTCTGATAATATTGACAACCCAATTAAGTAAGGTTAGAGTTTCATGACAAATCTTAGAGAATTTTCAGTTTCATCAAAGGGAAGGAGCTATTCTTGACCCTTTTTTGCCAATGTATGCTGCGAAAGACAGAAAAAATCGAAAAGATCAGAATAAGACGCGTGGAAAATATAAAATAATAGTTCTAAATTTTGTTGGATTTTAATATGTGTTGCATGCATTAATGATAGTTTTTTGGAACAAAAAGGCACTTTTCCTCTATAGTGCAATCAAGATTTGCAATTTATTTTAAACTATTATCTAGTCTATTAGCTAAACAATTATTGAAACTTACTGCTGACGCCTTTTCACTCGTTTTTCAGGTTTCTTTCACTTTTCCTTAATTATAAATCACAATAAAGTAGAATCAAACAGGTTTTTCTTTATTCAAACATCTAAATTAAGTCCATCTAAATGCCATTTTCACTGAATTGATTGGAGCTATTCTATTAATTCTAACGACAATCGAACATTAACATTATTAGGTTTGTAAAACAATAGGCGTAGTGTCCCAATTATGCGTTAGCTTAGATGAAAGAAATGAGCCCCGTTTTCTTAAATTGAGAGTAATTGCTAAATTTCTTTGAATTTTTCATTAAATTTATTGATCATCATTTTTTCAGAGTCGCCTTTGATCTTGGAAATCCACCTCAAGAATCTCAAAGAATCATGATTATCCGATTAAATGACACAGACGACAATACACCCCATTTCAATCGAGTTCCTGGTGATTCTCCAATGATCTGGGAAATTGACGAGGAGATTCCAGTCGGTTCTTTGGTTGGGACTTTAAAGGCCATTGACGATGACATTGGACAAAATGCATTGATAAACTATTTTATTACCTATGAATCCATAGAAGGAGCAATCGTCATAGAAACTCGTGATAACATGGGATTGATAAAGGTTGCTAAACGTTTAGACAGAGAAGAAATTGAATCAATCAGTTTAGTCGTTCAAGCTCGACCGGCATCAAAATACAGGAAACTTGACCAGCGTAAAAGTTCAGCTTACAATCCAAATGATCTTAGTCAAGTAGAAGTAAAAATTATTTTGAAAGACATCGACGATAATCCACCTAAGTTCAACCAAGACTACTTTTTAACCGGCATTCGCTGGGATACTCCAGTCCATAGTGACTTGCTAACTTTCAGTGCAATAGATCCAGATCCATCTGATAGTCTTGATCGAGGTAACATAATTGAATACTCGATTAGCGAAGCAAAATTTGTCAATGGAAATAAAATCACTAATAACATGTCCCATGTTTTTGATCTCGGTCGGACAAACGGGAGACTACAAAATGACATGATGCTTAAATCATTTGTTGGGGGATATTTCCTGCTCACAGTGCAAGCAATTTCAACCAATCCCGCCAAAAGTAAAGCAAAGCGTGAATCTCGTCAAATTTCATCTGTGCCTGTTCGTATATTAATTATACGTGAGAAAGATTTTGTCAAATTTGTGTTCAACAAAAGTCCAAATACTGTTGAGTCAAATTTGAATGAACTTAAAAATGATCTGGAAAAGGCTTTGGAACCATTAAGCTTGAAATGGTCATTCAATTTCCAGGAAGCACATTTCCATGAACGAAAAGACGGTTCTCTTGATTTTGAGGCTACATCTGCATGTTTCCAAATACTAGATGCACCAATCAACTTTTTAAATGATCCAGAAGCTCAACATGGAGCTATTGTTAGTTACAAAGACGCTCTGAAATCTCTGAAAAATAATTCATTTTCTCAATTGAAACAAATTTATTCTAATTATGGAATCGTTTCCATCGAGGAATGCATAAAACCTTCAAGCCAACCGCTACTTTCCAGGCAACAGCTTGGAATCGTTTTAGTTGCCATATTTATTGCTTGTTGCACACTATTATTAACTCTCATGGCCTTAAACATGAGATCTGATCTTAAACGAAAATTGAATACTGTTTCTAATTGTGTTGGGATAGCCAGTCAATCCCAAATCGGTTCCATGCTGGGCCCCCATTTGGTGGTTCCAGGTCAACCTCCTTTTAAACCCGCTCCTTTTCTCAATATTCCCAAGTAAGTGAAATAGTTTATATCTTTCGATGATACACTCAACTATTGTAACAATTATAAGAATTTTTGAATTTAATTTGCATTCAATCTTTTCTTTTTCAATCTACAGCCAAGAAAGGATCTATGAATGGCAAGAAACAATGAACCCACAGTTGGACGCTTTATCCGCTCGAAGTTTTCCCACGTTAAGGTGATAATTTAGTTACATGGGATTTGCAATTTTCATCTCACATTTTCTGTACCCGCAAGGTTATGGATACTCATCACTCTCATCATCATTTTTAAATTATTGTTCATTTTTTAGTGACAAAACCTTATTTTAAAATTAAACTTATTAGTAATAAATTTACTGTAAAAGCAATTATTATACGGGAAGAACCGCTAATTTGAAATATTTAAATTATAATAAGGTTAACACAATAACCAATATTCATTATTTCATACCAACTTGTATACAATGCATTTCTATTTATTTGCTTCATACAATATATAAAGTCAAAAAGAAATTTTTGCGGGAAAATTGTGATCAAAATGAACGGGTTCTAGAGAAAAATTTCACATAACATGAAAACCAAATTAAACTACAATCACGAAAAATTGTCAGAGCTTATTCAAATCCAGTTTACTGAAAAATTAGCGTTTAAACAAGGTGGAGGAAGAATGACAATCCGTATTGCAAACCGTTGACTTAAGAGATAAAACTTGTTTTTATATTTACGTTGATGGTTTATTATTCTTTCACATGTAAAACAGTCTTTCGAGTAAAAAGTTTGGCGAAAAATCTGTTGTCTCAACTGCATAAAAATAGATCCAAGTTCAACTTTGAACCCAAAGTGTGTCAATCAGAGAAACTTTTTATTCAACAAAATGCCCCTAAAACCAACAAAGGTTCAGCTAGAGACTCGAATAAAACTTTTAGATGCGAAAGAAAGGCTCATTTTATACCAAAATTATATTATAATATAGTAAAAAGCATAAAAATAAGACAATGTATAAAATATTTTAATATAAATATTTAATTTAAACAGCAATATTTGATAAGTTAGCTTCCTTATCTTCTGAAATGGATAGTTTGGATTCCAAGTTGACTTCAGGTGCATCTACGATACTTTTACTTTGCACAAGTCTAATCCAACAGCTCACAGACAATGGATATAATACTGCAGCACCGACACACACCATGACAACACCAGGATGATGAGCAATTGTTGCACTAAATATTGTAGTATAAATGAAAACGGCTCCTAACCCAAAAAGAGTTTCCAGTGCCGTTGAAATGGTGAAAATTTGTGCCGATTCATTTGAAGGAATAGTGAAAACAATGAGACTACGAATTGCAACGCTTGCAATCCGTCCACACGAACCAATCACATATCCAGCAATGTAACCCCGAATGGACAAAAAGAGTCCTCTTATAGTGAAAAATGCAGCCAGTGATAAAGATCCAAATATAGCGATACTCGAATCAGAAAGACCTAAATATTTAAGGATTGAAGGTGCAATTGAAGTGGCAATGGTTGGTGGTATGTAAACAAGGGTCAACATTGATGTATATGCATCTTCAGTCAGTCCATAAACTCGCTGAGCAAACTGATAGGCAATACCGTCTTCTCCTGAAATGGATGCATTACAAATGGCTCCTGATGTCAACAACAATATCAATCGAAGTCGACCCTGATTTGGTCTTTGCTTTGTAATCAAAAAAATGCATTCCTTAACTCGTGAAATGCGAAAAACATCACTAACAATTTGAGAAAGAGTAGCGTTTTCTTTTTCCGGCTTTTTCTCATAAGTAAAGGCTGGTTTCATCAAAATTGTGACCAACAATCCAAATAAATATAATGCAATACTAACAATGAGAACTCCAACATAGTTTTTCGATTGACCTGAAATCCAAGGACTCATGGCAAGCACCTTACCACTGGCATAACTCGAGCTTAGCATAGCTATCAAAAGTACAAATGGATCTCATTAGTTTTTCATTTTCATTTATTTTAGGCAGAAAAGCATTTTGGTTTTGTAAAAACGTATTGAAGGACTTGAGTTCAAAGCTATTGTATTGTAAACAAATTGTATTTATATTCTTGGACGCAATAAAATATACTTTAAACCTTTAAATTGTCTCGATTATTTTGATTAAAACAATCAATTGTAAAGTTAAATGCAAACCTTAGAAATAAGTAAATTAAAATGAATTAAACGCGCTTTATGACAAAAAGTCCTTCAAGACCAAAACCTTTTCTTACTGTGATTTTGTTTTAACTTACACATTTTGGCTAAAAATTCAAGCACACCAAATCTAACGATGACAAGGTGGCTCGGAGTTCCCCATGTAGTTGAGGTATAAACAGCACTGAATAACAATGTGGTTCCTCCAGACAACGAGTAAGGACTATAAGCGACCAGTAAACCCCACCAAGCTATTGATTAATGAATTTAACATTATTTAATGAAATAATTTTAAACAACTTGCTGATTCAATTCGACTACTTACGAGTTTTAAATGCAAAAAGATTGATCAATAACAGGATAATCATACCAATACCTCCAATGAAGGGAACAATCATCATAAGTTTAAAGTATTTTGGATAATTTCCTAGCCAATAACCCATAAAAATGGACACAACCAAAGATGGAGCGTTGGTTACAAAATTTTGCCATCTTTTGAATGAATTGGCTGTTCGAAGTATCTCTTGAGTTTCACTAGAGTTTGCCTGAGAAGCAAAGTTTCTGCAAAAATCTGGATCCAATTTAAGATCATTTAAACAAACTTTATCCTCCATCAGTTGTGTTACAACCAAACCTTGAAAAATAAAAGCACAGGCAAAGATGCAGGTCAAATAATCAAATTTGGTTAAATTTAAATAACTAAAAAAGGATTTGATATTCATTATGGAAAGTGTTCAATAAAAGAAGCTGCGACAATAAAATTCAGGTTCACTGTGAATCTCACAACTGACGGTTAAAAGAATCAATTGCTGCATATTTATACTATTTGTAAATGAAATATTTTGGGTACAAATTGCACTAAACTGAATATCGAACTTAATTGGATCGTTCAAGGTAATTCTTTCAGTTCCAATGTGATTTCGCCATTGATTGATCGTCTTAATCCCTGCATAAATAGTAGATATAAAGATGCTTTGGTGCATTAGATTCAGCTTAAGGTAACATTTTATCAAGATCTTTCGTGCACTCGGCTGAAAATAGATCATCCAATGCAATGGCATAATTCATGGTCTTATTAGTCTTCAAATTCAGCATTTTATTTTGATACTTTGAATTGAACATTCAACAGAGCATTTTATGTTGGTGCAACTTGAGGTAAGTACAAATAAAACATTCACTAATCAATATTGTTATTGATTTGAGCTACTATTCATTAACAAATATCTTGATCATGATCTTCTTGTCTGATTTAGAGCTATCTTTAGTTTGTATTAACTTAAGTTAGTTAGACTTTACGATTTGATCACGGTTCTAATTTATCCTGAACACATTCCCATCCAAGCCAATTCCAGACATCTCTTGATATTCATTCTTAACTTATAACAACCATTTTCCTCTTCCTTTTCCGAATCCTATTCGACTTTTTACGATATTTGAGTATTTGGTCTAAAAGTCTAACAAAGATTACAATGTAACTGGACTAACTTTCTCAGTTTTAATTTGTCAATCATGTTGCTAATATAATTCCTTGTTATGAACAATAACAATTTCATGGACCAAATATTTATAGCATTGAAAACTGGCCAAAATATCACGCAAAAATATCCTTTACTCTTTGTTTGTTGCTAAAAAGACACAATAAACACAATTGTAACATTTTTGCACAAATTGACACTAACACTGTAAGAAAAAGGGACAATAACGGCTAAATATTAGGTTAGCTAGTAAATTTAGAGTTTGTTAGTTTGTTAAGACATAAAACCTGAGTCTGTTGGTGGGTTTTAAAGATTTCTATGATGAACAGTTCACGAGAAAAATCGAGTTCAAAGTGGAAACTTCGATCGCATTTTGTACAACGGTGCGACCTGATTTATTCTTGAAACTAATAATGCAGATTTAGATTTTGATGATGAATCAGAAAATGAACTTATTTTAAGAAATAAACTTTTCTGTTCGAAATAAAACAGATAAGTTCGATTGAAAGTTAAACCGATCTATTTCTAGGACCATATGATTTAGAGAGCTGAAACCCATTATTCGTCCTTAAAAATTGTTTGCTAACATCATGAGTCATTTACTTTTTTCAAATTATGGACAGTTCTCTTTATTTTGGCCATTAGCCCCGAAACTTTGAGCCTAAATACAGTATTTCGATAGCGGTAGCACCTAAAATCAACAAACTTTGACCAAACATTAGATTTTATTAAGGGCTAAAATATAATAAGACTTAATACTTAAGAAAATCTGAACTATTCATTTAACAATGAATGTTCTTCTAGCACATAAGATTGAGTTTGAATAACCATTCAAATTGATAAATCAAACTCAACATAAGTAATAAAATGTTATAACTTTTGTTTTAAGATCGTGAATAATTTAATAGTACAAAACATTATTGTCCATAATAAAATCTAATGTTTGGTCAAAGTTTGTTGATTTTAGGTGCTACCGTTATCGAAATATTTAGGTTCAAAGTTTCGGGACTAATGGCCAAAATAAGGAGAATTGTCGATAATTTGAAAAAAGTATTTGACTCATGATGTGAGGAAACAATTTTTATGGATGTATAATGGGTTTCAGCTCTCAAACTCATTCAGTCCCAGAAATAAACCAGTTTTACTTTAAATCGAACTTATCTGTTTTATTTCGAACAGAAAAGTTTATTTCTTAAAATAAGTTCATTTTCTGGTTCACCATCAAAATCTAAATCTGCGTTATTAGTTTCATGAATAGATCTGGTCTCACCGTTGTACAAAAGGCGATCAAAGTTTCAACTTTGACCTCAATTTTCTAGAAAACTGTTTATCGGATGAATTATTTAATAGTACCATTGGACTCAGTTTGCATTTCTCTACAAACCCACAAAGTCTCAAATCAATTCTCAAATGTTCGAGCCTTTGCCACTACTTTTTACATTTCACTTGCAACTTTAACCAGAAAATTGGTTTATTTACCAAGAAATGGGTTTATATAAGTTTATTTTGTTGAAAGAGTTGTTTCTCGTGCATTTACAACCCAAGAATCGCAACCAGAATGCATTAATTGAATGTTATCAAATTGAATTGAGTTATTGATTAGTGAGGAATCAAATTGGTGAAAGAATGATGGTTGTCGGTGATGCCATTCTCGAAATATCGAGGCTCAAAGTTTTTGGGTTAATAGTCAAAATTAAGCGAACTGCTATTAAATTACAAAAATCATCTGATCTATGGTGTGTACCTACAACTTTTATCGGTAAGTATCAAGTTTCAGTTCTCTTACTCTCACGGTCATAGAATGCGGTCGGTTTGATTAAAAAGCGAACTGATCTGTTTTACAGAAAAACGAAAATTTTATTTCTCGAAATAAGTTCGTTTACTGGTTACTTATCAAAAGTTACACAAGGGAAATGAGTTTCATTGAGCAATCTGCTCGCACCGTTGTACAAAACGCGATCGAAGTTTCAACTTTGACGTCAATTTTTTCGCAAACTATCGATCACAGAAATTTTTTAACAACATAAATGGAATCAGTTTTTATGTCTTAACAAACTAACAAAGTCTAAATTTGAAAGAAATTAATTTTTACCCGTTTTCTCCCAATTTTTTTCAGTGTTTGAGTCAATTTGTGCATAAACGTGACAATTGTGTTGATTGTGTCTGTTTAGTAAAAACCTCGGATTTTTATGTCTAATACTCATTGTTATGTGATAATTTGAGTTAATATAAAATTTTAAACGGATAAATTAGGCTATTTTTTGATTTATTACATATAAAACATAATACATTGTTCGAGCTGGTTGAGATTACTAAAGATCTCAGAAAATTAAACTAATGAAACGGTGTTAACGAATCACATTTCACGCGTTACAATAAGACAGTATTTAATTATCTCTTTTTAATCGTGAATGGTGCCATTTTCATTAAATTTGATCAATTAATATCATTTGTTGCATTTTCTGATCAAACAATTAATCCAGTTTTGTTTATAAATTTCTGGTTGTCATGGATATTAGCTGTTTCTGCTTCTCAAAAAAGGTCAATATTTCAAATATTAGTGTTATTATTTGGTGCTATTAAATTATCTTGCTATGGTCGAAGTTGATCATATCGACTCTTCATCTCCATCTTTAGTTAATCACGATGACAGTAAAAGTCCCGGTTACCATTTCATTTCAAACTTTCAATCGATGCACGATTTGATTGAAAAATTAATCCTTCTTAAATATGACAAGGAGTTTTGTCCTGTTTACAAATGTCAACCTCTTCATAGGTAATTATGCATTTTCCGTCTGATATCGTTAAGCTAATTATTTGATAAATCTCATGTACTTTAGGTATTACTTTACAATCCAAACCAACCCAGGAGAGCAATTTTATGTATTTTCATGTCTTTCCGTTTGGTTGATTAAGGAAAAATGTCAACTAAAGATGACCAGTGAACTTAATCCACAGGATTATGAAGATCCAAATGTAACAATCCATGGAATCTTGGATGCTGTTCGTTTAATTGTTGACAAGGTGTCAATTGCTCCAAATAAAATTAAACAAGGTTATGGATCAGAAGTTATTTGGATTCTCAATACACTAACAGATGATGCATTGAGTAAAAGTCAATTTGCTCGTTCACCAATTGTAGTTAAAGTGTTGACATCGGATAAAGATTATGAACTGGATAATATTGAAGAGGATAAAATAATTGAAGATGAAGATGATATTGAAATCAATTTCAATGATCAATTTACACTATTAGATGATGAATATGGAGATTTTGACAATGAAATGGTTACCGATAAACTGTATACTCAATCCTTGGTCAACCGTCCACAAGCAATACTGGCCAGCAACGTTGACTCGGCCGAGTGGAAGATTGAAGTTGAAAGAGTTTTGCCTCAGTTGAAGGTTATCCTTCGTTCATCTGACCACAAAGCTGATTGGAGAGCTCATATTGAGGAAATGTATCGACATCGAAACGAGGTTGAAAAACATTTCGAGACAACTTCTACTTCCTTGAAAAAATTGTCCGATGAAATTAACAAAGAAATGACTCAGATTGGAGCAAGGGAAAAGTACCTTCAATTGCAATTGGAAACATTAACTTCTGAATATAATTCACTGGAGGCTCATCTCAAGCAAGCAACGGAAAGTTATAAAATGGTCAGTGGTGGTGTTACCGAGAAATCACGTAAATTGGCTTCGATTTCAGAGGAATTGGATTCAGTCAAGGAAGAGATGGAGAAAAGAGGAACTGCCATGACTGATGGAACACCTTTAATCAGTATTCGTAAAGCCTTAACTACAATTAAGCAGGAAATAGTATCTCTTGATATAAGGATTGGAGTTGCGATGCACACTTTGCTTCGTATTAAAGTTGCTGATTGTACCAAAGATGCGCTAGAGAAACAAGAACCATTCAAAAATAATCGAATGGATGAATTGATTTTTTAAGATAATTCGGAAAAATTAACACTGTAGGTGTTTTTTCTGTGTTAAAAGATTTGACTAGTTCATTGTAGCTAGAATAAATATTTAGAAACCTCTTTTATGTATTGAAAATTTATTAATGATTGGAATGGTTAGATTTAATTTGAAAAACAGTTTCTCACTTTCATCAAATCAAAATAATCTCAAGTATACTCGTCTAAGAATATTTGATATTAAAACTCGATCACAGTTTTAGGTAAAAAAAATAAATTTAACTGCTGCCATGGCAAAATCCAATATCAGCTTTAGACGAAAATGATAAAATGTATTGGAAAATCGCTTAGAAACAACAATTCTTAGAATCCACTCAATTATTGCAGTTATTTTGATGATTATTTCACTTTTGTGGAATTATATTTGAAGAATTATCAGGTTAGAAGTTGTTCATTATGAATATGTTCACTTGGCATCTTTTCTTCTAAGTCTATCCATTACTAAAAAGGCTATGATAGGGTAAGCCAAAATGAATGCAAACGTGGTGGTCGAGCTTCCAAAAGGCCATAGTCCATTTTTCTGTGGATAGCAGGAAATAAAACAAATTATTAGAATATAATAAAGTCAAATTTTAGAAAGGTAAATGCATTAGCATATGAAATGGTAGCTAAGTAGGTGCAAACTTATCAAATGATTTGGATCATCAAATTTGACTATTCTACTTTTAGACTGAATTTAAGAAATAACACAAATTTGATCGGTGAGATACAGTCGAGTAGACAGTAACTTCTTGCTTCATTGAAAGGTTACATATATGAAAATTGAGATGATAATGCATTCAAAGTATCAAATATGACAACTCAAAATTAATTCGTTGAATACTTACAGATGAACTTTTAGTTTCTAAATTTTTCAGTCTATTTGAGATACCTTCAATATTTTTTTGGAGATTCATAATTGTTAAATTTAATTGATGATTTATGTCACTTTGTTCTTTTCCTTCTTCTTTGATATCTTCTTCTCCTTGTGCGGTAATTATGACTTTTGAGTCTTTCAATCTTTCAAAGGCGGTCAATGAATCCTAAGGAAACAAAAAATGAGTATATGAAATTAAATTAGGACAAATTAAAACCGTGGACGGTTAGAAGAAGTAGTCAAGTTAAAGGAAAATTAAGAGGAAATAAAAGACCGAAAATCTTACCTCAGAAACATGATCATATGTGTCAGAAAATTCATCTCCATCACTCTCCATTTGAAAGGCAGCTCTTTCAGTCATAACATATAACAAAATACTAAGAAATAGATAAACAATTTAATCAAAAAATAATAATAATTAAGTCAATTATTGAGACAATAGACAATAGTAAAGCCAAATAGTAGATCAATTGACAACAAGTAAAATCCCAATTTTGTTGACACTATTTCGGCTGCCAAATAAACCTGCAAAACATACCTGCTAAGAGATACACAGCGCTATCTATCAGCATAAAAATAAACTAAAGTTTTTCATCGCATAATTTTAACCGTAAGTTTTTCGTCGTTTTAATTGTTGGTTATAATTAGTCTCTATTTATTATGTGATGGTAATATTTACCCACAATTTGGGCTCATCAGTCCCATTATTAGCTTAATTTTTTTGTTAAACTTAAATGAAGTAAGTTAGTGGTAGAGAGAAACTGTGTTGCTTTAATGCTTGAAAACATGGATCTATGATCGCTTCGGACACTTACAATGTAATATGTTTTACGTAAGACAAATTCAAAAGCAGAAAAATCGCCCTGAATCGAACTCCCACCAACAGAGTTAGCATGCAAAAATATAAAATAAAGACAGCTTCAAAAACAATTCACTAAATAATTAACATGGATCGTTGGATAGGTTATGGACATTTTGGTTGGCAAATAATTCAAATAACTGGTAATCGATTTTTTTTTCTGGTTCACTAAGGCCTACCAGTATCTATGATTGTAATAACCAGAAAGGATCTGTTTAGGAATACTCATGTTCATAATGTGCCAAAACTGATTTGTCTGAATACACAATCGTTATTATTTTTAAACATGAAATGCAAAACAAAGAGACATATTTCAATGGAAAAATCTGCCAGAAATGAAATTTGAAGACATTTCTATTGAACTATTTTTACTCCTCTCCGATTTTTTACATTATCTTTCGACAATGAACCCAATGAGCTGCTCAGAAATGAACTGTCAATGAATTTCAAGTTGCCAAATGGGAAAGAAATGTATTTCTACGGATTCTGAGAAACTAACATTGTTATCAATATTTTGCCATTCTCTTTGATATCTTGTAGTAAAATATGTGCAATTAACCTGCTAAACAGAATCATTAATGGTGTGATGATAGTTCGTTAACTGTTACACTCGATTGGTCTTTATTTGATTCCAATTAAAGGTTATTATTCATTTATAGCGTATTTTGTATGGTCGTCGAGTTATAGAAAGTAAAATTAGTTGAATCCAAATAAATGACTGCAAAATGACATTCAACACTGTTGACTTCGTTATTGTTGCATTATTGCCTTTCAATAGTTAACCAAGTCTGTTCATATTGTTCATTTTACCTTGTAATTGATTATTTTCCCTCAGATGTCAATAATTCAAACAACAATTTCCATATTGTAAAGGTAAGAATAAAGAAAGTTATAATTGTCATCCTTCGATTGTTGAAAGTTGCAAAAAGGATTCAAAGTTGATCAAATGAAAGATCAATCTGAATAAACAAATTCAAGGTAAAAAAAACCTGAACACAACAATGGATAAAATCAGTGTTATTACAATTTAAACTTGAAAAGGAAAAGGTAAAATTGTTGTTTTGACCATCAATTATTCCGTTTGATCAGCCATTCAAATCATTCATTTATCTGATCAACTTTGCATTTCAGGTAAATGCGTAATTGAATAACTCAGCTCAATCTATTCATAAATTTGGACTTTCACACTTTGGATAAGCTTTTGATATCACATTTGCTGGATTTACTGTCACATCTTGGTTTTGAACGAGTAATATTAACATTTGAACTGGCGATGAATTTCAATATGCTTTGACGATCGTCTGTCCAATAACCAACCTCCAAATGAATGTAACTCCTCTACTTGAAATTAAAAAGTTCAGTGTGATTATAATTGTCAAGATAAGTAAATGATTAAAATGTAATAATTTCAAACCAAGGATTTGATTCCAAATAAGCTTACAAGCGATCAAACGACTTTATCATCAAAATTTATCGCTATAACAGGCAAAACGCTAAACTTGATCCACGTTATCTTCATTAAAATATTGACCTCCATTTCTTCTGACCTAAGGTCAAATGGTTACAAAGTATCTCTCTTCTAATAATAAGTTTCCAATCAAAGTTCACTTGTAAGTTTCCAATGTCAGGTATATAATTAATAACAGGTAACCAAGAAAAACCATGAAGCTTGGAGTTCACTTGAATCAGCATAAGATTAACATCAATCTAGATGTCATTGATAATTACCATTGTTGAATGAAGCAAAGCACAAAATTTGACTTAATTGTTGAGACAAAATAATTCATTAAAAATATGGCAATCAACCAAAAAGCAAGCAATTTACATCATTGACCGAACAAATAAATAACCACTTGAGCTGTCTTGTAACTGTTCATCCAACTGCAAATTAAAAACGTTAAAATTTATACAGTTTAATAACGATGAGATGAAACCAGAGTGACAAAAATCGCCAGTAATTAACAATTAAGAACGAAGTTAATTTGAAAAATCAGGAAAACAAGAAATTAAAAACAATAGATAACCAAAGCTAAAGGCGCCTTCACTCAGCTGACTAACCAACCCAGAGAAATACAAAAAGGTGCCAATTTCAAACTGACAAATTGATCTTGATCAACTTGAATCCGATTAAATGTTGAATGTTATTGATTAATTCATAACATTTTAATAAACAATAAGTATTCATGAAGTGACAATTGAGTAAATTGAATGGAAATAAAAAACAAGGTTTTGTCAATTAAAGGAGGAAAGCAAAGAAACCAAAGCCACCACCAAAAGAAAAAGGTTAACTCAACCAATTCCCTCAATAAGCATATTGAATTGTAGGTCAATCAAATAATTGTAGCAGTTAACGCAAATTATCATTATTACGATTGTGACTGTGATTATAATAATGTTTATTAAATTAACTTTCACTTTCGTATTCACTTTTAATATTAACCTAACCTGCGTTAACCTAAACTTAAAACCAGTCGGTGCAAAAAAAGTCAGCAATAATCCTGGTAACAGTAGCAATACATTCACATTAGTAAAAGCAAAAGTGAAAAATCAAACCTCCTCCTCCTCTTCGTCCTCCTCCTATCATCATAAGCTCTCACTTTCATCAGTTGATCATCATAATCATCATTAACATGTTACTGATCAAAAATGCTCAATCAATTATTATGGCCACAATAATTGTTCACAATCAAATCTATTTTAGTTGAAATACTCACTGAAAAAGTGTAAATAAATTGTTTCTCCATCTCAATCTTTGCTTTGCTTTTTCATCCCAATCATTCAAATCATCATCATAATCATCATCACCATCTTCATTATCTTCATCTTACTCCCACAATACTCTCACTTTAATGTTGTTTAAGGAGACAAGGCATGAAAAAAAACATAATCAAGTGAACAACAATCAAAACTGAATCTCGACTGGGTTTCACTTTCCCTCATCACCAATCAAGCCAACAATCTTCCGACGACTTCAACTCATTTAACTTACAACTGGAAACAATCAGGCAACATCAATTGAGTAACAATTTGAGTCTTTTTTAACATTGCCAACAAAGTCAACCAGTCAACATCAACGACCAAGAGTGGACCTAAAGTGGTCGAGGCGACTTAAAAGATCAACTTTCTTCCTCTTCCTACTATTAACAATCATCACCACAATAACCACCACAATTACAACCACAATCATCATCATCATCACCATCATTTTCAACATCATCCTTATTTCCTGCTCATTTAGCCTTTTAACTCTTTCAAAACACTTTCACTTTTCACCTGAAATCATTTATATTTTGTACTCTTTGCATGCTTCATCTTCGGGTTAATCCATCATTTTGTTTATTAACATCATCATCAAATTACTATTTATCACCATATTTAACTAAAACCAACAATCACAGATAACAATAATCATAATGGATACATCACCAATAATAAAAGTAGCAGCGTTTATTAAACCTTTACAATCTCATTATTTATTAACTTCAAATCCATTGTCAAAGGTTACATCCAAACAATCAGCTGGGACGCAAGTTGGATCAGTGAAAAAATTAGTGACAATCAGTAAAAGGTTAAAATCAATTTTACCAGTTTTTAATGTTTTTAGCGTTATTTTGTTATTTTGTATCATTGGATCTCTTGGTGCACCTTCAACCTCATCATCAACCTCATCTCCATCATCCTCATCAACACCAAAATCATCATCATTTTCATCTAGTAAAAAACCTAATAAACAAAAGGTAATCTTAATCCTTGCCGATGGAGTTCGTTATGATTACATCAAAGACCCTAATCTGAAAGGGATTCAAAGGATGGCCCGGAATGGAGTTAAAGCTGAATATGTTCAACCAATTTTCCCATCCAACTCTTATCCCAATTGGTATACAATAGTTACAGGTATTTACAATCATCCGATCATTTAAAGTCAGTTTACCAAAAATTGTCTCTTTTTTATAACCTTTACAATGAAAACAACCAGATTTGTGCCAAAAACCAGATAAACCCAAAATGTAAACATTGTATTATGATTGTGACTTGTGAGATTCATTTCAACCTCAGTTATTGCTGTTTCAATCTTAACCAATTAATCAGGATTAATGAAGATTCCAAGTGATTGTTAATTACTTCAATTACCAGTAAACAGCAATTAGTTGATGTCATTTGTTTTTAAGTTGAAACCCATTTTCAAGTTAACTCATCAAATGTTTGCGCCAATACATCACGCCGAGCCAAATGTTGTTACATTGGTCACTGGTGAAGATGTAACTGATGATAATTTGATTAACACCAAACTGATTAACATATAAATTAATCAGTTAACCATGAGAATGGGAAAAACTTCAGAAGCAATTGAATCTTTTTTTTCTTGCAAACACTTTTTACTCGACAAATTGAAGGTTTCAATGGATTTGAACTTGAATCTGTTACAATTGCAGTAACCTAATAATTTTGATTTTTTGTCCCTTAACTTACAACCAATCTAATCACTATAATTTGAATTCACCTTTCGCTATTAACTCATCAATTTTTTCCTTGTTCATCAAAAAAACTGAAATCATGATCAACAAGAATCAGATTAGTAAACTGTTCTTGTCTGATACATGATAACATGATTGTATTGAAAGAAGCAAAATAATTCATAATTTAAAACATTGATTGAAATGAAAGATGAAAATAAACATTTTTTTCAATGAAACTGAAAAAATAACAAAATCTAAATTGAAAGTGAAGGAGTTAATTGATGATAAAGATGCTAATAGGAATTGATTATTGAAAGTCAAGTTGGATGATTATCCAACTATTAAATCACAAATGGAAAAGCTAATTAACTTACATCAATTGTGATGGTTAAACGATGAGCCACTTTACCAGGAAGTGTTATTGTCAAAATTAATCATTAATTGTTGACAGTAAACTAAACATTTAAGAAGCCTCAAGAGCATCAAAATGATATTAAATTACGAGTCGGAATGGACAGTTACACGGTCATCGTTATTATTATTACTTTCATCAATTGACTTCCCCATATTAAGGTGTGCTTTGCGAATGGACTTCATCTTGATCATCATCATTTTCATCTTCATTTGGACAAAAATTAGGCTTTAATCATAAAAGGTCACAAGATGAAGATGCAAACATCCGGATTGATTAGCATTCCAATCAGGTCAATTGCTATTTCCGTTAATGATAATAATAATAGTAATGATGATGATGATGATGGAAGCTATAATGATGATAAAAATAATAACAGCAAAAAGTATTAAATGATAATATTTGTAACGGATAAACTGTTCAAGTTGACCTTAAATATGACTTTATCAGCCAATACCAATAGAAGGTCGACCTTTTTCGAGACTCAATTGATTCATTTAATTGTTTCAAGATTAGTTTCCATTTAGCCTTAAAAATTGAACCTTTCATGATTAGTAAATTGACTAGAATTGAATTTGAAATGATTGTATTACACTTGGTCTTTGCAAGGAAAGAGTTGGTCTTGTTGGAATCATGTCTTCTGGTTAAACTTGCTTCTTTCAATTAGCTGCTAATGACTGTTAATCATGAAGTGATTAATTAGCTAATGATTGATAATATGGTCGGTAATGATTAACTCATGTGTTGATTCATCTTCAGCTTCAATTTGTTTCGTTTGATTTTTAAATACATTTACTTATTGAAAGTCTTTGGTTTAAAAGCTAAGGGAAATATTTTCATTGAAATGAATGTAATTGTATTTCATTGAGTAGCAATTGACAATAATGTTTGGTTTAAAGGCGAAATAACAGCTTTTCTGATCTTGAGAGATCAGGTTAATGGGACAATTGTGTTGTAACAATTATTCACGAACAACGTTCAAGTCGTATTGAACTGAATAAATTGTCCTCAAAATGGAAACAATAAGTAACAGTAGACTTAAGATATTGATCAAGATAATCAATAATTGTGAATTGTTTATGACTTTACCCTTAATAACATTGACTAAGAGTGATTGAAGTTAAATAATTTGAGTGAAGACATTAAAAAATGCAATGAAAAGTGATATTAGTTTGACTTTAAAGCAAATTAAGTAAATCACTTCGATCATTTGCAATTACATATTGCAACTCGAAAATCATTTGATAATACTTTCAATTGATCAATTAATCTAGATAAACTGAAACTACTTCCAAAATGACTGAATCAATTAAAGTAATATATTATAATGATTGAAGGAAGATTGAATTTAAATGATTGCCTGTTCAGCGTCAATCAACTTTCAATAATCAAATTGAGTAAAAGCTAAACATTATTTGCTTTTTCACTTGTCAGGCCTTTACGCTGAAAGTCATGGGATGGTTCAAAATTTCATGTACGATCCCGTTGAGAATGACACTTTCCTAATGAGTCCTCATCCAAATGCATCCCATCCTCACTGGTGGAGCATGGCTGACCCTCTCTGGACCACAGCTGAGAAGCAAGGAGTTAAAACTGCAGTTTTCTGGTAAATAGAAATAGAAAAATATGGAAAAGATGAAATTTTGATGTTTAATGAAACCAATGAATATCTTAACATTACCTTAAGGTGGGACGGATGTCAAGTTGAGATACGCAACACAACACCATCAATGTGCCTTGAATATCAATCCTATTGGACTTGGCCGACCGTTCAAAATGATACTCTTGACGCTTGCGATGAGATATTGGATAATTTTGAGAAGGATGATTGGGGTTTGGCTTTGGTCTATTTTGAGGCTGTTGATGCCAACGGTAAGTAATTATGTAATGATCACAATTAAATAACAGAAATTAGAGAAAATAAAATTAATATTATTAATAATAATCAAAACTGTAAAAATAAGGAGAAAAGCGAAAAAGGCCCGAAAAATGAAAATGGAAATGAAAAGCAATCTTAATCAAATGGACCTCAGGGTAACCTTGATTGTATTATCAATATAAATATTAATTCATAATTTGTGTGCTGAATATAGTATTTTGATTATTATTCAGAATTTATTTTCTCTCACCGATAATATTTCAATTTTTAACGCCTCACCCTGAAACTTTTCTCTTCATGAAAATCATCTTCTTTTCTGGCCTCATCTTTTTTATTTTTCCTTCTAATGATGATTCTAAATCAGGTCATGCCTGGGGCTCTGAATCAAGCGCCCGAATTGAAGCAATGAAAGATTTAGACCAGGTCATAACTCGGCTTCAGGATGGAATTGAATCTCGAAAAATGACCGACCTGGTAAGTTTGAATCAACAATTAATTTGATTTGATTAGATTTCTCACTCTTCTTTGGTTATAATTTTCAATACAATTTACTTTTTGCTCAAATCAAATTTCAAGTTCACAGTTCAATGGATAACCCAGTGACTTTATATTTGACATTTTTTTCAAGTTCATCTGATGATCATGTTAATGATGGTGTTTGGGTGCAATTTCATTATGACCTTTTATCCGTTTAACAACTCAATTGAGGCCAATTTAAGCATAATCAATTTCACTCATTCCATTGATATAACAGTTAACTGGTTTCAATTGACTTTTTTTGTTCTTCTTGTTATTAGTTTCTCTTGTTTTTTCACCATTTCAGGGAAACGAAAGTTTAACCACAATCATCATCATCAGATTAATAGTTTAATTCAACTAAAAAAAGGTGCTCAGGTTATCTGATTGAGTGAAAACAGCATGAAAAAGGCTTCATTTTAAGGTGAAACAGAAAAGGTTGAAAAGGTTTTTTAGGCAAACATTTCACTTTATATTCACGGTCATCACTTTTAACCTGACCTTTGAGCACCTTAAGGTTAATGTGTATTTGTTAATGAATTAAATTGCATTTAAATACATTAAATTCATTAGTAAATTGTTAACCTGAAGGGGTTTAAAGTTTCTCTCTCTTTTCTAATTGCAAATTGATTTGTATCGTAAAACATGATACAAGAAAATTAGTTAACTTTTCGTGAATTGTTATTGATGTAAAATAGGAAAAGGGTTATTATTGATATCTTTTTAAGAACAGTTAATGATCAAATTAAATTGGTTACAATACATTTTGAAGGTTAATATTAAGATCAATATTATTCAATATAAATCAGAATGATGATCAATTGAAATGTTTCCTTGGATATCCATTGACTTTTAAATTAACGATTGATGAATGATGGAAACAGTTAATGATAAATCAGCAACTAGATTAATGATGTTACCAAGTTGTTCCTATTATTAATGTACAAACAATAACATGATGTTGCATGTAGACATCTTGTTGGTAATAACATCTTGTCAGAATTTAGTCTTTCGCACCTTAATTACAGAATTAGTTGATTGATTTAGTTAAACATTCTTGGAGTACTTATTTAGCCAAACTAATCATTCTTCCACTTGATTTGACACATTTAACAGGTAAACATTGTACTGGTCTCTGATCATGGAATGGTCACTGTTATTGAAGAGAATGGCGAACAAAATGCCAAAGTGATTGAAATTGAAACCATTGTTGACCCAAATGATATTGTAGTCATGTTTGACCGAGGAACCACTTCTATGTTATTACCTGTTAAAGGGAAGGAACAAAAGGTAAGTTGATCAATTTACATGTAAAGAGAATGCATAAAACTTTTGCGTAAAAGTTGTGGTCAAACTGAAAGGATTCTTGGATTTTTAGACCATATGAAAGCTGACATTGGACTAATCCTTACAAAATAATTTTGTTTGGTTGAGTTTTGTTAAACTAGTAAACGAAAGCTTCCTTTTGAGTCAAGAGTTGGGACTTAATAGGTTTGTAGGGGCATAAAATTGAGCCCATCAGTGTTATTAAAAGTTTTTATGGTCGACAGTTTTCAAGGAAATCGAGATCGAATTTTAAACTTCGAATGCCTTTTGTTCAGTTATTGAACCAGATTTTTTCATTAAAATCAATTTCTTGGGGTAACTCTTGATGGTCAACCAGAAAATGCACTTGTTTCGGTAAATAAAATTTGAGTTTTCTGTACGACAGACAACTACGATTTTCGATTTAAAATTTTTGAATACCAATGGACGAAGTTTTTATGGCCCTACAAAGATCTCAGTCTAGACAAGTTTTACAAAATTTCTTCGATCGATAGTTTTAGATAAAATAGCTTTCAATGTTTGAACTTCGATCGCTTTTAATCGGAGCAGATTTTTGCATCAAACTAACTTATCTTTCTGACTTAACTTTTAACAAGCGCGACTTCGATCATGACTGATCGCAAAATTCATTTTACAATACATTCAGTCCACATTTAAAAGACTTTTTAATGAAAAAAAAGCATCGTCAATGAGAGAAACTGAAAAATAAAATAAAATCTGGTTCTACAACTCAACAAAATGCATTTGAAGTTTGAAAGCGATTTTAAACAGTACAATGGATTCAGCTTTAATGTCCTGAAAGTCCACATACACCACTTCATCCACCACCTTTTAATCAATAATACAATGTATCTTTAACTGGGACTTATTACTGCTTTCACTATCAGGTACTTGATGATCTTAAAAAAGCGAGTCCTACAGGATTAAGATTCTATGCTAAATCCGATATCCCTATCAAGTATCATTTTAAAAACAACCGCCGAGTCTCGCCAATTTTGTTGGTTGCTGAAAAGGGTTATTTTGTCCGTGGGGTAAGTAGATTTATTTTTATTACCATTTCCTATTAATCTTGTTAACCCAATTTATTGTCTTTTAAGGTGACCATGTTCAGATTGTCTGATATCTTCTAGTATCGTCTGAATATTTTATCTTTCTGTTGCATCTAACGGTTTGTTTACTTTTCCTGTTGAATAATCCATTGTTTGCTTATTTTGTTTTTATTTAGTTTACTGATTATGGTAAAACCAAACCTTTACCGGACATTGTCTATTCTGGACACCATGGATATGATCCGTATGCTGTCAAAGAGATGAGGACAATCATGCTTGCAACGGGCCCTGGACTACGCAAAGGTTACACTTCACCTCCATTAATGATGACCGACCATTACAACTTGGTCTGCCATTTACTTGATATTAATGCTCAACCCAACAATGGCTCATGGCTTCGAATTGAAGGAATGCTTGCTGAAGAATCAAGTCAGCGTCACAGTTCCTTATGGCCAACAAGTCAAGCCAATCATGTTTCACAATCTAATTACCTATCAGCACTAACACTTATTACTCTTTTTTTAATTCTATGCCGCCATCTTTAACTCTCTCCTGTATTTTTGTGTGAACTTTTTTTGTTCACTTGTTGATTCAAACTCTTTATTATTTATCTTTTGCATCTTCATCATGTGTATCACCATATCATTAACAAATTCAACACCATCACTGTCACCATCATCATCAACGTCTTACTTGATTGTTATTTTTTTTGTAATATCAGAATATCAAAGGAAAAAGAAACATATTCAAGATAAAATTTTATCAGCCTAACATTTCATCAATCAAAGCGGATAACGGTCTCGGTCAAGTTTACATCAATTTTTCAGTGTTCATACATTTCCATTACTTGGATGCTTATTTTTATTACACTTTTTGGTCCATCAAGCCATCAATACTTGGCAATACAATGAGAGGTGAAACTCAAACCGCATAATTTTTGCTTCACAGTGGATAATATATTTTGTGTCAAGAATGATTGGATAGCAATTAGAGCTTTACAGACTTTAAATAATATCTCATGATATTCAAGGATTCAAATAACCAAGCAAACATTGAAACATCAACTTGAGGCAAAACCAGGGAAAAGATGAGAACAGTTGACAATCTGTTGTGTGTAATCAAAGGAGCAAAAGCTTGACGAGAAAGCTTGCAAACCATTTTTTCTTGTTAATTATACATTCAAATTGTTGGGTATGACAACGGAGTTAAATTTAATACTTCAAGAATCCACTGAATCTGTAGACAAAGGAAACCATCTCAACTCAATAAGCAATCCCTCTTTAATTACCTTTCAGATTAATCGTAATCATTATCTCTGTGCGAAAAGATGAAGTCCTTTTACTAATCATGGCTTTCTGTTAAATCCATGAACCATTTGAAAGGCAGAAAAGTTTAAATAATTTGCTGATGATGTTTGTCTTAATGATGAACCCTTCAAATGATTGTTACGTGAGTTACCATGTCAGGTATTAACCCAAAACTGGTCGCCAAAAAGGTATTTTTTTCAGGTATTATATTGACAACATTGAAGCATTCCAAGAGCTTATCGAGATGAATGATGGCGACCAGAACACACATTTAAGGGTAAAGCAATTTTAATTATCACGCTAATTGTCTTTTTTCATTTTTCTCATTCATTTTTTTATTCTCTTTTCCTTTTCTTTAGGTTAATCACTTCACTAATCCATAATTGAAAGATTTAGTGGAAGCAATGCCAAAAATGATGATCATAATTCCCATCATCACCATCATCTTGAAAAATCGCCATAAAAAAGCATTTCAAATCAACCGTTCATCAATAACCCTTGACAACGTTATTATTAAATTATTTGACTGTATTTCACTTTTGACTCCCCAAGGCCTACAATTGTGGTTCAATATCATGTTAAGGTCAATCTATTTTAAAAGGGATAATGTCAGGATAATCCAAAAATTTGGACAGTTAATCAAGTGGATCATTAAATAATCATTTTTGTCCTCTTAAAAACAAGTCAGTAACAAGATGTAACGCGGTAGTTACCCGATGAAGCCTCAACCTATTGGATAAGTGGTTAACAGGTTGAAATGTCTCATTGGGGTCTCAACATTTATCCAATAGCGTAAAGATTGATTCAAAATGTTTTGATGGAGATTAGTGTAAATGTTTAATGATTATATTTGATGATTGTTAGCATACGTTACGATTTTTCAGCTTGATTGTCAGTTAAATTTGACCATTTCATTGGCAGACCTTGCAAGAGTTGTAAAGTAAAAACAGTTTCTCAAAAAAAAGTCTTCATTTAACCGGTAATCAAACCCTCAAGGGTTATGATCTGATTGTATAAGATTGGTCACAAGAATGAATCAAATATACAATTTAATTTATTAATCAAAAAGAAGCTGATGATACGGTTAAAAAGGTAGTCATGAAGAAGGATGAGAAAAAGAGAAACTTGGCATTTCTTGGTGACGGCTTGGAATCTATTATTACATGAGTTATACTCGGAATACTGGTTTCACCGAACGGAATAAATAATATCAGTTACTGGAATATTGCTTCAAGCTTATTACTAGTTTGGTTTGGCTTTTTTAATCACAATTAAGATCACCTAATATATGAAATGTACATAAAATGTATTGGTAAATGGGATGAGTTTAGGTTGATCCCATAGAGAGTGTGTGCTCTAGATTGTTGATCAACTATCATCAGTTGATTGTAATCATATTTTTATTGTAAATCGGCCCAAAAAATGGTGATAATCAAAGTAAAATTAAGAAGCATGGTCATCCTTATTGCTATTATCATGATCGGGTTAATGATGAAGAGAGAAAGCAAATTAAATTCTAGGTTAAACAGATTAAGGAAAGTAGTTTGTGTATCAAGTTAATTGAAATTTATTATTCCCTAATCTAAACTCAGAGTGATTAACCTTTCCAATAAACTATTAAAATAAACATTTTGTTTACATTTTTACTTGTTTTCATTTCAATGTGGCATTTACAATGCAAATCATCTGAACCAGTTTTTAAATGATACAATTGATTAACCAGATTCACTGATCAGATCGACTCTCTAGATTGGGTTATCTGGATTAATTAGACTATTATTGTCAATTAAACTGTGAATCTCGTGGTAAAATCTGATCTTTTGGTTAAATGTTTACTTGAAATTGACTATGAAAATTTGAGCCATTATTACCCAATTTAACATGATATGAATACAAATTTAGGGAACAATTTAAATCAATTATTCTTCGCTAATCTAAATTGAAAATCTATTATTAGATTTTAAAGTCAAGGTTGGGTTTAATTGTTGCAAATATTGTATCTGTAATTATGTCTTATATAAATAGCATGAGTTATTGTTGAATCTCAAGACTAGTTGAAACATTGTTGGACATTAGTATTGATGAATCGGATAACATTGACTTACATGTGAAGGCCTGAATAATGAAAATCAACTAAAATAGAGAGATGATTATAATAAAGGTTAATTTAGGTTAAGTTGAAGGTTAGTTAGGATCATAATCATAATAATGATCAAAAATGAAGCAGCAACACTTTGGGTTAACAAGAATGGGCGATAAGACTGTTAGAAGTAAATGGATGAATGTTGATTGATTGAAAGATGATAAACTGATCAGATGACAATGACGGATGACATTTAATGAAGCTATGGTTAATCAAAAAGGTTAAAACTGTATTCAGTTAATGAAAAGTGGTTAAACAAAATGATGAAGATAAAACAGATGACCAGAAAAAAAGGAGCAGAAAGATTGTTGAGGTTTAAAAATGAAGATGAAACATGCGAAAGTCAATAGATTTTAAACCAGTTTTCCTCATCTTTTCATGATATTGTTGATCGCATCTTAACCATCATCACCATCATTTTCATCCTTCTCATCATCATCTTGCTTCCATATTTAAGTGTACATCAACTGGTCCTTTCAGGGCTCTTCTGTTTTTCCATCTGAACCGGTATAGATTGGGCCAGTTTCCATGAGATTGAACCATTTGGACGATTCAGTGGGCAGGAAAGGAGGAGTTTTTTTTATCGCCCTTTTGTGTGTCTTGATGCACCATTGATGCGGATCTTTTCCCCATCATCATCTTTATTTTATTTTCTTAGAGGCTCTTCATCGCTCATCTAACTGTTTAGTTTCATTTAAACCTTGTGGTCGCTGTAGCTAACCTTTCAGACATCAATTGAACATCATTTGTTTGTTTTCCTTCATTGTTAACCTTTCAACTCATCATCACCTTGTGAGTTACCATTGACATTTACCCTTGACAAGTGGATATAACTGTCACTGGACATAACCGTTTCAACCAATCGCTTCAACCCTCCATGGAAAGATAATCTTCAAATTTTACATTTGCACCCTTTTTCACATCATTTGTGTCTTCTATCAAACAAATTAATCATCTCTTTACCTTGTTACCAAAATTACAATCAAAAATGAAAATACATTTAACTGTAAGTTGAACTTTATTATATTTTCAATTTTCCCTCTTAAACTCAACATATTGTTTACATTCGGTGTTGCCAGAGTTACACAGCTTTGTGTTGTTTTATTGTAAATTTGTGTTAATTTCAATTTTTACACTTAAAAGTGAATTTATTTACCTTTGTTGATTTAACCTTTCATGGATTTTTGGTGAATTGAAAAATTGGTAAAGTTATTCCTCTCAAAATGTGCCTCTTTGGTTAGCTTTGTCTATTTTCAAGGAAAATCCTTTAGACCTTATTTCGTTCATTTTCACCTGTTTCATAAATTTCTTGATCAAGTTTGTTTTAATGTTTAATTTTTTTAGCTAAATTAAATTATATCTAGACTTTGAAAGATTTTCCTACTGTATGAATAGACTTCCCTGGTAAAGTCGCACTATGAGAGGGATTACTGTTCAATCTGTTCTGGTTATGGATATGATTTTTTTGGTGCGAGTAATAAAAAACTGTAAAATTAGGACTTGATCTTGTTGGATGTGAACATTGATGAAACAATTGCCATATCAATTTTCAAATGAACCTGGAGTGAATTGATTGACCCATATCAATAAGTGATTGAAATTGTTGGTTATATCAAATTTGCTGCCTTCAAAATGGGATAAAAATAAGATAAAAATTGTCAAATAGCAAAATCAACATAAATACAGTTTTGCTCTTCTTTCAACTGCTTGTATACCCATTACTTATTAGCCTAATCAATCCTTTTCTTACCTTTTTCAAGTGAACATCTTTAACATCGATTTACTCTTGTATGTTTAGCCAACAGTTCATGTTACAATTATCTCACAATCAGTAACAATTGTTGTTGAGCTGCAAAAAAATGAGCCAAAATAACAATTAATTGCATTGAAGATGAAAATTGTACTCATTATGTTGTATCAATGGGCTAAAAGTATCAAAGAAAGTTATTATCCCAATTTTGTGTCCTTTAACTATATTAGTTGAACAGAATCAAATTATAAATGAGAGAAAAATGAAACAAAATTATCAGATAATTTCAATAATCGAGACTATTTAGTGGTTGATATCAGCAAATCAGCAATAATAACATCTTGACAATCTTACCCATTAACACAGCTAAACGATCAACATTTGTAAGATGATTGTTACAATTTAAATTGTTATTTCTTTAAGGCCTGACAATCGTGATAACAGTTAGAGTCATGAGTGCTAATATGAAGTAACATTTAAAATACAGAAATAATCTTAATCAATGTTATTTTATTGATACATGGATTTGAAGTCAGGCCAAGCTTGAAGATCTGAATTGTTGCCTTGTTTGGGTTAATTTCAATTTTATTTCACCCTTAATTCATACTTTCAACGTTAAAATGAGTTTGAATTGTTAACTTAAATTTCTCGATTTGTTTCCAACATGAAAATAATGACAAAAATCAAATCATATTGTAACGGTTGATCAATTGGAATGACAATGTTTACGTTTTCCTTTCATTGTGATTTACCTCCTAAATTAACTTCATTCTGCCCTCTCCACAATCATCATCACCATCATCATTATCATCACTAGTAACATCATAATCAACAATCCTTCATCTGATTTACTTTTAATCTTTTTCCCGATTCTCCTGCCATTGATTGATTGCTCTTGACTATTTTCAGGTCACTTTGTTAATTCAGTTCACCCTTTAATTGTGTCCATTTGCTTGCCAGTTCATTTCTTCATCTTCACCCAATCAAAATCTCCAATTCAATATGAATTATGTTCCCAATACACTTTCAATGGTTCATTTGCTTCTATGGATACACTTTCAATCCCTTCAACCCACTCTTCATGATCAATCAACGATTCTTACACTAACCAATATTGATTGTTCCTAGTGTTTTAAAATAATCAACAATTTAAACGAAACTTTCAAACCTTCAAACCAATCCTACAATTCAATCTTAAATTGTTTTCATTTCCCTTAATTACATTTAATGGTCAGTTGGATAACATCTAAGGCAAAGTAAACACTAATGATCAACTTACAGCAATTTAATTTACAACATTAACCAAATTGTTATTAGCTACTTCAACATCTAATATCAAAGTTAATGTGAATGAACGGCATAAGCAATGCATTGTAATTGACTAACTACAGATGATTTACCTTAAAATAAGTTACAATGTTTAGCTTCAACAAATAGATCTGATTGAACTTAAGCTAATTTCAATAGTGACCTTCATGCTTAATTCAGTTCCGCATTTGGATAACAAGAATCATGAATTTACAAAATTAAAATTCATGTAAAACCATGACATTTGGCTGTGACAATTGATGCAAATACAAATGAGAATAAATGAGTTTTTTTGAGTTTTTTTGCGTTTTTCTTGCCTTTCATAATTTAAAATTGTAATTAGAACTGTTAATTTAACTTAATAACGCTTAAATACAGTTGAGGTCAATTGTTATGGGTACATTTTGCGTTTGTGAGCTTTGTTTTGGTTTTAATTGTAAATTTGAGCTTGAAATGAAATTATTTTGAGTTAAAAGCTTTATTAATTAACTTAAATTTGACATTTCTCTTAATAGTTAACAATGTTATCAAATAATTAAAATCATCATTTAATATGTTTTTGTTTGATTTGTTATGCCAAAAGGACAGGGAAAAGAAATAGACTTTTATGCATTTGTTATAACATTTCTGAGATCTGAAAAAATGAACCTTAAATTATAAATGATAATAATGATAAAATAATTACAATTAAAGGTGATGTTACAATTTAAATTAAAGGGTATTTGTTGTAATATAATCAATCATTTTTGTTGATTATAATTTAAGGAAGCGTATGACGAAGGCCAATAGACGTTAAATTTCCTATAGGATTTCAGTCAATATTCAATCCAATATTTAATCCTTTTAGGTGGAAAGAGCAAACGGGTTAACATTAAAATTAAGCAGGTAATTAAGATTAAGGTATTTCATGTGAGTGATATTGTTGGTTATAACTAAATTGTATCCTAATTTAACTCAACTGTTAACAGATTTCACAAGTCAATTTTTATATACCATTGAAATACATCTAACTTTGGTTGTATGTTGTTTGCTGATCTGTTGTACAATTTTGTATAACAATAACCTGACAACAACCATAAATATATTAAGAGTTGAACAATTCAAGTGATTTCATTTTTTTGTTTTTGATTGTTATTGCATTAATCAAGCTCAAGAAGTAACATTAAACCTCAAATTAAAGATTAGTGAGTGTGAAAAGGAGAGAGAGATCAAGACTACTATTAATCTTTGTACTTTGCTGATGAAAGTTAGGAATTTTCAAGCCACTAGTCAATTGAAATTGAGTTTTTAATTTCCTAATTAATAGGTTTCAGCACATCAAACAACAATTTAAGTTTTGATTTTCTCGAGATAAACTATTTTAGTTTATTATAATTTGGGTTGCACTTATCACAATAATTTGCAATTCAGCTAAGTTTATGGTATTTTAGGCTACCATTAAATGTGTTGATTAAATTTGTGATTTCTCTCTTCTTTTTGTTTTGAATTAAAAGTGAATATGATGATTGAATTGATGATTAAATTAGCAACCTAACTCTAACTAGGAATGTTAATTCAAATATTTACATATTTATAATCAACTTGAACAGCACCTTTGGTGTTTTCTTGTAGTATTATTGTTAATAATAGCGATCCAGTGATCGATTGTAACGATTTGTGGCTGAGGCAGTTGATGATGTTGCGTTGATTGTTCCTGTTGATTGACCATAACCTGGATAAATGGTGTATGGATTTGATTGAGCATAACGTGAATGTTCAAGAGATTGTTGATATGGGTCATGATGTTGACCATAATAGGAAGAAGATGGATAAGCCTGGTGAGTTGATGGTCCCATTGTCCCAGAGTGATAACCATGAGTACTACTATGGACACCAGATTGGGTTCGAACAGGATCTGTTGGGTATGGATAAAGGTTGGAGAGAGCATCTAGATCACTTTCTGACCGATAATGTCGACTCCGGGAATGATGAGGATATTGTTGATAGTAATGTGAACTATTAGAAGTCGCTTGGGTTGGATGATAGCCTGATGATCGATGTATTGTCGGGTTTTGCACATATGATCCTGACCCATAACCAGGAACACTTGGGTAAGACGAATTTGGGTTAATGTACCTTAAATCGTGATCAGAATGGTGATGTTGACGATAATAACCACCAGACCCGGGAAGACCTGATGATCGAGCCGCTAAGGCTGCTGATGTTGCACTTGCTGATGAAGAATGAATTGGAATTGAAACATTGCGACGAGCATAAGCTGATGGTGATATTGTTAGTAGATCACGTTGATTTTGATAGGATCCTGTGGCAAGGTTAGGATTGTAAGATGATGGATAATTGGTTCCAGATGGATAGTATCGATCTTGATAAGCTGATTGTCTGTGAGAACCTAGTGACCATGTTCCTTGGACATATGGATCAGGTGAATATTGATTGGATGGATGATGAAGATTAATTGAACTTGGACGTCCATAACCTACTCCGGTTGCTGATCCAGATAGATGTTGCTGTAAATAATGCTGTTGATGAGCATACCCGTTTGATTTGGTAGGTGTTCCCGGATACGAGAGTGTTACACGATCCATGGGAGCCGGAGTTGGTATTGATGATGATGATAATACAGATGGAGGTCGATTGATTGTTCGATGAGAAGATGAATTTGAATGATAAGAATGAGGTAAATCCGTAAGAGATCTTGAAGCTCCAGCAGCTAATTCTCTGTATAAACGAAGCTTAGCAACTGGAATGGTTGGTGACAGAGGATGTCGATTAGGTTCAGAAGGAAGCCATCGGCGATTTCGAGTAGTAACATCCGATTTATAATCACTCATCTAATAATAAAACCACAAAAAGAAAAAAAATCAACTCCTGAGTTAGACCTGGTCCTGTATTCCGAGATCTGGTTTGGCCTAGATTCAGGTTAAAGTTGACATTGATTTTTCATTGCATCATAGAAGTAAATTTAATCAAATTTGTTTGAACCTAATTGTACAGGGAAATGAGAGAAAAAGAAAGAGGTAAGTTAATAAATAACATATACAGTCAATATTCCCAAAATGAGACTATCTCAAAATGAGACGTTGTCAAGGTTACTAATTAAATAACGTTGTTTTTTTCAAAAAATTTACAAAATTTAACCGAATTATAATTAAAATGCAGTGTTAATCGGACTCAATGACGATAAATTAACAAAAATTATAAAATTTGTAGCGATTTGATCATTAATTAATTAAAATCATTGAGTGACATAGGACAAAAAGCTAAGCCAATTTAGTCTCATTTTGGGAATATTGACTGTAGTTAAAAAGGAAAAAATGAAAGATGAATTAGAATAATCAAATTAATGCTAATAATTTTGTAAATGTAACAATAATTTTTACATGTACAAATAATGCACAACATTAATGTATAACATCAAAACAGAGATTGAGTGGGAAATGATATAAGCTGGAAACGAGAAGATCTTAAAATATTTTTTTAGACTAATCGATACGTTGAAAGAGATGTTTTACCGGTAAAAAGGGTTAACAGTGTTGTGCAATGGTATGAATAAAAGGGTATCTTTTGGTTACTCCATTGGTAACAGTTCAACCGACATTTTTCTGCCTTCCATCTCCATTTTGATATCAAACAAAATTGCTAATTTAAATAATCTTCTACCAGTGTATTTATAAGTAAAGCTTCCATCATCATTAACAAATTAATAAAGATTTTAATCTTACCTTTAATCCAATCAAACCTAAGCCTGGTTGAAATGTTGAAAGTCATGTAATATAGCATTGTTAAATGTGGAGAATCCAAGATCATTTTGTGACCATATCTTCTGTTTTATTCTGGTTGTAATTTCATTTTAAACAGCAACTTAATTAATCATGGTGAAGTGAGTGACCGTGGACAGTGTTAATCAACAAAAATTAATCTTAAATAAATATCTAAATCAAAATATAATTTATTTTCAAAGGAGTAATTTTTGGTTAAATGTAAACAATATTTACTGGTAAACGATTTCTTACATTGAGACAAAAGCGCATGATTCAACATTACAAATCGAGTTCAAATGGCTTCAACTGTTTTCTGGTGCTCAATCGTAGACTGATTAGGATCAAAATTATTTAGTTTTACCAAAGAAAATTGATTTACATTGGACTCTAATCAATTGATATTGTTATTTGCCGTTTCTTTTGGTTATTTTTCATACACCTGACGAGTTATAGTGATGATAATGGACATCATAAAGGAGAGAAATCGTAAAATTAACCAACAATTGGAATAAGAAAGTAACAAAAGGATTATTATAACCATTGATGAAATGAGGTTGACAATTTGGACACGGATTAATGATTTGAGAACAGTTTTGATTGCTAACATTTCTGTTTCTCTTTCGTAACAAGATACTCTTTTTTTCACAATTGCATGAGTTCACCCTAGTTGATTGAATTAATCGGGGTAAAAGTGCACCACTGTTTACCCTCAAATTGATTGCTCAATTAGGTGATTGTAATTGTTGTGATGATTGATCATTGATTTTTGCTGTGTTTCCATTGTTCTTGCAATTCAAAGTTAATCCATTTAAGGTATAAACCAAGACGGTTACATTCACAAATACAACACACAAACAAAACAACAACAAAGTCTAAAAAAAGTAACAATAATTACCAAAAATGAGTATCATTATTATTATTTTTCAAATAATACAACAAGTGAACAATCAATAATCAGATGCCAAATGATTGAAATCCTTTTATCTTTGGACAATTTTGATAATAATTTCTAATTGTATTTTCTTTCATTCTCTTCCCTTGATTACAGTTAATCACTTTTGGTCTATTGTGGATAACCATACCTTCAACCAATGCAGACATTGAAAGTGACGCTTATGGACCTAAATTGGTTATACGAACCCCAAGAGCAATCAGTGGACTGTGGAAACGATTCTTTGGCAGGCGAAAGCAATCGGTTAGTTTAGCTTATTAATTAATCATTGTTTAGCTATTTTTGTAGCTGAAACTTCATCCACAATTGTATATGAAACATTGTTTCAACTGATATATGCCAATGATTGATTGTGCCTGTAAATCAGCTGACAAGAGTATCATTTAAATTTAACCATGCAAGATTCATCTTGAAAGGTTGATTGATAATTAGCATGTTAATGGTTGATTAGTCTATCTATCATTGAAACCATCATTTTTCATTATTTTCTTATTCCTATTTCCAAACAATTATCCTCTCTGATCAAATAATGATGAATGTGTTTAGTATTTTTTAGCCGCTTAAAAAACTAATTAACGTAGGTTAATGCTGCTGTTGTTAATTTGATTTTTACCTTATTCAGGATGGATAGTTAATTAGGAATCAATTTTGTGTTGATGAAATTGATTCTGATGCGTTAAATTTTAACCAGGACAAAGAAGATGATTAACTGGACTCAATTTATAAGGTTTTACTATTGTAAATAATATGATTTTAGAATGGCTTTTTTTAGGTAAATCATTTAAATTAAGAATAAGAGAAACACGAACTTGACCTTTTCTGAATAACAGTTTTTTTCATGTTGCCCAACATTGCGAAAGACAGAATTAGTTAAAGATTTTTTTCCCTGATAAAAAAGATTCTAACGGAATTGATTATTCCAGATACTGAAGCAAAATAAAACAGATAGACAATCAATGATTTCATCAACCAACAATTATTGTTATTCGTGCAAACCAGTTGTGTATTTACTGACCAAGATCAGATTATTTTCAGAATCATATTAGCCGGTAAACAAGGTAACAAATAGATTGAACCAAGATATGTTGATTAAACTGATTAATAAACATAATTCATGATTGACCATCAAGATTTAGGTTCTATCAAGATAGCCAAAGAAAATATTAAAGGGTGTTGCGGTTAGTAAGGTTCAAGCAATCACTTACCCAATGTTGATAAAAAGATAAAGATGATGATAATGAAGATAACGATGGCAAAGATGGTTGATGAAGGTGAAAATGATGAAACAAAATAATAACAAAACAACATGGCTGATTTAGTTTCTTACCGTGCCCTTGTGGTCATCAGTTTTTTTTTAAATTACCGACAATTTGACACTGATACAGCTCGCTGTGAAAAGGTAAACTTGGAATTAACCCAAAGTGGATATCCATCGATGTCAAGGCAAAAAATGACCAAATTAATCAAAAGGTTCAGGACAACAGGAACGGTCGAGAGAAAAGAGGTGAAGAGAAGAAGAGCATCCAAAAAGACGGAGGAAGTGATGAATATGGTCAGAGCTGATCCAAAAATTTCACTAAGGAAAGCAGCAGCAGTGGTTCAGGCTCATCCAACAACAGTCTTCAAAATTTTCAAGAAAAATAACCTTTATCCTTACAAAACAGTTGAAGGCCAAAAACTGAACCAGAATCAAATCAATGGAAGGATGAGTTTTTGTGTGAGGATGAAGCAAATGCTTCGTTTGGATCAAATCGATTGGACAAAAATCTGGTTCTCTGATGAGAAGATTTTCACCTTAACTGGACGAGTTAACCGACAAAACCATCGAATGTGGTTACCAAAAAAACCAAAAGAGCCAGAAGTTAACCAGTTAATTGCTCATCCACCACAGGTTCATGTTTGGGCAGCATTGAGTTGGAATGGTTTGATTGGACCTTATTTTTTCAATCGAAGTGTCAACTCAGCTACCTATCAAGAATGTATCTCCGATTTTTTCATTCCTGAGCTCAACAAAATTGACCAACTTACACCGCAAACCTGGTATCAACAAGACGGGGCAACGCCCCATTGTACCAACGATGCATTGAATTTATTGAGGAGATATTTTGGTGAAAATTTAATCAGCCGAAGGAGTGACTTTGAGTGGCCATCGAGTTCCCCTGACCTGAATCCATTGGATTATTTTCTATGGGGTTATATTGATGACCTTGTTAGAATGTCTAACCCTTCCACTTTGCCTCAATTGAAAAATTTGATTATTGATAAATTTAAATGTGTTACCCCCGAAATGTTATCCAATACAATTGAAAATTTCAAAAAGAGAATCGATAAATGTATCGAGGCCAGAGGCTCTCATTTCGTTCATTTACTGTAAATTATGTCTTTGTTGTTATTTTGTTTCATCATTTTCACCTTCATCAACCATCTTTGCCATCGTTATCTTCATAATCATCATCTTTATCTTTTTATCAACATTGGGTAAGTGATTGCTTGAACCTTACTAACCGCAACACCCTTTAAAATACATTTTTATGCTTCAACTATCGTTATGAAAAATTGTCTCTTATGCTAATTGTCCCAACCAATCTTGGATAAAATTGATTAAATTGCCTCAATCTAACTGATTTTTTCTTTCTAATTCACTTTAAAGGGATTCCAAGGATCGGCTCAAACTCAACAACCTTACAATGTAGCTGCATCAACATATTATCCAGCCTTTGTTCAAAGCGCTGTTCCTGTTTTACCTTTCCAAGGTCCACCAGGTTTCGGTCCTGCTGCTGCTGTTGCAACCGCTGGTTATCCTTACCACTATCCAGCTCATTTCACCGGTTTTGAAAGCTACTCACCATTAGCTCAAGCTTCATCCATTTATCCAGCCTTTTCTTTACCAAATACATTTGCTGCTTCAGCTCAACCCGGTTTATCAGCTCCATTTGATTTCCAATCTTATTTTGAACAATTACTTCGACCCGTTGCTGGTTCTGCTGCTGCTGCTGCCGCTGCCTCTGGTGACCAAGAGACATCAGCTTCAACTCTTTTATCCACTGCGGTGAAACCTGATGCTGCCACTGCTGCTGCCCTAAATAATTTCAAGAACTTATACTACCCATTTCAACTGTCATCTGAAGGATCGGGTTCCCCCTCAGCTGGAGAATCATTCAACTTGCAGATTCCTTTTGGTCGCAAACACACTCTTAGACGAAGCTCACAAGACAAGGTTTCCAATGTTGGCTATCAAATACAAAGACTAATCTCTCCAGCTCAACAACCCAAACAGAAACAATCAGTTAAATCTTCAGTGGCTCCTCTGTCTGCAAAATCCCAATCAATTCAACACGCACACCAGAAACAACAATATGCATCGCAAGTTGCGGCCGAAGATCAAATTAAAAACCAGAAATCATACAAAGAGCAAGAACAACAACTACAAAATGCTCTGTTCAACCCTCAAGAGTATATTGCTTCGATAATTCAACAAGAATTGGTCGCTCAACAAGCTCAACTTCAAGGTAAATCTGTTGACAGTAAATCAGTTGATCAAATGACTTCATCTTCTGAAAGAGCCTCAACTTACTATCCATCAAACTACTATTATGGAAGTGGAGGATCTTTACCTTTGGCGATGACCAAACCAAGGGCAGTCTCAAATGTTCCAAGTAAACAAGTGGTCACTAAAAAGTCAACCACTGTCTCGTTAACTGAACCATCTAGACCATCACAGTCCAGTTCAGTATCATCATCTTCACCATCTGATCCAGTTTCTCCATCAAGTTACTCTAAGGCCAATTCATATCAATCTCAAGTTTACAAAGAATGATTAAACACTTTAATAACTTATTCCTATCTATAAATTCAGTTTGATTCATTTTGGACCATCAAAAAGCAAAATCAATCGATCATTCTTTAAAGTACTCTAAAATTTAATCAATCTTTTGATTAATCATCTTCAAACACGGCATGGTTAATTATTTGAAACAGGATTAGCTCTCATCTTATTGGAGAATTAAAAACTGATCTTTACCAATCAAGAAACTACTTGATCAAAAATGTGCCTCCGACCAACATTTATATTACTTTGTTTCCAACAAATAATCATTCCCTGAAATTTAAAGCCTATTTATTTCTCATTTTTTACTGTTTACCATTAAGTTAATATAAAAATTTGTTACAAACAATCAATTGTATCCACAAAATGTTGGTCAATTACATTTCAATAAAAGCTACTGCTTATAAATACCAAAAGTACTTTCAATTTATCACTTCTATTTCTTGTAATAATTCCTAGTGAACATTTTCTGTCCTTACTGTCCAACAATCAAATGATTCAACAATTAAATCAATAGTTATTTGACTTATGAACACTCAACATTCAAAAATCTCATTTACAGTATTTAAGGCTGAAAATGGTTGTCGTTGATAAGCTTTCGCCATCTAACGTCAGTAAAGTAAGTTTGGAGGGATTTAATGTTGTATCGCCATCTGCGGTATTAAACTTTTTTTACCTAAATATTTGTCTCACCTAGAAACTTTTTTATTTTGATTGGTTTGTTTCCCCCCAGACCCGAAGGGGATGAGGGGCATTATGCATTCAGTCAGAGAGATTAGATTATTTTGTAGTATTGACTGCATTAAATTATCATTAAAATTGATATGCTAGCTCAAACAGCCTTATCTTTTCTTTTTGTTGTTTTTTGGGCATTTTTTGTGTTAAATCGTTTTCTCTTTCTTTTTAGTCTAAAATAGTGGCAATGTCACCTACAGCTACTATTTCACGCGGTTTTTTCAAATAATTTATATTTTATTTATTTTATAATATACATTATAACATACAAGACAACATTATATGTTAAAAAAATTAAATTATGCAATATGCACTACTAAACAAAAATGGTGTTTTTTTCTTTCTAGTTTGCGTCATCTAGTACACATCATTTTTGTTTAAGTAGTGCAACAAAACATCTCGCATCCTTCTTGTTCTTTCATTCTTTCAAGTTTAATGTTAATGTTAAATCAAAATGTATTCAATTTTAACAAATAAAATTTCAAAACATGGTGTCAGACCATATCGCTCTGAGCGAGCCGCAAGGTGTTCGACTAGTTTAATAACCTCTTCACCAACCTTTAATAAAATCGTGAAAGCCGGTGTAGTGACATTTCAATGTTCTTTTTTTGAGTGTAAATACATCTTTACCCAACATCACAAACTCATCGTTCACCAAACGTTAATGCATGGATTATTTGAATGTGAAAAGTGTTCAGTTGCCTATTTTACAAAAGCTGAGAAGGACAATTGCTTCGCCAAACACGATAGCCAAGGGAATGCTGAATCAACTATAACAGAAGATATCGAGGGTGATCTACAGCGAGTTATTGAAGGTATACTTGATGCAGAGGACGAAAATTTAGTTACACCAATTGGCTCTTCGCAATCGTCTTCTTCACAACCATCTTGCAGCTTGGTACAAGGGCAAACACTATTACCAACATTAATTCTCAAAAGATTTAAATGCCAAAAAACAGAATGTGGTCGCACATTTGAAAATGAATGGGCTTTGAAAAGTCATTTTTGTGCGTGTCAAAATGATATGATACCAAAAATTAGCGGAATAGACTCTACGGTTAACATAAACAAGGAAAGTTGTAACGCACGTAAAGCTAAATCTGTTGAATCTGTCGAATTTTATTCAACAGATTCTTCTTCGGATGGTGATACAGATGATGTTGGAAAAGATTTAACATGGTTTCCTAGTACACGTGTATCGTCATCACTCAAGATCATCAAACTAAAAAAAGCAAGAACCGTATTGACGAAGATATCTAGATAATCCTGCTAATGAATTATTGGGTGACATGATTGGATTTAAATATTTATGTAATTTGTGAAACTTAATTTATATTAAATGTATTTTGTGTAAGGTTAAATTCAGGTTTATGTATTGATAATCAATCATTGCAGTTCATCTATTGTATATGTATAATTTATTTTGACATATACATTCTATAATGGGTAGAATGTATTCTAAAAGATATGTGTATAAGTACATTATATAATGTAAGTATATTATATTGCAGTAAAATACATTCTAAAGATTATAGAATGTAAGTGTAAAATATATATTAATTACAGTTGGAAACATTGTTAGCAATTGAATTGTGAAGGAATAAATGAAATAAGGTGAAAATTAAACAACAATTTCGGGCAACCAGAGTTTTAAATTGTAACACCAGCTTCTTGATCAAATGTATTTTTCATGTTCACTCGGGTTTACATGATGTGAGTTTAATCAACTCGCTTATATTACAGCAACTTGATTTGAGAAGAATTTAAATTGTAATTTAGTTTTAGTTAATCAGACATTATGTTATTATCAAGATTAGATTTACAATATGATTGTTGGATTCTAATTAATCGGTTTCTTTCTTGAACGGAAGTTCAATTCGTTAGCGTGATGACAATATGTTGTAAAATACATTCTAAAGATAATAGAATGTAAGAGTAAAATCTTTCGTTTTACGTTAATTAAAACACAACGACGACGACATGAAAAGAGATACATTATTGTCCCAAGTTTCAGCAGATCATTCAGTTCATGTGTTTTCACCCAAGTTTATTAATGTTGATGACATTAAATCAGTTCAATTTTGTATTTACATTATATTATACTTAATATATTATACATTTTACTATTTAAATTGAGTGGGGTTCATGGAAACTCTTAGAGTGCCGTTTTACGTCCCTAGAGTGCAGTAGAGTCTAATTAATAATTCTAGTTCTACTTAATAATTAGTGTTAAAATTGTGCCGGTTGTTACTTAATTTATAACTATAATTTATAATTTAAATTTATTGTTAAAAGTAAGTATATTTACTTTCAATTACTAAAGCTTAATTGTGTTCAAAGTTTTTATTATCATACTTTATCATTCAGGTTATGGCCGATTTGACTATGCTTTTTCGTTCTTGTGGGCTGCATCCATCTGATTTGACTTGGTCTGAAGCTAATAATGAGTTAATTCATTATTGTGAAAATTTAAATATTGTGCCCGATATTTCAAAAAAAGATTATCAGGAAACCATTGTTCCAGTTATTTACGAAAAATGGGTCAAACATGAAGGGATAAGTGCTTACATGGATTGCTTGCGAATGTTCTTTTGGAACATGTATATCCTTTATGGGTTCGATCGTCCTAAGTTTGAAGGTATCTGTCTCTTGGATTTCGAGATGGAATTGGAAGTATGTTTGGATAGAGACAAAAATGTTTTAAAAGAGAAATTTAAATTATATTTCACTCATACGTTGCCATTAGTTTTGGAGGAATTAATTAAGAATGGTTTGACTTTCTATCGTAAAGAGGTAAGTTGTTTATTTTAATAATTGGTAATAATTATACTAATCTAATTTTTTCCTAACTGTTAGGAATATTTTTCTTTTCTTTCAAAATTTAAGCACGGTCCAGCTATTGAAGATGAAGTCGTTTCATTGGAGAGTTCAAATCATGATGTGGAACCATTGACAAGTAGTTCAAATATTAATCTAGATGATAGTCCAGTAGTTGAACAAATTCATACAACGACAAAAGATTGTGAACTACAATGTACGCTTCTTGAACCGCCCAAAGTAGTCAGTAAATTGGATGCAGAAGCTCAATGTAGTATATTGGAAGTTGTAAATAAATTCGATTCTTGTACCCAGTGCGAGGTAGTGCTATCAAGTGATGTACAACTTCAATGTTCACTTTTGGTGCCACCAAAAGTTATAATCAAATTGGATGCTGGTAATCAATGCGATGACGCGATGGTACAAAATGATGCACTTGATTTAAATGGCCAATCTGGGTTATCTTTAGTTGAATCAATGGACATTGATCAACAGTGTTCTGATGAATTACAAATTCATGATAGCCATTATGAGTTTGACTCTGAATTCATTGAACAAGATCAGGTATGTAGTTTTATATGCATTGAAATTTTTCATTGCATTGCATTGGTCATATTTTAATTTATTTTTTTCGTTATTTTAATAGGTTACATCAACTACAGCCAATGATAGTCCGCAGCCAACTACAGCCGCTGATTCTGTTGACGAGAGTTTACTTGAACAATATATTCCTGATGTGGCCTATCACCATGTATATAAACACAAGGATGTCGAGTTCAAATATTTAATGGTTGAAAGTGGTACGCAAAGGTTCATAACGTTTCATGAAAAGAAACACATCATTAAGAAATATATTTCAATTGGTAAAATTAAGAATACGAATATTTTTTCTTGTACACTGTGTAAAGGAACTTGTATATTTATTAATTTAAAGTCTCGGGCAAAGTCAAGATTAGATACTCATTTGCAGGCTAAATTATTGGATATTTATTGCTGTCTTTGTAAAGGTAAAATTGCGTCTCGTTCTTGTATTCCTGCACATATAAATTGTTGGCATAATTAAATTTACTATTCTATTTATTTGTGGTCTTTTACTTATTTTATTTGGTATCAAGCATGATGTTTATGGAAATATCGAGTTTGTATTAATAATGATGTTGACATTTATTTCATTCTTAAGTTATGGCTATATATGAACACAAATTTCGTTTATACAAAATAATGACATTACAACATTCTATTATGCTGTTTAACATACATTCTATTATGTTGTTTACATACATTCTATTATGCCATTTAACATACATTCTATTATTCGGTTTAACATACATTCTATAATAGTAAATTGTAATGTTGACAATATTTATTTATATATTATCCCTTAACATGTGTTGCGACAAAAATCCTTTGTTTTGGTGATTATGTAGACACAACTAACGCAATTGTTCTCTTTTAAATTGGGTACAAGTCACTGTGGTGTAAATTGTTTTCTTTGTTAATTTGTTTTTATAATTTCTACAGTAATGGCAGGGTTAAGGATTTCTGAGGGTAATGGTTCTCATAGAGCAGTTAAAAGAAAATGGAATTCAACAATATCTGTGGCAGTTTTTAATAATAGTGGCCTATCAACCAACTCTTTTTTACGTTATTTTGATAAGTGTCCTCAGGAATTTCAAATCAACCGTCAAAAAGGTATGTTTTATACTTGTTTGTTTGTTTTCTTATGTATGATTGTTATATATTTGATTTTCATTGTTTGTTGTTTCACTCATTGTAGGTTGCTTTTTTGTTATTTTTACTGACATTTGGTTTCAATTTGTGGATCTCGATGATAAATCAAATATGGACGCAGCTATATTAGTCGATTTATTACTTATTCTGCACCCTGTTGATGCTGGCAAACAATACAAATTGTCGGTAGACCAGCTAGAATTTTTAGATGGTTTATATTCTAAACGGTATCCCGCTACTATTCACCTTGTTGTTGGTTTAAAAAGTTCTGCAACCACTGAAGTTCAGGCAATTATTGAAAGTAACATCGTAAAGTTTCTACGCAAGGAGTTCGAGGTTGGAAAGCTACATAAAATTGATTCTGGTAGTGAAATGGTTTCTTTATTGAATATTATTTTGGAAACAGTCCGAAAAGTTGGAGCTGAACGTGATAATGGTGGCATACGCATTAAGAGGTATAAAGGCCGCAAGAATATTAAACAAGTCTTTAGTGAAAGTGAGCTTACTGTAGCATCTCAAAATGCAAAGCTAATAGAAGATAAAAGGCGGACTCGTGTTGTTGAAAGACAAAAGCGTCAAAATGAATTTTTTGTTAATGGCGAAAATTCTTCTCGATTAATTCTTGAGGTTTCTTCAGTTAATCACGAACCAATCGTAGAAGTTAATCCTGAGCTTGTAAAACTTGCGAAACCTCATCAAGTTAAAGGTATTCGATTTATGTGGGATTGCGTTATTGAAAGCGTTGATATGGTGGAACAAAACGGATCTGGTTGTATATTGGCACACTCTATGGGTTTAGGGAAAACATTTCAAATCATAACCTTTCTTCATACTGTGCTCACTCATAGGGTAATCAACCAACACATAAAGTACGCATTAATCATTTGTCCTGTTAATACTATCAAAAATTGGTTCTCTGAATTTCAACAATGGTTGGGAGGTGGTGGTCTTTTGGTGTTTTCTGTGTACGATTTAAGTGATTCTAAAACTCAATTGAAACGAGCTGAAACTTTAAAGGCTTGGAGACAAAGTGGTGGTGTTTTGCTTTGTGGATTAACTTTGTTTAGTCAACTTGTAAATCCCAAAGGAAAGAAAATGAAATGTTCAAAACGCATTTGTGATACTTTCATCGAAGCGCTTGTTCGCCCTGGACCTGATATTGTTATAATTGATGAAGGACATCTTCTTAAAAATAATCAAAGCAATTTCAATGCAGCAGTAAGCTCAATAACAACTTTACGGCGTATAATTTTAACTGGGACTCCTCTGCAAAATAATCTTGAGGAATACTATGTTATGGTGAATTTTGTTAAGCCTTACCTGCTCGGTACTAAAAAAGAATTCTCTAATCGCTTTGTTAACCCTATTAATAACGGTCAACACATTGACTCTACACCTAAAGATGTTGCTATTATGAAAAAAAGTGTCCATGTACTCCACAAATTTCTTGATGGTTTTGTTCAAAGATTTGATTATACTATTCTCAAACCGTATCTTCAACCCAAATTTGAGTTTGTTATAAGTATAAAATTAACTAAAATACAAATTGAGTTATATCGTCATTATCTGGAAAATGTATCTAAATGTGATGGATCATCTATTCTTGAAGATTTTGCAAATTTACGTCTTATTTGGAACCATCCTGACCTTTTGTATCGTGTTTATGCTAAAAGGGATAAAAAACAATCAAGTATGCCTGATGAAGTAGACTCAATGTCTACTTTTGATTCTAGTGATTCCGATGAATTCGATGTTTCCAGTGAATTAAGTGAGAGTGGATCTCAATCTTACAATGTGTTTCAAAATTCTTGGTTTGATCATTTATTGTCGTCCTGCGACACTGCTCAAGTGGATTTGAGTTCTAAGATGTTGGTTCTTTTTCATATTCTTGAAAAATGCGAGGAAATTGGGGACAAAGTGATTGTTTTTACTCAAAGTTTGGATACTCTTGATTTTATACAGGAAAGTCTTGAAGCCAAAGCGCTTAACAAGGAAACAACTTGCAATTCTTATACATGGAAGATTGGTATTGATTATTTTAGGATTGATGGTTCTGTTAAAAGTGGGTTACGAAAATCATATATCGACAATTTTAATAGTCCTGATAATCCTAGAGCTCGTCTTTTCCTTTTGTCAACTAAAGCTGGAGGTTTAGGTATTAATTTGGTTAGTGCTAATCGGTGTGTTATATTTGATGCTTCTTGGAATCCGTCGCACGATGTTCAGGCAATTTTTAGGATTTATAGATTTGGTCAGATCAAACCTGTTTTTATTTATCGACTTATTGCACAAGGAACCATGGAAGAACAAATTTATAAACGACAAGTGAATAAACAATGTCTATTTGTTCGTGTGGTTGACGAGTTGCAAGTTTCACGACATTTCAAATTTAATGAACTTCAACAATTGTATAAGTTTTCACCTGATCCCAGATCGGAAAGACCGATTCTTAATGTACCTAACGACCCCATTTTAGCTGATGTAATTCTTCGTTTTAAAGACCTTATTATCAATTTTCATGAACATGATTCTCTTCTAGAAAATCGACCCGAGGAAGATTTAAGTGAAGCTGAAAGGAAATTAGCATGGCAAGAATTTGAAAGGGTAATTGTTTTATTAATTTAGTTTAGTAACTTTAGTTTGTATTTGATTATCGTTAATTTAATATCTGATTCTCTTTTATTTATCTAGCAGACTAATTCAAAAAGTGGAAAGGTCAGTTTGGAAAAGGGTCAATCAGTTGAAAACGCTTCATCCTACAAAAGAACTCATGATCCTAAAGATACGTTTAATAAGCTTCTTCATTGTGTCCAAAATAGAATTAAAAATCAAAAGCAATTGGAAGTTTTGTACAAACAGAACGGAATTAATAAAGAACGTTCAATGTTTTTTCAGGCAATACAGTTCCAGCTTAAGTCCCTTGAAACTCTTTTCCCTCTTGAAAATGTTTCTAAAGATGTAAATATTCCTATTGTCAAAATTGATGATTAAAATTTTAGAATATTAAAATTTATGAGTCTAATTGGAACTACATTTTAATATCTGATAATATGTACTTTTTATTTTGTAATGACAAATTAAAACAATATGCACTTAATTTTGTCTAATCAACTTATTTTATGTCTTATACTGTGTATATTTGTTTACTAATTGCTATGTGCAACAATAAGGATTAACTGGTTTATTTAGTTTTTTTTGATTCGGTGGCACATGTAAACCTTTATAAAGGCTGTTAGTTATATAATTTTGTTTTATAAATGAGACATTAAGGTTGTGACTGCAAATTGTGATGGATCAATATGTTCTTTCTGATATTTCAGGTATGTGTTCTCTTGCATAAATTAAGTTCGTGTAAATTATATTACTAATATTGATCGGTGCTTTAGATGAAGAAGAATTACTTGATATCACATCGGATAAAGTGGATGAAAAAATGGTTTCTCATATTAGTAAGTAAAGTCTTATTGATTAACTAAATGATGATCTAAATCATATTTATATCTATTTGTTAGCTCCGTTTTTGCCGGGTGATTATAAATTGGTTGATCTGATTTTTGATGGACAGATAAATCTAGGTAGTAACACTAATTTCTACGGTAAGTTATAGAATGTATTTTTATTTGTATTTAATATAGTAGAATGTATATTAAGTGTTGCATCAAGGTATTGTATATGTTTATTATAGAATGTAAATATTTTGTTATATTAGAATGTATATGTAAGATATAATTTGCGATTTACAGATTTGTCAAGAAACAACTTTTCCTATGGCTGTTATGATGATAGTTCTGCCGTTGTACATTTTTCCAATTCAAAAGGTGTGTTTAATAATTATCTTGTATTTAATTTTATTATTAAAACATTCAATTATTGCAGATGACGGTTATATTGACAATCGTGGCAGTTCTCTTTACTTGGATGGTAATATGCCATTAAATGACAAACCAACAATTGTTGACAATTCAAATCGCTGCAAACGAAAATACGCGGATTACAACGAAGAAAGTATGTTTTAGTATGGTTAATTTATTAGTATGATATTAATTTGTTTTTGTAGGTGATCTATGTAAACGCAAAAGTGATAAAGATTTTGGTTCTAATAGATCTCTTGTATATGGTGAGTTTTCAAATTCATATTGTGACTTGCTAATGTCGTCTAACTTATTGGTTTCAGGCTTGGATCATTCAAGAGATAACAAAAATATATTTGTGCAAACAAACAGTTATGAGAATGTAAGTTTTGCATTTTATCTAATTTTGTTGAATATCATTTAATATTCATAATTTCATTTTTTCAGTGTTTAGATTTGAATGTTTATAAAAGGACCTTACATAATAGTTTGCTTCCAGATTTTTGTAGACTTTGTTTGAAAAGTATATTTAATTGTAACAAGCAAAATTTTTTAGTTGATGTTGCTTTTCGTACAAAATTAGCTTTATCAATTCCGTTTTATCCGTTACCGCATCAAATTGAAATTGTAAACCTTTATTTTGATGAGAATTTTGTTGTTGGCAAATTAATTTGTCTTTGTTTAAGTTGTTATAAGTCTGCTAAATTAGGTAAATTGAGACAAAATGTTTTTTTGAATGGTTTTATAAGTGAAGCAACAGTTGATATATTTGATAATTTATCGAAATCTGAATTTCAATGTATTCGCCGTGTTAGTCCATTTATTAAATTAGTACGTGGGCATCGGAATTTTTATCACACAAAATTTAGTGGGGATATTATATATTTTCCTCAAGATTTACAAGAAGTTAGTTCTGCATTACCTCGAGCTCTAGGCAAAGATGAAGTTTACATGTTAGAAAAACGACATTTAAATTCCAATAATATTGAAAAACATGTTATTGAACCATTGAAAATTAAAAACTGTTTAGATTGGTTGGCATTAAATAATAGGCATTATTTCAATTCCAGTGTTACGGTTGACAATGTTTTTAGTTCCAATTTGCAAATTATACAAATAGAAAACTTTAAACCAGTAGATCAAAAAGAATACAAAATATTGTTATCAAAGTCACCATTGGTTTTGTTTGATATTTTATGTAAAAAAGAGTTGATTTTGGAAAATTACTTTTATTTATTCTTAGTTTTTACACTTCTCTGTAAAAGTAAATCTGTTGATACTTGGTCCTGTAAAACATTTGATTACGCTTTGTTATTAGCTAATCAAATTCAGAGAGGCCATAATTTTTCATTATCCTCTATGTCTTTTTCAGTTAAAATTGGAGGCAGTGATTGTTCGTTTAGAATTGGGAAAGCTGTTGGTTTAACTAATCCACCGCAAGCTTATTTGGATAAATTTCTGGTACAAATTGAACCTTCTAATCGTCCGTATTTGATTACTATTGAGTCAAATTCTTTTATCTTTTTTCGGTTAACTTGTTTTTTTGTTGTTCGGCTAGATGGTTATACTCAAACGGGGCGTCGTAGTTGTCATTCTAGTAAATCCTCTAAAGGAATTATCTTTCAGTTTGTCGATTCTTGCAAATTTATCAAATTTATAGTTGAACATTTTTCAGTTAAGCGTACTTCTAAATTCATTATACATTACATATATTTAGAGTCAGATAAGCTATTAAATCTTGAAGAAGAAGATACGTGTTCAAATGAAAACGTTGAAAATGAATGTATAATGTTACCGATTGATGATAAACAATATTCTGTTGAAGAAGTTCTTAATGAATGTTCAAATAATAATATGATAGTTTTTGAAAGGGCTAAATTTAACCCCCTTAACAGTTATGAGGGATTAAAATATGAAGAATTGGCGTTCCCAAATCTTTTTCCTTATGGATTGGGTGGATTCATCAGTTTGAATCAAATTAAGGTACCACCAGAGTTTGCAGTTACAAATAAACGCAGTACGAAAAGAGTTGAATTGAAAGCATATATTAGAACAAGAGTTTTCCATTTTAATTCAAATCATAATAAATGTAAAGAATATCTTTACTATTTATTAGTAGCTTATGAAAAGGATCTTTCGATTAATAATACAAATCTCTTTTCTCGTTTTGAAAATGAAGCTCGGACTAATTTATTGCAAGCTAAATTACATACTTCTATGAAATCTTTAAGAGGTTATTCAACTTATTGGCGTAAAGCTTTAACTGATTTGTTAGCTTTAGTTGGTTTATTAGGTCCTCCTAATTTTTTTATTACTTTTTCTGCAAATGAAGTTGGCTGGGATGATTTAATCAAATTTTTATATTTTAGAAAATATCAGACAATTCTTGATGATTTAAATGCAAATATGCTTGATAATAAGTTTAAATATGAATTGGTTAATAATGATCCAACTGGAACTGTAATCTATATCGATCAAAGGTTTCATTTCTTTTTCAATCATTTCCTAATAAAACGTAGTGCTCAAATCTTCTTTAGAAAAGTAGTTGATTATTTTGTTCGTGTTGAATTTCAAATGAGAGGTTCACCTCATTACCATTTAGTGATTTGGTTAGATGGTTGGCCTGAATATGATTCAGCTGAATCACTTGAATTAGTTGATACAATCATTTCTACATCAGCTAGTGTCAACTTAGCTAAATATCAGAAACATGAATGTAGGCAATCTTGTTATGTTAAAGGAAAGTTGACTAAATGTCGTTATAACTTTCCAAGAAATTTGTGTGATGCTACAAAAATTGTGCCAAAAAATGATTCCGGAGATGTTCTTGTTCAGTATAAAGTTTGTAGTGTTGCTGATACGTTTATTAATAATTATAACTTTTTCTTATTAGAAGCATGGTGTGCCAATATGGACATTCAACTTGTGTGTGGTATAGATGGTATAATTGCATATATTACCAAATATATTTGTAAAGTTGAATCGTCAGATTTGGCAAAAAAGATCAAAAAATTACTTTCTCAAAATATTGAAAATAATCAAGATGTTGAAACATTAATTAAAAATATTCATCGGTTGATTCTAAACAATAGAGAGGTAGGTGTTCAAGAAACAGTTTATCGATTAGGTGGAATGGCTATGAGATTTGCTTCAAGAGCAGTCATTTTTTTAAATACTAATTTTCCTGAACTGCGGCCGAAGTTAACATTTCAAGTTGAACGTAATATGTTGTTCCAAAGTAAAGGTCATACTCAAATTGAAAAATATTGTAATAGACCAAATCAAATTGAAAATCTTTGTATGTATGAATTTTTTAGCTCCTTCAGAATTGGTAAAACTGACAGTGAAATTGAATTAGAAAATAATGAAAATGAGCTCAGCAATTATCTTATTGATTTAGTCGGATATAAAATTTATAAGAGGAACAAAAATGCAGCTATTAAATTATTTTCATTGACCGGAAAAAATCAAGATGTTTATTACTATACATTTTTATTATGCTTTGTACCATTTAGAAATGAAGATGAACATAATTTGAAACGCGATTATTTATGCGATTGGTATAAGAAATGTTTAGATGATAATTTAGTAAGGTGTAAAGACATTCCTTTTTTTAACAAGTTATCTGAAATGATATTTAATCATCATTGGGATATGCAAATTGAATTGAAAATCACAAATGACAATAGTTCTACAAATATTGTTGAGGAATCATTAGATAATGATATAAATATTGACACTTTTATATCTACTTTTGACAATGTTATTTCATGCTACGAGCTTTCACAGGATCAGATTTCTGCCCTAACATATTTTAAAGAAAGTTCCGTTTATTTTTTCGAGCATTCTAAACCTTTTAAATGTTTCATTTCTGGTGAAGGTGGCTCAGGTAAAAGTTTTGTTTTAAAAATAATGACTGATATTCTTGCAAAATCATTAGGTGTAAATAGTTTTATTGTTGGTGCACCAACTGGCATCGCTGCAAGCAATATTGAAGGTTTAACATTACATTCTATTTTTCAATTACCAGTAATCGATGTCATCAATGGGTTGTATAAAATTGAGTCTTCTAAATTTGAATTTTTGTTAATGAAATTTAGATCTGTTAAATTTTTATTTATTGATGAAATTAGTATGCTTAGTGCCCTTAATTTTAATTATATTAATCAAAGGTGTAACCAATTTTGTAGGACAGATGGTGATTTTGGAAACATGAATGTTATTTTTGTTGGCGACTTTCATCAACTTAAGCCTGTTAGAGGTCAACATATCTTTGCCAATGATGATGCTTTTATTTTTTGGAAAGATGTTAAATTGTTAGAATTAAATATTAATCATCGTTCTAAAAATAATATTCTAACGTCTATTTGTAATAGTCTAAGGGTGGGTAAATTGAGCCATGACCAACTTCTTGTGTTAGCGTCACGGGTTGTTGATAATTTGAACTTGAATTCAAAACAAAAGGAGTATTTATCTACTATACTTCATATTTATCCTACATTAGATCAAGTTAAAACTTATAATAATGTAATGTTGGGTAAGTTAGCTTCAAAAAAAGTTGAGTTGGTTACTGTTAAGGCAATAGATACCTATGTTAATGGTAAAAATATGGGTAAGGAAATAAGTTCCATTCACAAGAATTTGTTAGGAGATAATGTACGAGATACTGGAGGTCTTCCTTCAGAGTTAATTGTCGGCGATGGAGTCAAAGTTATGCTTGTTATGAATATTAACATAACAGCCGGCATGGTTAACGGGTTACAAGGTGTTGTAAAAAATGTTCACTGGCCTATTCCTGGGCTTAAATCTTATCTCGGTAATAGTAATCCATCTGGAATTGAAGTTAAATTTGAAAAGGTTGATAAAACTGTTTTAGTTAAGACTGTTGAACGTGAATTTGATTTACGTAATGGTACTAAAATAAAACGGCAGATGTTTCCTCTAATTCTTTGCTTTGCTTCATCTGTTCATAAAGTTCAAGGGTGCACTATTGATGCTGCGGTGATCGATTTAAGTGATAAAAATTTTGATGCAACCGGTTATGTAGCGTTAAGTAGATTAAGAAATTTATCTGGGCTGTACATTGAAAATATCAGTTTTGAATATCTACTTAATTATCGACCAAATGAAAATGTTGTAAAAGAAATGGCCCGATTAAGAGGTCAAAAATATATCCGTGTGTCTAGACCAAAAATTAAAAAATCTAGTAAAATAGAGCCGAAACAAAAAAATTCACCATTAATTGTTGAACAACAATTAAATCAACAACAAGTTGAACAACAACAAAATTCTATCAATATTGGTGACTTCAGTATTAGTAATGATACCCTACGAAGTTTGGATATTGAAACCGCGAGGTCATCTTATGATTTATATCTTCATGAAGATATTATTAATGGTTTTTTGCATTTGTTTAAAAATCAATATTGTAATACGATTTCCATTCTACCAAGTTTCTATTTTGTAAGTGTTTTAACTATTTACAATGGAGGAGCGCATTTTCTTGATATGGAGCAAGATATTCGACAACGGTATACTGATCCAAATCATCATGATATTGTTTTACCTATTTGTCATTCAGAGCATTGGATTTTATGTGTAATTTCAAGAAATCCTAATGGTACAACATTATCCTATTATGATCCTCTAAATTCAACAAATTCGATGTCTCCTACTATCAATTATGCCAATTCAGTTCTCTTGCATTCACCTTTAGTGATCAATCCTTCAGTTGTCATTTTAAATGGTCCTGTACAACAAAATTCATACGATTGTGGTATGTATATCTGTTTGTTCGCTGTATGTTACTTTTTGCGAATTTCTCATAATTATGCTCCTACACATGTAACTCATGCTAGAAGTTTGTTATTTCATAATTTAATCCAGCGTAATATAAGCACGTTGGTCAATTACTTGTTAAATTTGTAATAATGTAAATGCAATTAAACTTTATTAGTCGCCATCTATCGTTCATTTTTAATTATACGTAACATTGTGGCTGTGGTGATATAGCAGTACAACAATAACTATAACTTTGCAAAAGTAAACATTGCAGTGTTTTGTTTTCATTTTAATTATTGTATGTCCTTAGATTAAGGTAAGGTAGAAGAGGCAGCAAAGTAGGAAGATAAGACAAAAGTGTTATACGGTGTCAATAATGGATTCTAATCTGGTAGAGATTTCAGGTATTTATTTTTTATGATTGTGTATTAGTTATCTATGTGTATTTATGGTGTGCATAGAAAATGGAGAACCCGAAGATGATCCTGGAATCGAGGATGATAAAAACGGTAATGGTACATACTGTTAATGATAATTTTCTGTATATTCATTTATGTTATAGAATGTATATCTAATCCAAATAATGTTTGTATTTTTAGACTCTGGTGTTAACGCTGGTGATGCAGTTACAATGAAAGAAAGTACTGTTTTCATAAGAAATGAAGGACCCGAACATGGTCTTGGAAGCGAGGACAATAAAAACCGTAATGGTACATATTGTTAATGATAATTTCTGTATATTCATTTATGTTGTAGAATGTATAGCTAATTCCATAATGTTTGTGTTTTTTAGACTCTGGTTTTAACGATGGTGATGAAGCTACAACGAAAGAAGGTATTGTGTCCATAGAAAATGAAGGATCCGAAGATGGTCTTGAAAGCGAGGACAATAAAAACGGTAATGGTACATATTGTTAATGATAATTCTCTGTATATTCATTTATGTATAGAATGTATATCTAATCTAAAGAATATTTGTATTTTTTAGACTCTGGTTTTTACGATGTTGAAGCTACAATGAAAGAAGGTACTATGTGTATAAAATATTATAGAATGTATATCTAATCTACATAATGTTTGTATTTTTTAGACTCTGGTGTTAACCATGGTGATGAAGCTAAAACGAAAGAAGGTACTTTTGGTTTTTTTTATTTATTTTAAATTTAAGTTAAATATTTTCGTTTTATTTCTGTTCTGTTCAATAGAATCTGTTCATATTCCGGATAAAGATCCACAGGATGTTAATCAACAAAAAATTGTGGACAAAGTAAATCTTGACAAAAAGGTTTGGTGTTTTTCATTTATATTTACAATTCAATTATTTATGCATCATTGTTATTTCAGGTTGATATATTTAGCCGGAGACAACAATATTTTGTAAGAGGCATACATGTTCCCATAAATGTTACTGAGCTTTACGAGGCTGATAAATATGAAAGCATATGCTTGTTTGGCAAATTAATACAAAATCATGTCTATCGTGAAGATGGTAAAAAATACAATTACTTTCGTTTAAAGGTTTTTGGGTCCATCAAGTATTTGACTTTATACTTCAAATATTATGAAAAAGTGGAACAAAGATATCTACAAATGAAGGTATGTATGTACAATTTAAGATCTAAATGATTTTCTAATATTTATTTATTCTAGATGAAAGATTTGGAAAAATTGAAAAACAAAAGTCTTTGTATTGGTGGCAGTTTGTTCGAAGGCAAAATGTACGTTGAATTTATATATATGGTTCCTGATTTTATTGTTAAAGGTATGGAATCTTCAGCTAGCGAACTTTATATTTACCGTTTACGATTACGTGTGGCTGTAGAAGTATATAATTGGTCAAAGCAACTATATATTAATCATGGTGAACGTGTTCGAAGGTCAATTATCGCAGTAAAGAAAGGATTCCAAAGCATACAGTGGTTTCAGGATATAAATCATATTTTTAATCATCGTAATTGGTTCAATTGGTGTGATATGCTTGGAAATTCACTAGGTATAAATTCAGAAAATGACCACAACAAAATTAAATCTAATTCTAATCAAAGCCTTAAATGTACTGAATATTCACAATTTTTTGATATGAATTTCTATTTAGATAATCCTGCTAATGATTTAGTGGGTGACATTGATTGGAATTAAATATGTAATTTGTTAAGATGGATTTAATTTATATTAAATGTTAACGTGTACAATCATAACTCCGTATTAACAATCTATCATTTTCTCATTTATTGCTATTATGTATAAGTCTAGTATTTTACATTTACATTCTATAATGGTTAGAATGTATTTTAGAAGATATGTAAATAAGTATATTATATGGTGTAAATAAATTATACATGTTGTAAAATACATTCTAAAGATTATAGAATGTAATTGTAAAATTGTTAATTTAGTTTAATAAGAATGACAATGATAAGCATTTTGTCGGAAAGAGAAGAAGATTGTTTAGTGTTTCACCCAAGACATTCTCAGTGGGCACAATTTATCCATCTAGAGGTTATTATAATGTATTTTAGAATGTATGATAGAACATATGTAAATACATTCTAACAATTATAATGTGAGGTAAATGATCATGCTCTGTGTAATAAGCATTGTTACTTTATTTAATGTCAATTAAATCTCAACTTGCCACACTATCTATTGTATCTCTTCGTGCAAAGTTTTCAGTAATTTAATTTAGTAATAGTTTAATTTAAATTCTATTTGTTGACAGCATGGATAAACCTGAGCTAAGTGCAGGTGCTCTTAAAAGAATATTATGCGATAATTCAAATTTATCTACTGGAACAAATTCATCCATCATGGAACCCATTTTGCAACTATTAGGTGTTGAAAATGTTTCTGCACATGGTGTCAAGCGTTATAAAATAATATTGTCCGATGGAAGTGTTTCTTACAAATATTGTGCAGTTCTTGGTTCATTAGTACAAAGTTTTGAAGACGAGATCTTCACAAAATTTGCTGTTTTAAGTCTTAGTACTTATAAATTGATGGAAACTAATAATTGTGATAATGTCATAATAGTTGTAACAGGTGCTAAGCTCATGGTTTCTGGTTCTTCTGTTAATGAAATCATTGGTGGTCCAGTTTCATTGGAATATGGCAAAAAATCAAATATCAGTGCGCTGGATTTATTAGAGGCTGGTAATTCTAAACATGGGTTAGATGATACACAAGAACGCAGAGACACAGGTCAGATGGCTGTTCCCATTTCTTCAATTAATCAGTACATAAAGAATTGGACTATTCGTGGCAGAGTAACACATAAAAGTGCTATTAAAACTTGGAATAATAGTAATGGATCTGGCAAATTATTTACATTTAATTTGACTGATGAATCTTGCGACATAAAAATAACAGCATTTCGTGGAGAGTGTGACAAATATTTTGACATCGTACATTTTGGAAAGATTTATTTTGTTGGAAATTGCACTGTTAAAGAAAGCAACAAGAAATATTCTGATACCAAGCATGACTTTGAATTGGTCTTACATCCTGGCAGTATAATTAAATTGGATAACAACAATGATACTGGATGTCCTAAAATTCAATTTGATTTTGTTAAGATTAGTAATCTGCAGAATATGGATTTAGAATCTGTGGTTGATGTTATTGGTGTATGTAAAAATGCTGGTAATTTGGCAACTGTTAGTTCAACAAAATTTGGGAAAGATTTAAAAAAACGAGATATTTCCTTGGTTGACGACTCCAAAATGGAAATTAATTTTACTTTATGGAACAAAGATGCTGAAAATTTTAATGGTGAAACTGGTTCTATTGTTATTGTTAAAAAGGCTCGTTTAACTAATTTTGGAGGTAGAAGTTTGACAACAATTGCTTCAACTGTTGTAGATGTTAATCCTAAAAATTCTGAAGCTGATGAACTTACTAAATGGTTTGCTGCTGCGGGTCGACAACTCAAAAGTGAAAGTTTAACAATGGCGTTTGGTCGAAATAATGATACCACACTAGTCAATTTGGATGCAATTACAAGATCGAATGTTGCAATTAGTACAAATTCGATGTTAATTATTAATTGTATTGCAACTGTTATACAAATTGGGAAAACAGTTTCTTATATGTCTTGCTTAGGATCTTGTAAAAAAAAGTTAATCGAACTAGAGGATGGTTATTACAGATGCGGGAAATGCAACAAAAAAATTATAAAAGGGGAAGATCGGATTATTATCAAACTATGTATTGCAGATGCAACTAAATCTGTGTGGGTTTCTGCATTTACTGAAGAAGCTGAAAAGCTTATCGGCATGAGTATTGATGAGATTATATCTGCTACATCTAATGAAGAATCAAAGATTGATTCAATTGTTGAAACCATATTATTTAAAAAGTATCAATTCCGTATAAGGAGTAAGCTTGAGAGTTTTAATCCTGAGATTAAATCTAATATTATTTCTGTATCACCCATAAATCCAATTGCTCATATGCACAATATGTTGGATTCAATTAATAAATTAATTTAACAATAATTATTTATATTTATTTAACTTATTTAATCATTATATATATGATAGTTACATTATACATTCTATCAGTGTGATATCATACATTCTATAATATCAGGCATTATAGAATGTATATTTAAATCTAAAATTATACATTATATAAACTCTTATATTATAGAATGTATAGAAAGTAGAGCTTGTTATCCAGAGAGCCTTATGAGTCCACTTTCTCTATCCGGAAGTATTAGTAGCTTTTAAATCTTGGTTTAATAAATAATTAATAAAAAATTGAAAATATTTAAATGATAATAAATTCTACATTTGTAATTGCCGCTTTGCGAAGTTTAATAATTTACTTTTATCAACAAGAGCTCAGCTGTAGTCAGGAAACAAACAAATAAATACTGGCTGATCGTGCCTCAATTATTTTGTCTAACTAAATTTGATTAATTGAAGTGAATTATGGCAACAATTACTGAACCAATACCTATTCAAAAAAGGTGAGATTTTTATTGTGATCTTTGTATTTCTTATTATTATTAATCTATCATTTACCCTTACAACTTAATTTACAGGATGATTTAATAACTATGTTTGATGCAAAGAGCTCTTATGTTCCGGCTAGTGAAGGTGACTTATCTGATGTCTATACTAGATTGAAAAAGCTACAACGGCGATTAGAATTTCTTCAAGTCCAGGAAGAATACATTAAGGATGGACAGAAAAATCTGAAAAAAGAATACCTTCATGCCCAAGAAGAGGTTAAACGTATCCAAAGTGTTCCCCTGGTTATTGGACAGTTTCTTGAAGCTGTTGATGCTATCACTGATATTATTGGATCAACAACTGGATCTAACTATTATGTGCGAATACTAAGTACTATTAATCGAGAATTACTTAAGCCTTCAGCTAGTGTCGCCTTGCATAAGTACAGTAATGCTTTGGTTGATGTTTTACCACCTGAAGCTGACTCTTCTATTGCTATGTTGAGAGCTGATGAAAAACCTGATGTTAGTTATGCAGATATTGGTGGTCTCGACATTCAAAAGCAAGAAATTCGAGAAGCAGTAGAGCTTCCATTAACTCACTTTGAATTGTATAAACAAATCGGTATTGACCCACCTCGTGGTGTTCTCATGTATGGTCCTCCAGGTAAGATTTTCAGTACAAAATCAAAATGACAATTCTTTCTCTAATCTCAATGTTTTCTTTTACTTAAATAGGTTGTGGTAAAACTATGTTAGCCAAAGCAGTTGCTCATCATACCACTGCATCTTTCATTCGTGTTGTTGGATCAGAATTTGTCCAAAAGTATCTTGGGGAAGGTCCTAGGATGGTCCGAGATGTGTTTAGACTAGCGCGAGTAAATGCCCCAGCAATTATATTTATTGATGAAATCGATGCTATAGCAACCAAGAGATTTGATGCTCAAACTGGTGCTGACAGAGAGGTTCATAGAATCTTGTTAGAACTATTGAATCAAATGGATGGGTTTGATCAAAGTAATAATGTTAAAGTAATCATGGCCACTAATCGGGCAGATACTTTGGACCCTGCTTTACTCCGTCCAGGACGTTTAGATAGAAAAATTGAATTCCCGTTGCCAGATCGTCGACAAAAGCGTCTTGTTTTCTCAACCATCACTGCAAGGATGAATCTCAGTGATGAAGTAGATTTAGAAGACTAAGTGGCTCGACCAGAACATATATCTGGTGCTGATATAAATGCTATTTGCCAAGAGACTGGTATGGCTGCAGTTAGAGAGAATCGTTATGTCATTCTTCCAAAAGATTTCGAAAAGGGTTACAAAAACAATACTAAAAAAGATGAAGCCGAACAAGAATTATATAAATAAAATCATGGAATCAAGATTTTCAAGCAGCCTACTAAAGTGATTCTATAATTGTTTCCCTTTACCCTGCATTTAATTGATTAATTTCCATAGTCGGTCAAATCTTTATAAATCAATGCAAAAATTGACCTTTCGTCTATGACTTCGTCGTTTGACTTATAAATTGATGGAAACTAATAATTGTGATAATGTCATAATAGTTGTAACAGGTGCTAAGCTCATGGTTTCTGGTTCTTCTGTTAATGAAATCATTGGTGGTCCAGTTTCATTGGAATATGGCAAAAAATCAAATATCAGTGCGCTGGATTTATTAGAGGCTGGTAATTCTAAACATGGGTTAGATGATACACAAGAACGCAGAGACACAGGTCAGATGGCTGTTCCCATTTCTTCAATTAATCAGTACATAAAGAATTGGACTATTCGTGGCAGAGTAACACATAAAAGTGCTATTAAAACTTGGAATAATAGTAATGGATCTGGCAAATTATTTACATTTAATTTGACTGATGAATCTTGCGACATAAAAATAACAGCATTTCGTGGAGAGTGTGACAAATATTTTGACATCGTACATTTTGGAAAGATTTATTTTGTTGGAAATTGCACTGTTAAAGAAAGCAACAAGAAATATTCTGATACCAAGCATGACTTTGAATTGGTCTTACATCCTGGCAGTATAATTAAATTGGATAACAACAATGATACTGGATGTCCTAAAATTCAATTTGATTTTGTTAAGATTAGTAATCTGCAGAATATGGATTTAGAATCTGTGGTTGATGTTATTGGTGTATGTAAAAATGCTGGTAATTTGGCAACTGTTAGTTCAACAAAATTTGGGAAAGATTTAAAAAAACGAGATATTTCCTTGGTTGACGACTCCAAAATGGAAATTAATTTTACTTTATGGAACAAAGATGCTGAAAATTTTAATGGTGAAACTGGTTCTATTGTTATTGTTAAAAAGGCTCGTTTAACTAATTTTGGAGGTAGAAGTTTGACAACAATTGCTTCAACTGTTGTAGATGTTAATCCTAAAAATTCTGAAGCTGATGAACTTACTAAATGGTTTGCTGCTGCGGGTCGACAACTCAAAAGTGAAAGTTTAACAATGGCGTTTGGTCGAAATAATGATACCACACTAGTCAATTTGGATGCAATTACAAGATCGAATGTTGCAATTAGTACAAATTCGATGTTAATTATTAATTGTATTGCAACTGTTATACAAATTGGGAAAACAGTTTCTTATATGTCTTGCTTAGGATCTTGTAAAAAAAAGTTAATCGAACTAGAGGATGGTTATTACAGATGCGGGAAATGCAACAAAAAAATTATAAAAGGGGAAGATCGGATTATTATCAAACTATGTATTGCAGATGCAACTAAATCTGTGTGGGTTTCTGCATTTACTGAAGAAGCTGAAAAGCTTATCGGCATGAGTATTGATGAGATTATATCTGCTACATCTAATGAAGAATCAAAGATTGATTCAATTGTTGAAACCATATTATTTAAAAAGTATCAATTCCGTATAAGGAGTAAGCTTGAGAGTTTTAATCCTGAGATTAAATCTAATATTATTTCTGTATCACCCATAAATCCAATTGCTCATATGCACAATATGTTGGATTCAATTAATAAATTAATTTAACAATAATTATTTATATTTATTTAACTTATTTAATCATTATATATATGATAGTTACATTATACATTCTATCAGTGTGATATCATACATTCTATAATATCAGGCATTATAGAATGTATATTTAAATCTAAAATTATACATTATATAAACTCTTATATTATAGAATGTATAGAAAGTAGAGCTTGTTATCCAGAGAGCCTTATGAGTCCACTTTCTCTATCCGGAAGTATTAGTAGCTTTTAAATCTTGGTTTAATAAATAATTAATAAAAAATTGAAAATATTTAAATGATAATAAATTCTACATTTGTAATTGCCGCTTTGCGAAGTTTAATAATTTACTTTTATCAACAAGAGCTCAGCTGTAGTCAGGAAACAAACAAATAAATACTGGCTGATCGTGCCTCAATTATTTTGTCTAACTAAATTTGATTAATTGAAGTGAATTATGGCAACAATTACTGAACCAATACCTATTCAAAAAAGGTGAGATTTTTATTGTGATCTTTGTATTTCTTATTATTATTAATCTATCATTTACCCTTACAACTTAATTTACAGGATGATTTAATAACTATGTTTGATGCAAAGAGCTCTTATGTTCCGGCTAGTGAAGGTGACTTATCTGATGTCTATACTAGATTGAAAAAGCTACAACGGCGATTAGAATTTCTTCAAGTCCAGGAAGAATACATTAAGGATGGACAGAAAAATCTGAAAAAAGAATACCTTCATGCCCAAGAAGAGGTTAAACGTATCCAAAGTGTTCCCCTGGTTATTGGACAGTTTCTTGAAGCTGTTGATGCTATCACTGATATTATTGGATCAACAACTGGATCTAACTATTATGTGCGAATACTAAGTACTATTAATCGAGAATTACTTAAGCCTTCAGCTAGTGTCGCCTTGCATAAGTACAGTAATGCTTTGGTTGATGTTTTACCACCTGAAGCTGACTCTTCTATTGCTATGTTGAGAGCTGATGAAAAACCTGATGTTAGTTATGCAGATATTGGTGGTCTCGACATTCAAAAGCAAGAAATTCGAGAAGCAGTAGAGCTTCCATTAACTCACTTTGAATTGTATAAACAAATCGGTATTGACCCACCTCGTGGTGTTCTCATGTATGGTCCTCCAGGTAAGATTTTCAGTACAAAATCAAAATGACAATTCTTTCTCTAATCTCAATGTTTTCTTTTACTTAAATAGGTTGTGGTAAAACTATGTTAGCCAAAGCAGTTGCTCATCATACCACTGCATCTTTCATTCGTGTTGTTGGATCAGAATTTGTCCAAAAGTATCTTGGGGAAGGTCCTAGGATGGTCCGAGATGTGTTTAGACTAGCGCGAGTAAATGCCCCAGCAATTATATTTATTGATGAAATCGATGCTATAGCAACCAAGAGATTTGATGCTCAAACTGGTGCTGACAGAGAGGTTCATAGAATCTTGTTAGAACTATTGAATCAAATGGATGGGTTTGATCAAAGTAATAATGTTAAAGTAATCATGGCCACTAATCGGGCAGATACTTTGGACCCTGCTTTACTCCGTCCAGGACGTTTAGATAGAAAAATTGAATTCCCGTTGCCAGATCGTCGACAAAAGCGTCTTGTTTTCTCAACCATCACTGCAAGGATGAATCTCAGTGATGAAGTAGATTTAGAAGACTAAGTGGCTCGACCAGAACATATATCTGGTGCTGATATAAATGCTATTTGCCAAGAGACTGGTATGGCTGCAGTTAGAGAGAATCGTTATGTCATTCTTCCAAAAGATTTCGAAAAGGGTTACAAAAACAATACTAAAAAAGATGAAGCCGAACAAGAATTATATAAATAAAATCATGGAATCAAGATTTTCAAGCAGCCTACTAAAGTGATTCTATAATTGTTTCCCTTTACCCTGCATTTAATTGATTAATTTCCATAGTCGGTCAAATCTTTATAAATCAATGCAAAAATTGACCTTTCGTCATCAATTACAAAAACCACCACCTTTACATCACCTTAGCTAAAATCATTATTGTTTTAGGTCTTTTATTTAATTTACCAATCATTTTAAACACGTTTGAAGATGTAATTTGTAAGTTTAGTAAAAGAGATGATATTGAATAATCTTTGAACTTTAGATAAATTGTAGATTTGTTTGCTTAATTAGGTTGTTATCATATTTGAGTTAAATTACAGTTTACTGAAGGTTGTACTTTGGTTACATTATTGCCATAAATGATTATTGATTGTATCTTTATATATCTTGATTATGAAGGCTATCTATTTTATTTAATTTAAACCCGCATGTTATTGAGGCTAAGATTTTCGTCTCAATTAGTTGTGTTACTATGTAATTTTCCTAATTATGTATAATTCTGATGATGCGCCAGTGTTACAAGAATGGATTAATGTCTCAGTACTCAGTACAGTTTAATTAGTTTAACATTAGTACTTTCATCATGTTACGTATTTGTGGTTGCTTTTGTTTTTTCCTTCTCTTTTTAATGTTTTTGTGGTTTTTGTTTTATATCCAGGCAGTGTGAAAATTCGATTTCATTAGGTAAGTTATGGTTTGAACCTAATTATTTTCATAAATAAATTATTTTTATAAATCAATGCAAAAACCACCACCTTAATATTAATACAAAAAAGCCGCGCAATAATATAGTTTTGTATCGATTGTAAAGGTGGCATTATGATCGCATTATGTTATTTATTCAACTAGGGTCTGGGGGCTACCTTTGAGGAAACAAAGTACTAAATCTTGTTATTTATTTTGTTTTGTTTTATTTGTTATCAATTGTACCTTTAATGGTACTCGTTAAGGAATAAACGTGTGAATATTTTTTAGATCATAATGGACGCTGAAAGTGTAAAAACTGGACTTACCATCATCAATGAGCTTAAAGACATGATCCTATCAAATCTGACAGCTGCTGGTAAAGAGAAAGTTGGTGAAAAAATCAATACAAATCTTGATATGTTGGCTTCAATAATCAATGGAAATAGTGTATCTAATTGTAATGGTAATGCTCAAGGAAATGCTAACTATGAAGCTGAGATTTTAAAAAGGCTTAGAGCAATTGAGGGTAAACTGGATATGACACCTAAAGAAACTTTTCCTGACAAAGTGATAACACATTCAAGAGCTTCACATCGATTATTTCATGGATCTCATTTATTATCGGGAGCTAATGCTAAATTTCAAAAAATACTCAATCAATGGTATGGTGTACCTAAGCAATCTTGGCGATGTATTTTTCGTGCTCAAACACATAACTTCTCAGCTGATTCCTTTCATCGTCACTGTGATAATTTTGCTCCTACCTTTACCATCATTTTGGGACATAATGGTGACCTGTGTGGAGGCTTTACAGATATACCATGGAGCATACCTGCTGACCCAAAGGGACGTTATATTACTTCAGAGAAATCATTCCTCTTTAGTCTGATTAATCGTGAATCAACTGATCCAATTAAATTTGATGTTATTAAAAAGCGCTTTGCAATCGTTCATCATCAAAGATATGGACCAATATTTGGTGGTGGTGCTGATTTAGCTTTATCAGACAATTGTGATGCAAACATGGAAAGCTATTCCAATTTACCTCATTCGTATGATGGGGAACATGCGAATAATTACATACTCATGGGACATTATTATTTCTGTGTTAAAGATTATGAAGTTTTTACCATCACCTGACAATTTTTACTGGTTTTTACTATTTTCATTATTTGAAAATACATTAATTCATTGACTTTTCTGGTCTGGAACAGAAAATTGTTACTTCTTGATGACGCTTTATTGAAAGCATGAGATTTCCATTATAGTAATTTATTACAACTCAATCAGGGAGAGTTATTGTTAAAAATCCCTTCAATCTTGGACTTTGTAAATGTGAAAATAAATTACGAGTTAAGGAGTTTAAAGTAATCAGAAAAGTACAAAAATTTTGAAATCAGTTTACTTTGATTAAACCATGGTTAAACATTGTATTATAGAAATTAATTTAAAATTCTATTAATTATATTATTAGTTTAATTTTTGAAGTGGTGATGTATAGAAGTTCAAGTAAATACATGAATTGTATAAATTTAAAGTTTGTAAACTTCTCAGGATTCAATAATTATAAAGTGAATAATTTGGAAGTTGATACAGGAAATCTGAATGAATTAAAGCAAGTTTTGTCAACAATTTTGTCTTTTTCAAATATTTCGAGGAAGCAGCTTAAAAAACAAGATTTCGTCTCATAATGGTTCAGCTTTCTGTCAAAATGTCCAGCAAATTTTCATTACGGAATGAGAAAAGACGTCAACAATTTATCTTAAATAATACATTCAAAACCACTGATAGAGTATAATAGTTTCATTGTTAAATAAAGTGATTATGATTCCCAGTCAACTAGCACATACACGACAGAAATGCGGTTGAGGTAACTGACAAGTTAGATGGCAACATCAGTATTGTACACTTTCGTATAAAAATACAGACTTTGTAAATGACAAAATAAATAATATCTAAAAGGTCTCGATCTTTCAACTCTACCTCAATTTAACCACTGAGCTGTTAATTAATAATAACAATTCAAATGTTTTTAAAGTATTGACCAGTTATCGGTACCGACACTGTTGAGGTAGGTATCGATACTCTTGTGTAGATTAAAATGTTGTGTTTTACGCGAAAAACGCAAAGAGGATTTTTGTATCATTTCTGGTGCTGGTTACGTTGTAACGTTCGCTCTAGTTTGTATGAGCTATAAGTTTGGGTTGACTGGGTATTCAGCTTTAATTTTGAACTTGAGTAGAGTTGGTGCCTTCTTGGCCAGTGAAAAATTCATCCACAATTTTGTTAATAGCATCCAAATTTTGTGCGATTACTGTATGATGGTTTCCATTGAAGAATCGTTCGGTTCCCAACTGTGGATAAAAATAAAAGGTAAATTGATTAAATGTGTTTGTTTATTTCCATGGAACTCAAAAAAACACCAAACTTACCCTGATTCCGTTTGTGACATTTTTAAAGGTAGATAAATCATCTTTAGCTCTGATATGAACAATTTTAAATAAATGCGATTTTATTTTTGGCTTATACTTGAGAGTTAATTGTCCTTTCTGTAAAGTTAATTCATTAATTTTAACTATACTGTCTGCTTTAACTTCATCAAGACCATTGTTGAGTAAAATTGTTTTAAATTTAGCAAATCTTTCACTTCGGTTTGGACAGCTTTTCAGTTCCGAGTCAAATTGATCGACATCCAATTTGTGCATTACTCGTTTAAGAGTAGATTTTATAAATTCAACTTCTTGAGTATTTGAATCATTGCAAGCATGAGTATGTACAAGAGTAGCTGCTGCATGTTTTAATGTTTCAGGATCAGAATCAATCAAAACTAATCTGGAAACAATTGGTCCTTTCCCATTATTTGTCAAATAGCGATTTTCTAACTCGCTTGAAACAGCAAAAGCCACAAGTCCACCAAATGAATAACCAAGCATATCTATTTTATCATCGCTTTGATGTAGTTTAGTCAGTTGGTCAGCCATATAAATGGCTGCTGCTTCGAGTGAGGTAAATGGAGCTAAATCATAAGTCCAGTTGAGTCCAATAACTGGTCTTTTGACTCCATCAATCAATCCTTGCATCAAATCATAGTTACCCTCAATAGGAGGCAAATAATATACTGGCGATGTTGATTTATCAAATTGATTGTGTTCATTTAAATTGTGTGTCAGCTTTGTTGGGATTTGCAGCAATAAAAGTGGATTCAGAGGTAAATTTGAGGAATCATTGGTTTCTCCTGGACTCACACTAGCGGCTTGAGTACCATTTTTAACTTGTTTAGAGAATTCTTTGAGTTTGGATATTTTTAGAGCACGAATTTCCCGTGAATTGATTGAGATGTTAAACTGTTTCTCGAGAACTTGTTGAACTTCAATTGCCATCAGCGAGTCCATTCCAAGTTCACCTAAGGTAATGTTAGGATCAAGTGAGTTGATGTCCTTAATACCAAGAATATGGCTTATTGATTTAATTATATCTCCAGAGTCTGTTGCTAAAGATTTCTTATCAAATGAACGAACCAAACTTGATAAAACAGGAACAGGATAAGCCAATGCTCGTGAAAGAACCGAGAAACAGGAATGAATACGCTGTGCTGCAGTTCCTCGAATCGATTCAACTTTGACACCCATTTTTTCAACAACAAACCCAACATCACCAACAAAACCCCATTGAATGGCTAAACCATGAAGACCATCTTTATGACGCTCTTGACAGATTGATTCCATGTAACTATTGGCTAGGCCATAATTAGTTTGACCTGGATTACCCCGACCACAAGCAACTGATGAGAAGACGACAAAATAATCACAGTCAGGAGCAAAAGTTCGAGTCAGTTGATCCAAATTACGAGTAACTTTAACTTTAGATGAGCATACTTTCTCATACGTTTCTTCATTTTGGTCTGCCATTAAAGCATCAGACAGAACCAATGCACAGTTGAATATTCCACCAATACTACGAGATGATATTTGCTCAAATAAATGGTAACAATCATCTTGATTGGTTAAATTGTGCTCCGAGATCGTGGTTTGAACACCAAGCTGGGCAAATCTTTTTAGACAGTAGTGGTGGTAAGCAGATTTTGGACCGCTTCGTGAGTTTAAAACCAAATGACGAGCACCATTTCTAACCAGCCAACAAGCCAATTCTAAACCAAATCCTCCAAAACCCCCAACAATGATGTAAACTTTATTTGGGTGGAATTGAGGAGATTTTATTGATGTGATACCGAGAATGGGATTTGTGGATGGTGAAAATGTTTGATTATCTTGTGTAGAGATTTTCTGGTCTTTGCTGTCATTTTCTGGCTTCACTTTGATCAGTACTTTGCCAATGTGTTTACCAGTTGCCATAAAACGAAAAGCTTTCTCAACCTCATTGATTTCAAAAACTTTTCTTGGTAAAGGTCTGATTGTTCCTCTAGCAATTCCTTGTTCCATGAAGGTGTCAATTTTACGCTTTTCTTGTTCTATTAATGCCTCTTTACCATTGACCCAACCATTAGGATCAATAAATGAGTCCAATAAAATTCCATGGAAGGTTTTTCCTTGATCAAATAGGCCCAAATTTAGTTTATTGTTTTGCATTATATCGTATTTACCAATCTCAAGGAACCTTCCACCTGGAGCTAAACATCTAACACTGGCTAGAAGTTTGTCTTCAGATAATGAATTAAGAACAACATCAACACCATAACCATTTGTATGACGAAGTACATGTTCCTCGAATGAAGTACTACGAGAATGTGCAAAGCTTGTAGCATCCAAAGAAGGAAAGTGTTTCTCAAGAAACGCTCTCTTCTCTTCTGATCCGATTGTTGTAAATACTCGACAATTCATGCTCAAAGCAATATTGATAGCTGCCAAACCAACACCTCCAGTACCAGCATGAATAAGTATCGATTCACCCTCTCGAAGTTGTCCACGAATAAGAAGAGCATAAATAGCAGTGGCATAAACAACTGGAACAGTTGCAGCGTCTTCCAAACTCCAAGATGATGGAACAGGCCATGTAAAATCATTTGGCCCAAGAACCACTTTTGTCGCTAAGGCTCGATAAGGAAGCATTCCCATAACTCGATTGCCATTAGCATCAACACCAGCATACTCTAAACCAATAGGTGTTTGCATTTGAACCTGAGATCGCCAATCTGGATTAAGGTTTGAAGGCAATCTTCCAGTTGCATGCATAACATCCTTAAAATTAAGCGAGGAATAATTGATTTGCACTAATGATTGGCCTTTATTAAAATCAGCAACTGGATTAAATTGTGTCCACACAAGCGAGGAAAGATCACCCGGTGTTAGACATTGAATGTAGGCATCTTTTGCCACAGTTAAACATTTTTTATCATTTTCTGGTTTGGATGGGATTTCGAGGTGACAATAATCACCCCAACCCAATTTGTCATCAAAAACGTTGAATTTACAATCAATGGCAGCAATTTCAGCAAATGGCGACTTATTAAAATTGACAGAAGTCAAATCAATTCCTTTGGAACCAGGTCGAAGAGCAATACAGCGAAGTCTTTGCCCATTTGGCTCTAAACTTAAACACTTAATAAGACCAATAACACTTGTATCTGATTCATACTTTGAAGTTAACCAAATTAGCGAATCATCTTCAGTTTTGAGACAACTTTTCAGCTCCTCAAGCCATGAATATTCAAATGGATTAACATGAACAACTTTGTGTTTCTCAACCTTAATTGAGTCTGGTGCCTTTTTAAACATGAGTCCAGTCAATGGTAACAAATCAGAGTCGATATAACGTATGCTCATGCAGATCCATTGATTAGCCTCCATTTTCTTGACTAATTCAGTTGAATCAATCACATTTGGAATGTAATCTTTTAAAAGACTTCCCAGGAAAGGAGTCGATTTCAAGTCGGTTAATTTTGTTGATGTTTCTCTCGTTAAAATGAGAAGATTGCCATTGGGTTTCATGATTGAATAAATTTTGTCCAAACATTTAATCAACTGGTCAACAGAGCCATTTGTCAATTTGTATATAACCAAATCATTTTTACCCAATTGACTTGGTGCTTCAGATTCAATTAGATTCCATATAATCGTGTTAACTGTACCTGAAAGTTTATCAGCAGTTTCTTGATCAACAGGACTTGATCGAACCAAATTGTAGGTAAGTTTCATTGAACCTAATGATTGTGCATCGACAAACGATCTAACAGAGTCAACTAGGAACCCTTGAGAATCATTAATTTCAACAACACTCAATTTAGAGCAAGGATCACCGGCATAACACTCATGAGCAGCTGCAGTAACAACAAATGGACGCAAAAATCGCTGGTTACTATGAAGAATAGCATTACTACCAATTAATAAATCATTTGGCAATGCTTTTGTGATCTCAGTTGATGGCGATTCTCCTCTAATCAAAGAGAGTAGATAATTAGCAAATGAATGCTGATCTAGTTGAAGATCGACTGTATTTTGAAGAGATTCAATTTCGTTTTCTTTTACTGATCCAAGTCCAAGATATTTTTGTTTCAAGACAGCAATAAGTCCATAAATTAAAGTGGAGTATCTTTCAATTGATTTCTGAGTCATTTCATCAACAGCTGAAGTCTCATTAAATGGAATAAAATCGTACGACTCAAGAGAAACTGATTGGTTTCGTCTATTGGTATCGGAAGCAAATAAACCCTTGACCCAAAGTCCATTAGTAGACAAGGTTTGAGTGATTGGATCATGAGTAACAGTGAACTCAGGACAAAGAGTCTCTGTTTTCTTGTTTGAATCTTCAGATTCAGACTTTTGTACCTCGTTAGGTTGGTGACTTTTATTGAAGCAATTAATAGTCTCCATGATAGCAGTTGGATCGCAAACTAAAGATTCAAAGCCAGTAGGAATATACAAATCACGGTTGTGTTGATTTGAAAGTAAAATTAACTGCAAGGCTGAATCAGTGAATGTTATCCAGGTTTTAAGAAACCGAAAAGTTGAATCGTGAGTTCGCTCCACAATGGATGCAGCTTTAAGCTGAGTATTGGTTGGTTCACACCATTTTACAGTTCCTTTGAGTCCAAATGAAGAAGCAGAGTTTAAACATCTGAAACTGGGCCCATAATCGTAACCTCTAACTCTGAGCTCTTTGTAAATATCTTGTTCACCAAGCATAACCTCATTGTCAGAGTTTATCTCGAGCTGGGATAATTTTGAAAATGAATCTTTTACATCTTCTAAGTTAGGATGAGCATACACTTTTCCAGTAGCAACAACTGTACCACTTTCAATAATTGCAAAGGTTCCATTGTAAGGTAAGTATTGGACAGTAAATTTAACTTCCTTTTCGGGTAAAACGGTAGCTCTGATTAATTTAATGTCACGAAATTCAACTGGAAATCGAGTTACTTGGATTTGATGAAATTTGGCTGCAACATGCCAGGCACCCATTAAGAGACCAGTTGCTGGATAAAGGATTCGTCCGTCAATCTTGTGATCAGAAAGATACCAATCTTCTGCATTTGCTAGGTTAACCTTAAAATTAACGCTTGTTGATGCTCGGAATGGATTGAAATATTCGGGAAATTTGAACACTTTCCAGTCATTTGAATGGTCAAATTTAATTAACGAGTGTAATGATAATGTATCAACGGGAACTGGATAATTTACTGGTTGATATAGATTTTCAAGACAATAGTTGAGGCCTTCCTTTGAATAGAGTTGACCCAAGCATGAAAATAAACTCTGTCCAGAGATAACTCCTCTTGAAATGTCTGATAAATTGTATTGAGAGAATTGATTCAATGCAAGTTCATTGTTTATCTTTGAACATTTAAATGGCTTATTATCCATATTGAGAAGAATGACTGAAGTTTTATCTTCATCCTTTAAAATTTCCATCGTCTTGATATAATTGTCAGGATAAAGAATCTGCTTTATTAGATAGTTCTTAAATGAAACTAAAGATCCATTGCTTCCCGGGTTGAGGAGGAAATTTGTTGATCCAGTAAAATGATGAGAGTCATTTGCATCAACACAATCAGTTGATTGGACAGGATATTTGAAAGGAATATTTGACAATTTCAATGAAATTGTTAGATCAGCCAATTCCGAAAACGGTCCTGAAATGAAACAGGATTTGTCCGATTCCTTTATGGAGCGGATTGCTGGTGAACACAATGATTTGATTTGATCCCAAGATGATTGAACCTCTAAAACTGGACTGACAATTGTTTGATCAGCAGTTTGTATAAAATGTCCAAACCAATAAGCGATAAGGATTACTTTTTGTTCACTTAATGAGTTTTTCAAATAAAGATTTACCAAGGATCCAATCGAGCGAGTTAAAACACCTTCAATCGGCAGTTTGATCGATTCTAACAAATTAATCATTCCCAGTTGAATAGCAATTGAAGTAACAATTGATTCCAAAGGATTTGTGATTCTTTGCTCTCTATAAACTAAAGCCGATAGATTAACTTTGAAGGGTTGCAAGTATGATGATAAACGGTCAATGGTTTGTGAAAAAACTGGTAAATTTCTGAACGAAGAGTCGATGTTCATTAAATTATTTGATGCAGTCAGGTAGACCTTTTTATTCTGGGTTGAATCAAAATTATCTCCAAGGAAATGAGTAAACTTGTAACGTCCGACTTCACCTTCAACCAGAGTATAACCACGGACAGGCATTCGTCGGGTTTCTGAGTATTGATTGAATAAACCAAGAAAAGGTTTAGTTAAAAGTCGCTGAGATTTTTCAAGGAAATTTTGTATGAAATGAACACCATCATTTGAACGACCGGCAATGTTGATTAATCGAGGTAATCCTGGTAATGTTATGGCATAATCATCGGGTGAAGACTTTTTATTATGACCTTTCAGAATGACATGAACATTTGCACCACCAAAGCCGAAACAATTGAGTGAAATAATTTCTCCTTCAAATGGTGTGGTTGAGTTAACAGGAACTATTGTTTCATTCATCAAACCTTCAATTCGTGGATTAGGCTTGGAAAAGTGTAAATTACCAGGAATTAAACCTTTCTGGAAAATACAATTGGCTTTAATTGTTGCACAAAGGCCTGAAGCTGCTTCTGAGTGACCCATGTTTGACTTTAAACAACCAATCATTAAAGGCTTTGATTTATCTCGATTGATACAAAAGACATCATGAATCGCTTTCATTTCAACTGGATCACCGGCTTGAGTACCAGTTGTATGAGCTTCAACGTATGATACTTTAGTTGGGTCCAGTCCAACCTCAGTGTAAGTTTCATACATCAATTGTCGTTGAAGATTAACCGATGGAAATGATATGCCTTGATCTTTATAACCATCAGTGTTACTGCGACAGTTAACAATGGTTGAGTATATGCGCTTGGCATCGGCTGATTTTTGCAGTAAAATGCAGCAAACACCTTCTGACCTTCCATATCCATCGGCAGATTCATCGAGACATTTTGATCGGCCATATCTGGAGACCATTTGAAGATCACGAAATTGAAGGGTAACAACTGGAACCAAGCAAATGTTGTAACCAGCAACCAAAGCTTTATCACACAGGCCTGATTTAATTGCTGTGAAGGCTTCATTGAGAGCTGCAAAACTTGATCCACAGGCTGTATCGAAATGGCAAATCGGTCCTTTGAGGTCATAAATGTAGGGAATCAATGTTGTATAGATTTGTCTGTAGTTGGGAACATCCAATGGTTCCTCACCCCAGGCCATATCAGTTTCTTGGAAAGATGAACCATAAAAGAAACCAGTGTTTGTCCCTCTCAAAGAGTCAACGTCCAGACCTAAAGTCAAAAAGGAGTTGAAACATTTACTTTAATATTTAATTAAGGGTTGATTGTGCAAATTTTAATCTAAAACATTGACCGTCAATATGAATACAGTAAAATAGTCAACAATGTAACAACTCAGGGTTGCCTCAACACTTTCCACCCCAAAAAAACATCTATGGTGCCAACAATGTTTACATTTTATCAAAAGATTAATCGTTTTAAATGGTAAATTATAATTTCTTCATTTTACCTTCTTACAATCATGATAAACAAATGTATTCAATAACCTCCATTGAATATCCTTGATACTTCACAGCTTGGCCTTTTAATATTAAAATGATTGCTTTCTCTTCCTTCCTTTCAACTTCAAGGATTAATTACAATCTTCTAGTTTGCAAGTGTAAGAGATATTTAAAGCAGTTAATCAGTTAATCATCCTTTTTATACCCAAAATAAACAATTATACAAAACTATCTTCAAAAGCCTGGAGCTCAAACTGACCATTTTATAATGCAACTGTAAAGTGTTTCACATCAACGAGGTTAACTCGTTTCTATCAAGCTTTTGTTTCTAAATCACAATCAAGGTGAAAGATTCCCTTGCCATTTCTGATTTAGCATATCAACTCATCAATTAGTGGACTCGACTTGATTTTCAATCATGTTTCAATCAATCTAATTTGACATCCCAATCAAAATCTCATTTGCTTGCATCAATGGGTTCATTAATTAAATGATAACTTATAATCAAATAATCAACAGGGACAATTGAATTTGATTAAAGCAGTTTAATCCTGTATTCAAAAGATTGACCATATTGATCAGAATTGAATAAATTAATAACTAAAGCTCATAGCTCATCTTTAAGTGCTGCGTTTAATCTCAGTTGATTATTTAAATTGATGAAGACTGACCCAAGTCTATAATAATTGATTATAAATGGTAATTGGGGCTGCAAAAAAATTAATTGAATATCGTTAGATAATCAAGCAAATCAGTTGAACAGTTTTTTGTTTTCATATTATTAAACGGCTATAAAGTTGATCAAAATTGAAACAAATCAATATTCAAACATTTAATAATGAAAGCAAGGTTGATTGATAGCGACACGTTATGAGAATGAAATATTCATTAAACAATCAAAGGCTTATAATCACCAATTTGGTTGAATTGGTTTTGTGTTGATGATCAATAGCTTTGTTTTTTTTCTAGTTCAATTTAGTGATTGTATTTTAAATTATTGGTTAATTGAACATTAAGATTCACTGTGATTAAGAGACTAACCTGAATCAATAATGGCTTCATATGAGACTTCAAGTAACTTTCGCAATTGTGGATCCAAAAGGTCAGCTTGATGATCAGAGATTTGAAAAAGTTTGGCATCAAATTTGTTTAGGTTACCAATTTGACCGCTTTGGTAAGGAAAATCGTTGCTTCCTAAAAATCAATACAATAAGTGAATATTAAAAGATAAGTCCAAGAAGGATATTTCAGGGTTAGGAGTTTTGATCAACAATCAAATTAACAGTTAGGTCTATCTTTTGACGCTTGATATATCATGAGTTTTTACGCATCATAGAGCTCGATACAGGGCTAATCAACTGAATAGACTTTGGTTAGTAATTAAGATCCATTGGATGATGATTATTAAAGTAAGGATTAGATGCAAACCCTCTCATTAGGAATGCAGTTGAATGCTAAGTCCTCATAAGTGTAAATCAAAAGCAATTTCAATAAAATCGGTTACAATATTTGACTGCTAATAAATTACAAAGACGTTAATTGTCAGCATTAATGAAGGTGTAAACTGGTTAATTGGTTAATTTATGGCTATAATTCATAATTTAATTGCAATTTGCGTTTTGATAAATGCTAGTTTAGATTGTAATTTAAGTGCGATGTAAATGTCTGAGAAAAGACACTTCAAGTCGGAAAAATTAACACGAAAACCTAATTTGTTTCTCGTTTCTTTAACTTATCAATTTATGCGAGATTTGAGTAGCGTTTTTGGTTAAGTGATCAAAGAAAGTGTTAAAGATAGATTAATTGAAAGGTATTTACCTGCAGGGAAACGCTCATTTCCACCGCTCATCATATCAGTCGAGTTGAACAGATTGTCTAAAAATTGGTCAACTGACTCGGATTTTGGAAACCGTCCAGAGATTCCAGAGATGACCACATCATCTTTGACTCTCCATTTACGACGGATAAAGTTATCGTTGAATTGCACATCCATGATTACCAATATACGGTTGAACGCTACAACCAATGGTAATACTAGGTACACTTAAGATAATAGCACCACTCAATAGTAAAGTTGATTAAACAAAGTTGGGAAACAATTTGAATGGTTGATAATTCAATCGTTTATTGGATTATCCATTTGACGATGGGATTGATGAAGATGCTACTGATTCCAGACACAGAAATAATGTGATAAAAGATGAAGATGATTGAAGATACTGAGGGTGAGTGAGAAGAAGCATAATGATAAAAAGATGACTGTGAATGAGTTGTTTAGCTCCCAAGGCATTCATCCGTTTGGTGTATACTGTTAATTAAAAAGTTAAGCTAATATTTTTAATCGCTCCGCCTCGGAATCTCCTTCTATCTTTCCTTCACGGCCAACTTTCACTAGGCTATTAATTTGCAATTTCATCTATCATTTAGCGATTCCCAATAATCTAGAATCTAGATCAGCTAATCCATTATCTGATCCAGTAAAAATCCTGATCTGATACAAGACAATAGACGATTCAAATTTTCGCTCCCTCACTGGCTAGCCATATGATAAACCATTTAATGCGCCTTAATCTTGAGCTAGCAAAAAATTTCTTATTTTTTACGTTGACTTTTTATACTTAATTATTGAAACTTCATTGCCACGACTTTTATTTTAATGATTGTTCACCTGATACATTGTACAATTATTGACCATTAAAAGGATATTGATTCGTTTCATGATTGATTTGCCCTTCCAAATATTGGGTAAGTAAATTCAAGAAAAAAGCTATCTTATTGCCTATGAACATTCATTGTTGTCGACAAATCTTTAACCTTTTTTTTAAGGTTTTTTATGCTTCAATTTTCTAATTCTTCTTTCTCTATTTCAATAACTAGGAACACGATATAATCTATTGCCGCAGGGTGAACCTGAATTTGGATGAGAATCTGGTTCCATCTTGTCCTTCTTCCAGTGCTTCTTCTAGTCATTCTTTTTTTCTGAAACTTTTACTTGCTGGGGTTTTCCACTCTTCTCTGTTTACATGAGCATATTGCAAGTTATTCATTCCAGCCATTGACGCTCAATATTAGTATCATCATCATCATCAGCATCATCATCATGCTCATCAATATCAAAATCATGTTTTTCTTCTCAAATAATATTACGAGTTCTTCTTCTTTTTTCCATCAAAGTCAATGAAACTAACCTTTTTCAAACAACAATTCAGTAAACAACAACAACAACCGCACAAACTACTCTATCAACTTTTCATAGTAAATGTTGAAATAATTCAATTCAACATTACCTTGTGTATTTATTAATACTTTTTGTTTATTAGTGTAACTTGCATATTAAACAAAATTGGTTAATTTTCATTTATTTTTTTTTTGTTATTCTTCTTCTTCATTTCTGCATTCATCTTATTACCTGAACATAGTCAAGGTGATAACAATATGAAGGTTATCATTTAGATAAACGTGCTCAATTAAACCCGGAATCATATTATTACTATTTTCATTTTTCATACCTTCTAAACAAGTAATTAATATGTTAAAAAAATGAATTGTTCAAGTTTTACAAGAACAATTCAATCTCCCAACTCATTTGGTGTTTAATAATTGATTAGCTTAATAACTTAATCAATGAGCAGTGAAATATTAAGAGTCAACCATTTTTAATGACTACCTAGTAGTAAATCAAAGGTAACCACTGGACTGATAATAATTGTCACCTCAGAAATCAAATAACATTTACAATGATCTTGGTTAATCAATGACTCTCTGAAAATAACCAGAAAATAACCAGAAAAGCTCTTGAAACAGTATCATTGACATCATAAGCATGAGTTTATAATTTAAAACAAGATTCAGGTATAACTGAGTTTAGTCAACAATTTAACCTTGATTGAAATAGATTACGATTTTGTTTTGTTTTATTTTGGGAAAAAACTCAGAAACGGTAACTTTCCTGAAAATATCCTTAATAGAGCATTAATTAATCACCAGCAATTGAATGGATGTGGAAAAATTTGAAATAAATTTACCAACTTTTAGCTCAAAATGAAAATGAAATTCACTGTCCTGAGGCAATTTGGATGCATACTTGATCAATGTTAACGATGACCATTTTTAAATTTCAATGGAAATCTTATTGTAATTGTAAAATTAACTTGATTGACTTCAATTTAAGGTGAATCCGATAAAAACTTTTATTTAGATTTTTTTTTAATCTCAATGAAAATTTTTTGATTAGATTAAAAGTATTTATATCTAAATGAAAATAAATTTTCGTGAAAATAGCTTGAAAGCTATTTACAAAGCTTTCAAGCAAACAGCTGATTAAGCTTAGTTGAAGCTAGTCTTCAAGTCTTCAGCGCTAAAATTGTATTTTACTGTTTTTTATTATTTTTTTGATTTTTTTCGTTAAGTTTTTTTATTTTGTTTATTTTTACTATGCAACCTGTAAGAATTACTGTCCAGGAACTTGATATTAGCTTCAAAGAAGCTGAAAATCTTTTCAATTCTTCTGCCAATATTGATCAATTTGATCAGGCAAACCGCTTACTTTTTGGCGAGTTTTTAAATGTTTATTGTGATCGCTTCTCGAATTATGTTCGCTTTAAAAAAACCTTACAATTTCGTGGCCTCGCTTATAGTGTTTCCAAGGAGGAAGTTATATTTAAAAATGAGAAAATCTCTGCTTCCGCAGCAGCTATCAAATATAAAGAGGCTCTCAACATGACATCATCAATCCTGATTCGTGAAATATTATCTAAAGATAAATTTGTTCATATGGTAAGTGTTTTTGTGTGTTAAGATTCTAGCTTTCTAATGTCTTCGGCTTCGAAGCTATTAGAAAGCTAGAAAATACTCAGAACAATAATATATTCGGCCTCGAAAACATTATTGCCCTGATCTTGTTTCTTTCAATCCTCAAATTGTTTATCGAGTTGGAGGTTAATATATTCAGCTATGAGTACATTATTGTTCCTTCTCAATTGTTTCAATTTGAGAATTGTCTTGACAAATCAGAACAATAATATATTCGGAATCGAAAACATTATTGCCCTGATCTCAATCATGTTTACTAGTAATAAACTCTCTCTAATGTTTATTTTTTTCACAGCCAAGGTATCTCATTGGTTTGCCAAACTATCGTGGTCACTGCTTTTTTGTCCCAGTTTTTGTTTATTTATTCAATAATTATTCATTTGTAAATGCCTTATATTCTGGTTTCTATATGGCCAACCAATATATCCAAGGCTCCCAATTAACCCGACCTGAAGCAACCAACAATAGATTTTCAATCTATGAAGGCCCTTTCCTTTGGACAAGGATAGTGAAGCGTTTTTTACATGCTTATAAAAAAGCAAGCTTAGGAGGCGATTTGAAAATTTTAAATAGGCCAATGGCTCTCAACAATGAAGATCCACAAATTTATTCTGAGATGTTGAGAAATTATAGATCTGACACTAACTACCGATCAGATCTGAGACTAGACAGAACCTTATTAAAAATTGTTCTAGAACTTGCTGACTTTGAATCCAAAGATTTTGAAACTCCAGGTAATTTAAAATTTTATTGTTCTATTTTTACTATTCAATATTTTTTCTAACTTTACTTTACTTTGTGCTCTTCTCTTCAATTTTTAGGAGGACTCGTAACTAAACTTTATCGCTGTATCATTACAAAACTCGACTACGAATATGTTGAAATTGGTGCTATCTCTCCATTCAATAAAGTATTTTTCACGAAAGTAAAATTTGATTATGTCTGTTATGGCAATCACTTATCATCATTAGTTCCTGGTATACCAGCTCAGCGCAAAAAAAGTCTAAGCTTACCCTGTATTCGGGTTCCAAACCAACATAAAGTTTTTACTACTCTTCAAGAGTTTATCAACGACACTGGGAAATTGATTCTTTTTCAAGAGGATATTTGTAAACAATATAAACAGAGTAAGTCTTTGTGCCTCATTGACTCGCAATTTACCTTGGGATTTCAAGGGAAATTGAGAGTCAATTGGCAAGTAACATTCTTGTTTGTCAAGTGTCCATTTGACTCGTAATTTACCTTGGGATTTCAAGGGAAATTGAGAGTCAATTGGCAAGTAACATTCTTGTTGACCAAAAAATCATTTGACTCGTAATTTACCTTGGGAATTCAAGGGAAATTAAGAGTCAAAAGACTATGAAAAAATTGATTTTGCAACTGTCTAAGGATTCTTTTCATTTCTTTTCCAGGCTTATTTTGCAATTCTAAAATGGAACAAATCAGCAATGTGGTGTTTGAACAATTGCCTGAAATTTTAGTTATTGATGTCATTAAGCAACCAAATCAAGGAAAACGTACTTTACATAATCTTGAATTTCCAGAATCCATCCAACTAGGCTCAAAGATTTACAAGAAAGTAGCTTATAGCGTTAATTTTGAATGTTGGGCGGATAAAACCACGAAAATACTGAAATCAATTAGAATGACTGAGCCTGATGATGATGATGTTTCTGTGGGTTGGCATATAATGCTTCAAATTTTAACAGACATGGGCTACATGGAGGTCAATAATCATCAAGTTTTTACTGTTGATAGTCATAGAACTATGTCAAGGCCTTACAATATGATTTTTTATATTGATGAAAAAATACCAAACTACATTCCAAAGGTAGGAAACTATTTTTTGGATGAAAACAATTTCATCCAAAATGTTTCCAACTCTGGAGTCATTTTCCAAGCCCGAGATTGGGAACTTTAAATTTTGTAACTTCTTCATTTTTGAAAAACATTTTCTAGTCTAAACTTCAATCTTGTTCAATTTTACATTTACATACTGTGATACAATCAAAGTTAATTTTGTGCCATTCTCTTTCACAAATTTGTTAATAAATTTCAACATGAATATCGTTAATATTATAACGCAAGTTCAAAATATAAATAATGTTGCCTCGAGTCTTTTTTCTTCTGCTGTGATTCAACAAAATTCGTTGACCGATAGTGCGATTGTTTTTGCAAATCATAAAAAGGTAATATGATTTCTCAGTTTTTGATGAATTTGACGTATAAACATTGTAATTACCTTCGGATTCGAAGGCAATTACAAGGTTTATACTCGATGCGGTGAATTATATCATGAAAATATGAATTACATTCGGCTTCGAAAGCAATTCATAGTTTCAGACAAATATCAAACATTGTGAATAATTGAGATCAAATTTATTTTAAGATCCCGAGAGAGGTATGTCGATCTAGATCGGAAAGGTTTCTTATAATGGCTGATCAAATGGACAATGAACAAGTATTTATCAAACGATATAGATTGAACCATGCTGAGTTTTTCTGGCTTGTTGACCAGTTTCCTCCACTCCAAAGATCAAATTGGGATTTACGCTTACAAACAATGATTTTTTTGGATTGGATAGCATCAAAAATTCATATATTACAGTTAGCGGACAAGTATGAAATGCCGAAATCCACCGTTCATGATTCAATTAAACGAATAATGACAAATGTATTAGCCTTGAAGAAAAGGATTATAAAATTACCGACTGAAGAAGCGGAGCTCAGAGAAATATGTGCCGGGTTTTATCAAAGAGCTAGCAATGAAAAATTTTTCAAGAACGTAGTTGGTGCAATTGACGGCTCATTAGTACAACTTTGCGTTCCTGAAGACCAACAAGAAGCCTATTTCGACAGACATCTAAATAAATCAATGAACTTAACATGCATTTGTGACCACAATATGATCATCAGATTCTTAATTGTTGGGAAAACTGGAGCTTGCCATGACATGAACGTTTTGAAATCTTCAAACCTTTACAAACTCAAGTTATTTCCACCAAAAGGCTACATACTATTAGGAGATTCTGCTTATCAGAATACTTTGGAACCAATATCAATCATTGCTCCTTACAAAAAGACTGATGGACAGCAATTACTAGATGATTATAAAATCTCATTCAATACAAAACATTCTGTCGTGCGTTCAACAATAGAGAGAGCTTATGGAAATATAAAAACCAAGTGGCGAAGGATTCATCAAAATATTGTTGAATCCAAGGTAAAAATAGCTCCTGATATTATCGCCTGTGCTTGTATTTTAAATAATTTGACTCTTGGAAATTTTCATTGTAAGGATCAAACTTTCAAAGATGCGCCAATTGTCGATACCAATATAACTTTTCAAAATGCAAATGACTACAGAGAAAGTATTGCTTTGCTCTATGCTAATCGATAGAAACTCTGTTTATTGAACCGACTTGACTTTATTTAAAATAAAATGAAATAACTTTGTTCAATTCAAACTCTTTAATGATACTTTTAATGTTACAAAGCAATTGAATCTTCATTGAAAGTTGCCATCGGCTTGATTCCAAGTTTATGTCAGCTTTCAATGAATTTATATAATGTATTTGATAGTTAAAAGACTCACCATCGACTCTAATCCGAGTTTATAGTGATTCTTTAACTTAATTTGAGCCTGATGAAAGATGCTTCATCAAAAATTCATGAAAAGCCACTGTACTTTGAGTGAAATTATGAATGTCGTCTCCAATTCTTGATAAATTTTTCTGCCCATCCATGATAAGTTCGCGATATGTTGGAGGTCTTTTTCTTGCTCTCACTGTCAAAAAGTTAGATATCTGAGATAAAGATTCACTTGATCCGCTGAAAGTTGATTGAGTTGGGAAGGGTTGCTCAGTATTGTCTTGTTGCTCAGTTTCAGATGAGGGGAATATATCTGAAGGGTCATTATCACTTTGTGGGCTTGTTTCATTTTCTTGTAAATTAGCATCTAATTGATCTGAAACATTCACTGAGTTGGTACAAAGATCAGAATCACACCATTCATCACCGGGAAAATAGTAAGGATTATCTTTGTTATGATTTGCTGCATCACTTTGCTCTCCAGCTAATACACTCGTTTCACTTGGCGTTTGGTCATCAGCTGAGGTGTCAATTATTTTTGGTGGTTTGTATTTGTGACTAAGCAAAATAGATTCTTGGATCAAGTTTGATAGTTTAGTAACTTTGCTACCAAAAAGAGGATCTCCTGCAATTCCTGTTTGTGGTTTTTTGAATTTAACAGGAACTCCTTTTAGTCTGAGATAATTATATCTTGTTCTTGCAACTTCCCACTTGATATCCCATCCAGCTTTCTTCACTAATTTTAACCAAGAATCAGAACAATGATAATCTTTAACGAATATACTGTCCATAGACTTTCTCAAGTCAAAAAGTTTAATACAATTTTCAATGTCCCCTGTTGGATTGAATTAGATCTAATTAGTTCGAACTGATATAACATTGGAAGATTAACAATACCTTCAAGGCCGAAGGCATTGTTAGTCTTTTAATAAAGAACAGTCTTGAGCTGTTAATTAGCACCGAATCCGGTGACAATTAACAGCTCAAGACCACACCAATACTTATACTCACAGTTAAACGATTTCTTCTTCCTTCGCTTTTTTTTCGGTTCCAAGTCTATTATGACAGTTTCAGCACTTGAGGAATCATCAATTTCGGGCGATTGATCACCCATTTTAACCTCACAAATGGAAAAATTAACGTAATCACCAAAATTAACAAAAAACTAACCAGTAAATTAATCACACTAACTTTAACCCAAACCTGACCACGTTTTCTTAATGAATGAATGCGCAAGTCATTCATGTGAGTGAAAAATTGAGTTCGGAAAAGTTAAAAACTGTGACGTCTCATATACGTCACACTTTTATGCAGTCTTATCTTTTTTATTGACATTTATCTCATTTCATCTAAATAAAAGTTTTTATCGGATTCACCTTTAATCATATTTCACTGTTGAGAGATTCATTTGTTTTGAATGAATTCATTTCAACAGCAGACTGTTTGTTAAGACATCAACTTAATCTTTTTTGTTTAATCAAGGCTGTTAATTAGAGGTGTCTTGCTTTGTTTGTTCAAGCTAAATTAATTTTCATGGAAACAAACAATTAACTCTTGACTTTGATAACAGTCTCACGTGAATTGTAACAAGGTATAATCGTAGTTAACAATGAAAGATGAATCAAGTTTAACAAAGGTTGTCACTAATAAACACATCAAATTGTCATTGTATTTAAGTGGACAATTTTCTTGAGTTAATTGTGGTCACATTTATATTCATATGAATAAAAACTTAATTCATCATTCATTCAATAAAATATTTAAACATTTGTTAAGTTGACTATTTTATTAATATTTTATTAATATAAATTAAGAAATATGAAATTTATATTTTAGGTTTTTTGCAATTATAAGAAGTGATGCGAAATCAACAAATCTTTTAAAGCTTTGAAGTATGAAGAGTATTATGAAGAGCTACATTACAATAAATACAGAATAAACTACAAAAATATTATATATTGAAAAAATGTATCATGTTGATTAAGATTGAATGATTCATAAACATTCATCTTCAGTCCTCATCTGATAAGTTAGTCTATGAAATGATTCCTTTTCTAGCAGAAAATTTGAATCCAATGAACCCACCAGCAAACGCCATTAAACAGACTATTGTCCCTAATCCAATTGCTATCTTCAAATTATTTGATTTAGTTGATGATTCAGATGGCATTATTAATGCAGATGGCTGTGGATCAGTTTTGCTTTTTCCTGTGATCTTATTGTGATTTATGTAAATTGAACAAATTTTTTTGGTGTCTTTTGTTTCTTCAAATAGTCCAGGTTGGTTGGCATTGCTTGGTTTCACGTTGGTCAATGAACAACTGGTCAATGAAACACTGCTATCGGAAACTTGATTATAGTCAATAGATTGACAAAACTCGAGAGTAAAACAATTAGGATCTGAATTGCATCTGGAAGCACAGTGTTCTAGTGATAAATGGTCAAAGGTTCCAAGAATTGATTCTTTCATGTTATCTTTCAATGCAAGTCCAACTTTATGTTCATAATCAAGTTCAGATTTTTCTGTAAAAGTAATAAGATTGAATAATTAGTAAATATTTACCAGATTTAAAATGAATGTTAGATCAAAGTCAAGGTTCTTACTTTGTCCACAATTTTTTGTTGATTAACATCCTGTGGATCTTTATCCGGAATATGAACAGATTCTATTGAACAGAACAGAAATAAAACGAAAATATTTAACTTAAATTTAAAATAAATAAAAAAAACCAAAAGTACCTTCTTTCGTTTTAGCTTCATCACCATGGTTAACACCAGAGTCTAAAAAATACAAACATTATGTAGATTAGATATACATTCTATAATATTTTATACACATAGTACCTTCTTTCATTGTAGCTTCAACATCGTAAAAACCAGAGTCTAAAAAATACAAATATTCTTTAGATTAGATATACATTCTATACATAAATGAATATACAGAGAATTATCATTAACAATATGTACCATTACCGTTTTTATTGTCCTCGCTTTCAAGACCATCTTCGGATCCTTCATTTTCTATGGACACAATACCTTCTTTCGTTGTAGCTTCATCACCATCGTTAAAACCAGAGTCTAAAAAACACAAACATTATGGAATTAGCTATACATTCTACAACATAAATGATTATACAGAAATTATCATTAACAATATGTACCATTACGGTTTTTATTGTCCTCGCTTCCAAGACCATGTCCGGGTCCTTCATTTCTTATGAACACAGTACTTTCTTTCGTTGTAACTCCATCACCAGCTTTAACACCAGAGTCTAAAAATACAAACATTATATGGATTAGATATACATTCTATAACATAAATGAATATACAGAAATTATCATTAACAATATGTACCATTACGGTTTTTATTGTCCTCGCTTCCAAGACCATGTTCGGGTCCTTCATTTCTTATGAAAACAGTACTTTCTTTCATTGTAACTGCATCACCAGCGTTAACACCAGAGTCTAAAAATACAAACATTATTTGGATTAGATATACATTCTATAACATAAATGAATATACAGAAAATTATCATTAACAGTATGTACCATTACCGTTTTTATCATCCTCGATTCCAGGATCATCTTCGGGTTCTCCATTTTCTATGCACACCATAAATACACATAGATAACTAATACACAATCATAAAAAATAAATACCTGAAATCTCTACCAGATTAGAATCCATTATTGACACCGTATAACACTTTTGTCTTATCTTCCTACTTTGCTGCCTCTTCTACCTTACCTTAATCTAAGGACATACAATAATTAAAATGAAAACAAAACACTGCAATGTTTACTTTTGCAAAGTTATAGTTATTGTTGTACTGCTATATCACCACAGCCACAATGTTACGTATAATTAAAAATGAACGATAGATGGCGACTAATAAAGTTTAATTGCATTTACATTATTACAAATTTAACAAGTAATTGACCAACGTGCTTATATTACGCTGGATTAAATTATGAAATAACAAACTTCTAGCATGAGTTACATGTGTAGGAGCATAATTATGAGAAATTCGCAAAAAGTAACATACAGCGAACAAACAGATATACATACCACAATCGTATGAATTTTGTTGTACAGGACCATTTAAAATGACAACTGAAGGATTGATCACTAAAGGTGAATGCAAGAGAACTGAATTGGCATAATTGATAGTAGGAGACATCGAATTTGTTGAATTTAGAGGATCATAATAGGATAATGTTGTACCATTAGGATTTCTTGAAATTACACATAAAATCCAATGCTCTGAATGACAAATAGGTAAAACAATATCATGATGATTTGGATCAGTATACCGTTGTCGAATATCTTGCTCCATATCAAGAAAATGCGCTCCTCCATTGTAAATAGTTAAAACACTTACAAAATAGAAACTTGGTAGAATGGAAATCGTATTACAATATTGATTTTTAAACAAATGCAAAAAACCATTAATAATATCTTCATGAAGATATAAATCATAAGATGACCTCGCGGTTTCAATATCCAAACTTCGTAGGGTATCATTACTAATACTGAAGTCACCAATATTGATAGAATTTTGTTGTTGTTCAACTTGTTGTTGATTTAATTGTTGTTCAACAATTAATGGTGAATTTTTTTGTTTCGGCTCTATTTTACTAGATTTTTTAATTTTTGGTCTAGACACACGGATATATTTTTGACCTCTTAATCGGGCCATTTCTTTTACAACATTTTCATTTGGTCGATAATTAAGTAGATATTCAAAACTGATATTTTCAATGTACAGCCCAGATAAATTTCTTAATCTACTTAACGCTACATAACCGGTTGCATCAAAATTTTTATCACTTAAATCGATCACCGCAGCATCAATAGTGCACCCTTGAACTTTATGAACAGATGAAGCAAAGCAAAGAATTAGAGGAAACATCTGCCGTTTTATTTTAGTACCATTACGTAAATCAAATTCACGTTCAACAGTCTTAACTAAAACAGTTTTATCAACCTTTTCAAATTTAACTTCAATTCCAGATGGATTACTATTACCGAGATAAGATTTAAGCCCAGGAATAGGCCAGTGAACATTTTTTACAACACCTTGTAACCCGTTAACCATGCCGGCTGTTATGTTAATATTCATAACAAGCATAACTTTGACTCCATCGCCGACAATTAACTCTGAAGGAAGACCTCCAGTATCTCGTACATTATCTCCTAACAAATTCTTGTGAATGGAACTTATTTCCTTACCCATATTTTTACCATTAACATAGGTATCTATTGCCTTAACAGTAACCAACTCAACTTTTTTTGAAGCTAACTTACCCAACATTACATTATTATAAGTTTTAACTTGATCTAATGTAGGATAAATATGAAGTATAGTAGATAAATACTCCTTTTGTTTTGAATTCAAGTTCAAATTATCAACAACCCGTGACGCTAACACAAGAAGTTGGTCATGGCTCAATTTACCCACCCTTAGACTATTACAAATAGACGTTAGAATATTATTTTTAGAACGATGATTAATATTTAATTCTAACAATTTAACATCTTTCCAAAAAATAAAAGCATCATCATTGGCAAAGATATGTTGACCTCTAACAGGCTTAAGTTGATGAAAGTCGCCAACAAAAATAACATTCATGTTTCCAAAATCACCATCTGTCCTACAAAATTGGTTACACCTTTGATTAATATAATTAAAATTAAGGGCACTAAGCATACTAATTTCATCAATAAATAAAAATTTAACAGATCTAAATTTCATTAACAAAAATTCAAATTTAGAAGACTCAATTTTATACAACCCATTGATGACATCGATTACTGGTAATTGAAAAATAGAATGTAATGTTAAACCTTCAATATTGCTTGCAGCGATGCCAGTTGGTGCACCAACAATAAAACTATTTACACCTAATGATTTTGCAAGAATATCAGTCATTATTTTTAAAACAAAACTTTTACCTGAGCCACCTTCACCAGAAATGAAACATTTAAAAGGTTTAGAATGCTCGAAAAAATAAACGGAACTTTCTTTAAAATATGTTAGGGCAGAAATCTGATCCTGTGAAAGCTCGTAGCATGAAATAACATTGTCAAAAGTAGATATAAAAGTGTCAATATTTATATCATTATCTAATGATTCCTCAACAATATTTGTAGAACTATTGTCATTTGTGATTTTCAATTCAATTTGCATATCCCAATGATGATTAAATATCATTTCAGATAACTTGTTAAAAAAAGGAATGTCTTTACACCTTACTAAATTATCATCTAAACATTTCTTATACCAATCGCATAAATAATCGCGTTTCAAATTATGTTCATCTTCATTTCTAAATGGTACAAAGCATAATAAAAATGTATAGTAATAAACATCTTGATTTTTTCCGGTCAATGAAAATAATTTAATAGCTGCATTTTTGTTCCTCTTATAAATTTTATATCCGACTAAATCAATAAGATAATTGCTGAGCTCATTTTCATTATTTTCTAATTCAATTTCACTGTCAGTTTTACCAATTCTGAAGGAGCTAAAAAATTCATACATACAAAGATTTTCAATTTGATTTGGTCTATTACAATATTTTTCAATTTGAGTATGACCTTTACTTTGGAACAACATATTACGTTCAACTTGAAATGTTAACTTCGGCCGCAGTTCAGGAAAATTAGTATTTAAAAAAATGACTGCTCTTGAAGCAAATCTCATAGCCATTCCACCTAATCGATAAACTGTTTCTTGAACACCTACCTCTCTATTGTTTAGAATCAACCGATGAATATTTTTAATTAATGTTTCAACATCTTGATTATTTTCAATATTTTGAGAAAGTAATTTTTTGATCTTTTTTGCCAAATCTGACGATTCAACTTTACAAATATATTTGGTAATATATGCAATTATACCATCTATACCACACACAAGTTGAATGTCCATATTGGCACACCATGCTTCTAATAAGAAAAAGTTATAATTATTAATAAACGTATCAGCAACACTACAAACTTTATACTGAACAAGAACATCTCCGGAATCATTTTTTGGCACAATTTTTGTAGCATCACACAAATTTCTTGGAAAGTTATAACGACATTTAGTCAACTTTCCTTTAACATAACAAGATTGCCTACATTCATGTTTCTGATATTTAGCTAAGTTGACACTAGCTGATGTAGAAATGATTGTATCAACTAATTCAAGTGATTCAGCTGAATCATATTCAGGCCAACCATCTAACCAAATCACTAAATGGTAATGAGGTGAACCTCTCATTTGAAATTCAACACGAACAAAATAATCAACTACTTTTCTAAAGAAGATTTGAGCACTACGTTTTATTAGGAAATGATTGAAAAAGAAATGAAACCTTTGATCGATATAGATTACAGTTCCAGTTGGATCATTATTAACCAATTCATATTTAAACTTATTATCAAGCATATTTGCATTTAAATCATCAAGAATTGTCTGATATTTTCTAAAATATAAAAATTTGATTAAATCATCCCAGCCAACTTCATTTGCAGAAAAAGTAATAAAAAAATTAGGAGGACCTAATAAACCAACTAAAGCTAACAAATCAGTTAAAGCTTTACGCCAATAAGTTGAATAACCTCTTAAAGATTTCATAGAAGTATGTAATTTAGCTTGCAATAAATTAGTCCGAGCTTCATTTTCAAAACGAGAAAAGAGATTTGTATTATTAATCGAAAGATCCTTTTCATAAGCTACTAATAAATAGTAAAGATATTCTTTACATTTATTATGATTTGAATTAAAATGGAAAACTCTTGTTCTAATATATGCTTTCAATTCAACTCTTTTCGTACTGCGTTTATTTGTAACTGCAAACTCTGGTGGTACCTTAATTTGATTCAAACTGATGAATCCACCCAATCCATAAGGAAAAAGATTTGGGAACGCCAATTCTTCATATTTTAATCCCTCATAACTGTTAAGGGGGTTAAATTTAGCCCTTTCAAAAACTATCATATTATTATTTGAACATTCATTAAGAACTTCTTCAACAGAATATTGTTTATCATCAATCGGTAACATTATACATTCATTTTCAACGTTTTCATTTGAACACGTATCTTCTTCTTCAAGATTTAATAGCTTATCTGACTCTAAATATATGTAATGTATAATGAATTTAGAAGTACGCTTAACTGAAAAATGTTCAACTATAAATTTGATAAATTTGCAAGAATCGACAAACTGAAAGATAATTCCTTTAGAGGATTTACTAGAATGACAACTACGACGCCCCGTTTGAGTATAACCATCTAGCCGAACAACAAAAAAACAAGTTAACCGAAAAAAGATAAAAGAATTTGACTCAATAGTAATCAAATACGGACGATTAGAAGGTTCAATTTGTACCAGAAATTTATCCAAATAAGCTTGCGGTGGATTAGTTAAACCAACAGCTTTCCCAATTCTAAACGAACAATCACTGCCTCCAATTTTAACTGAAAAAGACATAGAGGATAATGAAAAATTATGGCCTCTCTGAATTTGATTAGCTAATAACAAAGCGTAATCAAATGTTTTACAGGACCAAGTATCAACAGATTTACTTTTACAGAGAAGTGTAAAAACTAAGAATAAATAAAAGTAATTTTCCAAAATCAACTCTTTTTTACATAAAATATCAAACAAAACCAATGGTGACTTTGATAACAATATTTTGTATTCTTTTTGATCTACTGGTTTAAAGTTTTCTATTTGTATAATTTGCAAATTGGAACTAAAAACATTGTCAACCGTAACACTGGAATTGAAATAATGCCTATTATTTAATGCCAACCAATCTAAACAGTTTTTAATTTTCAATGGTTCAATAACATGTTTTTCAATATTATTGGAATTTAAATGTCGTTTTTCTAACATGTAAACTTCATCTTTGCCTAGAGCTCGAGGTAATGCAGAACTAACTTCTTGTAAATCTTGAGGAAAATATATAATATCCCCACTAAATTTTGTGTGATAAAAATTCCGATGCCCACGTACTAATTTAATAAATGGACTAACACGGCGAATACATTGAAATTCAGATTTCGATAAATTATCAAATATATCAACTGTTGCTTCACTTATAAAACCATTCAAAAAAACATTTTGTCTCAATTTACCTAATTTAGCAGACTTATAACAACTTAAACAAAGACAAATTAATTTGCCAACAACAAAATTCTCATCAAAATAAAGGTTTACAATTTCAATTTGATGCGGTAACGGATAAAACGGAATTGATAAAGCTAATTTTGTACGAAAAGCAACATCAACTAAAAAATTTTGCTTGTTACAATTAAATATACTTTTCAAACAAAGTCTACAAAAATCTGGAAGCAAACTATTATGTAAGGTCCTTTTATAAACATTCAAATCTAAACACTGAAAAAATGAAATTATGAATATTAAATGATATTCAACAAAATTAGATAAAATGCAAAACTTACATTCTCATAACTGTTTGTTTGCACAAATATATTTTTGTTATCTCTTGAATGATCCAAGCCTGAAACCAATAAGTTAGACGACATTAGCAAGTCACAATATGAATTTGAAAACTCACCATATACAAGAGATCTATTAGAACCAAAATCTTTATCACTTTTGCGTTTACATAGATCACCTACAAAAACAAATTAATATCATACTAATAAATTAACCATACTAAAACATACTTTCTTCGTTGTAATCCGCGTATTTTCGTTTGCAGCGATTTGAATTGTCAACAATTGTTGGTTTGTCATTTAATGGCATATTACCATCCAAGTAAAGAGAACTGCCACGATTGTCAATATAACCGTCATCTGCAATAATTGAATGTTTTAATAATAAAATTAAATACAAGATAATTATTAAACACACCTTTTGAATTGGAAAAATGTACAACGGCAGAACTATCATCATAACAGCCATAGGAAAAGTTGTTTCTTGACAAATCTGTAAATCGCAAATTATATCTTACATATACATTCTAATATAACAAAATATTTACATTCTATAATAAACATATACAATACCTTGATGCAACACTTAATATACATTCTACTATATTAAATACAAATAAAAATACATTCTATAACTTACCGTAGAAATTAGTGTTACTACCTAGATTTATCTGTCCATCAAAAATCAGATCAACCAATTTATAATCACCCGGCAAAAACGGAGCTAACAAATAGATATAAATATGATTTAGATCATCATTTAGTTAATCAATAAGACTTTACTTACTAATATGAGAAACCATTTTTTCATCCACTTTATCCGATGTGATATCAAGTAATTCTTCTTCATCTAAAGCACCGATCAATATTAGTAATATAATTTACACGAACTTAATTTATGCAAGAGAACACATACCTGAAATATCAGAAAGAACATATTGATCCATCACAATTTGCAGTCACAACCTTAATGTCTCATTTATAAAACAAAATTATATAACTAACAGCCTTTATAAAGGTTTACATGTGCCACCGAATCAAAAAAAACTAAATAAACCAGTTAATCCTTAACACATAGCAATTAGTAAACAAATATACACAGTATAAGACATAAAATAAGTTGATTAGACAAAATTAAGTGCATATTGTTTTAATTTGTCATTACAAAATAAAAAGTACATATTATCAGATATTAAAATGTAGTTCCAATTAGGCTCATAAATTTTAATATTCTAAAATTTTAATCATCAATTTCGACAATAGGAATATTTACATCTTTAGAAACATTTTCAAGAGGGAAAAGAGTTTCAAGGGACTTAAGCTGGAACTGTATTGCCTGAAAAAACATTGAACGTTCTTTATTAATTCCGTTCTGTTTGTACAAAACTTCCAATTGCTTTTGATTTTTAATTCTATTTTGGACACAATGAAGAAGCTTATTAAACGTATCTTTAGGATCATGAGTTCTTTTGTAGGATGAAGCGTTTTCAACTGATTGACCCTTTTCCAAACTGACCTTTCCACTTTTTGAATTAGTCTGCTAGATAAATAAAAGAGAATCAGATATTAAATTAACGATAATCAAATACAAACTAAAGTTACTAAACTAAATTAATAAAACAATTACCCTTTCAAATTCTTGCCATGCTAATTTCCTTTCAGCTTCACTTAAATCTTCCTCGGGTCGATTTTCTAGAAGAGAATCATGTTCATGAAAATTGATAATAAGGTCTTTAAAACGAAGAATTACATCAGCTAAAATGGGGTCGTTAGGTACATTAAGAATCGGTCTTTCCGATCTGGGATCAGGTGAAAACTTATACAATTGTTGAAGTTCATTAAATTTGAAATGTCGTGAAACTTGCAACTCGTCAACCACACGAACAAATAGACATTGTTTATTCACTTGTCGTTTATAAATTTGTTCTTCCATGGTTCCTTGTGCAATAAGTCGATAAATAAAAACAGGTTTGATCTGACCAAATCTATAAATCCTAAAAATTGCCTGAACATCGTGCGACGGATTCCAAGAAGCATCAAATATAACACACCGATTAGCACTAACCAAATTAATACCTAAACCTCCAGCTTTAGTTGACAAAAGGAAAAGACGAGCTCTAGGATTATCAGGACTATTAAAATTGTCGATATATGATTTTCGTAACCCACTTTTAACAGAACCATCAATCCTAAAATAATCAATACCAATCTTCCATGTATAAGAATTGCAAGTTGTTTCCTTGTTAAGCGCTTTGGCTTCAAGACTTTCCTGTATAAAATCAAGAGTATCCAAACTTTGAGTAAAAACAATCACTTTGTCCCCAATTTCCTCGCATTTTTCAAGAATATGAAAAAGAACCAACATCTTAGAACTCAAATCCACTTGAGCAGTGTCGCAGGACGACAATAAATGATCAAACCAAGAATTTTGAAACACATTGTAAGATTGAGATCCACTCTCACTTAATTCACTGGAAACATCGAATTCATCGGAATCACTAGAATCAAAAGTAGACATTGAGTCTACTTCATCAGGCATACTTGATTGTTTTTTATCCCTTTTAGCATAAACACGATACAAAAGGTCAGGATGGTTCCAAATAAGACGTAAATTTGCAAAATCTTCAAGAATAGATGATCCATCACATTTAGATACATTTTCCAGATAATGACGATATAACTCAATTTGTATTTTAGTTAATTTTATACTTATAACAAACTCAAATTTGGGTTGAAGATACGGTTTGAGAATAGTATAATCAAATCTTTGAACAAAACCATCAAGAAATTTGTGGAGTACATGGACACTTTTTTTCATAATAGCAACATCTTTAGGTGTAGAGTCAATGTGTTGACCGTTATTAATAGGGTTAACAAAGCGATTAGAGAATTCTTTTTTAGTACCGAGCAGGTAAGGCTTAACAAAATTCACCATAACATAGTATTCCTCAAGATTATTTTGCAGAGGAGTCCCAGTTAAAATTATACGCCGTAAAGTTGTTATTGAGCTTACTGCTGCATTGAAATTGCTTTGATTATTTTTAAGAAGATGTCCTTCATCAATTATAACAATATCAGGTCCAGGGCGAACAAGCGCTTCGATGAAAGTATCACAAATGCGTTTTGAACATTTCATTTTCTTTCCTTTGGGATTTACAAGTTGACTAAACAAAGTTAATCCACAAAGCAAAACACCACCACTTTGTCTCCAAGCCTTTAAAGTTTCAGCTCGTTTCAATTGAGTTTTAGAATCACTTAAATCGTACACAGAAAACACCAAAAGACCACCACCTCCCAACCATTGTTGAAATTCAGAGAACCAATTTTTGATAGTATTAACAGGACAAATGATTAATGCGTACTTTATGTGTTGGTTGATTACCCTATGAGTGAGCACAGTATGAAGAAAGGTTATGATTTGAAATGTTTTCCCTAAACCCATAGAGTGTGCCAATATACAACCAGATCCGTTTTGTTCCACCATATCAACGCTTTCAATAACGCAATCCCACATAAATCGAATACCTTTAACTTGATGAGGTTTCGCAAGTTTTACAAGCTCAGGATTAACTTCTACGATTGGTTCGTGATTAACTGAAGAAACCTCAAGAATTAATCGAGAAGAATTTTCGCCATTAACAAAAAATTCATTTTGACGCTTTTGTCTTTCAACAACACGAGTCCGCCTTTTATCTTCTATTAGCTTTGCATTTTGAGATGCTACAGTAAGCTCACTTTCACTAAAGACTTGTTTAATATTCTTGCGGCCTTTATACCTCTTAATGCGTATGCCACCATTATCACGTTCAGCTCCAACTTTTCGGACTGTTTCCAAAATAATATTCAATAAAGAAACCATTTCACTACCAGAATCAATTTTATGTAGCTTTCCAACCTCGAACTCCTTGCGTAGAAACTTTACGATGTTACTTTCAATAATTGCCTGAACTTCAGTGGTTGCAGAACTTTTTAAACCAACAACAAGGTGAATAGTAGCGGGATACCGTTTAGAATATAAACCATCTAAAAATTCTAGCTGGTCTACCGACAATTTGTATTGTTTGCCAGCATCAACAGGGTGCAGAATAAGTAATAAATCGACTAATATAGCTGCGTCCATATTTGATTTATCATCGAGATCCACAAATTGAAACCGAATGTCAGTAAAAATAACAAAAAAGCAACCTACAATGAGTGAAACAACAAACAATGAAAATCAAATATATAACAATCATACATAAGAAAACAAACAAACAAGTATAAAACATACCTTTTTGACGGTTGATTTGAAATTCCTGAGGACACTTATCAAAATAACGTAAAAAAGAGTTGGTTGATAGGCCACTATTATTAAAAACTGCCACAGATATTGTTGAATTCCATTTTCTTTTAACTGCTCTATGAGAACCATTACCCTCAGAAATCCTTAACCCTGCCATTACTGTAGAAATTATAAAAACAAATTAACAAAGAAAACAATTTACACCACAGTGACTTGTACCCAATTTAAAAGAGAACAATTGCGTTAGTTGTGTCTACATAATCACCAAAACAAAGGATTTTTGTCGCAACACATGTTAAGGGATAATATATAAATAAATATTGTCAACATTACAATTTACTATTATAGAATGTATGTTAAACCGAATAATAGAATGTATGTTAAATGGCATAATAGAATGTATGTAAACAACATAATAGAATGTATGTTAAACAGCATAATAGAATGTTGTAATGTCATTATTTTGTATAAACGAAATTTGTGTTCATATATAGCCATAACTTAAGAATGAAATAAATGTCAACATCATTATTAATACAAACTCGATATTTCCATAAACATCATGCTTGATACCAAATAAAATAAGTAAAAGACCACAAATAAATAGAATAGTAAATTTAATTATGCCAACAATTTATATGTGCAGGAATACAAGAACGAGACGCAATTTTACCTTTACAAAGACAGCAATAAATATCCAATAATTTAGCCTGCAAATGAGTATCTAATCTTGACTTTGCCCGAGACTTTAAATTAATAAATATACAAGTTCCTTTACACAGTGTACAAGAAAAAATATTCGTATTCTTAATTTTACCAATTGAAATATATTTCTTAATGATGTGTTTCTTTTCATGAAACGTTATGAACCTTTGCGTACCACTTTCAACCATTAAATATTTGAACTCGACATCCTTGTGTTTATATACATGGTGATAGGCCACATCAGGAATATATTGTTCAAGTAAACTCTCGTCAACAGAATCAGCGGCTGTAGTTGGCTGCGGACTATCATTGGCTGTAGTTGATGTAACCTATTAAAATAACGAAAAAAATAAATTAAAATATGACCAATGCAATGCAATGAAAAATTTCAATGCATATAAAACTACATACCTGATCTTGTTCAATGAATTCAGAGTCAAACTCATAATGGCTATCATGAATTTGTAATTCATCAGAACACTGTTGATCAATGTCCATTGATTCAACTAAAGATAACCCAGATTGGCCATTTAAATCAAGTGCATCATTTTGTACCATCGCGTCATCGCATTGATTACCAGCATCCAATTTGATTATAACTTTTGGTGGCACCAAAAGTGAACATTGAAGTTGTACATCACTTGATAGCACTACCTCGCACTGGGTACAAGAATCGAATTTATTTACAACTTCCAATATACTACATTGAGCTTCTGCATCCAATTTACTGACTACTTTGGGCGGTTCAAGAAGCGTACATTGTAGTTCACAATCTTTTGTCGTTGTATGAATTTGTTCAACTACTGGACTATCATCTAGATTAATATTTGAACTACTTGTCAATGGTTCCACATCATGATTTGAACTCTCCAATGAAACGACTTCATCTTCAATAGCTGGACCGTGCTTAAATTTTGAAAGAAAAGAAAAATATTCCTAACAGTTAGGAAAAAATTAGATTAGTATAATTATTACCAATTATTAAAATAAACAACTTACCTCTTTACGATAGAAAGTCAAACCATTCTTAATTAATTCCTCCAAAACTAATGGCAACGTATGAGTGAAATATAATTTAAATTTCTCTTTTAAAACATTTTTGTCTCTATCCAAACATACTTCCAATTCCATCTCGAAATCCAAGAGACAGATACCTTCAAACTTAGGACGATCGAACCCATAAAGGATATACATGTTCCAAAAGAACATTCGCAAGCAATCCATGTAAGCACTTATCCCTTCATGTTTGACCCATTTTTCGTAAATAACTGGAACAATGGTTTCCTGATAATCTTTTTTTGAAATATCGGGCACAATATTTAAATTTTCACAATAATGAATTAACTCATTATTAGCTTCAGACCAAGTCAAATCAGATGGATGCAGCCCACAAGAACGAAAAAGCATAGTCAAATCGGCCATAACCTGAATGATAAAGTATGATAATAAAAACTTTGAACACAATTAAGCTTTAGTAATTGAAAGTAAATATACTTACTTTTAACAATAAATTTAAATTATAAATTATAGTTATAAATTAAGTAACAACCGGCACAATTTTAACACTAATTATTAAGTAGAACTAGAATTATTAATTAGACTCTACTGCACTCTAGGGACGTAAAACGGCACTCTAAGAGTTTCCATGAACCCCACTCAATTTAAATAGTAAAATGTATAATATATTAAGTATAATATAATGTAAATACAAAATTGAACTGATTTAATGTCATCAACATTAATAAACTTGGGTGAAAACACATGAACTGAATGATCTGCTGAAACTTGGGACAATAATGTATCTCTTTTCATGTCGTCGTCGTTGTGTTTTAATTAACGTAAAACGAAAGATTTTACTCTTACATTCTATTATCTTTAGAATGTATTTTACAACATATTGTCATCACGCTAACGAATTGAACTTCCGTTCAAGAAAGAAACCGATTAATTAGAATCCAACAATCATATTGTAAATCTAATCTTGATAATAACATAATGTCTGATTAACTAAAACTAAATTACAATTTAAATTCTTCTCAAATCAAGTTGCTGTAATATAAGCGAGTTGATTAAACTCACATCATGTAAACCCGAGTGAACATGAAAAATACATTTGATCAAGAAGCTGGTGTTACAATTTAAAACTCTGGTTGCCCGAAATTGTTGTTTAATTTTCACCTTATTTCATTTATTCCTTCACAATTCAATTGCTAACAATGTTTCCAACTGTAATTAATATATATTTTACACTTACATTCTATAATCTTTAGAATGTATTTTACTGCAATATAATATACTTACATTATATAATGTACTTATACACATATCTTTTAGAATACATTCTACCCATTATAGAATGTATATGTCAAAATAAATTATACATATACAATAGATGAACTGCAATGATTGATTATCAATACATAAACCTGAATTTAACCTTACACAAAATACATTTAATATAAATTAAGTTTCACAAATTACATAAATATTTAAATCCAATCATGTCACCCAATAATTCATTAGCAGGATTATCTAGATATCTTCGTCAATACGGTTCTTGCTTTTTTTAGTTTGATGATCTTGAGTGATGACGATACACGTGTACTAGGAAACCATGTTAAATCTTTTCCAACATCATCTGTATCACCATCCGAAGAAGAATCTGTTGAATAAAATTCGACAGATTCAACAGATTTAGCTTTACGTGCGTTACAACTTTCCTTGTTTATGTTAACCGTAGAGTCTATTCCGCTAATTTTTGGTATCATATCATTTTGACACGCACAAAAATGACTTTTCAAAGCCCATTCATTTTCAAATGTGCGACCACATTCTGTTTTTTGGCATTTAAATCTTTTGAGAATTAATGTTGGTAATAGTGTTTGCCCTTGTACCAAGCTGCAAGATGGTTGTGAAGAAGACGATTGCGAAGAGCCAATTGGTGTAACTAAATTTTCGTCCTCTGCATCAAGTATACCTTCAATAACTCGCTGTAGATCACCCTCGATATCTTCTGTTATAGTTGATTCAGCATTCCCTTGGCTATCGTGTTTGGCGAAGCAATTGTCCTTCTCAGCTTTTGTAAAATAGGCAACTGAACACTTTTCACATTCAAATAATCCATGCATTAACGTTTGGTGAACGATGAGTTTGTGATGTTGGGTAAAGATGTATTTACACTCAAAAAAAGAACATTGAAATGTCACTACACCGGCTTTCACGATTTTATTAAAGGTTGGTGAAGAGGTTATTAAACTAGTCGAACACCTTGCGGCTCGCTCAGAGCGATATGGTCTGACACCATGTTTTGAAATTTTATTTGTTAAAATTGAATACATTTTGATTTAACATTAACATTAAACTTGAAAGAATGAAAGAACAAGAAGGATGCGAGATGTTTTGTTGCACTACTTAAACAAAAATGATGTGTACTAGATGACGCAAACTAGAAAGAAAAAAACACCATTTTTGTTTAGTAGTGCATATTGCATAATTTAATTTTTTTAACATATAATGTTGTCTTGTATGTTATAATGTATATTATAAAATAAATAAAATATAAATTATTTGAAAAAACCGCGTGAAATAGTAGCTGTAGGTGACATTGCCACTATTTTAGACTAAAAAGAAAGAGAAAACGATTTAACACAAAAAATGCCCAAAAAACAACAAAAAGAAAAGATAAGGCTGTTTGAGCTAGCATATCAATTTTAATGATAATTTAATGCAGTCAATACTACAAAATAATCTAATCTCTCTGACTGAATGCATAATGCCCCTCATCCCCTTCGGGTCTGATGATGCGCCAGTGTTACAAGAATGGATTAATGTCTCAGTACTCAGTACAGTTTAATTAGTTTAACATTAGTACTTTCATCATGTTACGTATTTGTGGTTGCTTTTGTTTTTTCCTTCTCTTTTTAATGTTTTTGTGGTTTTTGTTTTATATCCAGGCAGTGTGAAAATTCGATTTCATTAGGTAAGTTATGGTTTGAACCTAATTATTTTCATAAATAAATTATTTTTATAAATCAATGCAAAAACCACCACCTTAATATTAATACAAAAAAGCCGCGCAATAATATAGTTTTGTATCGATTGTAAAGGTGGCATTATGATCGCATTATGTTATTTATTCAACTAGGGTCTGGGGGCTACCTTTGAGGAAACAAAGTACTAAATCTTGTTATTTATTTTGTTTTGTTTTATTTGTTATCAATTGTACCTTTAATGGTACTCGTTAAGGAATAAACGTGTGAATATTTTTTAGATCATAATGGACGCTGAAAGTGTAAAAACTGGACTTACCATCATCAATGAGCTTAAAGACATGATCCTATCAAATCTGACAGCTGCTGGTAAAGAGAAAGTTGGTGAAAAAATCAATACAAATCTTGATATGTTGGCTTCAATAATCAATGGAAATAGTGTATCTAATTGTAATGGTAATGCTCAAGGAAATGCTAACTATGAAGCTGAGATTTTAAAAAGGCTTAGAGCAATTGAGGGTAAACTGGATATGACACCTAAAGAAACTTTTCCTGACAAAGTGATAACACATTCAAGAGCTTCACATCGATTATTTCATGGATCTCATTTATTATCGGGAGCTAATGCTAAATTTCAAAAAATACTCAATCAATGGTATGGTGTACCTAAGCAATCTTGGCGATGTATTTTTCGTGCTCAAACACATAACTTCTCAGCTGATTCCTTTCATCGTCACTGTGATAATTTTGCTCCTACCTTTACCATCATTTTGGGACATAATGGTGACCTGTGTGGAGGCTTTACAGATATACCATGGAGCATACCTGCTGACCCAAAGGGACGTTATATTACTTCAGAGAAATCATTCCTCTTTAGTCTGATTAATCGTGAATCAACTGATCCAATTAAATTTGATGTTATTAAAAAGCGCTTTGCAATCGTTCATCATCAAAGATATGGACCAATATTTGGTGGTGGTGCTGATTTAGCTTTATCAGACAATTGTGATGCAAACATGGAAAGCTATTCCAATTTACCTCATTCGTATGATGGGGAACATGCGAATAATTACATACTCATGGGACATTATTATTTCTGTGTTAAAGATTATGAAGTTTTTACCATCACCTGACAATTTTTACTGGTTTTTACTATTTTCATTATTTGAAAATACATTAATTCATTGACTTTTCTGGTCTGGAACAGAAAATTGTTACTTCTTGATGACGCTTTATTGAAAGCATGAGATTTCCATTATAGTAATTTATTACAACTCAATCAGGGAGAGTTATTGTTAAAAATCCCTTCAATCTTGGACTTTGTAAATGTGAAAATAAATTACGAGTTAAGGAGTTTAAAGTAATCAGAAAAGTACAAAAATTTTGAAATCAGTTTACTTTGATTAAACCATGGTTAAACATTGTATTATAGAAATTAATTTAAAATTCTATTAATTATATTATTAGTTTAATTTTTGAAGTGGTGATGTATAGAAGTTCAAGTAAATACATGAATTGTATAAATTTAAAGTTTGTAAACTTCTCAGGATTCAATAATTATAAAGTGAATAATTTGGAAGTTGATACAGGAAATCTGAATGAATTAAAGCAAGTTTTGTCAACAATTTTGTCTTTTTCAAATATTTCGAGGAAGCAGCTTAAAAAACAAGATTTCGTCTCATAATGGTTCAGCTTTCTGTCAAAATGTCCAGCAAATTTTCATTACGGAATGAGAAAAGACGTCAACAATTTATCTTAAATAATACATTCAAAACCACTGATAGAGTATAATAGTTTCATTGTTAAATAAAGTGATTATGATTCCCAGTCAACTAGCACATACACGACAGAAATGCGGTTGAGGTAACTGACAAGTTAGATGGCAACATCAGTATTGTACACTTTCGTATAAAAATACAGACTTTGTAAATGACAAAATAAATAATATCTAAAAGGTCTCGATCTTTCAACTCTACCTCAATTTAACCACTGAGCTGTTAATTAATAATAACAATTCAAATGTTTTTAAAGTATTGACCAGTTATCGGTACCGACACTGTTGAGGTAGGTATCGATACTCTTGTGTAGATTAAAATGTTGTGTTTTACGCGAAAAACGCAAAGAGGATTTTTGTATCATTTCTGGTGCTGGTTACGTTGTAACGTTCGCTCTAGTTTGTATGAGCTATAAGTTTGGGTTGACTGGGTATTCAGCTTTAATTTTGAACTTGAGTAGAGTTGGTGCCTTCTTGGCCAGTGAAAAATTCATCCACAATTTTGTTAATAGCATCCAAATTTTGTGCGATTACTGTATGATGGTTTCCATTGAAGAATCGTTCGGTTCCCAACTGTGGATAAAAATAAAAGGTAAATTGATTAAATGTGTTTGTTTATTTCCATGGAACTCAAAAAAACACCAAACTTACCCTGATTCCGTTTGTGACATTTTTAAAGGTAGATAAATCATCTTTAGCTCTGATATGAACAATTTTAAATAAATGCGATTTTATTTTTGGCTTATACTTGAGAGTTAATTGTCCTTTCTGTAAAGTTAATTCATTAATTTTAACTATACTGTCTGCTTTAACTTCATCAAGACCATTGTTGAGTAAAATTGTTTTAAATTTAGCAAATCTTTCACTTCGGTTTGGACAGCTTTTCAGTTCCGAGTCAAATTGATCGACATCCAATTTGTGCATTACTCGTTTAAGAGTAGATTTTATAAATTCAACTTCTTGAGTATTTGAATCATTGCAAGCATGAGTATGTACAAGAGTAGCTGCTGCATGTTTTAATGTTTCAGGATCAGAATCAATCAAAACTAATCTGGAAACAATTGGTCCTTTCCCATTATTTGTCAAATAGCGATTTTCTAACTCGCTTGAAACAGCAAAAGCCACAAGTCCACCAAATGAATAACCAAGCATATCTATTTTATCATCGCTTTGATGTAGTTTAGTCAGTTGGTCAGCCATATAAATGGCTGCTGCTTCGAGTGAGGTAAATGGAGCTAAATCATAAGTCCAGTTGAGTCCAATAACTGGTCTTTTGACTCCATCAATCAATCCTTGCATCAAATCATAGTTACCCTCAATAGGAGGCAAATAATATACTGGCGATGTTGATTTATCAAATTGATTGTGTTCATTTAAATTGTGTGTCAGCTTTGTTGGGATTTGCAGCAATAAAAGTGGATTCAGAGGTAAATTTGAGGAATCATTGGTTTCTCCTGGACTCACACTAGCGGCTTGAGTACCATTTTTAACTTGTTTAGAGAATTCTTTGAGTTTGGATATTTTTAGAGCACGAATTTCCCGTGAATTGATTGAGATGTTAAACTGTTTCTCGAGAACTTGTTGAACTTCAATTGCCATCAGCGAGTCCATTCCAAGTTCACCTAAGGTAATGTTAGGATCAAGTGAGTTGATGTCCTTAATACCAAGAATATGGCTTATTGATTTAATTATATCTCCAGAGTCTGTTGCTAAAGATTTCTTATCAAATGAACGAACCAAACTTGATAAAACAGGAACAGGATAAGCCAATGCTCGTGAAAGAACCGAGAAACAGGAATGAATACGCTGTGCTGCAGTTCCTCGAATCGATTCAACTTTGACACCCATTTTTTCAACAACAAACCCAACATCACCAACAAAACCCCATTGAATGGCTAAACCATGAAGACCATCTTTATGACGCTCTTGACAGATTGATTCCATGTAACTATTGGCTAGGCCATAATTAGTTTGACCTGGATTACCCCGACCACAAGCAACTGATGAGAAGACGACAAAATAATCACAGTCAGGAGCAAAAGTTCGAGTCAGTTGATCCAAATTACGAGTAACTTTAACTTTAGATGAGCATACTTTCTCATACGTTTCTTCATTTTGGTCTGCCATTAAAGCATCAGACAGAACCAATGCACAGTTGAATATTCCACCAATACTACGAGATGATATTTGCTCAAATAAATGGTAACAATCATCTTGATTGGTTAAATTGTGCTCCGAGATCGTGGTTTGAACACCAAGCTGGGCAAATCTTTTTAGACAGTAGTGGTGGTAAGCAGATTTTGGACCGCTTCGTGAGTTTAAAACCAAATGACGAGCACCATTTCTAACCAGCCAACAAGCCAATTCTAAACCAAATCCTCCAAAACCCCCAACAATGATGTAAACTTTATTTGGGTGGAATTGAGGAGATTTTATTGATGTGATACCGAGAATGGGATTTGTGGATGGTGAAAATGTTTGATTATCTTGTGTAGAGATTTTCTGGTCTTTGCTGTCATTTTCTGGCTTCACTTTGATCAGTACTTTGCCAATGTGTTTACCAGTTGCCATAAAACGAAAAGCTTTCTCAACCTCATTGATTTCAAAAACTTTTCTTGGTAAAGGTCTGATTGTTCCTCTAGCAATTCCTTGTTCCATGAAGGTGTCAATTTTACGCTTTTCTTGTTCTATTAATGCCTCTTTACCATTGACCCAACCATTAGGATCAATAAATGAGTCCAATAAAATTCCATGGAAGGTTTTTCCTTGATCAAATAGGCCCAAATTTAGTTTATTGTTTTGCATTATATCGTATTTACCAATCTCAAGGAACCTTCCACCTGGAGCTAAACATCTAACACTGGCTAGAAGTTTGTCTTCAGATAATGAATTAAGAACAACATCAACACCATAACCATTTGTATGACGAAGTACATGTTCCTCGAATGAAGTACTACGAGAATGTGCAAAGCTTGTAGCATCCAAAGAAGGAAAGTGTTTCTCAAGAAACGCTCTCTTCTCTTCTGATCCGATTGTTGTAAATACTCGACAATTCATGCTCAAAGCAATATTGATAGCTGCCAAACCAACACCTCCAGTACCAGCATGAATAAGTATCGATTCACCCTCTCGAAGTTGTCCACGAATAAGAAGAGCATAAATAGCAGTGGCATAAACAACTGGAACAGTTGCAGCGTCTTCCAAACTCCAAGATGATGGAACAGGCCATGTAAAATCATTTGGCCCAAGAACCACTTTTGTCGCTAAGGCTCGATAAGGAAGCATTCCCATAACTCGATTGCCATTAGCATCAACACCAGCATACTCTAAACCAATAGGTGTTTGCATTTGAACCTGAGATCGCCAATCTGGATTAAGGTTTGAAGGCAATCTTCCAGTTGCATGCATAACATCCTTAAAATTAAGCGAGGAATAATTGATTTGCACTAATGATTGGCCTTTATTAAAATCAGCAACTGGATTAAATTGTGTCCACACAAGCGAGGAAAGATCACCCGGTGTTAGACATTGAATGTAGGCATCTTTTGCCACAGTTAAACATTTTTTATCATTTTCTGGTTTGGATGGGATTTCGAGGTGACAATAATCACCCCAACCCAATTTGTCATCAAAAACGTTGAATTTACAATCAATGGCAGCAATTTCAGCAAATGGCGACTTATTAAAATTGACAGAAGTCAAATCAATTCCTTTGGAACCAGGTCGAAGAGCAATACAGCGAAGTCTTTGCCCATTTGGCTCTAAACTTAAACACTTAATAAGACCAATAACACTTGTATCTGATTCATACTTTGAAGTTAACCAAATTAGCGAATCATCTTCAGTTTTGAGACAACTTTTCAGCTCCTCAAGCCATGAATATTCAAATGGATTAACATGAACAACTTTGTGTTTCTCAACCTTAATTGAGTCTGGTGCCTTTTTAAACATGAGTCCAGTCAATGGTAACAAATCAGAGTCGATATAACGTATGCTCATGCAGATCCATTGATTAGCCTCCATTTTCTTGACTAATTCAGTTGAATCAATCACATTTGGAATGTAATCTTTTAAAAGACTTCCCAGGAAAGGAGTCGATTTCAAGTCGGTTAATTTTGTTGATGTTTCTCTCGTTAAAATGAGAAGATTGCCATTGGGTTTCATGATTGAATAAATTTTGTCCAAACATTTAATCAACTGGTCAACAGAGCCATTTGTCAATTTGTATATAACCAAATCATTTTTACCCAATTGACTTGGTGCTTCAGATTCAATTAGATTCCATATAATCGTGTTAACTGTACCTGAAAGTTTATCAGCAGTTTCTTGATCAACAGGACTTGATCGAACCAAATTGTAGGTAAGTTTCATTGAACCTAATGATTGTGCATCGACAAACGATCTAACAGAGTCAACTAGGAACCCTTGAGAATCATTAATTTCAACAACACTCAATTTAGAGCAAGGATCACCGGCATAACACTCATGAGCAGCTGCAGTAACAACAAATGGACGCAAAAATCGCTGGTTACTATGAAGAATAGCATTACTACCAATTAATAAATCATTTGGCAATGCTTTTGTGATCTCAGTTGATGGCGATTCTCCTCTAATCAAAGAGAGTAGATAATTAGCAAATGAATGCTGATCTAGTTGAAGATCGACTGTATTTTGAAGAGATTCAATTTCGTTTTCTTTTACTGATCCAAGTCCAAGATATTTTTGTTTCAAGACAGCAATAAGTCCATAAATTAAAGTGGAGTATCTTTCAATTGATTTCTGAGTCATTTCATCAACAGCTGAAGTCTCATTAAATGGAATAAAATCGTACGACTCAAGAGAAACTGATTGGTTTCGTCTATTGGTATCGGAAGCAAATAAACCCTTGACCCAAAGTCCATTAGTAGACAAGGTTTGAGTGATTGGATCATGAGTAACAGTGAACTCAGGACAAAGAGTCTCTGTTTTCTTGTTTGAATCTTCAGATTCAGACTTTTGTACCTCGTTAGGTTGGTGACTTTTATTGAAGCAATTAATAGTCTCCATGATAGCAGTTGGATCGCAAACTAAAGATTCAAAGCCAGTAGGAATATACAAATCACGGTTGTGTTGATTTGAAAGTAAAATTAACTGCAAGGCTGAATCAGTGAATGTTATCCAGGTTTTAAGAAACCGAAAAGTTGAATCGTGAGTTCGCTCCACAATGGATGCAGCTTTAAGCTGAGTATTGGTTGGTTCACACCATTTTACAGTTCCTTTGAGTCCAAATGAAGAAGCAGAGTTTAAACATCTGAAACTGGGCCCATAATCGTAACCTCTAACTCTGAGCTCTTTGTAAATATCTTGTTCACCAAGCATAACCTCATTGTCAGAGTTTATCTCGAGCTGGGATAATTTTGAAAATGAATCTTTTACATCTTCTAAGTTAGGATGAGCATACACTTTTCCAGTAGCAACAACTGTACCACTTTCAATAATTGCAAAGGTTCCATTGTAAGGTAAGTATTGGACAGTAAATTTAACTTCCTTTTCGGGTAAAACGGTAGCTCTGATTAATTTAATGTCACGAAATTCAACTGGAAATCGAGTTACTTGGATTTGATGAAATTTGGCTGCAACATGCCAGGCACCCATTAAGAGACCAGTTGCTGGATAAAGGATTCGTCCGTCAATCTTGTGATCAGAAAGATACCAATCTTCTGCATTTGCTAGGTTAACCTTAAAATTAACGCTTGTTGATGCTCGGAATGGATTGAAATATTCGGGAAATTTGAACACTTTCCAGTCATTTGAATGGTCAAATTTAATTAACGAGTGTAATGATAATGTATCAACGGGAACTGGATAATTTACTGGTTGATATAGATTTTCAAGACAATAGTTGAGGCCTTCCTTTGAATAGAGTTGACCCAAGCATGAAAATAAACTCTGTCCAGAGATAACTCCTCTTGAAATGTCTGATAAATTGTATTGAGAGAATTGATTCAATGCAAGTTCATTGTTTATCTTTGAACATTTAAATGGCTTATTATCCATATTGAGAAGAATGACTGAAGTTTTATCTTCATCCTTTAAAATTTCCATCGTCTTGATATAATTGTCAGGATAAAGAATCTGCTTTATTAGATAGTTCTTAAATGAAACTAAAGATCCATTGCTTCCCGGGTTGAGGAGGAAATTTGTTGATCCAGTAAAATGATGAGAGTCATTTGCATCAACACAATCAGTTGATTGGACAGGATATTTGAAAGGAATATTTGACAATTTCAATGAAATTGTTAGATCAGCCAATTCCGAAAACGGTCCTGAAATGAAACAGGATTTGTCCGATTCCTTTATGGAGCGGATTGCTGGTGAACACAATGATTTGATTTGATCCCAAGATGATTGAACCTCTAAAACTGGACTGACAATTGTTTGATCAGCAGTTTGTATAAAATGTCCAAACCAATAAGCGATAAGGATTACTTTTTGTTCACTTAATGAGTTTTTCAAATAAAGATTTACCAAGGATCCAATCGAGCGAGTTAAAACACCTTCAATCGGCAGTTTGATCGATTCTAACAAATTAATCATTCCCAGTTGAATAGCAATTGAAGTAACAATTGATTCCAAAGGATTTGTGATTCTTTGCTCTCTATAAACTAAAGCCGATAGATTAACTTTGAAGGGTTGCAAGTATGATGATAAACGGTCAATGGTTTGTGAAAAAACTGGTAAATTTCTGAACGAAGAGTCGATGTTCATTAAATTATTTGATGCAGTCAGGTAGACCTTTTTATTCTGGGTTGAATCAAAATTATCTCCAAGGAAATGAGTAAACTTGTAACGTCCGACTTCACCTTCAACCAGAGTATAACCACGGACAGGCATTCGTCGGGTTTCTGAGTATTGATTGAATAAACCAAGAAAAGGTTTAGTTAAAAGTCGCTGAGATTTTTCAAGGAAATTTTGTATGAAATGAACACCATCATTTGAACGACCGGCAATGTTGATTAATCGAGGTAATCCTGGTAATGTTATGGCATAATCATCGGGTGAAGACTTTTTATTATGACCTTTCAGAATGACATGAACATTTGCACCACCAAAGCCGAAACAATTGAGTGAAATAATTTCTCCTTCAAATGGTGTGGTTGAGTTAACAGGAACTATTGTTTCATTCATCAAACCTTCAATTCGTGGATTAGGCTTGGAAAAGTGTAAATTACCAGGAATTAAACCTTTCTGGAAAATACAATTGGCTTTAATTGTTGCACAAAGGCCTGAAGCTGCTTCTGAGTGACCCATGTTTGACTTTAAACAACCAATCATTAAAGGCTTTGATTTATCTCGATTGATACAAAAGACATCATGAATCGCTTTCATTTCAACTGGATCACCGGCTTGAGTACCAGTTGTATGAGCTTCAACGTATGATACTTTAGTTGGGTCCAGTCCAACCTCAGTGTAAGTTTCATACATCAATTGTCGTTGAAGATTAACCGATGGAAATGATATGCCTTGATCTTTATAACCATCAGTGTTACTGCGACAGTTAACAATGGTTGAGTATATGCGCTTGGCATCGGCTGATTTTTGCAGTAAAATGCAGCAAACACCTTCTGACCTTCCATATCCATCGGCAGATTCATCGAGACATTTTGATCGGCCATATCTGGAGACCATTTGAAGATCACGAAATTGAAGGGTAACAACTGGAACCAAGCAAATGTTGTAACCAGCAACCAAAGCTTTATCACACAGGCCTGATTTAATTGCTGTGAAGGCTTCATTGAGAGCTGCAAAACTTGATCCACAGGCTGTATCGAAATGGCAAATCGGTCCTTTGAGGTCATAAATGTAGGGAATCAATGTTGTATAGATTTGTCTGTAGTTGGGAACATCCAATGGTTCCTCACCCCAGGCCATATCAGTTTCTTGGAAAGATGAACCATAAAAGAAACCAGTGTTTGTCCCTCTCAAAGAGTCAACGTCCAGACCTAAAGTCAAAAAGGAGTTGAAACATTTACTTTAATATTTAATTAAGGGTTGATTGTGCAAATTTTAATCTAAAACATTGACCGTCAATATGAATACAGTAAAATAGTCAACAATGTAACAACTCAGGGTTGCCTCAACACTTTCCACCCCAAAAAAACATCTATGGTGCCAACAATGTTTACATTTTATCAAAAGATTAATCGTTTTAAATGGTAAATTATAATTTCTTCATTTTACCTTCTTACAATCATGATAAACAAATGTATTCAATAACCTCCATTGAATATCCTTGATACTTCACAGCTTGGCCTTTTAATATTAAAATGATTGCTTTCTCTTCCTTCCTTTCAACTTCAAGGATTAATTACAATCTTCTAGTTTGCAAGTGTAAGAGATATTTAAAGCAGTTAATCAGTTAATCATCCTTTTTATACCCAAAATAAACAATTATACAAAACTATCTTCAAAAGCCTGGAGCTCAAACTGACCATTTTATAATGCAACTGTAAAGTGTTTCACATCAACGAGGTTAACTCGTTTCTATCAAGCTTTTGTTTCTAAATCACAATCAAGGTGAAAGATTCCCTTGCCATTTCTGATTTAGCATATCAACTCATCAATTAGTGGACTCGACTTGATTTTCAATCATGTTTCAATCAATCTAATTTGACATCCCAATCAAAATCTCATTTGCTTGCATCAATGGGTTCATTAATTAAATGATAACTTATAATCAAATAATCAACAGGGACAATTGAATTTGATTAAAGCAGTTTAATCCTGTATTCAAAAGATTGACCATATTGATCAGAATTGAATAAATTAATAACTAAAGCTCATAGCTCATCTTTAAGTGCTGCGTTTAATCTCAGTTGATTATTTAAATTGATGAAGACTGACCCAAGTCTATAATAATTGATTATAAATGGTAATTGGGGCTGCAAAAAAATTAATTGAATATCGTTAGATAATCAAGCAAATCAGTTGAACAGTTTTTTGTTTTCATATTATTAAACGGCTATAAAGTTGATCAAAATTGAAACAAATCAATATTCAAACATTTAATAATGAAAGCAAGGTTGATTGATAGCGACACGTTATGAGAATGAAATATTCATTAAACAATCAAAGGCTTATAATCACCAATTTGGTTGAATTGGTTTTGTGTTGATGATCAATAGCTTTGTTTTTTTTCTAGTTCAATTTAGTGATTGTATTTTAAATTATTGGTTAATTGAACATTAAGATTCACTGTGATTAAGAGACTAACCTGAATCAATAATGGCTTCATATGAGACTTCAAGTAACTTTCGCAATTGTGGATCCAAAAGGTCAGCTTGATGATCAGAGATTTGAAAAAGTTTGGCATCAAATTTGTTTAGGTTACCAATTTGACCGCTTTGGTAAGGAAAATCGTTGCTTCCTAAAAATCAATACAATAAGTGAATATTAAAAGATAAGTCCAAGAAGGATATTTCAGGGTTAGGAGTTTTGATCAACAATCAAATTAACAGTTAGGTCTATCTTTTGACGCTTGATATATCATGAGTTTTTACGCATCATAGAGCTCGATACAGGGCTAATCAACTGAATAGACTTTGGTTAGTAATTAAGATCCATTGGATGATGATTATTAAAGTAAGGATTAGATGCAAACCCTCTCATTAGGAATGCAGTTGAATGCTAAGTCCTCATAAGTGTAAATCAAAAGCAATTTCAATAAAATCGGTTACAATATTTGACTGCTAATAAATTACAAAGACGTTAATTGTCAGCATTAATGAAGGTGTAAACTGGTTAATTGGTTAATTTATGGCTATAATTCATAATTTAATTGCAATTTGCGTTTTGATAAATGCTAGTTTAGATTGTAATTTAAGTGCGATGTAAATGTCTGAGAAAAGACACTTCAAGTCGGAAAAATTAACACGAAAACCTAATTTGTTTCTCGTTTCTTTAACTTATCAATTTATGCGAGATTTGAGTAGCGTTTTTGGTTAAGTGATCAAAGAAAGTGTTAAAGATAGATTAATTGAAAGGTATTTACCTGCAGGGAAACGCTCATTTCCACCGCTCATCATATCAGTCGAGTTGAACAGATTGTCTAAAAATTGGTCAACTGACTCGGATTTTGGAAACCGTCCAGAGATTCCAGAGATGACCACATCATCTTTGACTCTCCATTTACGACGGATAAAGTTATCGTTGAATTGCACATCCATGATTACCAATATACGGTTGAACGCTACAACCAATGGTAATACTAGGTACACTTAAGATAATAGCACCACTCAATAGTAAAGTTGATTAAACAAAGTTGGGAAACAATTTGAATGGTTGATAATTCAATCGTTTATTGGATTATCCATTTGACGATGGGATTGATGAAGATGCTACTGATTCCAGACACAGAAATAATGTGATAAAAGATGAAGATGATTGAAGATACTGAGGGTGAGTGAGAAGAAGCATAATGATAAAAAGATGACTGTGAATGAGTTGTTTAGCTCCCAAGGCATTCATCCGTTTGGTGTATACTGTTAATTAAAAAGTTAAGCTAATATTTTTAATCGCTCCGCCTCGGAATCTCCTTCTATCTTTCCTTCACGGCCAACTTTCACTAGGCTATTAATTTGCAATTTCATCTATCATTTAGCGATTCCCAATAATCTAGAATCTAGATCAGCTAATCCATTATCTGATCCAGTAAAAATCCTGATCTGATACAAGACAATAGACGATTCAAATTTTCGCTCCCTCACTGGCTAGCCATATGATAAACCATTTAATGCGCCTTAATCTTGAGCTAGCAAAAAATTTCTTATTTTTTACGTTGACTTTTTATACTTAATTATTGAAACTTCATTGCCACGACTTTTATTTTAATGATTGTTCACCTGATACATTGTACAATTATTGACCATTAAAAGGATATTGATTCGTTTCATGATTGATTTGCCCTTCCAAATATTGGGTAAGTAAATTCAAGAAAAAAGCTATCTTATTGCCTATGAACATTCATTGTTGTCGACAAATCTTTAACCTTTTTTTTAAGGTTTTTTATGCTTCAATTTTCTAATTCTTCTTTCTCTATTTCAATAACTAGGAACACGATATAATCTATTGCCGCAGGGTGAACCTGAATTTGGATGAGAATCTGGTTCCATCTTGTCCTTCTTCCAGTGCTTCTTCTAGTCATTCTTTTTTTCTGAAACTTTTACTTGCTGGGGTTTTCCACTCTTCTCTGTTTACATGAGCATATTGCAAGTTATTCATTCCAGCCATTGACGCTCAATATTAGTATCATCATCATCATCAGCATCATCATCATGCTCATCAATATCAAAATCATGTTTTTCTTCTCAAATAATATTACGAGTTCTTCTTCTTTTTTCCATCAAAGTCAATGAAACTAACCTTTTTCAAACAACAATTCAGTAAACAACAACAACAACCGCACAAACTACTCTATCAACTTTTCATAGTAAATGTTGAAATAATTCAATTCAACATTACCTTGTGTATTTATTAATACTTTTTGTTTATTAGTGTAACTTGCATATTAAACAAAATTGGTTAATTTTCATTTATTTTTTTTTTGTTATTCTTCTTCTTCATTTCTGCATTCATCTTATTACCTGAACATAGTCAAGGTGATAACAATATGAAGGTTATCATTTAGATAAACGTGCTCAATTAAACCCGGAATCATATTATTACTATTTTCATTTTTCATACCTTCTAAACAAGTAATTAATATGTTAAAAAAATGAATTGTTCAAGTTTTACAAGAACAATTCAATCTCCCAACTCATTTGGTGTTTAATAATTGATTAGCTTAATAACTTAATCAATGAGCAGTGAAATATTAAGAGTCAACCATTTTTAATGACTACCTAGTAGTAAATCAAAGGTAACCACTGGACTGATAATAATTGTCACCTCAGAAATCAAATAACATTTACAATGATCTTGGTTAATCAATGACTCTCTGAAAATAACCAGAAAATAACCAGAAAAGCTCTTGAAACAGTATCATTGACATCATAAGCATGAGTTTATAATTTAAAACAAGATTCAGGTATAACTGAGTTTAGTCAACAATTTAACCTTGATTGAAATAGATTACGATTTTGTTTTGTTTTATTTTGGGAAAAAACTCAGAAACGGTAACTTTCCTGAAAATATCCTTAATAGAGCATTAATTAATCACCAGCAATTGAATGGATGTGGAAAAATTTGAAATAAATTTACCAACTTTTAGCTCAAAATGAAAATGAAATTCACTGTCCTGAGGCAATTTGGATGCATACTTGATCAATGTTAACGATGACCATTTTTAAATTTCAATGGAAATCTTATTGTAATTGTAAAATTAACTTGATTGACTTCAATTTAAGGTGAATCCGATAAAAACTTTTATTTAGATTTTTTTTTAATCTCAATGAAAATTTTTTGATTAGATTAAAAGTATTTATATCTAAATGAAAATAAATTTTCGTGAAAATAGCTTGAAAGCTATTTACAAAGCTTTCAAGCAAACAGCTGATTAAGCTTAGTTGAAGCTAGTCTTCAAGTCTTCAGCGCTAAAATTGTATTTTACTGTTTTTTATTATTTTTTTGATTTTTTTCGTTAAGTTTTTTTATTTTGTTTATTTTTACTATGCAACCTGTAAGAATTACTGTCCAGGAACTTGATATTAGCTTCAAAGAAGCTGAAAATCTTTTCAATTCTTCTGCCAATATTGATCAATTTGATCAGGCAAACCGCTTACTTTTTGGCGAGTTTTTAAATGTTTATTGTGATCGCTTCTCGAATTATGTTCGCTTTAAAAAAACCTTACAATTTCGTGGCCTCGCTTATAGTGTTTCCAAGGAGGAAGTTATATTTAAAAATGAGAAAATCTCTGCTTCCGCAGCAGCTATCAAATATAAAGAGGCTCTCAACATGACATCATCAATCCTGATTCGTGAAATATTATCTAAAGATAAATTTGTTCATATGGTAAGTGTTTTTGTGTGTTAAGATTCTAGCTTTCTAATGTCTTCGGCTTCGAAGCTATTAGAAAGCTAGAAAATACTCAGAACAATAATATATTCGGCCTCGAAAACATTATTGCCCTGATCTTGTTTCTTTCAATCCTCAAATTGTTTATCGAGTTGGAGGTTAATATATTCAGCTATGAGTACATTATTGTTCCTTCTCAATTGTTTCAATTTGAGAATTGTCTTGACAAATCAGAACAATAATATATTCGGAATCGAAAACATTATTGCCCTGATCTCAATCATGTTTACTAGTAATAAACTCTCTCTAATGTTTATTTTTTTCACAGCCAAGGTATCTCATTGGTTTGCCAAACTATCGTGGTCACTGCTTTTTTGTCCCAGTTTTTGTTTATTTATTCAATAATTATTCATTTGTAAATGCCTTATATTCTGGTTTCTATATGGCCAACCAATATATCCAAGGCTCCCAATTAACCCGACCTGAAGCAACCAACAATAGATTTTCAATCTATGAAGGCCCTTTCCTTTGGACAAGGATAGTGAAGCGTTTTTTACATGCTTATAAAAAAGCAAGCTTAGGAGGCGATTTGAAAATTTTAAATAGGCCAATGGCTCTCAACAATGAAGATCCACAAATTTATTCTGAGATGTTGAGAAATTATAGATCTGACACTAACTACCGATCAGATCTGAGACTAGACAGAACCTTATTAAAAATTGTTCTAGAACTTGCTGACTTTGAATCCAAAGATTTTGAAACTCCAGGTAATTTAAAATTTTATTGTTCTATTTTTACTATTCAATATTTTTTCTAACTTTACTTTACTTTGTGCTCTTCTCTTCAATTTTTAGGAGGACTCGTAACTAAACTTTATCGCTGTATCATTACAAAACTCGACTACGAATATGTTGAAATTGGTGCTATCTCTCCATTCAATAAAGTATTTTTCACGAAAGTAAAATTTGATTATGTCTGTTATGGCAATCACTTATCATCATTAGTTCCTGGTATACCAGCTCAGCGCAAAAAAAGTCTAAGCTTACCCTGTATTCGGGTTCCAAACCAACATAAAGTTTTTACTACTCTTCAAGAGTTTATCAACGACACTGGGAAATTGATTCTTTTTCAAGAGGATATTTGTAAACAATATAAACAGAGTAAGTCTTTGTGCCTCATTGACTCGCAATTTACCTTGGGATTTCAAGGGAAATTGAGAGTCAATTGGCAAGTAACATTCTTGTTTGTCAAGTGTCCATTTGACTCGTAATTTACCTTGGGATTTCAAGGGAAATTGAGAGTCAATTGGCAAGTAACATTCTTGTTGACCAAAAAATCATTTGACTCGTAATTTACCTTGGGAATTCAAGGGAAATTAAGAGTCAAAAGACTATGAAAAAATTGATTTTGCAACTGTCTAAGGATTCTTTTCATTTCTTTTCCAGGCTTATTTTGCAATTCTAAAATGGAACAAATCAGCAATGTGGTGTTTGAACAATTGCCTGAAATTTTAGTTATTGATGTCATTAAGCAACCAAATCAAGGAAAACGTACTTTACATAATCTTGAATTTCCAGAATCCATCCAACTAGGCTCAAAGATTTACAAGAAAGTAGCTTATAGCGTTAATTTTGAATGTTGGGCGGATAAAACCACGAAAATACTGAAATCAATTAGAATGACTGAGCCTGATGATGATGATGTTTCTGTGGGTTGGCATATAATGCTTCAAATTTTAACAGACATGGGCTACATGGAGGTCAATAATCATCAAGTTTTTACTGTTGATAGTCATAGAACTATGTCAAGGCCTTACAATATGATTTTTTATATTGATGAAAAAATACCAAACTACATTCCAAAGGTAGGAAACTATTTTTTGGATGAAAACAATTTCATCCAAAATGTTTCCAACTCTGGAGTCATTTTCCAAGCCCGAGATTGGGAACTTTAAATTTTGTAACTTCTTCATTTTTGAAAAACATTTTCTAGTCTAAACTTCAATCTTGTTCAATTTTACATTTACATACTGTGATACAATCAAAGTTAATTTTGTGCCATTCTCTTTCACAAATTTGTTAATAAATTTCAACATGAATATCGTTAATATTATAACGCAAGTTCAAAATATAAATAATGTTGCCTCGAGTCTTTTTTCTTCTGCTGTGATTCAACAAAATTCGTTGACCGATAGTGCGATTGTTTTTGCAAATCATAAAAAGGTAATATGATTTCTCAGTTTTTGATGAATTTGACGTATAAACATTGTAATTACCTTCGGATTCGAAGGCAATTACAAGGTTTATACTCGATGCGGTGAATTATATCATGAAAATATGAATTACATTCGGCTTCGAAAGCAATTCATAGTTTCAGACAAATATCAAACATTGTGAATAATTGAGATCAAATTTATTTTAAGATCCCGAGAGAGGTATGTCGATCTAGATCGGAAAGGTTTCTTATAATGGCTGATCAAATGGACAATGAACAAGTATTTATCAAACGATATAGATTGAACCATGCTGAGTTTTTCTGGCTTGTTGACCAGTTTCCTCCACTCCAAAGATCAAATTGGGATTTACGCTTACAAACAATGATTTTTTTGGATTGGATAGCATCAAAAATTCATATATTACAGTTAGCGGACAAGTATGAAATGCCGAAATCCACCGTTCATGATTCAATTAAACGAATAATGACAAATGTATTAGCCTTGAAGAAAAGGATTATAAAATTACCGACTGAAGAAGCGGAGCTCAGAGAAATATGTGCCGGGTTTTATCAAAGAGCTAGCAATGAAAAATTTTTCAAGAACGTAGTTGGTGCAATTGACGGCTCATTAGTACAACTTTGCGTTCCTGAAGACCAACAAGAAGCCTATTTCGACAGACATCTAAATAAATCAATGAACTTAACATGCATTTGTGACCACAATATGATCATCAGATTCTTAATTGTTGGGAAAACTGGAGCTTGCCATGACATGAACGTTTTGAAATCTTCAAACCTTTACAAACTCAAGTTATTTCCACCAAAAGGCTACATACTATTAGGAGATTCTGCTTATCAGAATACTTTGGAACCAATATCAATCATTGCTCCTTACAAAAAGACTGATGGACAGCAATTACTAGATGATTATAAAATCTCATTCAATACAAAACATTCTGTCGTGCGTTCAACAATAGAGAGAGCTTATGGAAATATAAAAACCAAGTGGCGAAGGATTCATCAAAATATTGTTGAATCCAAGGTAAAAATAGCTCCTGATATTATCGCCTGTGCTTGTATTTTAAATAATTTGACTCTTGGAAATTTTCATTGTAAGGATCAAACTTTCAAAGATGCGCCAATTGTCGATACCAATATAACTTTTCAAAATGCAAATGACTACAGAGAAAGTATTGCTTTGCTCTATGCTAATCGATAGAAACTCTGTTTATTGAACCGACTTGACTTTATTTAAAATAAAATGAAATAACTTTGTTCAATTCAAACTCTTTAATGATACTTTTAATGTTACAAAGCAATTGAATCTTCATTGAAAGTTGCCATCGGCTTGATTCCAAGTTTATGTCAGCTTTCAATGAATTTATATAATGTATTTGATAGTTAAAAGACTCACCATCGACTCTAATCCGAGTTTATAGTGATTCTTTAACTTAATTTGAGCCTGATGAAAGATGCTTCATCAAAAATTCATGAAAAGCCACTGTACTTTGAGTGAAATTATGAATGTCGTCTCCAATTCTTGATAAATTTTTCTGCCCATCCATGATAAGTTCGCGATATGTTGGAGGTCTTTTTCTTGCTCTCACTGTCAAAAAGTTAGATATCTGAGATAAAGATTCACTTGATCCGCTGAAAGTTGATTGAGTTGGGAAGGGTTGCTCAGTATTGTCTTGTTGCTCAGTTTCAGATGAGGGGAATATATCTGAAGGGTCATTATCACTTTGTGGGCTTGTTTCATTTTCTTGTAAATTAGCATCTAATTGATCTGAAACATTCACTGAGTTGGTACAAAGATCAGAATCACACCATTCATCACCGGGAAAATAGTAAGGATTATCTTTGTTATGATTTGCTGCATCACTTTGCTCTCCAGCTAATACACTCGTTTCACTTGGCGTTTGGTCATCAGCTGAGGTGTCAATTATTTTTGGTGGTTTGTATTTGTGACTAAGCAAAATAGATTCTTGGATCAAGTTTGATAGTTTAGTAACTTTGCTACCAAAAAGAGGATCTCCTGCAATTCCTGTTTGTGGTTTTTTGAATTTAACAGGAACTCCTTTTAGTCTGAGATAATTATATCTTGTTCTTGCAACTTCCCACTTGATATCCCATCCAGCTTTCTTCACTAATTTTAACCAAGAATCAGAACAATGATAATCTTTAACGAATATACTGTCCATAGACTTTCTCAAGTCAAAAAGTTTAATACAATTTTCAATATCCCCTGTTGGATTGAATTAGATCTAATTAGTTCGAACTGATATAACATTGGAAGATTAACAATACCTTCAAGGCCGAAGGCATTGTTAGTCTTTTAATAAAGAACAGTCTTGAGCTGTTAATTAGCACCGAATCCGGTGACAATTAACAGCTCAAGACCACACCAATACTTATACTCACAGTTAAACGATTTCTTCTTCCTTCGCTTTTTTTTCGGTTCCAAGTCTATTATGACAGTTTCAGCACTTGAGGAATCATCAATTTCGGGCGATTGATCACCCATTTTAACCTCACAAATGGAAAAATTAACGTAATCACCAAAATTAACAAAAAACTAACCAGTAAATTAATCACACTAACTTTAACCCAAACCTGACCACGTTTTCTTAATGAATGAATGCGCAAGTCATTCATGTGAGTGAAAAATTGAGTTCGGAAAAGTTAAAAACTGTGACGTCTCATATACGTCACACTTTTATGCAGTCTTATCTTTTTTATTGACATTTATCTCATTTCATCTAAATAAAAGTTTTTATCGGATTCACCTTTAATCATATTTCACTGTTGAGAGATTCATTTGTTTTGAATGAATTCATTTCAACAGCAGACTGTTTGTTAAGACATCAACTTAATCTTTTTTGTTTAATCAAGGCTGTTAATTAGAGGTGTCTTGCTTTGTTTGTTCAAGCTAAATTAATTTTCATGGAAACAAACAATTAACTCTTGACTTTGATAACAGTCTCACGTGAATTGTAACAAGGTATAATCGTAGTTAACAATGAAAGATGAATCAAGTTTAACAAAGGTTGTCACTAATAAACACATCAAATTGTCATTGTATTTAAGTGGACAATTTTCTTGAGTTAATTGTGGTCACATTTATATTCATATGAATAAAAACTTAATTCATCATTCATTCAATAAAATATTTAAACATTTGTTAAGTTGACTATTTTATTAATATTTTATTAATATAAATTAAGAAATATGAAATTTATATTTTAGGTTTTTTGCAATTATAAGAAGTGATGCGAAATCAACAAATCTTTTAAAGCTTTGAAGTATGAAGAGTATTATGAAGAGCTACATTACAATAAATACAGAATAAACTACAAAAATATTATATATTGAAAAAATGTATCATGTTGATTAAGATTGAATGATTCATAAACATTCATCTTCAGTCCTCATCTGATAAGTTAGTCTATGAAATGATTCCTTTTCTAGCAGAAAATTTGAATCCAATGAACCCACCAGCAAACGCCATTAAACAGACTATTGTCCCTAATCCAATTGCTATCTTCAAATTATTTGATTTAGTTGATGATTCAGATGGCATTATTAATGCAGATGGCTGTGGATCAGTTTTGCTTTTTCCTGTGATCTTATTGTGATTTATGTAAATTGAACAAATTTTTTTGGTGTCTTTTGTTTCTTCAAATAGTCCAGGTTGGTTGGCATTGCTTGGTTTCACGTTGGTCAATGAACAACTGGTCAATGAAACACTGCTATCGGAAACTTGATTATAGTCAATAGATTGACAAAACTCGAGAGTAAAACAATTAGGATCTGAATTGCATCTGGAAGCACAGTGTTCTAGTGATAAATGGTCAAAGGTTCCAAGAATTGATTCTTTCATGTTATCTTTCAATGCAAGTCCAACTTTATGTTCATAATCAAGTTCAGATTTTTCTGTAAAAGTAATAAGATTGAATAATTAGTAAATATTTACCAGATTTAAAATGAATGTTAGATCAAAGTCAAGGTTCTTACTTGAATAATGGGAACATCCATATTCAGCCGCCTTCCAGTTTGTTGCATTTATTTGATGAACTTTATCAATTTCAATGTGATTAACATGTAAGAAGCAGACAGATTCATTTCTGGAAGCATTTGAAAAAATACAATGAAAATTCATTAGAATCATTCGTATTGACAATAATATTGCGACAACTTTACGAGTATCATTATCAATAATATCATACTCTATGCATTTTGAACTAGCTCTTATTTTGAGTTTTTCAAGTACAGTAGTGGTTAGGGTTAAGTTAACAAATGGGGAGATTTTTTTCATAGTCACCATCTAACAATAAATTAAAGTACCTTTAAGATCGAATTTAATTTTGTCCATTTCTCTATTGTCTAGTTTCTCTGAAAACTAATTATTACCGAGATGGCGACACCTGAAAATTAACTTAACTGGACTCCACGTGTTCTTCACCGTCTTAATTTAATTTAATTTAATTTAATTAATTTTAGTTTTTTTTATTTATATTTTGTGTTTTAAATTGTTTTTTAATACTCTGTGCACCCGGTGATTCCATCAAATAGTTTTGGTTTCATTTATTTGTGATGAAAACAATTTAATCAAAATTTGTACGAAAAAACATTGTCTAAAATATTTTTGTTCTTACATTCTGTTAATCATCTACAGTAAAACCTCTCAAAGGTTGTACTCCCAAAGGTTGTGAGCGGTCCTGCCCCTAGCGATATTGTTTGTGCAACTCTTTGAAATATTGCATTGTAAAAGCGGGGTTAAACGTCAAGTCCGCTAGATGGGGGAGTTCAGTTTCTCACAACCTTTGAGAGGTTTTACTGTATATTTTACCTTTGGTGAATCTTTATTAATATTAAATACTAAATTTCTTCATTTTCTGTTGAATTGAATTTAATATCAGGCAACTAATCTCACTGCTTACACACCGAGTAAAGGTCTTGTTACCTGCTTATCTTGTTCATTTTCATTATTATTCATTTTTGCAATTTGTTTTGTAAATTTACGTCTGTAATTTCTATTGTTGTACCAAAAAATCTGTAAACTGTTTTCTCCTTTGTGATGGTCGAACATACCATCTAGCGGCGCATCCACATGCGTTCGCGGGTTACTTTCTATTTACTGAGAGTAGCCGTTTGGGAGAGCGGTATCCCTATTCCCGTAATTGGGTGAAATTTCAATAAACTCTGGCCCTGTTTTGTTAACTTAACCCTAACCACTACTGTAGTGCAATATAACTTATCGTTTTTGAAATATAATATTAATAAACTAATGAAATGCAAGAGCTTTCACCATTACATATTCTGTATGTGGATAGATCAGTGCAATATTCAGTCTTACTATGCAATAAAGATTGTTTATGACCTTTCTCATTAGTTATGATGATTCAAATGATTTAGTTCCAATCCATGAAACTTATCTCAATTGTACTTTTAAATAATTCAAGAGTAGCCTGTGCGTTAACTTAAGCGTATTACCAATATTTAAATTTGCAGTTCATACTTGACTAGTAGACAGTTCATAGTAGACTCTCAAGACTTACAGCATTTCTCTGTATCTCATGTATTTGTTTTAAAGTTTAAAGTTTTGAAGAGATTTTAAATTAACTTTTTATGATTTTCAGTCAAGTTGATAATTCATATAAGGTATTACGATAAGTTTACCTTTGATAACTGTCTCGGCAATAATCAAATGATTCACAATTGAAATCATTTGATTGAGCACATGTTTTAGCGCAATCACCAATCTGTACATTTGTTATGGTTGAGACAGCATCCAGAACTAGACTTTTGCCAGGATACTCATGGAATAGATTCATAAATGACTCTAGAGTGAAATTGAAGAACAAAGTTAATATGCGAAATAAAAATTAATGTGACAATAGATTTACTTTGATAGATGCTACATCCATCTGCATGACTCGTTTTGTCGTCGAGTTTGTCTTTCAATGAACTCGATGTTTCTCCACTCAGAATACATTCCTTATTCTGGTCAACACAATATGAAAGTGTATTACAATCATCATCATTGACACAAGCCATGAAACAATCCTGAAGAGTACTTTTCTCGATCTTGAATTGTGCTTCATTGAAATGACGATTAGTGCTTAACATCGGAAAATCTTCAGCTCGTAAAGGAGTTGACCCACTTGTATGTGATTCCTGGGAAATATCCCCAATCTCTTCAGGTCCATTCACAACGAACAAATCTTCAATTGTTAGTCCAGATATGTCTAGAACAAATTCCCCTGATGAGATTTTATTCCTTATCTGTTGCAACACATGTTCCATTGTCGACAAATAATTTTTACTGACCAATGGAGTGACCTCCGTTATTGATCTGGTATAGTAAGTGCATCCTTGTTTGTATTCTTTTTCTGCCCATTTATAATGATCTGTAAAAATTGAACAATCGTAATCGTCACAATAACTGAAATCATTGCAGTCGGGATTTGCACTGCAAAGTTGTTCACAGTCCTCGACTTTAGATCTTTGCACAATGTTTGAAGGATTCATAACAGTATATTGACTCGAACGACTATAAGCTTCAATGAAATGTACACGATCATAAAGCTTAACAGTAATATAAACATTAGAATCAACTTGTTGTGTATGAATTTCACCAATGCGGGTTATTGGAATGAATGAAGTTAAGTATGTTTCTGTTGTTTCTTTGATTTGTTCAAGATTGTATTCACTCGTCCAAGGATTTGAAATGAAAAGTTGAAACCAAGTATAGCTTTCAGGTTCTTCATAACAGCCTGAAACATCGAATCGGTCTTCATAATAAATGTAACCATCTTCATAATTAACTATGGTTACTTCAATTTGAGTTGGGGAACCACTGGAATCATAATAAGAACTTCTTCGATCTGGAGTGAATATGACTTTACTTGGAACAGTATTACTGGTGTTCTGTGTATAATAATAGTCGACAATAGCATCCACTCTAAGAAGTGAAGAAGAAGAGAAGAAGTTCGCAGCTCTGTATTCTTCCACTCGCAATGATCCCAAAGGAATTTCACCAATGAAAGTTGGTGCATGATCTTGAGTTGGTTTCATTACAAGATAATACAATAGATTAAAACCACGATCTTGCTGGAAAGGCCAACGAGTGATTAGTGTAACATCAGACGAATAATCCGATGTTAAATAATTGCATCGACCAGTGTGTTCATCAACTTCGAATCGTCCTAAAGGAGGTAGCATTTCAATGGAACGAACGAAATCAGCTCCTTCTTGAATTTCGTATGAAATAACATCGCCTCGTTTCATTACACGAGCAGTTGATTTAATAGGGTCACTATCAGAATATGTTAGTACCGCTTCCATGTCCATAGTAAACTCTTTAACTTTACTGAAATCTGGTAATGGAGTGGATGCACGAGTACCTTTGCGAGCACATCCATAACCCAATGGATATGGAATGGCATCAGTTGATGATATGACCAACGGTTCGAACATGTAAAAGTTATAAACATATTTTGACTTGGAATCAACTTGATTTTTGACTGTTTGAGTTTCATTTACTGAAATGACTTCCTGAGTTTCAATCCATTCAGGATAATATAACGAGAACCGATGAGGAAATGAGGTCTTAACATCAAAGTAAAAGTCAATGTAAGGTCCTTTAGGATTGGTACAATAAAACCAGTGGTTAACAGTACGACCTTCAATCAGTTCAGATCCAATGAAGGAAGCTTTATCACTTATACTGTTGGCATAAATCATCAATCCTGTTGGTCCCAAATGAACCAAATCTTTGAACAGCTCTGAACTTGCGACAATATCTTTTGGTTCCAACCAATCTTTGATCGAATTAATTTTCTCATTCTGGGTTAAGTCCAATCTGTTACATGTATTTCCCCGAACAGTAATCTTTTCCTCTGTTGAATGATAATAATAACTACGACTCATTGTATCATGAATGGTTTGCTCCAAGTCAATATATCCAACATTATTTGTCTTATCAAAATAATCATGGACCAAGGTGTTATAATAAATCGAATTAGAAATTTCAACAGACGAACGATAACCAGTTTGTTTATCAATCAAACTGAGAACATTTGGAACTTTCAATTCACCGACTTTACCCCTCTCAGGGCATTTGAAATCGTCACAAATAATAGAATTAATTAAATAAAGAAAACATAATAAAAAAGAAAAGTTGAGATCAATCTTCATCTTGGAATGAATTGTTGATGTCCGATGTTTAAGTTGTTAAGAATTGCTTCAATACTCAATTGCAATGAAATAAACTGCTTGAAATACTTTTTTACTTTTATTTGAATAAAAAATATCTGAAATTGATTAATTGTGTTAGAACATTTTATCTCAAAAAATTATTAGCAAATGGGTGTCAGATGATTATTCAAGTTCTAATCTTATTCAAATTATAAGGTGTGAAAATCTGATTATATTAAATATTGCTATTTTCATTAACTAATCTGATCGTTTTGTACGAGAAATATGAATTGACTAGATCATAAATGTAATTATTCTTCTAATTTATTAATTCATCTTCAATTTCATTAATTCTGAATTGATTAATTCATTTTATGATGTCTTGTAAGCAATGATGTCCAACATTTGATCAGCTGGAATTTCATCAATTATTCATCTAAAAAAATGTTCAACATGTGATGATAACTACTTATTGTTTATTTATTATTTACACCAAATCCACCCACATTAAACAAATAACAACTTGTAAGTTTATTTACAACAAAAAACAAATACAAACCCAAAGTATTTTTAACACCATAATTCATGTTTTCTCATAGTAAAGGAAGGTTCATGAATAGGGCGATTAAATGTTTAATTGATTTCTGTTTTAGTCAATAGTTACTTTTATTTTTGGATTAGTATTTATCAAACTTGCTGGAGAACCGTGGACGGAGAGTTGAAGGTGAAGCGTTTTATTTAACTATGGGTTAGGTTAACAATGAGGGTTGACTTAAGGCTTATCACACACAATACAATGTTAAAGGTACAATAATAGCGAAAGTTAATGTGGCGGTAACAATAAGGTAAGGTGAGAGGAGACCACCGGAGCCCGGCTTGCACTCTATCGATGGTTTAGAAGTGTAAAGAAAGGAAGCTGGGAACTTAATAATCTAAACTAGGAAAGTTTTAATCCTTTTATACTAATTTTGCACCAATACTCACTCGGACTGAACTAGCTCACTTGTTAAAATAAAATCACTAAAATGACTAAAATCATTAGTTAACAATAAGTTTCATTATTGGTGACAACTTAATTGATGAATCGGTCTTATAACCAAAAGGTGTCAAAAAAGATTAATGAGTGTATGGTTTAGCTACCAATATGATTAATTAATAAATGTTTGGTTAAAATCAATAAATTGATTTTTATTTGTTACACTTGCTATATTCAGTCATTGATATTTCAAAAAATTATTGACCTCGGTCCTTCTCAAGCGACTTTGAGTAATTTTCTTGAGGCCATCCATCAAGCTCTTGCCAGACTCATTTGCTACTTTTTGAGCGATATTTTTCCAGATTTTCAAGTCACACATTCTGTGTGGAATAGTCGATCGTTTAGCATAGTAGGACTTACATAATGCCCAAAACTTCTCCATTGGACGCGCCTGAGGTAAATTTGGAGAGTTTTCATTTTTTAACAAAAGGCGATTTCGAGTCTGTAAGAAATTTCTGAACGTCTTCAGAAGCGAGGCGATCAGAAATTGTTGGATTTTTTGCAAGCAAATTTGAAATTTTACGTAGCTTACTCTCTGTTAGTACATTTTTCGGTCCGCCTGGTATACTATTATAATCCTCAAATCCTGTAGATTTATATCGAGGAATCATTTTGTAAATTAATTGCCTATTACACCCTTCAGAAGCGAAATGGTCCACTGTAACTTTACGATTTTTCTCAACTTTAACAAAAATTTGGCAAACACGTTTGTATAAGTATTCATTTTCAGTTCGTTTTTTCGCCATATTTCGGGACAAAAAATAAAAATGAAGTATCAACAGAAACCTCAGAGTGTGCTTAGTCCGATATCATAAATAAGATTCTTAAATATTGAGTGGTTTAAAAATTAAAACGTCTATAAGATTTGTCGCCCTAATCATGAACCTTCCTTTAGTAGGTATGATATAAAGGCTGAAAGTGGAAGAGCCTTTTACAACTCGTATGTCACACCGCATTTCAGGTGAAGGGAGAGGGGAAAGAAGAGAAAAAGAGGCAAAAAGGGCAACTTATTTTTGGTGTTAATTAAAAGGTAAAGTCGTAAAACTTTTTTTCAAAAGCTTTTGTTTCAAGATTGTAAAGCTTTTGCCAAAAAGTTTTTCGACTTTTACCTTTTAGTTTTAAACAATATGATGAAGACAAAGAAAGAAAAGAAAACAAAGCATTTTATTTTTAAGCAAATTTTATTATCATTATCATTATTATCATTATTATCATTATTATCATTATTATCATTATTATCATTATTATCATTATTATCATTATTATCAAGTATCTAAAGGGTGTTACGGTTAAAAAATTACTTTCATCTCAAAAATGATAAGAAGGAAGATGAAGATGACAAAGACAAGAATGCTAAGAAAGAGAAAAGAAACGACGAAAAGCCTTTCCTTATGGTCAAACCATATTTGTATCTTTGTCATCTTCATCTTCACAGATATCATTTTTGAGATAAAGTAATTTTTTATCCGTAACACCCTTTACGTCTATGGCAATCGTCGGCGCTTGATGGCTCGATCAATATTTTCATACTAGATCTTCTTTCCCCGCTGATTTTGCCAAGCCCGTTCCCTTGGCTGTGGTTTCGCTAGATAGTAGTTAGGGACAGTGGGAATCTCGTTAATCCGTCATTGTAGATGTAGATATTGTTGATGGTGCCTTCGATATCTGCATCAGTTTCGTCGGATTCACACCGTGAGTGTGAATCTAAAATTGAAAATTAGTACAAAATGTTGTCTGCATGAGTGGAGACAACATTTTGCAGAAAGAGCTTTCGAGGCCATCGGAGGTTATTTGTCGGGAATTTGAGCTTTAACCTCTATAGGTCATTTGAAGATCATTTTGAAATGTAAGCTATGTTTTCATTTCTGTCGAAAAGATTAATAGTAATATCATCAATTTGCATCAAATTACAGCCCAAAACGCGAAAAAAAGTTTCAAACTCATGCATTTATAATTTTTTGTATTCATGATATGTCACGACCGAATATTCTTAGAAACTCGATATTTGTAAATTGCTTATTTAACAGCATCTCAGTGAAATGGAATCGAAATTTGGATCAAACAAATTGCAGGATGTTTCTTTTAGAATTGTCGATTTCTAATTTTATTGGTCCGTCTATTTTCCATAGACTTAATATATTGGCAATAGTGCAACTAAGCGAGTTTAATGACATGTTGAATTGTAGGTTAAATCAATAGAACGATACGAAGTACGAATCAATAGAACAATAATAATGATTATGATCATTAAGATCCCAATAATATTCTTATATGTAAGCGGATCCATTTTTTTATTTTAGGATACGCAAGATAGGGTCTTATATACCTTAGTTGTCCTAGAACGGACATTTTTGTTGTGTCAGAATAGCAATCATTATGAGTATTGCATCATTTATCCTAAAACGGACAAGATAGGTACACCGTATGATGGTAATACCATAATAATACCATATTAATACCATCGAATGATGGTATTAAAAAAGCCAATTAAGCACAACCGTCAGACAGTGTTGTCCTAGAGCGGACAACTTTGCCCTGTCCCAGTAAAAAACCTTGTCCCAGACCCGGACTTTGAATGGTTACTATCGTATTAATCTCATGTTTTCATCTTTGCAAGACAATTTGATCTTCCGAACATTTATTTTCGCTGTGTAAGATAAAATCAACCCACACTTTTAGAAAAAAGTATCAGTTAAAGATTCAACATTAAACTGATTAAGTGCTTTTTACATTCATTCAGTTTTATCCAAGTAAAGCAAAAGTGAAAATGCAATTGACTAAACTTCTATCATCTGTCCTTTTAATAGCAATAAATGCTATCTTTGGGTTTGTTGTGGCTCAGATAGACCCTCCAACCATCCAGAATTCATGTGATCCCAACTCGTTACACGAACCTGCAGATTCAAGATTCCAATCGAAGCAACTCCTAGGCATGGCCCATCAAGCGAAGCGAAGCACTTACTGGGTTATTCAAAAGTCACGCAAGACTTTTTTCGCTTATAACAGTGCCGTCCGCGCAAATTTCTTCCCTCATTTTTTCTATGCCTTTTGGCATTTCGAACGGTTTTTAAAATTTTTCTATGATAATTTCAAATTCAAGACTCTTTTTAGTTTAAGCTTGCCACTCAAACTATCGAAATTATCATAGAAAAATCGAAATTTTAAAAATCATTCGAAACAAATTGTATTGATGTCAAAAGGCCATTAAAAAGATATGGGGACGACATTTGCGCTGTTATAAGCGAAAAATGTCTTGCGTGACTTTTGAATAACCCAGTATATCGATAATGATATAAGTAATGCCACCAAATATGATAGTGATAATGATTCATTCAAACTCAGACTCAAACTCAAATAGTCTAATTAATATTCTGTTATATTCTGGTTTATTCTGTTTCGGATTTAAGTTACACCGAACAACTCTTAACTGATTAAATGCTGAAATAATAAATTTGCTAAATTATTCATCAATGTATACACGGATTAATTTGAAACGGGAAATTTTAATTACAATTGTATAAATCTCATTTATTAAATTTGAATTATATTCTTTATTGTAACAATTCCCGTGTAAAATGCGAAATTTTCAAAGGCAGCAGTTGCGACGATTCTCTACATTTATTTACTGTAACTGAAACTGTAAGCCACATCGGTGGCCGGCTTCAAACATGACAAAAATACAGTAATTTTGATAAAACATTAATTGAATTTAGCATAAGACAAACTATTGTTAATAATTGGACATCTGATGTGAGTTTTGGTTTCATTTAATCATATAATAATAAATATTATGATTATTTGTGCACTTTGACAAGTTCTCAATTTTCTTGTTGAAATCTTCAATACACTTTGAGTTTCGAATCTTTTCTCCTATTCTCCGTACTCGATTATTCAATTCTTTATCATTTAACAATTCATCGATAGCCATTAGCAATTCATCTTCAGTAACGTGATGAGGACGGAATGATCGACCGATCTTCTTGTCTTCAGCTCGTCGACCATTATCATGTTGATCACCAAATAATGGTAAAACAATACAAGGTTTGCCAAAGTAAAGTGACTCAACAAACGTATTATTGCCACCATGATGTATTGCCAGATCAACTCTGGGTAAAATAGCCATTTGGTTGAGAAATTTAGCACCAATCATGTTTTCGGGCAACTCATATTTATCATGGAATAGTCCTTTTGAAACAATAAACAAATGTTTTGATTTGCCAAGAATACCAACAAGTCGTTTCATCAGTTCAACATCTGCAGCTCCCATTGAACCTAAACTAAAAAGGATCTTCTTTCCTGGTCGATCGAAAAACTTTTCATCAAAACCGAGTGGATCTTCTTGAACTAACCGCACCATATGATCTAGTCTGAAGTATTTATCAGGAACTGGACCGAACTCGGAATAATCCAGATCTGATGGGAATGAATATACATTAAGATAAGGCGATGACTTTGAAATAGCAAATGGTTCAGGTTTCACTCCCTTAGAAACGAGCCATTCATCGAAGTTGCTTTTAACATCTTGTATAGATTCAGCAATAAACTGTTTATAACTTATTACTGTGTCTGGATCAGTATCAATTGATAAACCAAAACAAGACGGTGGCACATTCGGTCCTGCAAATAAATTGAGAGGATTACACGAGGTAAGATGGATCCATGGTTTGCCTGAATTGACGACTGAAGGAAGTGTCACATAAAAATCAATAATGATTAAATCTGGGTCTATTGATTCAATAATGGTTGGTATTTGGCCATCAATTATCTTTGCATAATGAATATCTCGATTAGTTGAAGGAATGAGCAGCTCAATAAACTGTTCCCTCGGAGTTTTGCTAAGTGTATGAGAATAACGATTCACGAAGTCACCATTCTTTTTTTGTAGATCCTGATCATCAGGCACTGTTGGATCTTTTACAATCTCAACCTTAAAATTGTATTCCTCAATTGGTTTACACCATCGTTTAGGAACAGCGAAAATACATTGATGTCCAAATTCACTCAACATGCGTGCTAAGCCTATGCAAGCATTAACATGGCCAAAACTGCGAACGAGAAGGAAATAGAGCAAATTAATTCACTTATTTACTAGATTGACTAAACTAGTTTTACACTCAGTTAGTAACTTACGCATCCATAGGAATAAAAAATATCTTCATTTTCAGTTTCGACAGGCAAGCTTGATGAAAAATATTAACTTGAATGAAAAATTGAAAGACTGGATACGAAATGATGTGAACTATGACATAGACTAAGGTATGTAATTATTTGCTCAGCTTATTTTATTGAGGTTAGACATCACTCCACATCACATGCTCGTATTATCACTTCTTGGAGATATTACTGGAGATTTTATTTGTAAGTTATTGTGCCAATAATTTTTGATATCATTAGTGATAATTGAGATTTGCTTCGATCTAAATGAGACATTAATCGTCTGCTGGAGGTAAATTCTTGAACACAAACAGATTGTTATTATTACATTTGAGAAATAATCTGGCATTCCATTTATGAAATCCTGCATTCATCAAAGTGATAGTTAATATCTTCCATTCTTCCAACCATTAGCATTTCATAATTGATTTCTGTGCGCGAACCAGCATCAGTTCAAAAACCAATGCTAACAGATTGGGACATTTCATTGAATAAAGGTTCCATTGATCAATAAGGAGGACGTCAGAAATGGCCTATTCTCAGAATTTGAGTTTGGGCAATTTTTCCTATTCATTTTGAGATCCTCCTTTTGCACAAAATAAAGTATCATCAGTTTTTAATTGGCTCATATAACAGATAGCATATACAGAGACTCAGAGATTCACTTTCAGTTAAAAACATAAATATTATTATATATTCATTGTTTTCGTGATAATTTGAAACGTTATTGGAAAATCCTAGTTTTCTTGATGCAAAATTATTTCTTAATATAAATAAAGAATCAAATTTTGCTTTTTTCACGTCTTATCATTTTTTCAAATCATAACATTATGATATTGAATAATACATTTTTATCAATTCAAAGCAAAAAAGTAACCTTTAGTCCAGAAATCGAGAAAATATTAATGCTTATATTACAACCCATATCAATATGCATACAGATAAAGTCAAAACATCAAATTTTTGCGCTGCAATTGAGGCCCAACTGAGCTGGTTCTAAGGAAAGTTTCGACGTAGCATGGAAGCCATGACTAACAAGATACATCCATTTGAATAGTCAGAGCTGTATCATAATTAAGGTTATTCAGAAATTCACGTTTAAACAGGATGGGAAAATGCAGAATCCGTATTTTGTAGCATTGTGTTGGGGAAACTTTTTTGGTTATTCAGGTTGATGTTTATTGTTGGGTTAGGAGTATTTATTTATGTAAAACTGTTTTTCGAGTAACGAGTAAAGAGTTGGTAAAAAAATCTGTAGACTCAACTGTACAAAAAGAGACCAAAGTTTCAACTTTGAGCTCAATTTTTGCAGATTTGTCCATCAAAGAAATATTTTCATCCAGTAAATGGTATCATTTTATCACAATCAACTTGGACGAAAAATTTTCACCTGTGCTTAAAGAAAAGCTTTTTTATCCCGAAATGAATAGTAAATGATTTTATTTTTTTTTATTTTCATTTCATCAGAATGATGTTTTTTTGATTAAGAATTCGAATCTTCGCAGACTAGGCTAACTGTATCGTATTCGAAAAGCGAAAAGATATTTGAGATCGGTTATGAATGCAGCAACCTTAGTAGTTCTAAAGGTTTCAAAGTAGATTTTTTCATTGAAATCATTTTTCTGATATACCTTTCAAGCTTAACAAGAAAATGCATTATTTCTCGAAATAAAATTTCCTGTTTTGTACAACAGATCACTTCCATTAAACTGAATACTTTTGTTGAAAAAGAAAAAGTAAAAGACCGTAAAAGTGAGAGGGCTGAAACTCATTTTTTCAAAACTCATGAGTAAACATGATTTTGATGAAAAAAATTGGTTCAATAAGTGTACAAAAGGCGATTGAAGTTTCAACTTTAATCTCGATTTACTCGAAAACTGTCATTCAGAGAAATTTTTTAATAGCACTAATGGACTCAGTCTTAATGTGCCTACAACCTCACAAAGTCCCAATTCAAAACTAGAAGGAAAATTTTTTGTCCTTTGGCCTTTACACTGTTTTGGTACATTTTGGTCATTTTGGTTTTTTAGTGAGACCCATCGCCTAACAATGAAGGTTAGAGAAGTATAAAAGTTAAGACAACAAAGTCAAGGCATGATTGTTAAATAGAGTCACTTAAAAATCGTTTTCTGAGTTAATTTACCTTTAAATATTTGTAAAAAAATGATCCAAAAAGGGACAACTGAATAAATCGACACAAATTTTCACTCGAAGTATAAAAAAATTTCAATAAGCTTTTTACATCACTATGCGAAACAAATGTGGTGAAGTAACGAGTCTAAAATTTGCTACGTAAATGTTTATTAAGGTCATTTAAGCAACTTTATCATCATTTGATCAAACGACAATAAGTTATTTGATCAGTAATCGTTTTAATTATGTTTGGAGGTTAACTCTCATTTTAGCCTTTTACGTCAGCAATTTCGTTACTTCATTTTGAATACACTATATTGACCAACACTGTTTCTGCTTTAGTGGGTATAAAAAATAAAAAAATTGAAATTTTCCATCGAACGGCATATAGCATGTCCCTCTGTCATGTCATTATTTTATGACTTTGTTCGTTTGCCCACAGCGAGGATTCATTTTTGCATTGGCTAGTGACTTAAACACCCTGGCCAACTAAAAAACTTTGCTTCAAGTCTCTTAAAAGCATATCTTTGCCTGTAAACCTCTCAACTGCTGGGATTAAAGCCTGTGATTTTTGCTAGTTGATGAAAAAGTTTATGTATACGAGCTTAAAACAAGATCAGTTGACTTGTTCCGCTTGTATTCTAGGCACTTCTGCCTGGGTCGACCTGGCAGTTAATTTAAATATATTTTACCATGGAGATAAAGGTAAACACTCTTTCAATGATTTTAGTTGACCACCAGAGCTTTGATAAGCAATCATTCCGGTAATTATTATCAGGTAACAAGGAATCAATGAGGCCAAGTAGAATTGAAGCTGGTTGAATAAAGCCTGTGAATTAAGAATGAAAAGTGTTAGTAATCAAAATTATTTGTGCAAATCTCAAAGATTTAGTATACAATAGGGAAACCTTAACTTTCTATAATTTCTTTGGTTTTAACCAAACTGATACAAATGAAAATCAGGACAAAATCTCATTTAATTGCCCGCTAATTTGTCGAAAAACAGAATTATATCAAGTCAAGAGTTTATGCTAGTAAATTCCCAAGCGAATGAAATAATCAATTTACCAGTGATGATGCAGTAAGATGAGAAAGAGTTAAATACGCAATTCTATGTTTACATCCGCTATCGAGTGAATCAAAGAATATGATTTTCCCGAATGTATGTATTCAAATAAAAATTAGAGTAATGAACGCTTGTGATATGAAAAATTTAGGTAAACTGCCATAAAGACCCACTGTTCCTGGACCAGTAGCAATCGTTTATTTCAGGGTACATCAATAGCCCATAAAAAGAGGACGCCAAGACGTACATAACCAACAGAAACAGCTGTAAGGTAAACAAAAAATAATTTAGCACATAACAGTAAGATAAGAAAATTAACTTACGATGAGGTCATTATAATCTGAATTGGATAATTGGCTACTGTCAAGCAAAACATTGTCATAGAAGGACCAAAAGTTATTAAGACACAGTCACAGAATTCAACGAGAGGCACGATTTCATGCAGTAAATGAAGATTGCGCGAATAGTCCTGAGAATTGATGAATAGAAATGGTTTAAAAAATTCATTTCAAAAAGATTAGATTATTGAAAAATATCATCAAACATTTCACAGATGTTGAAGCTCAGGTGTATTTGATTACGGTAGCTAGCAGAAACTCCTTGGTTACCTGTGGTATATCGTCATTTGTGATTACAGCGCTCTAATAAGGTCATCTGATATTGTTATTTATTGTAATGGTTTACTTTTGATTATCATAAAATCCAATAGATCTATCAGGTTGATAGTATCAGCCATTGATCCGAGTCAATTTGCTGTTTCGATGGATGAAAAAACAACAGAGCCACCGAGAAAGAAGTTTCACACATTGAATTTGATTAAGATCTGAATATCAAAAGAAGATTACATAGGATTATCTGAAACAATGTAAAATGTTCATTTGGTTTAATTAAATGATGTCTGATGACTGTGAAACAAATGTTAAGGTTACACCGTATGAATTTATCTCATTCAAGTTGAACACATAAAATTGTCTAATCGCAGACTCATGACTCAACGTAATTTTTTATCAATGATGCAACAGATATAAATTAATTAATTAATCAACAATTTGAAGAGATGAAAAATATACGATTTATGACATTGAAATAAAACAACACAACATGAGTCAAAAGTGAATGTTATGAAATTAAACTGAACAACAAAACGTAATATAGCAACTTACCCTGCAACAGGGAGGGGCCAGAAAAGTCTTCCGATTTATTTTGTCACTTTCACTTGTAAAAGACTTTTAAATCAACATTTTTAGTGTTATTAGTGCAATGGAATCGAATGAAGGCAAAAATAGATGAATGATGAATTAACTGTTTGAATTTTTGTTTTCATCATTTATTCAATTTTGTTAATACTTGTATCTTGTTTTTTTGTTAGTGTTTCTTTACATTCTATCTTATCTACGTCTACTCATCATTCGTCATGGCCTCAGCTACAGCAACCTACTACCCGCCTGAACCTAAAACATATTATGGTTCTAGGAGGTTAGAGCCTTTTTTCCGTAACGTCGGTCTTTCTGTTGATCAGGTATGGCATATATTTTCTCACCATTGTCTCTTATTTGTGAAGTTATGATTTATAATCAGCAGCTGATCATCTTTTCTTTCTTTCCTGACCCAGGGTAATTTTTGTTTGGTACAATTCACTTGCTTATTATTGGGACTTTTTTACTACCAGATTAGCCGAGTAATCAAATTAACCGACACTTCCAAACATTTGATCATGTTAATACCTGGAATCGCTTTGTGTTATTTCTGTTTTGGTTACCAGACAAGCAACTTATTTGTTCTTGCCATGTTATGTTATATAACTATGTGTGCCTGTGACCCTCAATCTGTCCACAAAGCTGTCCTTTTCATATCCATGCTTTACCTTTCTTACCTTCACCTGCTTCGTCAAATAGATGATTATGGTGGTTACTCTATTGATATCACCGGTCCTACCATGATTATTGTACAAAAAGTTTCCAGCCTCGCATTTTGCCTGCACGATGGTCATGGACGACCTGAAAAAGATCTTACTCCTGAACAAAAAGCATTACGAGTCACCAGGGTTCCAACACTTCTAGAATTTCTTTCATACGTTTTCCACTTTCCTAGTGTAATGTGTGGTCCTTTGGTGTACTTTAAAAATTACTTGGAGTTCATTGATGGTACGAATTTTTCAAAACACATCGAGTCACCTGAAGCTGAGAAACGAAGTGTCCATCCTGGCAAAGCAATTCTCAAAAAATTATTTATTAGCGTCTTCTTTGCAATTATGATTGTTGTCTATTCTCCTAAATTTCCTATTTCTAAACTTTGTGGTAAGTTTAAACTCTTTTCCAGCATCTTCAAATTCTCCCGCGTCTTCCATCTAATCGATTTTTGACTTTAATTTTCCACTAGACGATAAGTTCCTAGCAGAGTCTTCCTTCATTATGGTTGTAGCGTACATGTTAGCGTCAACAGCTAGTGCTCGTTTTAAGTACTATTTCGCATGGACTTTTGGTGAAGCCTGTTGTAACGCTGCTGGTATTGGCTTTAATGGGTTCAACTCTAAAAACCAACCTAATTGGGATCTTCTTGATGCAGTTGATATTCTCAGATTTGAGGTAAGTTTCATAATACAATAAGAAAATGTAAATGTTTTGTTCGATCTTTCAAAAGGGAAAAGTATATTAGTAGTTGTTAGTATCATTCAGTCCGAGTTCTTTGCACTGTTGTCATTACGGCCAAGAACACAATTTGTCTTTGACCAAAATACCCTTTCAGCTGAATCGGAGCTAAAATTTTCTACTTATCTCCTTATTTCCTTTTTTAAAAAAAAGGTTCAGACTCTAGTTTGATAGATAAAGGAAGGAAATCGTCTAAAGTTATTGTTATTTTTTTGTTCAAATTCTAAACTAAACAAATTGTAACGAAATAGTTTAGAGGTGTTTAAATGTATTGGCAAACGACGATTAGAGTGAACCATCAAGGCTCAACTTGTTTCTGTTTATGCTCATTAAGCGTTTTTACCAATCTTGACATTTCCTCATGACACTAATATTTTGTTGCTATTTACTTTCTTAGTTTGACAAAATCTGACATTTAAATTTACTCATTTTTAATGGCCTTTTCAATATTTTCACTCTTAATTATAAAAAATAACTAGTATCTGTATCTTCACAATTCATCATTAGTTTACCTTGAAATGTTGTTCTTCAATTGAATGTACAATATTTTGTTGTATGCTTCAGCTGCATGTACTTTTTTCGTTCCTCTATCCGGTTTTCGCTTCAATCGTGATGAATGCCACGTAATCGATGAGCCAATTTCAGTCTTCCTGATAAACTTTTCTTCCATACTAAGCAAGAAATTCCTCCTTTTGGATTCTATTCTTGTCTCCGTCAATGTGTTATACATTTAGCATTTACACTCCATTATCAGAGAATGTTTATAGCCATTGAATAACCTTTTCTTGACCAATTGAATGTTCATTATTTTATTGCTTTCCTCCTTAGTTTTCTCGGTTCTGTTTCTTGAATACAAATGAAATTCACTTGAAGGTTAATTATGGTATATATTACGATATGTTGATAACCATTTATTTTCTTGTTCACTATTGAACTTTTCTTTCCTCGTTGATTAGCTCTGCTGAGTATGTTTCTATTTCATCACATAATCAACCAATCCATCTCATTATAAAAAGTGTCAGTCAAAAATAATACATAGGCATCAATGTACAACCCTTTCAGCAACACCACAATTCGTTGCCCAGTCAGTTGCTGCATGAACGCTAGATAAATGCGCTTGTAACTTGATTTTCAAATAAGGCGCAGCTTTTGCGTTTTTTAAAATTTATGTGCGTTACACGCTTGTTTAAATTTAAATTTCCAAAAAGATTCTCCAACCGAGGCTTGACTCATCAAACTCTCAAGAAACTTGACCAACTCTTTAACCACTGAGCTAGTGATTAATTTATTAAAAGATGATACAATTTTTGAAGTGTATTGTGGAAGCTAACATTGTTACTTTTGTTAGATGAAAATTTTTGCGTTAAACGCAAAGAAACGCGAAGAGGGAATAAACTCTGCGTACCAACTTTATGCGCTAGTTACACGCTCTCTCTAGTTTGAATGCGGCACATGATTTTGTTTGACTGGGTGATTATCGGTAAATCTTTTGTAATGTTTGATATCAATGTTTAAATAGCAGATTCGTTTTTCACGATATCAGCTCTTAATGATATTACGAAAAGGTTTAAGTACCAATAATGGAAGCTATTAATACATATATTATGGGGATTGTTTGTATGTCATATTTGTATAAATCAGCATTATTGTTATAATTTTGGTTGTACAACAAACTACAGAGTATCAAAGTTTCTGTCTACAAAATTCATCAAATAAATCTATTAGTTTAATGATTTCTCTGGGAAAAAATAAATAATCAGATGATCCAATAAATTAACTAGACAATACCATCAAATGACTTTGTTGATTTAGACTCTGATAAAACCCAATTTAGAAAATAAATTCAATTAAAAAAGTATTGAGTCTGTTGTATAAAATTTTTTATTAAATCAAAAGTTACTCTCTCTTTGACATCATCTCTTTAATTGATGTACAGCTATTTTGAATCAATGTTTCAAATTTAGTTTACCAGGAAAACCATCGCTCTATTTTACTCTATTTTTTATTGGTCAATTAAAATGTAAAATATACTGATGGCGATCAGACAAGAAAGAAGGAAGAAAATTATTAAATTTTTAAGATTGAAGGGAAGCAGTCAATTGGAAATCATTTTTTTTTGCAGCACTCAGGGCTTTTCAATACTTTTACACCTTCTTTAGATACTTGAAATGTTCAAGATGTGTTACAACAAAGCATGCAACAAAGAAACTTGCCAATACTGTCAACAAATTAATGGTTCTTATGCTTACAATGAGTATTGTTTAACTTGTTAATTAGCTTATTGAGATGAAATCTCAGTTGAATCACTAAAATCGATTTTTCACTACACTTGAAGCAATGTTTTGAACTAAATTCATCTCTATTATGTTCCAATTTTCCACCAAAAGCTGATAACTGTAGTTATTCTTCCTGACTTTTGGCACATTTAAACATTTTAAACTAGGTTACCTGGAAATTTGCCTGATTGTCCAGATTTACATTGGAAATTCTATTATTAGCGCATTACTCTTTTTTTCATTTTCAACTCACCGAGTACATTGTAAGGCTACTAGAAAAGTTGCTATTGATATTAAGGATTTCCTGAATACAAGTACCATACATGTACATTAGTTATCCTAAATGAATTATTGATATTTGCGTAAATCAGTGAATAGCATAATATCATATTTTAATTGTGAATCCTATGAGAAAATTAACTTAGAAAAATCCAATTCATGTGCTATTTGTACATCTCAAAACTATGATCATGGTACAAAATGAAAGATGCAATTGAATTCTCTTTATAAAAAAATCTAAATCTGATGTGTGATTCCATTTTGAAAACGTTTCATGTCATTATTTGTAGCACTGTACGTCATTTACAGTACTTTTTTTATTCAAATATTTTTATCCATTGGTAAATCTCAGTGATATCCATACTTGAGCAAACTTTTTTTGCAGAATAAGTAATCGAAGGTTGACATTTACATAAAATTAAAAATTTTCATTAAAATATCATCATTAATGTTATTACTTCTTATTGCAGTTTTCTCGTAATCTTCGTGAAGCTTTGGAAGCCTGGAATAAAACAACTCAATCATGGCTAAGAAGGTCAGCATACGAAAGAGCGCCTAGATTCCGGATGCTTGCTACTTACATACTGTCAGCAATGTGGCATGGGTTCTATCCTGGTTATTATTTAACGTTTTTATCTGGAGCTTTATTCACTCAAGGAGCTCGAACTGCCCGACGGTGTCTCCGTCACCATTTCCAGTCAAGCAAATGGCTATCCTTTGGTTATGACATAATAACATGTCTTTTTACTCGAATCATGATGGCGTATCTTGTTTTTCCGTTCGTAATGTTAGCTGCTTATGACTGTTGGAAAGTTTACTGCCGTTTGTACTTCTTTGGTCATGTTATTGTTTTACTTGGCATCTTTGTTCTTCCTCGTATCATCAAACCTCTCAAAAAAAGTCAAAATGTTAACGGCAATGAAAAATCAAAAACCAATTGAAAAACATAAGATAAAAAGCCAGACTAAAAATACAAAGAATTAAATTTTCTTGAACAAATCCTAGGACTCCATTAAAAGCGCACCAATTCACAAAATTTATCCGAACATGGCCAGATAGAAACTCAATCCAAAAAGACAAGCAGTATTTGGAAAAGCTGACGAATTAAGATTGATTAATTAATTCGTAAGATTACTGTGATTTAGTGCATCTTCCAGTTAAAAGTGAGGCTGAAGAGCTGTCCATCAAATCATGCGTTCATTTCACATCACAATTGCATCATCTATTCAAATCCATCGCATCATCAAATAATTAGCTTTTCATTATTTTAGTAACATCTCATAATTTCTACCGTGATAACAACCGCTGTCCTTGCCCTCTTCTCAATGATCTAAACACAACGGACAACTTATTAAACTTCAGCATTGTCATAAATCTCTTGTATGTTTGAAGCAACTAACTATCTCATAAAGGCGCTTTGATTTTTCGGAACTAATGCTCACCAATAACCATTACAAGATAATTGCCACGCTCAACATTTTACTTCGAACCATTGATATTGAAGATTTCCCAGCGATTTTCTACATCTTCGTAGATTAATTTTCTTCCATACATTTTTAATTTTTATGTTTCTTGTCATTTGAAACCTGGAAACGAACAACGACTTACTGGAGAACAGAAGATAAACTTGAAGAAATTCTTAGATCAAGTCGCCCTTAAGTGATATGAGAATGTATATATTAAGGATCAAAATCTCGAACAATGGCAACAGCTTGGTTTTTTCAAATCATTTCATTTCATCTGTTTCACCGATAATCACTCTGGAAATAAGGGGATCTCTATTTGCCCCTAATGTGTGAAAAATTACGTCTTCTGTGGCTCTGGAATTTGCAATTCTAATTTGAAATAATTAATAGCAATCTAAGTTTTACTTTTTATATTTCTCGTAATATTTACAAAACAAAAGATGATCAATGCTTGGTAGTCTTAAGGTCAATTGAAAATCAAAAACATATCTATATTATTACTGTTTATAATAATATAGTAATAGATCAAATGTTGAACCCGCAATTTATCCCCTTCATTGTTATCTTATAAATCAAGAATTGTAAAAATCATAGTTATTGCTCAGCATATCTGTTCGATGTCTGTTTCCATTGTCAATGAATAACTAGCAAACTTTTGAAAACAAGCAATTGAGCTTTTAAATGTCTACTTTTTTATACATTTCTCGCTAATAGATGAGTTGGAAACCAAATTAGCAGTTGATTTTAATAAAAAAACAATAAATTCACCCAAATTGAACAGAAACACGATGATTATTTAACCGTTGTAACATTGTATCGATTTATGTAAAATTTGGATTGATTATCGTAATTACTGATCAAGTAATGATTGTAAGCGTATATTAAACATAGTTCATGTATTGTATCAAGCTCTTGTATCAAGCACTTGATTGTGTAATTTAATATTTTAAAATTCTATACAATTAACTCTTCATTATGTGATACTTGTTATGCTAAAGATACTTATGGATAAATTGTCAAAATTAAAACAAATGCCAACAACTCAAATTATTGATACATTCAATTTCATTGCAACGAAACCAGTTTTAGTTGTTTATTTCCTTGTAATCATTGAAAAATTATTTTACATTAATCAAGTTATTCTTCGAGCAATAATCAATTATAATACGATTGACGGACGGCTTGAAATGCCTTAAAGCTTTTGTCTTCGGCTTGTGCTTTCAGCTTGGCTGTTATGCAATGTTTATGCCTCTATATTGATTACACACTCTTAATGTTTGAAATTAATTCAAGATTAAGCAAAAATTGAAATATATTTTGAATATTAGTGATTCGTGTATAAAAATTGATGTGTTATTTTTATTGTTTCAATATTTTTCTTCATCTTTAACTGTGATTCGTAATTCTGGTTTTTTGGCTTTTAACGAATTTACATTAATTTCATTTTTATCTGTTTTCTTATAAGATGGATCCCAATGTTGAACCTTTCCCGAGCCTAAAAGGACAAAGACTGATGCTCCGAAGATGGTTAAGATCGCCGAAAGGTAAAACGTATTATACCAGTGTTTAGGAGTTGGATTGTTGCCAACCAATATTGCGACAGATTCGTTCATCAAGATTTGAGAAAGGTCTGAAATTGTTCTAGAAAGTCCATTGAATGTTCCAGCAAAACTTGGACAAATATCTAGATGATTGGATCCTGGTCCAGCTACATTCAAAGCTCCAAAGCCTTTAGCAATGGTGGCTAAGATAACAACGGTTCCAACATGTTTTCCAACAAAAGGTATCAAAAATAAGCAGCTCGCAGCAACTCCATAGCCTTTACATCGTTACAGGAAAGCGAAGTTATTATTCAGTTTTCATTATTCAACTTTAAAACAAGATTATTAATGATACTTACCAATTGTAGTGGCAATTTTTCTGAGTTTAATGGTTGTAAGAACCTCACTTGCTCGTAGCCAGTCAATACAGTAACCAGCTAGATAATTCACCATAATTGAGACTATATATGGTAGAGCAGTCATGACTCCGTTCTGAGTGTAAAGACATTTAATTATAGAGGTGCTAAATAAATGGATAACCTGGAACTCACCGATTTATGGCTAACATCGAGAACATTTTTATAAAATGAAGACAATTGCAAGGAAAAGAAACCAGCGCTCCAACTATAAGTAAAGTTAGCTATAAGAACTGCATAAATTGCCGGTGATGTTAACAATGATGACCATGGTAAGCTTTTCTAGAGTCGAGCAAAATTTGATTCAGTAAGATTCATAGCTCTTGTATCATTACAGTTAAAAAGGTGCGTTTTTCATTATATAAAACATTACATATAAAATAGACTTGAATGTTTTCAATAATAATATAAAATTTTTAACCACTTACAGGTTTCCCTGTCCTGACCAGTCGATGCTGAATAATTTCTTCAAGTTCATTTTCTGAAATAAAAGGATGTTGTCCGGGATCATCACGAATAAAGAGAAGCACCATCAACGCAACTGCTATGGCTAATGAACCGAAAAAGTAAAAAACGAATGGCCAACCTCCAAGGAAATCCCCACTAACCATTAGCCCAACCAGTGGATGGGTCACAGCATTACTGAACAAAGCTCCGGATAATATGACTGAACTGGCTATAGTTTTTTCTTGTTGTGGAGCCCAATGAGCCAATATAACTTGACCTGTTGGTATTGCGATGGCTGAACAGACTCCTTGAGCCAATCTGGCAAAATAAGAGGCCCAATAAGATCTAAGAGCCAACGTTGGAAATAAAAAGTTGATCATTCCTGTTACGAATATTCCAATGGAGGCAATTTTCCGGGGCCCATAAATCTCTGCCATTCGACCACCAAAAATGGCCATCCCTATTGATCCCCACATATAAGCCTGGAGAATACGAGATTTTTGGGATTCGTTCCAATCGACGTGGAACTTACGATGAATATCTGATTCAAAACAACCTTTTGATTGTATACCTGTCGAGTTATCCGTTGAACATGAAACATCTTCAATCATTGCTACAACAGCTAAACTCATACTAATTTTGATTGAAATCAGGGAGAAAACTTGAATGGCAATAATCGTGAACACAATCCATCGAAGTTTTACTTTTGATGTTTTCTTGAGGGACACTGTAGAAGGGTGATCTATAATTTCAACTGGATTGACCATAATTTAATTTGTCTTACAGAAATATCACAGTCATAAAGAGTTTCTGAATAGTTTATTCAAGACTTGGTGATTTCTAGTTTATTTAAACAGTCAATACAAATAAATGTTACCGATAATGAACCATTCTGGTAAATTTTCATTTGGTTTATTTTTATTCGGATTATGCTTAATGATTAAGCTTGGAATTATCATTGAAATGACATTAACAATGATCAATTAATCCATTGATCAAACCACGCGTCGTTTAATGTCGATTTTATCCTCCAAGGTTTTGTCTTAATCCAGAATTTATCTATTATATTATTATTTAGATATAAATATTACATGTGTATAAATACAAATGTATTTTTTGTCAAGTCTCAACTTGAAGTTATAATTTGGCCAAAAGATCAAGGCGATGGACGATGGACTCAATTTTATTCCATAGAAAATCATTATACCCTGATTTTTCAAGCATTTCTTATAAAAATCACTATTTCATCAAAGGACGATTCAGCTCACGACATTTGGTGCTTAAATGAAACCAATTTGAGTGTATGAAACCATCTAAATAAAGTGCATTCAGGATGGATTGAATTGATGAAATAATTTATTTCGATCTGTCGACCCGAAAAACTAGATAAATTTTGGATAAATTTTGATTCTTCTCATTGTTATCAATCAGGTAATAATGGAAGTGATTTCTATGATTATAATAGTAAGATTAATTGATTTCCTTCATTGATATGGTGATAGAAGGATTGAATACTTTATACAACTTAAATCATCGAATTTGAGGCAAAAAATATTTCTCATTTCAAGCACTCATACAAAACAATATCTAATCATGATCGTTGATCAGATAGTATTCTCAATAACTCATTCAATACTGATAAAATTGATTATCTCGAGAGATTTCATCTGATCATTTGATCATTTAATCCAATGATCAGATGATGATATAGATTATTGAAATGATAACTGAATCGAATAATAAACATCTCAATTATAATAATTGAAAGATTGTCGGTGAATAAGATGAAAACAATTAAAATTTTGATTTAAATTAGAGTAAAAGCAGACTGTGTGCTTAGAAAAGACAGACGCAAAGTTGGTGATAGATTGTTTTGGGTTGACAATGTGACTTTCTTGAGAAGATGATAAACAGATAGGGAAAACATGATGAAATGTTGATAATTTTGAAGATGCTTAGTCTAATGAGTTATTGCTTATTTTATCTTTTCTTTCTGATCAATATTGATAAACGATAAAATGGTTTGTAATTGTCATCAGTAAATAATGTACAGAAATTCAATTAGATTCAAAAAACCATGAGGAGGAGCTCGCTTATAAATGTAAGTTGTTGAGTAAAACCTGTTCTATGTGTTTTCTCCTATTCTATCTTACTTCTCATCCTTTTTTCGGTGCCATAACTCTTGGTTATTTAAATTGTTTGCCTTAATAAGAAATTTACAATTTTGTCTTCTTTTTGTATTTATTGTATCAGTGTTACCATATTTTAAGAAGAACCATGTGGACTGGAAATGAACCGCTGTCATCAAGTGACCCCGAGATGTGGAATCTCATCAGAAGGGAAAAGGATAGACAAAAACGAGGTCTTGAATTGATTGCTTCTGAGGTAAGTTTTAGTCTTCTGTCTAAGAATTCATGAATTTCTTGACAATACTCATGTTTTAATAGACGTTGACATTTCAAGGTATCATTTTTTGTCTCATTCTTCTTTGTTGACCAATATTCTGCTATACTATCTCTTTCATCTGTTTGCTTGTCTTTTTTTTGGTAACAGAATTTTGCTTCTTTAGCTTGCCTTGAAGCTCTTGGTTCTTGTTTGAACAATAAATACTCAGAAGGATATCCTGGAAAACGTTATTATGGTGGAACAGAGGTTATTGACGAGATTGAGTTGCTTTGTCAAAGACGTGCTCTTGAAGCCTTCCGCTTAGACCCTGCTAAGTGGGGTGTCAACGTTCAACCACTTTCTGGTTCTCCTGCTAACTTTGCCTCCTATACAGCATTATTGCAACCCCATGATCGTATCATGGGACTAGATTTACCTGATGGAGGACAGTAAGTTTCCAACACACCAAGTGTTAACTCCGATGAGAAAAACTTAGTCTCTTCAACAAAAATGACAGTCTTATTATCTATTTCCGATTTATCAGTTCTTCAAAGCAACTATCAGATAAGCTGTGTTAACTCCCTTTGATTAAATCTCAAGGCTTGTTCATTGTTTTACAAAGTTTTCAACCCTTAGAATGATAGGCTTTTATATCATGGGTATTTAGGATAAAACTTGATCTCTAAATTATTTCATAACACTACTATATTTAGTTTGAAATATATTCACAATTCATATTTAATAATTTTACACTTTCCTTGCTTTTTTCCAGTCTTACACATGGTTACATGAATGACCAAAAAAGGATTTCAGCTACATCTATTTATTTTGAATCAATGGGCTATAAATTGAACCCCGAAACTGGTCTTATCGATTATGATAAATTAGCTGAAATGGCAAAACTCTTCCGTCCTAGGTTAATAATTGCTGGTACATCTGCATATCCAAGACTCTTAGATTATAAAAAATTCCGTGAAATCTGTGATGAAAATAAAGCTATCCTTTTAGCTGACATGGCACATATCAGTGGATTAGTAGCAGCTGGAGTCATTCCGTCGCCATTTGAATATGCTGATGTAGTAACCACGACAACTCACAAAACTTTACGAGGTGTCAGATCAGGTTTAATCTTTTTCCGCAAAGGAGTATCAGGAACTAATAAGGATGGAAAAGATATAATGTATGACTATGAGTCAAAGATTAATTTCTCTGTATTCCCTGCTCTTCAAGGTGGACCTCATAATCATGCTATTGCCGGTGTTGCTGTTGCATTGAAGGAGGCCAATAGTCCCATGTTCCGTGAATATTCTGAACAAGTTTTGAAAAACGCTAAAGCACTTGCTGATGCATTAGTTGCCAATGGTTACACTTTAGTTTCTGGTGGAACTGACAATCATCTTTTACTATTAGACCTTCGACCAAAAGGACTCGACGGTGCAAGATTAGAATCTTTGCTCAATGAAATTGATATAATCGCCAACAAGAATACATGTCCTGGAGATAAATCTGCTCTAGTTCCTGGTGGAATCCGTTTAGGCGCAGCAGCTCTAACAACCAGAAATTTCAAGGAAAAGGACTTTGAAAAAGTTGCGGTGTTCATTGATGAAGCTATTAAGCTTGCGTTGGAAGCTAAACAGTCATGTGGTAAGATTCAAAAATTATACTTTCAGCTAAATTTGAAAAATCAACTAATTTACCAATCTTTTTTATCTTTTCAGGTAAAACTGTTCAAGATTTCAAAAAATACCTCAAAACGGATGAAACAACAAAGGAGAAGATGTTGACATTGAAATCAGTAATTAATGAATGGGCATCTACATTCCCAATGCCTGGTTACGAAGATCACTAAATCAAAGACAGCAATATAAAAAGTTCATAGAAACAACTTGAAAATTCCCGGGAATCAGGTTTAATAAATATTGGTCTTCAAAACATATAAGTCAAATCACTAATTGCCATATATTCAAGTGTCGTGCCTTATGTAATCTATGAACAACATTGAACTATTTTGTTTAAAGAATAAAAATATTTTGACACTTTTCATATCCAAATAAAAGATTTTCAATAATATTTCGAAGCGATGAGTTATGATTGTTGAAAGTTGGTTACAAAACGATTACAATGATTCAGATGTAAAAAGAGAGTTGACATCGTTGAATGTTGATGGCATCAGTCAAAGAAACAAAAGAAGAGTTAATTTACAGCATAAATTGAAATCATGGTGGTGGTTAAAAGTGAAAAAACAATGATGGATTGACAATTGATGACATCAGCTGAATTAAAACATTCAATGAAATCAAGGTGATGGAGAAACTTATTGATGATGATAAAAATGATGAACCGTTACAGCCGTCTTGATCACAACAATGGATCTCTCTCTCAGCAAATCGATTTATATCGGGATTACAGTTGGCCGAACATTGGAGTAAAATTAACCCTTGATTAGATAATCTTAAACACGACTTTTCATGGGGCTTACATTTGGTTAAATGACTGGAATTGTAATGATCACAAGGCACAAACCGATCAGATCCATCTGAACGGGGAAGATAATGTCCACATTCATAGCATTTGAGGCTTGAGATGAGTTGAGGATAAAGCAAGACTTGAACAGCTATTAAAATGAAAGCTACCGGGTTGGCCATCATTCTGAGATTAATAATCATGGTTTGATATAATTTAGCTAAAGATTAACAATTGAAATTTAAATGGAAACCAATTAATTTGACAAGAAACACACTCCAAAAAAGTACAAGTGTAAAGAAAAGTATAAACAAAGAATGAGAAAAGGAATCTCATCAACTGGTGTTTCAAATCTTCAAAGAAACTGGTTTCTTCGAGTCTTTTTTTTCACGGAGTCAATTTCTTATCCTCCACACCTTACCTACCATTGTTCAACCTTGAAATGATGATGATGAAGACAAAATAAGAGATGAGGAAGAACCATTTTACAGAGTTAATGTAACCTACACTTGTTAATGGCTTACGGCCTGCAGAGCCTACGCTAACCTTGTTAGATTTTCAAAGTAATTACAAATTATAAGATATTACCAATAATACAATCACAGCTATTAAATTTTTTTCTTAATGTGAATTGAATCTTTTCAAATTCTTGTTCCAATCAAATGTATCCAATGAAATGTAATACTGATTTGAAGATGAAATACTTTTACGCACTGTTCCTTTCAGGCATTTTTCTTCCTCTCTAACTTCATCGAAATCTCAATCAACTTTAATTTTCTCTTTTTTTTGCTCTAACTCTCAATTAATCTGATTCACTTCAAATTTCCAAATATTTCAATTTAACCATTTATCTTTTTCTCTCTGATTGTTTTGTAGCTTGTTCAGCTTGTATGATTGAAGTAACAATTTGGTAAATCAAAAAACAAAAAGCAACAAATAACTTAAATCGTGATAACACGCTATTAAAAATCAGCCAAATTTATGATTTTGAAGAGCCGTAAAAAAATCATTACATTCAACTCTTAATTTCTTTAAATTTCTTATTGTTACTTTAATTTGTGTTAAATTCATCATTATCATCAATTGATATTAAATATCGTTGGACAATCACTTGTAAGCCTACTAAAAGCGAAGCTAAGTGAAGACCAAGTGAAAATGAGAAGAAGAATTAAGAAAATCACAATTAAATCCTTTTAAATCACGAATAATATCCATCTGGTGTTGGTTAAAAGTTCACTGATAGTTGTTATTGTTGTGCCTCATTTTATGGCATCTTTTTAGACCTAATATGATAAGTTGATTAATAGCTCAAGCTCATTCAAATGGCCTCTTCATTTTGATCGTTTTGCCTTTCAAATGACTTTTGATTGCCTCAAGGTAATCAAATTGAAATTCATCCACAAGTAAACGCCAAATCAACGTGAATCCCTGGATATCCGTTAAAGGTTTGGTTTGAAAAAATTTCGGAACAAGAAATTCAGTTCATCTCCATCAAAATATTCCACTTTGAGGTTAAATTAATAATAAAAAATCGCCAAATCTTATAAAAAAAGAGAAAATTTAATAGAGATTAGTTTTAATGGATAAACTTTGCTTACTTGATTACCTTTTCTTATTATTTCACCCTTTTTGTACTCTATGCAAACGAGATTAGATTTAGATCTTTATCGTCATCTTCATCATCATTAACATCAACAGCAATTGCCGTCTTCTTCACCTTTAGGCAGCATAATATAGTTAAATTAATCACAAAATGGTACATTAATCAAGTAAAGGATAATCAATCATTTAGTGATATAAATTACTTACGGATATCCACTGGACACTAACATAGTCAGATTAAAAATTAATGTCTTCATCGTGTGCTGTTGTTTTCATCTTACTTTTGACATCTTCTAGATTATTAAGAGCAAGAGACTATTAATTTTCATTTCATCATCCGATTCGTGATACAATTTAGAGTAGCTCAAGTTTGCCCTCCAGTGATGAAATGAGCAGATGATCATGAGCCTGGTTGAAGACGGTGAAAGAGTAAAGTCAACAACATTGATCATTTCCAATGAACATAACACTTTAAAATCTCTTTTCCTTTCTCGACCATTTAGTTGATTATTTACTGATTCTTCTTGCATTTTTTGGAAGCTTCTTGGATTCTTGATGATGCTTGACTTAGCTGATGATCTCCCAACTTGAGGTACTTTTTTCTTTCCCTTGACAAACATTCATCATTTTTTCCAGGTAAATAGTACAAGAGTTTCAACTTGGTTAGAGACTGTCTTGTTTACAAAGAAATGTTTTGTTCAATTGCTCCTTTTTGATGGGAAGTTGATGGTGATGGTGGAAAAAAATCCAACTAAAAGTCAAAAAGTCAAATATTTTGACAGTTTTTCTGTCAATTGAAGACAATTTACAAAAAAAGCCAATGATTTAGAGTTGATCTTGTTTCTCTTATCCACTCCGACTCCTTCTTTAAGCGGTGATATTGGTGATCATCAGTGATGCTTGGTTGAATTTTGGGTTGAATAAGTCTTCTTTGAGTTGACTAAATTTTCTGCTTAGGAAAAACTAGATTGTTTGGTGTTTTGTGTAGGTTAATATTGACCTTGATCAACTGTCAAACGCTAAAACGGCTTTTGAAAATTGATTGCTGTTACCTTATCAAGGCATTTGGTGTCACGAGTAGTTGGAGTAAGAAAGTCACAATATTCAGTCGATTGATGATTATTATGATGATGATGTTCATGATAACCTTTCCTGTTGTTCACCCTCAATTAAGTAAACACCAAACAGCAACATGATCATGTAACCGCGACATTTATTTCAATTCGCAATCCTCAACATTCACCAATACATCTTTCTCAATCATGTTATCCTTCATCTGAATGGCAACGTTTTTGGCTGTAACCACCATCATGATTCCTTCTTGATTAACGGCTGAAATTATTAAACAGGTATAATCTTGAGAGCTGGTTGGGAAGATCAGTGGTAAGATTAAGATTAAGAGGGTTCATTGTTTTATATTACATCATAAATAAATGTAATTTGTATTAATCCTTCATTACTACAATTTTACAGCATGAAAAAAATGAAACTATATTACATAACAAGACTTGCAACAAGTAAAATGAAAGGGTAAAATTAACAATAATTGAAATATTGAGGAAGACAACTTGTCAATTGTTCAAGATGATTGCGTTGTTATAAAAGTTTAAGTTGATTTTGATTAATAAACAAAAAAAACAGTAAATAATGAGACATGATTTACAAAATATTGGTTGAAACATATTGTTCAAGGCTTGAAGCCAGCTGATGCTGAAAGAGCCGAAAAAAGGGGCAAAATTGTAATTACGACTTGTTTATTGATCTCCTTCAGCTTTGTTTTTTCTTGTTTGAACAAGCTTTGTTTATTATCCAAACTCTTGCAATTTGTACTTGACATTTGATTTTCTGAAACGAACAATTAAATAAAAAAAAGGAAAATTAGTAAATTTGATTAGCTTCAAGAAATATAAATTATATTGTTGAATGGCTGATTGTTTGATGATGTTATGCTTGATCAAATATGACAAAATGACGACCATGACAAATTGTAATACAATAATTAAGGTCTGATAATAATAGCAATCAAAAGACTTGTGTTTAACTCAATTACAGTACAATACCTGATTAACGTAACAAGTTGTTAAAAGTCGCCATCTGTGAATAATCACAATGTATCGTTTTCAACTACAAATTAAGTACCAATAGACTTCAGCATTCAGCCCAAACTGGTAGCGCATACAAACGATGTGTGAAAATATTCACAGAATGCTGATATTAGCATCTTATTTGTCAGTTACCTCAACCAAGCGCCTTTCAGTCGTGTGTGTGTGCTAGTTGACTGGGCTTATTAATAAATCGGTCAAAATTGAGTCAAGTTGGTATTGCACTGTAATTAAACACTTATTTCAACCAGACTATCAAATGAACAGTTGATAATGAAGTTTCACAGAAACTAATAGTTTGTTGATAATCATTTGTTTCAATTTGTTTTGATTACTCCTACAGACTTCAAAGGAGTGAGTAGCTTCAATGGCGATATCAAAAAATCGCCAAAATATTTCTGAAAAAATGTTCTTCTGCTAATTGATCAAAACCTAATTTTCAATATCTATGGAAATATATACTTTCAATTGTTCGGACAATTGGTTGATCAACATGCGAAACGCTCAAATCAGATGAATTGGTTAATAATCGGCAATAAACAAGCTAAAAATCTACAAGCGTTTCTGTTGAATATTTGATACTCTGTCACTTTACTGTTAACAGGTTTTTTAGTTCAAAGTATTCATTGAAATAATTTCAACAATCTGTTAAATCTTCAAAAAACAGATGTTTGAAAGTTTATATTGAAAATCAAGTGTTCTTGTAGCACTTAAATTATTATAAAAGTAAAGTAAATCAACGTTTGCTTTCCATTTACAATATTTCACTCTTGATTTTTGATTGCCATTGATTCAATGAAACTTTGTATCCTTAAATAATAAGCATGATTTGATGAGGAAATGATGTTTACCAAAAAAAACATTCACTATTTTGATTCAAGGATAGGCAATGAGAAGAAATTGAATTAGATTAAGGAGAAAGGTAGAAACGTAATAATATTTCCTTTAACTGTCACCAAAAAAATGAAGTTAACGGTGACAGTGGAGTTGAATTATGAAGTACAATTTACTCATTTACCTTTATTACACTTGGTTGATCAGAACAAATTTTGACAACTAATTACCAACACAATAGAAACTGTAAACACCTTGGCCTGAAAATTCAAGAACTGTTGGTCATTTTCCCAGCAATCTTTGTCAAGACCGTTGATTCAACTAGAGACCAACTTGCCATTGTTTTCATTATCAGTTCTGGGTTGCTCAACTAACTTTCATCTTTCCTTTGAATATTCCTTTATTCATCTTCTTCAATCATCATAATTACTGGCATTAAAATTTTAATAGACTAAAAGGCTGAACAAAAGAAGATATCCTTGAAGGTAGATAGTAACTAGAGAAAGTAGAATCAACTTCACTGTGAAAGCTTCATTATCAAAATTCAAAATACATTGAATAAATTGAGGAATGTTTTCTTTTCTATTCTGTGAATTCAGAAAAGTCTGTGATAGTCGTCTGATCAAATGAATAGAACACTTTAAAAGAAAAAATATTGATATTTGATTTACCTTGATTAAATATTTGACTATTGTATTTACAATAACAAATGAGTCTGAATGGGAAAACTAAACTCGTCCATTAACTTGGTAACTATGAGAGGTTGGCGATCATAATGAAGATGTTGTCAATGTTGATGAGCATGACGGTAATCAACAGGTGATTTTGATGTGAAATCATCATTGATTTGAGAAGAATTTGAAGCAAAAAATAAATAAACTTAAAATAAGCAGTTCAAAACGGTACATTGATCAACTGAACAAAAGCTCGGAAAATTTGAACAATAAATGTCCATGGTTCTTCATTGATTGTTGTTGGGTTTCACTTGATTCAAAAAATTGCTTTTATGCTTGTTACTACTTTGATTGTAAAATGATAATCAAAACAAGAATAACTGTTGAAACTGTTATAATGACAACGTATAAGCCAAGCATAAATTGTCTAAAGCCTTCACCAACTCGAGATGCTGGACTAGGAGATGATGTTGAGGTGACGGCGTATGATTTGAGAGATTCATGAGCTTCTTCGATCACTCGTTTTTTAGATGAAATGATTGCAGAGTGACATTGCATGATTAGATGAATAGCGACATAAATAACAATATGAGATGCTAATATCCAATAAAATGGATCAGGCAGTTTAACTGATTTCAATGTTAAAACTGAAAAAATGGTTCCCATTGCCGCAAGATGAGCGATGTTACCAGAGGCCCAATGGATCCAGTTGAAATAACTACGCTTTGGATGGTCAGGTGAACAACGAAATAATGCACCAAATGGTTGAAAGATCATACAGACAGATGAAATAAGACCTAGATATTGGTGTAAACTGTTTCCACGCCATTGACCAACGTGAACAAATATCGAAATAATGCCGAGAATGGCAAAAATTATCGCTAAAATCATTAAACTTCGATGAAGAATGAACCATATTTTCACACCACACATGGTTTTTTCATCCCACGATTCCTTGTAATGACGGGCAATGATAATGGCCAAACTCACTATTCCAATCCAAGTGATGGTCATAAGAGATCCATGCAAACGAATCAAAGTTGGAGTTGTTGTGTCAGCTATAACTATGCCAACACTTTGTAAGCTGACTGGATTAGGAGATGAAGACCGTTCATCGTGATATGCAATTGACCCATCATCATTGAGAGGTCCATTGGCTAGTAAAATATGATAACGATTGTCTAAAATACTGAAGCTCCGGGAATGCACAAAAGCGCTAACCTTTTGAATCCACCGACAAACAATATAACCCTCTGCTAGTGAAGGATCACCAGAAGTAACCGTTAAATTACGAGCAATGGTTCCTCTTGTTAATGTAGTAACACCACTGTGACCTCTGGTAATACCTTCACCGGCACTTAATTTACCACTTCTACTGATGTCACAATGTACAAAGATATCATCACCCATGCGACCATCAGTAGATAAACCAACGGCATACCAATGTCCAAGATCACCGTTAGAGCCAAACATTTCAAACAACATTCCATCTTTTGGATTGGTCATTGATATCATCCTCACTAGTTGTTTACATGGTACTGTTGGGTCAGTAGTGCACTGAGAAGGTAATCCAAAACAAAGTTTCTCCTTACCAATGCATGGTTCAATAAGATCATTGTTACAGTTGATTTGCAATGGCAATAAGGGAAGAACACAAATTAATAAAGAGTAAATCAAACGACGATACAGATCTATCATCATTCCAACAGTTGATAAATTAAGACCTATTAATTAAACAAAGGTAAATTTATATTAAAACAAAATCAATCCAGTGGAAAGAAAATTCTGACTTGATAAACAAGTAACAACATTTAACTTTCATCCGCTTCCAAACAAGTTAGCTTCAAAACAAGCCATCAAGGAAAGAGAATTGCAAAAAAGTACAAGTTGAGCGCCTTCTATCAACAGTCAATTGTAATCACTTTTAATTAAAATTTTGACTTTTTCAAAATAAACTTAAAAATTTAGATTCACAGGTGTATCAATGATCGAAACTCAATCGTGCTCAATTACATTATTTAAATCAATAATTTGTTTCACCGTATTAATGTTTGGTTTGCTTTCAAAATGGCTATTAAATTGGCATTTTTTCAACGATATTGCTTCGTATTAAATGCCAATTGCTTTCAAAAAACGTATATTTTCCATGAGGAAGATATTTCAATCATTTTTTAAGTGATTAATTCTTTCCAACTCAATCGCCAACAATAATCTCATAACGATAACTTTTATTTTAGTTGGTCTTTTCAGTCACATTTTCCAGTCATGAAACATTTGATTTAGAAATGATTGTCTGCCGACCAGCAGTTGTTCATTGCTTTTTTGAATCATGTAGTAAACTTGGAACGGTAAAACATTTGTAAAGCTACTCATTCAATTTAAACTAAAAGTTTACGGTTACAATTGCCATTACAAACATCTTAATAATAAATAACTTGCCAAGATTTAATGGCCATTTGGTTTGGACAACAAAGATAACTCAAAGCTTTTTTGTCATACATGTAAATTGAAGGGGTTATCTGTTAAACACAAAAGCTACTGAAACTTATTAATGAAAAGCTTTCAGTGAAAGCAAATGTTTTATCTAGGTCTATTATAAACCAACTCATTCAATTACAATAAAGACCAAAGAGTAATTTAAGGGATCACGAAATAAGGAAAATTTAGGTTTGAGATTCATTCAAAAGTTCACCGTCATGTGGCTTATAATTGCAGAATTGACAAACAAGCCAGAAAATACACTTCAATTTATTGCTTAAGGCAAGTTATCCATTGATCATCGCCACCTGAGAGTCAACTTTTGAGTTTAATCTACAAAATTATCATTACGTAAAGTCTCTAGTTAAATTAATCTTTGATAGAGGCTCTCTTGTTAGTCTAACGCTTTGAGCAGCATCTCGTGTTGCCATGCTACAAACTGGTTGAATTATGAACAAGTATTAATATCCAGAGATATCCAATGGTTGAATTATGTGTAGATGCGATGCAGAGAGAGAAAGGCTAAAGAAAGAAAGAAAAGAATTAGAAAACCAAAATCTGTTTAAAACAACACTTAATTTAAATTTACTAATTAAAAACCCGATACAATCAAGTTTCAATCCTTTTGTTTTTGTATTTTTAAACACAAACTCTTCGTACACATTGAGTTAGCGCCATCTGTTTTTGTTTTGTGCATTTATAGTTTTTTAAAGATTGTGGTCAGGATTTACAAACCTTAGGGTTTGTTATGCAAATGTCCCAACTGTAATCATCTTTGTGCGTCCTAACCAAATGGATCGCGGTGTAATTCTGGTGTCTTGCATTTGCTTTTTTATAATGATTTTACTGGGATTCTGGTACATAATTTTCTTCACACCTTTAGCATTAATTTATTTCCTTTGGAAATTGAGTGATGATTTAATTTATCATCCAGAAAGTCCGCCAGATGCCAGAAAGCATGTGACGTCTCCTTCAACCATGAAACTTCCCTTTACCGATCTCTATCTGACAACAGAAGATAATATTAAAATTCATTGTATATTCATCCAACAAGTTGAACAAAGATCTGAAAGCCCAGCAACATTACTCTATTTACATGGTAATGCAGGCAACATTGGCCATAGATTAATCAATGTCAGCGAGTTATTCCACGTTCTTAAGGTGAACATTCTCTTGGTAGAGTATCGTGGTTATGGCTACAGTCAGGGAAGACCAAGTGAAAAAGGTCTTTACAAAGATGCCCAATCAGCCTTAGATTATCTTCATAGAAGATCGGATATCGATAAAGACAAAATTGTAATATTTGGTAGATCCCTTGGTGCTGCTGTAGCCATTAATTTAGCGACTGTTGAACGATATCGTAATGCCTTTTCGTGTCTCATTATCGAAAATACTTTCACCAATTTAGCTGACATTGCAAGAATCGTTGTAAATAATTTTTTCGTTAAACGTCTCCCGAATTGGGTTTTTGGCAACCGTTACGATTCAATAACCAAAATATCCTCCATCAAGGTGCCAATTTTGTTTCTCTCTGGTTTAGCTGATGAAATTATCCCATCAAGTATGATGAACTCACTATATCAAGCTGCAACCAGCCAGTTGAAGTTAATTTACACCTTTCCAAATGGCAATCACAATTTTACATGGAGATGTGATGGTTATTATCCAGTTATAGACCTTTTTTTGACCAAAGTATTCACTGAATATTCGCACAATAAAGCTCATCTGTCTACTAGTGACCAGCAAGACTCAAGCGACGATGATAATGAACAAGAAGAATTAGTGACATCCGTTGGTGTTTATCATAGACTTCCTGTGTAAAAACAAAGTTAAAGCTCGATTTTTTATCGAAAAGACACTTTTTAATTTCAAAACAATCTTCATTTAAAATTTGGTGACCAAAATTATTTTCTCTATGAAAGATGAATCCAGATTTTACAATTGTTCATATTTTTTGCACTGTTTGAAAATTCATTATACATTCTCATCATTTCTCACTAATCGAATGCAATATAGGTTTAATGGTCTCATCATCATCTGCAATCAAATAAAGAAAAGCTATATTTCAAAGTAAAATCAATCAATTTCCATTAATTATATTTTCGTATGCATTAAAGTCTAAAATTATTATAATTCTTGGTTAGCTTTTAATTGATCAATAAAATGAGGTAAATATTCGAATCAAATAGACTTTAATTTCAAAATAAACTATCCCATGAATTAGTGTTTCACAATGAGGACTAATCACTGATTAATTCGGAAAACCGATTAGTATTCAAGCTTTTAAAACTAGAAATTAGCGCGCTATTTGTTAATACCACCATCTTTTGTTGTAAAATGTAACCAATAAGTAATTGGCGCCATCTTGCGCAGTTTGATATTCTCTCATTTATCTCTTATCGTGCTTTGGCTAAATTAATTGATCATAAATTGTGCTGTGAAAATCATCATCTTTTATCGCTTTAGGTTTAAAAACTTCTTCAAGCTTATTGAATTCTTAGCTAGATTCATCGTCTATTAAATCATGTCATTGATTTGTGCTTTAAGTAATGAGCTACCTGAGGTTCCAGTTGTCTCACCGGTTTCTGGTTCAATTTTTGAAAAACGTCTTATTGTTAAATATATCAAAGAGCATGGAAAAGATCCAATTAATGGAATTGAATTAAATGAGGATATGCTGATTGAAGTTAAAGTTCCACCCATAGTTAGACCTAAAGCACCGTCAGCTACTAGTGTCCCAGCTTTATTGAAAACCCTTCAAGACGAATGGGATGCAACTGCTCTCCATGCTTTTCATCTTCGTAAACAATTGCAAGCCGCTAGACAAGAGTTAACTCATGTTTTGTATCAACATGATTCTGCATGTCGTGTTGTTGGTCGATTAACAACAGAAGTAACAGCAGCTAGAGAAGCTTTGGCTACTTTAAAACCTAAAACTGATCCAAATATTTCATTACAAAATGTTTCCAATAATAGTTTCAATAATGGTGATCATTCAATGGAAGGTAAGATACAAATTTTTGTCTTCTCGTACTATTCTCTCATGTGTCTTGTGTATTTATTTATGTTATTCTTTTTATATCTCAAGAATTGCGACCCGAGGTTGGTATTACTCCTGATATCTTGGAAAAATTGGAAAGCAAAGCAGCAGTATTGACATCGGAAAGAAAGAAACGAGGTAAAAGTGTACCAGAAGGTTTAGCCGATATTGATACCATTAGAGAAATGAAAACCGTTGCTTCACATACGGGTCTTCACTCAGCTAGTACAGCTGGAATTGTTTCACTCGATATTTGTCCAAATGATGATTCTAAGCTTCTCACTGGTGGTAATGATAAAATCGCCATAGTTTTCGACAAAAATGCTGGACAAGTAGTCACTACACTTAAGGGTCATACCAAAAAGGTTACATCAGTTATTTATCATCCTAATCAAACAACTGCTATCACTGCTTCTCCTGATGCATCCATTCGAGTCTGGAACTTAGCAAATAGCAATACAACTCATGTTGTTTCGGCTCACGAAGGACCTATCACAGCGATTAGCTTACACGCCACCGGTGACTATCTTTTAAGTACTTCGACGGATGAGTTTTGGGCTTTCTCTGATCTCAATGCGGGTGTTATGTTATGTCGTGTCGGTGACCCAAGTTCGGCTCATGCTTTGACCACTGCTCAATTTCACCCTGATGGTCTCATATTTGGTACTGGAACTACTGACTCTTTAATGAAAATCTGGGATCTTAAAGAAAAAAGTAACGTAGCAAACTTTCCTGGACATAGTGGATCGATTTCAGCTATGGCTTTCTCTGAAAATGGTTACTACTTGGCTACAGCTGCAGAAGATTCAACTGTCAAACTTTGGGATTTAAGAAAATTGCGAAACTTCAAAACAATCCAGCTCCAAGATGGTTATCAAGTTAAAGACCTTTACTTTGATAATAGTGGTACCTATTTAGCTGTTGCTGGAACTGATGTTAGGATATATCATACCAAACAATGGGATAATCTTGTTACCTTTGAAGATCACACAGGACTAGCCACTGGAGTAAGATTTGGTGAAAATTCTAAATTCTTAGTCTCCACATCTCTGGATCGTTCATTAAAAATTTATTCATCATCCTAAAATTCACTTTTCATCTAAACGTATATTCGAAAAAATTAAACTATTTCGGATCACTTTTAGATTAATTATGTGTGTACCAAGATACTTCGAAAGCAGACACTTTGAGATTGATCCTTTCCATTCATGATTTTGTTATATTTGTAATATATTTATTGGTAAAATGCATCCATTCGCGCGAACATAAACAACAGTTCGGTAAATGAGAGACTCATCTTTCAAAATTGGAACCTTTCAAAAGTATTTATCGTCTCTTCTCAAATTGCCTGTTTTTTGTTATAAAATCATGGTAAATTACAACAGTATATGTTTAATCAAACAATTTCATTAAGTGTCCCTCAATGAACATCTTATTACAATAGAAACAAATTTGGCTCAAGATTAATCAATTAAACCGGCAGTTTTGCTGATGAAATATGATAACAATTTTGAATGAGATCGGCTTCGAGTTATTTGGAACTAAACGAATTTCTTTATAAGATCAGCTTTTAATCCGAGCTAAGGAACCAAGAAAAACTAGGTTCAACATGTAATACATTCATGAATGTGACCAAACAATCCAATAAAGCAGAATAAGTTAAATTAACACGATGAAATTAAATGTGTATTTCGATGAATATTTCCACACTGAATGTCAAATTACAATCCATACTGAACTTTCCTATTGAGATAGTATTGGTGAAGAGAAAGGGCCAATGTTATGATATATAGACAAACAGCAATCCAACAATTGTGAGCCTACAAACAAAAGTAAATTGGATGTAAGTTTTTGATCATCACTTTGTAAACAAATAATGATTAAAAATAAATTACTTACCGCATTTTCATATTTACTATAAGCTTCTGATATTAATATTTTGCGATCCGTAATTTTACTTGATCTTGGCTCAATTTCAAGATCCTCTGCGAAAGCAAGTGCATGAGAATAAAGAAGGATTCCCATTAAAGTTAACATTATAATGGCCCAGATGCTGAGGAAAGAACAACAAATCGACAATCTTTTTCCACAGACAATCATTTTCAATTTAAGATGATATTTAGTTTAAATTCACAATGTAATAAACTCTAGATTTAAGTTGATTTAATTCATATCATGTTATCCCTAGCATTTAATTCCATATCAAAAGAGTAGCATTTTGGAGTTTGCCTGTAAGACCAAAGAAGGAAGACTCGTAAGATCAATAAAAGGTTTAGAAAGTGGAGTTTCAGATGTCAGGATTTCGAAGTGTAGTTAAATTTTCTAATTGTATTATTTTTAGATTTGATTAATTTATAATTTAAATGGACACTTAATGTAGTTAATTTGAATATGAAAAAATAATGCAGTGATGAATTTCTTGAAAAACTAACTTAAAGATTGTAATTACTGAGCTAGATATTAATTTGAAACTTGCTGTTGGATTAAACTATAGACATAAGAAGGTATAGAAGTTTGAAGCAATATTGTATCATCAATGTGGCAAAAATGAACTTCGATGATAATTTGGAAACATGAAATTGTAAATAATTAAGTTGAGTGGTTTGATAACAATTATGATAATATTCAATTTTATTTTGATAGGCATTGAAAGTACGACATGTTAGTAATTTGTGAACAAATTGGACGATTTGGTGGGTACAGAATGTGATGATAAATGAAAGATTTAAAAAATTTAGGTGATAAGCAAAAGAAATAGTGGTGCAGAGTTTGACTAAAACCAGCTCGAGTTTGCTAATTAACTATTTTTGACTATGGTAGGTATATAATGCAGCGACGCCCAATAAATGACCAATATATAAATTTTAAATTATTTTTTGCTAGCGTGATATGCAGTGATACAAAGTTTACAGCTCCAGGATCCCTCCGGTGGCTCATTGATAGGTGGGTCAAGGCAATACATGTGATAACCACGATCACAGTCGTCACAAAAAAGTAGTTGTTCCTGAAATACAGAAAAATTTGCATTATTGTAAACGTTTGTTCATGATATTGAAAAAATTAATTTAGATGAAGCAAACAAAACTTACATCATTATCAGAGGTACCACAGATTGCACAAGACTTGCACTCGATACATTGCCACCGATATTTTTTGATAGATGTCACCATTCTTGGGGTAAATTGAAGACATGTTGGATGGGCTGATCGACCGCAATCAGAACAAGAAATCATCTTTTCAGCTGATGCGGTCTTCTTGTTTTCATCTGAATCGCCCAAACAAAAGTCACAATATTTGCTAGGCGAGGCTTTGTCTTTGTTGACTGGTTTGTTATCTAGAGACATGACAAGAATGTTGTTTAATAAATACGAGAAAACGAGAAAATATCACAATTCATAAATGACAGTTACCCTCATTGGTTTCAGTTATCAAGTTATTTCTTGAAGATGTCGGTTGAGAAGAAGCTGAGCTTGTTGGGACGGAATGCTGAGGCTGGTTTTGACTGGAGTTAGGATGTGTTGATTGATTCTGTGAATGGTGAGAGTTTTGATTCTAAAGAAGAGAAAAGTATAAAATTGATAACATTAAGATTGAGAAACAATATGGCATTTCTGACTTACTCTGCGTCTTTTGCTAGGCTCTCGTTTTTTTCGTCGCTTTCTAGGTGTATATTCACCTGACGAATCCGAACTGTTAATTTCGTCAATCTCACCAGCATCTGGAGGACTACTTTCATCCTCAAAATCGTGCAACCAATTATCTTTAGATAAGTCATATTTATCCAGAGATGATTCATTTATCTCATTTTTAACAATTTTCTCGACATTGACAATGTTAGAATCTCGGTTTGTTCCTTCACATTCTTTATTACTGGCATTTCCTTCGGCAGGATCAATAAGGTAACTTCGCTTTTTTCTTAACCACTTTCTAGAAGGATAAGAATATATTACACCATGACTAAAGCCAGGCATCCTTTCCCAACGATGCATCCATAAGAAGCAATCTCTTTGAGCTACCCTTGTCTGATGATCAATGAATGGTAACCGAGTTTGTCTCTCTTTAACCAACTGGTTATTGTATTTAGATGAATTTTCAATTGCATCACGATATGTAGATGCATTTAAAGCACTAGATGAAATGAAGAAAAAAATAAACTAAAATCAATAAAGTGACCAAAAACCAATACAAAAATATATCAGCACATAAATAGGAGACATCAGCTGGAGTTTAGCAGTAAAAATACAGATGCATTATCATGGGTGAGCAAGACCATAGAGATGATATATTTTGATGGTTGTAGATTTAATATTTCTGGCCAATTTATTTTAAAATTATAATTTAAGAGGAATATAGAAACATGGTTTACCTTTCAATCCTTTTGAGAAGCTGTGGTTTTATTTCAATAAACTGTCCAAATGACATAACTGTTTAAAAGCTTATTCAAAACGTAACATAATAAGAAAAAACAAGTACAAGGTGAGAGAACAAGTGAAAGAAGAAAAAGATAAAAAAGATGAATAAAAAAAGATAAGAAGGAAAATGACGAGATGGAAAAATATTGCTCAGTAGAGTTTTTTTATACAGTTAACAAAGATTATCAAAAAGATGATAAAGTTGAGTGTAAAATAGTTTAAGGAAAACAAACATGTCAGAACAAATTAACATAAGTTGCACTTCTTCATGTTATTAGACTAGGACAATTTAGTGGTTTGATTGAATAGACTCAATTTTGAGACAGTCAGATGATACAGTAACACATGTAAGCTACTTGGGTCTATAGAAGGTGAAATTAATGTCTAAAGAAGTGACTAAATGATACAAGATCATTACACATTATTTGTAGAGCGAGTAAATATTATATTTCAGCGCCATCTTATTAATAATAACAAGCGAAAGGGTTATCATATAATTTTACTTTGTAATAATTCTCTGTAGATATTTTTAATTTTATTATTGCTTTTTAATAATTTTACATTTAGCAATTTAGTTTTTTATGGTAAATCTGACATGCTTGTGATTCTTTGTTATTTCAAGCAACAATGCAAAGAGAATAACTGAAATTTTGGCTGCCATTTGACTTTTTGATTTCCCAAAGAACGGGATTACTAACGTTATAGTGGACTTTTTACTGCTAAAAATGTCCTGTTCATGAAAATAGGTAGCTGTTGGAGGTTTTTTAACCCATTTCATGATTTTAACAATTCGAAAAATTTGTTTTGTATTCAATAAGTGGATTAGCAATGTTAGCACAGTTATCACAAGACCTTTAATAAGATTATCCCACCAGAACGATGATGCTTGAACTTGAAATTGAACTATTTTGGTTTGACTAACAATTTCAAGGGAAATTTTTGACAAAAGTTATGGATGAAATTAGAGCAGGTATTTAGTCGTGAATCATGATCCAGAATATCCTAGAGTTAAACCAAATTAATATAGCTTTGAGACTTCAATTTAATGAGCACTTAAGATATCCTAGTTAGATCATGATGGTTATTGGATTACTTTTCCCGATGGTAAACAATTTAATGATCTCTAAGCTTTTTGATGAAAAAAAACGATCTACTAACAGGTTTTATTAATCCTTTGAAGCACATCGTTGAAAATTTGTTGAGTATCATCAGTTCCTTTTATGTAGACTGTAAGATAAAGAATAAATCCATATTAGATAGGTTTACTCGTGTCAAAATGGGTAATTAGGTAACCAACTTATATCATGCGTCGATTTTTCCATTCCTTCCTTATTTTTAAGATACATAGGCCAAACGATTTCATCAAAATAACCGGGTGGATCGGCTGGAACATAATTACGATCCAATCGGCGACGAAAGCATTCCTCTTTTGGTAGTGTGAAGAAAAATTTCAAGTCAAATTTGAAAGGAAAATTTCTGAAATAGAGCATCAAAAGAAAAAGATTATCAATGAAAATTTGGTAATTTTCTCGATAAAAACATTGACACTAACTCACCTATAGTTGAAGATAAGATGCCCTTCAATTATAAGAAGGGGATTGCTGGTGTTAGATAATTCATTCAAAGTCAAATTAACCTGAGATTTTAATCTGTCCCAATTCACAGCGTTGAGTGACTCCCAATTTTGATGTTTTCTTCCACTTTTTAAGGTAATCCATATATGATTAGGGTCATCCTCTTCCTAGATAAATAGACACGAATACAATAAAATCATGTTTAATCAAATAGCAATGTATTTATGGGAATATGGAGAAGAAATGAGAAATAAAACTTACCCGAAAATAGTCATCTTGTCTTATTAATATTGAGTTTGGAAATTTTTCGATAATCTTAGTGGACAAAGTGGTTTTACCACCATTAGTTACTCTGTAACACACGTCAGTTGAAAAGTTGATTAATATGTGAGGAAGAATAATAAAATAAAACAATCTTACCCAGAAATACCGACTATGGTAACTTTAGTCATTTCAAAAAGATTCTATTGGTCCAAAACAATGGCTCACATATGATTTGTTGTTATATTTTAAAACTAAAAAACCGCTCAAAGCTGTCTATTAATAATGAGACTTGCTTCAAATTGATTCACGGAACATTAACGAAACAATGATTAAATATTCTAATGTCACTTGGAGATGATTAAATTACAGTTTCCATGATTTATCAGTAAAAATTAACAGTTGGCTACAAGAAAATACGAGCAAGAAGTAACATTGAAACATGTGAGTGAAACTATAAATTGTTGGATCATAAAATTGTCAGTGCATTACAACTAGGAATGTTAACAAAATGATGATTAAATGTTCTAATGTCACTTGGAGAAGATTGAGTTACAGTTATCCTGATTTATCAGTACAAATGAACAATTGGGGGCAAGAAAATACGGAAACAAAATTGTCAGTGCATTATAACTAGCAAACTACATATGTATTCATGCATATAACTGTGTATAAATGCTGTTCAAATTGATTTGACTGGATAAGTGACTTGTGTCTTAAGAAACCTTGAATCTCTTGATTTTAATCAAAACAATTAATATTATCTTAAAACCTTTCTTAATAGTATTATCTCATTGAATGAAATTACTCAATCAATGGGGATTTCAACTGCATCGTTATATGGGTTTGTAAGAGCAGACATTGTGAAAATCTTGGGTTTGTTGCTTGAAAGCTCCGCAAATGAGGCTATGATAATAAATAAGTTTATTAAAATTTTTTAAAAAACAAATAAATAATTTATAAATTAAGTGTATTAAATACATTGAGAATGTTTTGTCAACGAAAAATACAATTGCTTTTTAACTTGAATGTGAGTATTGTAAAAGTATTTTGAGTTATGAACTAAAAATGAACGGTTCGAGCTTAATGGTTCAAATTTGGGTTAATAAGTTAAATAAATAAAATAAATAAAATAGGAGTCTAAATGCAACCGTTAATAAACAAATTCAGTAATAACAACTCAACCTTTTCCAAAGATTGAAATAATTCAAATTGTATCATCGGGAAAAATATTCAATATTGGCACTTATTAGACTTTAAAGACAATTTTGAGAGCAAATGACCTATCGTTGTAAGAATTAACAATGATGAAATCTGGTGTTGCATCGAAATATTCAGATTTTTGAGTATTTTCCAAATTACCACCCCTCTGGTTGTCCGTTATTTGAATGACTCGATGAAGTAGAATGGTCACCGTCATTACCAGAACTGCTTGAAGGAACAGAGTCAGATGAAGTATGATGATTATCTGAATTAGCTTGAGATGAAAAAGCACCATGCTCATTTTGAGAACCTCCGTTGAAAGAGCTTAAAGTTTGATCATTGGAAGACCCACCATCAGGCATTGCAGAACCAGTGTTAGCTCCTTGATTGCTCTTTTCACTATCAGCTGAACCATGAAAAGGAGACAATTCTTGATCATGAGAAGCTCCATTGTTTTGGGTTTGGGAATGTTCATTTGAAGAATCATGTTGGTTAGAGACAGCTTCGTGAGGGTTTTGATTGTTGTTAGCATCAGAGGGCTCATGGAAGGAATTCAGACCTTGATCATTGGAATGACTATGATCGGGTGTATGAGAGTCAGAGTATCCATGATTCGCTTGATCAGTATTCCCATTGTTACTCTGTCCTTGGAATGATGACGATCCTTGATCATGTGATTGTCCATTGTCCTGAAAGCCTACATTTCCATTTGAAGAGTCGTGTTGATCGTTTGAATTTTGGCCATTTTGTACACTGGTTGGCCCATTAAATGGGGATAGTCCTTCATCTTGATGAGAAGCACCACCATGATCACCATGATCACTATGAGAATTTTGATTTTCGGAAGAACCAAGAAGACCAGAAGAATCGTGATCTGAAGGCATATTTTGCTGACCGGAATCTCCGTGATGATTTGATCCGCCAGGATCCTGATTATTTTGAGAATTATGCTCACCATTACTAGGGCCTTGGAATGGTGAGAAATCTTGACTAGAAGCACCATTATCAGATGAGCCGTGGTCGTTGGGGAAACCAGCATCTGGTGATATTTCAGAAGAGTCTCCATGTCCTGAAGGTAAATGGTCTGAGTTGCCCTGATCTGGAGATAATTCAGAGTAATTTGAACCATCTTCATGTCCACTGAGATCAAATCCATTATCACCATCAGCATAACCTCCATGCATTGACCCACCATGAGCTTCACCATGGGCTTCAGCTTCTTTCTTTTTCTTCTCTTTTTTGGCCATTTTCTTAGCTTTTTTCATCATCTTCTTCATCTTTTTATGTTTCTCCTTTTCTTTCTCTTTGTGCTCCTCATGTTTATCCTTGTGTTTTTTCTTAGCTACTATTGCTCCAGTGATTCCACCGGTTAAACCTCCAGTTAATCCACCAACAATTCCACTAGCAAGCCCACCAACGAGAGCAGCACCAACAACACCTGCAGCTCCAATAGCACCAACAGCTCCAGGGACAGGAACAGGTACTGGTAAGGGTAAAGGCAATGGCAATGGTAATGGGAGGGGAACGGGTAACGGTAATGGGACAGGGATTGGGATACTTTGACTAAGAATTATGATCATTGAGAAGAATAAAAGGAAAAAAATAAACATTAACTGAAACGAGAAGAGAAAATTAATTAATATTATAAATTAATAGTCCAATCACTTTACATGAGGAAAAAATTGGTATCAAAAAAAGTTGTAAACGGTTTTCTCGCAACGAGAAGCAAAACAAAGCTTTATCCATTGATGGTAGTTAATCATCGGCTAACAAACATAACAATTTAAATTTTTGAAAACACCAGAGAGAAACAAATCACTGGAAAACTTAAAACTTCAGATGAATACAATTTTATAATTAAATTGAAAGGGAATCATGTAATTTTGAGACTGAGATGTTGGTTTGTTTTGGCGAAAGTCTATAGACTTTGTAAGCCAAAACAAAAGCAAAACATATTGTTTAAATTTTGTAGTTTCTACTTACACTAAGCTTCATTTTGACTTGATAACCAGCTGGTTAAAAACTGTTTTAAAATAAGAATACAATAAATAATTGAATAAACAAAATTAAATAAGATAACTCAATTTACTTTATTACTGCATTGATTGTTGCTGAATTGTAAATGTGTCCAATTGTTGATTTGTCGAGGTAATTTATAGTATTTGACATTTTTGGTAACATAGCAAGGGAGTGTTTAATCACATTAGCAAATTAGATAATTTATTGAGATTTTTGTTTAAGGGTGGCAAAATTTGTTAGTTAATTATTGATCGAGTAGCGAAGGAGGTATTTCAGGCTTAATAAAACAATAATAAAAATAAATGATCAGAAAATTGAAACAAACAAATTAACTCCGCAAGAAATCATTACTCCTGTATATTATTTATAATGATCCGAGCCAATTTTGGAAACAATTAACTTTCCCTGTTATCAAAGTTTAAAATACCTTCTCATTAAAAAACTCAACAGTTATCAAAAATTAGCTTTTAAATTAACTAATCAATTGTGCAGAAGTAGACATTAAACTCTTATAAACTTTGTGAATACCAGAATTCACCAAAACCCAAAAATGTTTTCTGGTTCAAACAATTGATTGACCTTTTAATAAACTATCTTTAATACTTTAACACCGTACATAATATTATACACTGAATATCAGATGTTTGTATCCAATTCAATAAAAAACGCTGTTAAATGGTGATTTGAATGGGACAAGATAATGACAAAATTTGATTTCTTGGTGAATCAATTATTCAACAATTGGTCATTCACACTCAGTCCATACTCATCGTCAGTCTTTCATATGCACTAGAGCTTTGTTTAAGTTAATTGCGCTGATCTAATCATGTTGGAAGAAAAATAATTAGCCATAATAGTTATAAATAAGATAATTGAGCATTGAAATAAGTAATTGTCTTCAGTTGGTCGATAATGCTCGATCTTTACTAATCATCTTCTAATTGATTGCATGTTAATGTGAGCCATTGTGTTATCTCTTATTGAACTTTTACAAATGGATTTTTTTAGCTCAAAATAAAACGATTGAAGCGGGTTCAAAATCAAAACAAATACATTAAAATTGAAATTGAAATATTTCTAACTCTCTTTGCCTCATTAATCATACAAGGTCAATCAAATAACGATCATTAGAAAATTTAGGTTTGAAAAGAAAATTAAATCCATTTAAAGAAGTAAATAATGAAAACAATGACACAGTTTTCTTTTTAACATCAAAGTCATTAACTTTAATCACAGTTGTTATTTTTTCGCCAATTAATTTGCCATTCTTTGATCAAACCAATAGAAATTTTAAATGCGTATTAAAATCCAAATAAGTCAAGTCAAAAAATTGAATGATTAGTTTAATTTGAAATCACAAAACAATCTGTTACTAGACACAGTCTTTGACAATATTGTAATAAGATTCCTTATTTTTCAAGTTATAACGTCGATAAGAATGGTATCGATGAAATTTTGCAGATCTTTTATGTAAGGCCAAACACTTTAAGAGCATTGAAGCTTGTTTTTAAGGCAACATCTTCCGGTTTTGCTTCGAGAAAAGCTGAAACCATTTCAACGGTCACTGGTAAAGAACAGGGTTCATTACGCTGAAATGTACAATATCGCTCAAGAAAGCTGAGGGACCGATCAGTGAGAGTTTTTTTAACTTTTTCGGGTAACTTGTTGGCTCTTGTGTTTGGATACATAAAGGGTGCATCAGTTTCTACCATTAATCGATCCAAAGGTATAACTTTTTCTTCGAGTGTTTTACGAACTCCATTGTCCGATTTATCCTTCCAGAGAAAACCTGTGAAATGAAAAGAAATTGAATGAGATATTCAATGAAGGCTCAAGTTTTCAATTTACCAGTTAATCCAATATAATAGCCAAGTTCAATGTATTTTTTTGCTTCATCAATTGTTCCCGTAAAACAATGTATCACAGTTGGGGGAAGGCGGCTTGAATATTTGGTGAGGATTTTGACCATATCTTCATGAGCTTCTCGTTCATGGACAAATAATGGTTTTTTAAGGTCACAAGCTATTTGAACTTGCTTTTCAAATACCTCAAGTTGAGTTTCTGGAGGAGAAAAGTTTCGGTTAAAATCTAGTCCACATTCACCAATAGCAACAACTTCGGAATTATTAGCAGCTAAATCACGAATAAATGTTTCAGTTTCATCAGTCCAAGTCTTGGCATCATGAGGATGTACTCCTAAACATTTAGAAATCAAAAATATTAGATTGTCTCAGTGATAATACATCTCTTAGTTACCAGAGCTTCACAAATGAAATACAATGCACTGGTTTTCCATAAAATGTAACATTGAGATAAAATTTACCTGCAGTTGAGTAAAGTGTTGTTGGATATAAGCGAGTTAATCGTAGACTATCTTGACTTGATTGAACACAAGTCCCAGTAACCATAATTTTCTGAACACCTGATAGTTAAAAGAGATAAACCACACATTAATAAATCACAAACATTGTAAGTATTATGCTGGATACTTCAAGTAACTACATAAAGATTGTTAAAACTTACCTGAGTCTTTGGCTCTTTGAATGACACCATCAAGATCTCGAGCATATTTTTTATTAGTTAAATTAGCACCAATATCAACGAGAAGATATGTTTCACTGTCAAGTCCAAGTTTCTTCATCAGTTCAGCTTCATCAGTTTCATTTGCAATAGGATTTGATACAGATGACATGTTGCGAGCTAATAGTTTTAAAGTTGATTTCAACGAGACCGGAAAAATTGATAATCTATAACTAAAAAGTAAATTATACTTAGAAATCATAAAAAACGATTACAAATCTAGTTTTCAAGCAACATTATGATAACAAGCAAATATCTGGAAATAAACATGCAAAGGCCAATAATCAAGCAAGCGCGTGATTTGATATTTTGAATTTTGCAAATTAATAAAAATTGCATTTATTTACAATGAATTAAAGGGTGTTCAATATAATTCGTTCCAAACTGGTGGAGCTTAAATGAAGATAATCACAATCAAAACATGATAAGAAGATAACCAGAGTAACATTTTACCTTTCATCCTTTACCTCTGTTATTGTGATGTTACACAAGTTATCTTTCTTATCATATTTTGATTGTGATTATCACAATTTAAGCTCCACCAGTTTGGAACGAATTATATTGAACACCCTTTATAATCACACCTTGTCAATAGTCAATAATTAGCAGAGATACAGCTTTAAACACAAGTTTTCACATTTCTAACCTAAAGAAACAATTTAAAACGCTATAATTGTCTTATGCCACAATTCTTCTTGTCCACGTACTTGTAATCATTTTAGATTGACAGGTTCAATCAGATGGCACCAATAAGACTAAAATCAGCTACCATAATTGAATTAATTGCGACAAGTAGATTAAAGTAGATTAAAAATATCTAATGAATTTTCATAAATTGTGTGAGAAAATTAAATATTAATGACAACCATTTAATTTTTAAAGTTAACCATTTTACAATACAAAACTTAAATGAAAATCCAGTCGTTCAACTGATGATTAACTGTGAAAATTGTATGAAAAAATATGATAAAGATAGCCGATATCGACAAGACTACTTCTAATTATTTGATTACTGTTCTAATAATCCAAGGGAACCAAATGAGAATGGGAAGCTTGTCGAGATTCATTAGATTAATGTCGCGATCAAGAAAGAGAACCAATCCAAGACTTGGTTTGTGAACAAGCAGGATTGGTGCAAAGAGGACATCGTAATAACAATTGACGAGAACAAGTCTGACCAGAAATTAAATGCGATTTGACTAAATCGGCCATTCCTTTTATAAACGCTGGATGATCGTTAGGTGCTGGAGCTCGACGAATATTTTCGACTTTAAGCTAGGAAAATAAGAGTAAAAACTGTTGTGCAAAAGAGAGTAAGTGCAACGAAATCCAATGTAATGCTTGTGAGGATCAGTTTCAGGACTGATTTTATCCAAAATTTGTGTCATAAGAGAGCCTTGCTTATCGGTCCAATCTTTAATCGGAGATCCACCTCCTATTTGATTGTATTTCTCGATCACTTTCGGCGCTCTTGAATAGGTGTCAAATAAGGCAAAAATCGAGATTTGCCAAAAATGACATACGCTTCCATTGGAAGAGTCATTATATCACGATTAAGAAAAAGTCTTGTCAAAAAAGGTTCAACTTCCTTGGAATCTTTTGGTCCATATTTAACAAAAAACAGCTTTTGATGATGCATTTCTGTTATTTGACAACTGGTTGATAGAAACCCTGAAAGATAAAAATTGAATAAATAATTAACAGTTCGTAAATCAATAAAACCAATAAAATTAAACACAGAAATTGGAATAACAAAAAAACTACATACCTTTACTTTTAACAACACGGTCAAGTAGCCTTGATGATTGACCAAGCTCATTAGATAAACCATTTTTAATGTTCGATATATTCCAAACTATTATGAATAGTTAATAATTTAAGAAATATAAAAGGTAAGAAAATGAGGAATTAGAAACTTTGCAAAAAATTGTAAACAATCAAACAAAACAGCTGAACAATGTTTGAACGAATAGTAAAAGAAGGCGGTAAATCTGAATTTGCTTTTTTTACCAAGCAATTAATGATAGAATGTTAGTTATAGTCGAGATGATAAATATTAATGACTTTTAAGCAAGAAAAGCTAGAAAGATACAAATAAATTATTTATATCTTTCTGTCTCTGATAAATTCAATGTATTAAAGTGAATACAATCAAGTTACGATTATTGTTATAAAAGCTTTACCTTGCTTTTCAATATAACCATTTTGATTTACCCTGATAATAAGCTAATGGAAATATTTCAGATTCCGTTTGATCTTTTTTTGCTTATAGCTTTGCCGGTTGAACCGTTCAAAAAATGGTTAAACAAATTCGAACAGTTTTAGCTCATTCATTTCTTCGATCTCTTTTGCTTTACATATTTTTGATGATTACGAAAGAAAATACTTTTCTTTGAAATAAATTAATTTATTGATTGTGATTTGATAACAAAACAATACGTTCAATGTGATTTATATTACAATGAACAGCGAAGTCATTTTAATCATTCTACCATCAAAACTTTTGTTTCAGATTGTTGATGTTCAATTCAACTCAACCTCGACCCAAACCTAATTTATTCAACCTTGAATCATTTATTTTGTTTCAATTATTCATCAAATCATTTATATTTTATGTCTAATTCAACAATACAGGTAATATCAGACTACAGTTGAAATCATCCAAAGATCCAGATAGACAAATGAGAACCAAGAACCATCAGATTGTTGATAAATTAGTATTGTTATCAGTCAATATTATTAAATTTAATATTCCAAGCCTAAAATTTATTTAATCCCAATTTCAGAGTAACTACAGAGAAAGGATCGATTGTTGGATTTAAATATCGCTTAATTATTTGAAATTAAAACAAGCGTCAAACAAAAATTGTTTAAAGATTCAGTCAACACACATAAATTTTTAATATCCATGGATCTGGATCTACTCTACTGTATATTTGAATGCGCGAAGAGGATCTTCTTGAGCTGACTCTTTTACAATATTCATTTATAACCACAGCTCAGTAAATTGAGTTTCGGTTGAACCTCTTTTTTCATGATATTTTTATCTGTCACTCTGTAGAAATGGAAACAAACCATAACCGGATGTATTGGATCATCTCTACCACTCAAACTCGAACCTAAAAAGCTTCGAAGGCCTTCACTGCTGTTGATAGTTTAATTGTGACTTTGTTATTTTCATTCACTTGTTTATTATTTTGTTATTGTTGTTGTTAAATATTAATGTTAATATTATTTATTATATCAAGTTATTGACTTGGTTAAGTTAAATGTTTATTAAATGTTTCCAATTATCATCTAAATGTAATTTAAAGAGTTCAAGTTGATTTATAATATAATATTATTCAGATGGTGAAACTAAAGATTATGTGAGGACAAAAACAAAGCAAAAAATCATCTCTATACACACAAAAATTACCGTTTGACTTTCATTTATAATGAAACATATTTTACCTTGTTGTGAATGTTGGTATTATTACTTTACTGATTGTTTTAAAAGGACTTTCTGAATCAATTTTGGAGCCTACTAATCAATTTAGTGTGGTGAACAATCATTTTTTGTAAGGAGACTTTTCTCCATTTCCATCCAATATGAAATTTGTAAGTAAAATTCTGTCATCCTTTCCATGAACGGTTTATGTATTTTAGGATAGTATTTTGGTCTTATTTTGACCTAGAAAATCTATTGTACCATTTAAAAGGTATTTTTTATCTGGTTTTTGTACAGATTTCTGATTAATACTTCGTAAAGATTCTTTAATTTCAGAGGAAAATCGTAATGTAAGGTAGATTCTAAAGCCAAAAGCATTGTGTTTTCTGAAACCATGTCAGTAACCAAATCTCTGATTATTTCATTTTCTCCTCTATTCTACAGTGATAATTAAACTAAAATAATTTTATTTTGAAGCTTGGTGATTAATAAATGTGTGATTGAAAGATTTGTTGATTCAACATTGATAGAGAGGTTTTGTTGAATTTAAAGAAACAAGAAGCCTTTATACCATCTAAAGGTCTATTATGTTTACATCTAAGCAAATTGGAGTGAAAATTCATCCATAAACAGTTTTTCAATTAATTTTATTGTATTTTTTTCAATTTTCAATAGCAGTTCGTTTATTTATGCAAATCGAAGTAACAAGAACAAACATTATTACACTTTATGATCTTTTTTCACAAAAATCTCTATTCAGACCAATTTTAATTTTGAATATTTTCTCAATTTTATTCCAACAGGGATCGGCTGACTCAAATTACAGCCAATTATCGTCCGATTTATCATTAGATGAAGAAAGAGAAGCTATTGGACGGGAAACTGAACGACAGGCCTTTGCTCAATTAGAGAAAGCAAGGGTAAGCTATGAATAAAGTCCATTTTGTTCGAGTTTTTAATTTTCTTCTTTCAATTCGATAGAGTAAACCAGTTGCGTTTGCAGTTAGGACCAATGTTGCTTATAACGGTGGTATTGATGATGACTCTCCTGTCCATGGGTCTGCCGTTTCTTTTGGTATAAAAGATTTTCTTCATATTAAAGAGGTAAATATAAAAGCGTCAAAAGAAACTGGTTAACGCTGATCTTTGGTGATACTTCGATAATCAAAATCTCTGGAATTTTATGGCTATAATTTAATGCTTGATTCTTTTGTTTCTAGAAATATAATAATGACTGGTGGATTGGAAGACTAGTTAAAGAAGGTTGTGATATCGCTTTTATTCCGAGTCCAGTGAAATTGGAAAATTTGCGAATCCAACAAACTCAAGCAAGCAAGACTAAATTGTATGCCAGTAAAACAGGTTCAGGTTCAAATTTTGCAGGTCGAGTTAATAATGTTTTATCCACTTCACAATCCAATTCAAGAGGCTCTACTCCACCAACCCCAGGTAAACATTTAACTCTAATATTTGATCTTACAAAAAACATTAATCTTAATGGTTCTATTTCTTTATCAATATCATCTAACTATTTCAGAGCAAGCTTGTGAAAATCCCAATGATGATATCGAAGGTCTTTCTAACTCACGGTCAGGTAAAACTGCTATATCTACACCTCCTACAAGAGAAAAACGTAAACCCTTCTTCAAAAAGGTAATGTTTTCAATGTAAATGTACCTTAATTTCAATCTAATAAACCTTCTTTTGTCTCTTTTTTTACAGAACGAGAATATACCTCCTTACGATGTTGTGCCTTCTATGCGGCCTGTAGTTTTAGTTGGCCCCTCTTTGAAGGGCTATGAGGTGACAGATATGATGCAGAAAGCCATCTTCGATTTTCTTAAGCATCGGTTTGAAGGCAGGATAATCATTACCCGTGTAACAGCGGACATTTCATTAGCTAAACGGTCGCTTCTCAACAATCCAAACAAGAGAGCTTTAATAGAAAGACCAGGACCTCGTTCATCATGTTTAACTGCGGTCCAAATGGAAATTGAGAGGATTTTTGAACTCGCACGCACTATGCAATTGGTTGTGCTTGACTGTGACACAATAAACCATCCTTCTCAACTAGTTAAGACTTCTTTGGCTCCCATCACTGTGTATATTAAAATTTCATCACCAAAGGTCCTTCAACGATTAATTAAGTCCCGAGGAAAGTCACAAAGTCGAAACCTTAACGTTCAAATGGTTGCTGCAGAGAAACTAGCCCAATGTCCACCTGAAATGTTTGATGTTATATTGGATGAAAATCAATTGGAAGATGCCTGTGAACATTTAGCTGAATTTCTCGAAGCCTATTGGAGAGCAACTCATCCGCCAGTCAAAGCTTCATCCATGCGAACTGCCTCTTCCACCATACCTAAACCTATGCCTTCAGCAACTCAATATCCTGATGAAGGAAACATGAAAAGACAACATGGCCCTGATTCATGTCAAATGCCACAAGAAATGACACTTTATCGATCAAATCGTGTTCAAGCTGTTTCATCACATGATATGCCAAGCTCAAGACCAATTGCTAGTGATGGTTTTTCACCTGATATGGGATCACCAACAGGTTATCCAAGTCATCGTCAAATTCGCCATGAAGTTTGTACAGCTCGAGACTATAGTGCTATGAATAGAGATTTAACTGGTTGGCAAAGTTATGTTCCTGGTGCCCCTGATCAGATTGATGAATCATATTATTATGATACAATGGCTGCGTCTTACAATCATTGGTATGCACGACCTTACCAACTGGAATGATGTTTTGGCTAATTAATACAATGAAATAGCTCAGCTTTGATATCGCAAATGTGTTTGAATATATTGTCACTATTGAATTAAATCTCAAATTAAAGATTGTGTTCACATCTTTATACAGAATGGCAACAACTTCACAATTATTAGAAGCTAAGTCACGAATGAATGTTTCAGTTTCGTCAGTCCAAGTCTTAGCATCATAACGATAAAATATCAGCAGATAAATATGCAAAAGCGAATAATCAAGCAAGCGCTTGATTTGATATTTTAAATTTATTTACAACGAATTTTAATCATATCTTGCCAATAGTGCATAATTATAGCTATAAATGTAATTTTTCAAGCTTTTATTTTAAAAGCATCATAATTACTAAGAATTTAAGACAAATAACTTTTTTCGATAAACAAATAAGAATTAAATTCAAGAATGTCCAAGTTAAGTTAGCAAATAACATAATGACAACCATTTAATTTCGTAAAAGTCAACCATTTTCCAATACAAAACGGAAAAATGAAAATCCAATAGTTCAACTGATGATTAACTATGAAAATTGTGAAACAAATAAGAATTGGATCAGCATTTTCATGTGAAAATGATAAAAATAGCCAATATAGTCAAGACTACTTTTAATTATTTGATTACTTTTCTAATAATCCAAGGGAACCAAGTGAGAATGGGAAGCTTGTCGAGATTCATTAGATTAATGTCGCGATCAAGAAAGAGAACCAATCCAAGATTTGGTTTGTGAACAAGCAGGATTGGTGCAAAGAGGACATCGTAATAACAATTGACGCGAACAAGTCTGACCAGAAATTAAATGCGATTTGACTAAATCGGCCATTCCTTTTATAAACGCTGGATGATCGTTAGGTGCTGGAGCTCGACGAATATTTTCGACTTTGAGCTAGGAAAATAGAGTAAAAACTGTTAATATGTAATTGAAAATATAAAATAATGGGTGATTGAAAATGGACTCCGGATTTATAATTGTTAAATACAAAAATCCGTAGTCCATTTCGATCACCCAGTATAAAAAAATTCATACTTTTTCTCCTAGTTCATGAGCATATTCAATGTCAAGTTCATGAAGAGTTTCTATATGCTCATTAACAAATGATATTGGGACGATTAAAAAGTTTTTCCGTCCTCTTTTTACAAATCCTTCCATAGCTTCATCAGTTTGAGGACTTAACCAGGCTGCTGGACCAACTTTAGATTGCCAAACTAGCCGGTAAGGATGTGACCAGTTAAGTGCCTCCATAACTTTGATTACAGTAGCTCCAACTTCTGTTGGATAAGGATCTCCTCTATTTACAGCCTTACGAGAAAATTATTAATTGATAAAGGAAATTTTTAATAACTTAATTGATTTTGTATATGTGCAGTAGAAAAAAGTTGAAAATTTACTTACAGACATTGGTAGAGCATGAGCCGAGAACAAAATCACAACATCGTCACGAACTGATTCCGGAAATTTTTGTAACTCCTTATTAGTTAAATCTCTGAAAGCTTCAATTAAGCCACTATTTAAAGGCCAGCGGTCAATAAAACTCCATTTTATAGAAGGTGTTTTGCCAGCAAAATATTTAGCAATAGCATTTAAACTACTACCCGATGTGCTGCAACTGTATTGCGGATACTGAGAAAAGGCGACAACTCTTTTAACACCGTCACTACAAAAGGAATTGACAACATCAGAAATAATGAAAATTAGCAAGATTAATAATGATTGATGAAAATAATGAAATTTAAATCTATTACTTTTCCATTTGCTCTATTGTATCTTCGGTCAAAGGAGCAGTGTAACGAAATCCAATGTAATGCTTGTGAGGACCAGTTTCAGGACTGATTTTATCCAAAATTTGTGTCATAAGAGAGCCTTGCTTATCGGTCCATTCTTTAATCGGAGATCCACCTCCTATTTGATTGTATTTCTCGGCCACTTTCGGAGCTCTTCTTTTAGCAATCCACGGACCTAATTTACTAAATAAACAAACCATTTTATAAAACAAATGAATAGGGCAAGAAATCGAGATTTGATAGAAACGACATACTCTTGCATTGGAAGAGTCATTATATCACGATCAAGAAATAGTCTTGTCAAGAAAGGTTCAACTTCCTTGGAATCCTTTGGTCCACCCATATTTAACATAAATATAGCTGTTGATGGTGAACTACTGTTATTTGATAACTGGTTAATAGATAACCCTGAAAGATGAAAAATTTAAGAAAATATCAAACACAGTTCGTAAGTCAATCAAACAAACAAAATTGAAATATTATTGTTATTATAAAAGCATTGAAATAACAAAAAAAAACATTACATACCTTTGCTTTTAAAAACACTGTCAAGTAGCCTTGATGATTGACCAGGTTCCTTGAATAAACCATTTAATTTAATTTTTCGCAACATTTTCGAAATGATAAATATCTAATAATCTAAGCAATATAAAATGTCAGAAAATGAGGAATCAGAAACTTTTTAAACAAATTGTTATAAACAATCACACAACAACAGCTGGACAATGATTGAACGAATAATAAGAGAAGGCGGTAAATCTGAATTTACTTTTTTATCAACATAAAGATTAGCATTGGAATCATGTTAAATAATTATTAATAATTATTAATTATAACTAAATCTGATTTTCTTACGTTTTTCCTACTCATGTATGTCTAGCTTCTGAAGAAATTAATAACAAAAATTGAGATTGAGAATCATAACGAAAAAATGACGCATTCAGAAAGAATAACTTAATTTTATTGTTAATCACAATAGTGATAATATTCAAGACAATTTAAGAAGTGAAATGGAATCAATAAATGAGTCTTGAAATTTCACTTCATCATTTAGGATAGTTTGATGCTTCTGGATTCTTGATTTAAGAAAAATCAAATAATCAAGTTCTTTTGTTCTGCTCGTAAATTTAACGCAACAATAAATTTTATGAAGATTTACAGTCGATTGTAAAAAGCTAGGAAATTTGATGACATTCTTTTCATTTTTAGATTGTTAATGGAATTGTGAGGCACATGAATTCAGAAGAATCAGTTCTTTTCCTCTTCTGTAGCTAGAAAATTTACGTATTTTGTCGTATCTTATTTTTTCTAAGAGATAACTAAATTGTATATTATCAAATTTTGAATGTTTTAACGATATTTTTAGTAGAAAGATTTAAATTATGCTGGATTTTAATCTCATCCAAGATTTACTCATAACAAAATTTACTCGTTGTATATTAATTGAATACTTGTGTCGTCCAGTTGCTTGTTCGCTTAATTTGATCAAAGTTATTAATGAGATCCGTTGTTTTGTCTGTATGATCAGTTTTCGTCTATATCTTGAGTCGATTTACTTGTAGACCCATTTTCTAAGGCCATTGGTGACAGATCTACGATAGGTTTAACCATTATTTTAGGTGAGTAACGGGTTCCTTCAAATTGCCGCAAATGAATAACAATGTGCATATTAACTTCATCGGGTCTACTTAAGTAGGGAAAATCTCCTCCCGTTTTCAGATGAGCTCTTTTGGCGTTAGGATACATCTTATACAATTCTTGTTTAACTCGTTCACTTATTGCACATTTGTCGAAGACCTGTTGATAAGAAACAATGGTATTTAGTATTGAAAAACATAAATTAAAACAGATTCAAATCATACATCTAGTATCGTCACAGGAATCTTCTGTAGTTTGTGAGGCTCAACATAGCAGTTCAAGCAGTTAAGTGTTAGCCTCGAGGCTAGTTCCGGCTGAGAAAGACTTTCCAAACGTTCATTCATGAAGTCAATAGAATCCTGAATAGTTTTGTCTCGCGATTGAATCACTGAGGAACGATTGCCCATGATTAATTTTTTCAATATGATGGGTGGCATCATCCAGAATCTGTAAAGAAAAATTATTAATATATTATATATTTTCCATTTTTCAAACCTGGCAAGAAAATGCTAACAACTGAAACTGAAAAATATTTAAGCTGATCAAGAGTGAAACCTGTTGACTTGAATGGAATAGTTGAAAAGAAATCTTTCTGATTGAGGATCATTCTACAATCTGAGATAAACTATCTACCAAAATACGAGGTTTGATACATTAAGGTTACCTCTAAATCCTGACCACTTACAGCGTCGCAGAGTCTGTACGATGAAAAATTGCTGTATCAGGAAAACTGTTGCAAACAATAATTGACTGGACACGCGGACATCGTGAAGTAAGCTCAGCAAATTTTTGGATTAGGAAACCACCAAGAGATGCACCAAAGACATGTACTTTGTCCAACTGTAGATGATCAATGAGCTTAATAAAACCATAAATAAATTCTGCTAATGACCAGTAAATTGGATATTCAAGCGATATCACCCGATAGCCCATTTTACTCAAATTGGTAATTTGAAGGAAAAAAACATCTGCTATACCAGATACCGGAGGAAGAAAAATAAGTGGAGATGTAATTTCTTTTGGACCGGCATCGTAAAGAGTCCATTGTTTAGATGAATCAGAATCAACAACAATTTTTCTCAGTGGTATATTTGCCCTAAAAGATTGATAAGCTTCACTGTTTGACAAATCACTGGTCCAAACTCCACTGGTTCCAGAGACGATGTTGAAGCTAAATTGTTGCAAGGGAAGAAAAATAAAATATCAGTCAAGCTTATAAGGTACAAGCAAAGCAAAAATTTTGGATTTGATTAATAACAGAATCAATAAATGATCAGTGAATAAAAACAAGATATTGTTGAAACCGAGCTGTCATTATCTATTATAATCAGTTATACAAAAGAAAAGGAAATTTTACGTACAAATTTGTCATATTCACTGAGCTGATTAACACACAATCCCATGCATTTTAACAATTTAACAATTAGATGAACAAAAGTATTAAAAAATTAAACTTAAAAAGACAAAATTATTTTCTTAAATTGCTTTGTATTTTTGTAAACAAAAAATATTTTTCTTTCCAGTAAATCTTATTAGGGTTTTTGCATGTAGAGAGCGCTCAATAAGGCGCTCTCCTTAAAATGTTCAAAATGGAAAAAAACATTTATTGACAATTTAAGATTATCTGATGATGATTATTTGATGTAATTAAATCGAATCATGTTTGAAAAATTTCCTACTCTTCATTAGATCCGAGAAATGAATTTTCTTGTGATGTTATCACAATTCATTTGGGGTTATTAGTTTATCCATTAAACTACACGTTCCCAATTAATCTTAAATCCATATTTTCTGATTATTCTTATATGCCAAGAAATATCAAAATCAGAATTGAACAGTTTGATCTACTTCAATGGGCCATTTGACAATCTGAAACAATTCCCTTCCAGTATCCTCGATTTTTGTTGCTATTGCACTAAGATTTCAATTTATTAAAATAATAATGATTGAGCCATGACTGTAATTTGGATCGAATAATTCAATTAATGTTATGAATAGCTATGACTGACATGGTAAACATTTCAGATAATAAATTTTAGAATATTCTCATAGCTAATTCCACAATTTAATCAGACTGTATGGATTATCCTTCCACATTAAAAGGAAAATTAACCAATTAATCGAGTTTGATTAGATTCGATCATTACCCAGTACTATTGTTTTTAAACGAATCCATTGTCTTCCTAGGTCCCAATAAATTGTCGAATTATTAATTGAAAGTAGAGGGCATCATAAACAGACGACAGATCATATTGATGACTTTCAGGAAGTTACTAACAATTTCCATGAATACTGAAATACCAAAAGTTGAAAACATAATAACAACTCTACCAAGAGCGAATTTTCACCTTAATTTTAGATGAATAGACTCGACTAAACCAGCAAATAAAATTTTGTCAGTTATAAAACTTCATTCTATGGAGTTTTTCAACCGGAAAAATATTTAGGAGAGACTCAAAGTGACCACCGGTTGAAACACTCTTTCATGCAGGAGTACAAGAATACAAGATTACAGCCAAAATCCTTAGTCAACCCATATTTAACATAAATACAGCTTTTGATGGTGAACAACTGTTATTTCCCAATCGGTTGATAGAAACCCTGAAAGATAAAAATTTAATAAACAGTAAGTAGTTCGTAAATCAATCAAACAAAGCAATCAAACAAACAAAATCGAAATATTATTGTTATTATAAAAGCATTGAAATAACATACAAAAAAACATTACATACCTTTAATTTTAACAACACTGTGAAGTAGCCTTGATGATTGACCAATCTCCTTAAATAAATCATTTAATATAACGTTTCGTAATATGTTTCAATTATTTTGAATAATTAATAATTTAAGTAATATAAAATGTTAGAAAATGAGGAATTAATAGAAACTTTTTAACCAAATTGTTATAACAATTGTAAACAATCAAACAAAACAGCTGAACAATGATTGAACGAATAGTAAGAGAAGGCGGTAAATCTGAATTTACTTTTTTACCAACCATACAATTAATGATAGAATGTTAATTATAGTTGAAATAATAAATATCAATGATTTTAATCAAGCAAAGACAGAAAGATATAAATAATTAACGTCATCCCCGAACTTGAATTATAATTGTTAATCAGTACAATCCGTACAATTAAACTGAATTGTCCTGAATTTTCATCGCTCATTTTCAATCTTTTAGCCGTTCAATGATATCAATATTTACAATTGATATAATTATCAAATAGATGTGCATTTATTAAATGATTCTATCAATTCATGTAATTATCATTGTGTAAAATGAATTTACTGCAATAAGTGTCAACAATTAGTTGTCAAAACATGATTACTGCTCAAGGTAAGAATTGGCAATACAAATAATTACGATATTAATTATAGCTTAAACAGTTATTAGCTGGTCAGTAAGTTGATACAAGTTGATTAAAGTGTGAGAAGCTCAAGTTGTAAAAAAGAAGCAATTGATTAGCAATTTACTGATCAATTGTTTGATCGTGTATCAACCTAATTTAAATGTAAATTAAGCAAATGGTAAATGTATAAATTGTTTGTGTTGAGAAATGCGTAAAATAAAAACGTTTGCTAATCAATAAATCATAACAAGTTATGAACCAATTTTTCAAGTTAATATGTTCATTCAGCCAATAATCAGTTTGTGAGTCTTGATTTTAATCTTAAATATTAATCATAGCCAAGGTTAATTTATTAAAGCGCAAAAAACAACAAAATAAAAGGTAAAGAAGAGCCAAAAAGTAAAATAGCAAATTAATCAATGTATTAGGCCAGTGAGGAATAGTTTAAAACATGATTAACAGGGGGAATGATTAACAAGAGAAACCTTGATTAAATGGTTAACCATGAAAACTAATTAAAGGTAAAAAATAAACAAAAGTAAAAATAATGATCATAATTAGAAACACAGTCAATTAGAGATTAATAATTGAACAAGATCAATAGCAAAAAGCTAAGCAAAAACGAGAGGTTTTATCAAATAAATCAAATTTTGGTTTGAAACACAGACTAAACCAGTTGAAAATTATTGAATAAGCTGATCCTCATTGATTACAGGTAATCAATAAAAGCCCGAGTCAAATGGTTTGTTGATAATGAAATAATGAAATAACAATGATCCTCATCTGGTAGCAAAAATGTATAACAGGCCAATTACCATTTGAAACAGCAGAACAAGAAAGCATGAAAATAATGGCGATGATGATGTTTAGAAAATTGTTATTTCTCTTCAGAACAAGATTCTTGAAATTCCTGAAAATATCATTTGTTTTCTACTGCAAGGTCATTGCATGGAGATGGATAGAGTGGAAAGCAATCAACCAAAACATAATGGAAAGGTTAACCGAAAGTGAGATACAGAATCAGCTGGGTTTCCATTTTGCATAAACCTAAATGAAGAAAATATAGCAATTAATGAGTGTACTTTGATGAAGATAGTGATGATTGGTGAAAAAAAGTGGGCAACAGGAAATTTAAAAGCAGCAATATTGGATGTTTACATGGTCAGTGTTAATGGTAGCCTTCCTATAAGCAGCCAAGCAATAGCAAACGAATTGATCAAGAGTTAACCGCAAAAACTGATAATCTTTAGCTTCTTTTACACTTTTCATGCACCTTCCTTTTTCCTCAAAATCTGGTTGAATCTAATAAAAAAAACATGTTTAAGCAGAAAAAAAAGAGTTAGAGAAAAGAAATAACAAGTAAAAAAATGAAGAAAGTAACAAGTTGAGGGAAAAAGAGAAGACATTGCAAAGATTCCTGATTTCGCATGATAACTTCTTTTTCAACTCCTTTTTCCTTACTTACCTTAACGAATGATGGTGAAATTGAAAAGGATAAGAAAATATTTCAAGAATTTCTTTAGATATTTAACATTGAACAAAAATATTCGAATTGTTAGGAAAGAAAGAGAAGAGAAACATAAAAAAAATAAGAAAGGGCAAGCAGAAAAAAAAGAGATCAGTGAGTCGACAACAGAAAGAATGAGATAAACATGGTACCCGAAAATGATAATTCAAGAAACAGCCTGAGGCCCGGGCGTAGGTTGCTTCAGGGTTGTACATTAACAGGTATAAAGTTGATGATGATGAAGGGTGAGCCCTTAAAAGTAGCGAGTTCAAGGATAAATACTGTTGAAGGAGAAGTGTATAAATAATAATAACAAAATAATAATAGTAATATTGAAAAGCTTAAAAAAGGCGCTCAAGGAATCTTTCAAGCTGACAACAAAAGCCTTTTTTTTGGTTTGGTGGTTAAGGTTTGTTATGGGCTTTTTGGTTACTCTTGTTAGTCGGAATTATGTTTAGTATCTTCATGATGAATATTATTTATAATAGTGTTAACCCAAAACTTGTTGTCTAGTGAATTGTGATCAGAGTTTATCAAGCAAACTGAGCTAATACAGCATTTTTCAACAGAGAAAGGTTTTGTTTTGCCTTTTCTTTTGGGCCCTTTCCTTTGAAAAGCCAAAAATGTAAAAGTAGACAAGCTCGGCTTTAAGTGAGTAGTCAATGCACTACACGCAATAAAGTAGAACCTTATGTTGAGTTATCCATTTCTTTCTTCTTGTTTCTTCCAACTTATTATTTCTTATTCTTGTGACCATTGGAATTTACTATTATTATCATCTTTTTTGGTTAACAATAAAGCAACAATGTGAATGTATTAAAGTGAATTGAACCCAATCAAGTTACGATTATTGTTATTATAAGAAAGCTTTACCTTGCCTTTTCAACCATTTTGATTTACCCTGACAATAACTTAATGAAAATATTTCAGATTCCGTTTGACCTTTTTTTTTTGCTTATAGCTTTGCCCGTTGACCTGCTGCTGCTTTTTTAATGTTGCTTGCTTACTTTTCAAAAGAAACCTTAGGCCAGAAGTAATCTGAGCCTTGTACAAAGGTCAAAATTCAGGTCACGATTGGTTAACCATTTTAACCAAACTAAACGATTATTGCAAGTATGTAAAAGCTTAAAAATCAAGGTCGCGAGCCAGTCTAGGGTTACTCTAAATTCGTGTGGATAAATGATTATGATCAGGATCAAATTATAATCTCACCTGAAATCACATTTCTTCATTACAACAGTATCAGCAATTTAAGAGCATTATTATTAATTTATCAGTATTTAAACCATAAATGGAAAAAAACGGAATAAATGAAAAATATTTCCTTCCTTTCCATTCCTTTGAGAAATTAATCTTCAAAATATAAGTTTCTTATTATCAATAAAAAATATTGCAAATGTTTAATATAAAAATATTCAAGGTAAAATTGAATTGAATTAGGAGTTGCTCAGAAATTGTTAAATTCCAACGACATTGCGATCAAGTATCATAATAACATTGATTTTGATTAACAACCTTGCACTTATATAAATCATGATTCAATTGAGTTTTACTTTATTTACGTTGTTTCAATCTTGCAGAGTTAATGTACAATTGTGGACTAAAATTGTATCTACAATCATGTCAATATATTTTGACTATTTATGATTGTTACATTGCCTTTTATAAATAACGCAATTACACATGAAATCTGTTATGAAACAACCAAAAATAATTACATTTTTTATCTCAAAAATTTCATGATATGAATCAGCTTTTGGTGAGATTTCTCTGGAATTAGTGTGATGCACTAATGATTGCTGAAACATAAAACTAACAAAATAATTTAATTTATTCAAATTGACTGATTTCAATGTATTAATTAGCAAACAGAGAGATCAGAAGTAAATTGGACTGAAGATCCAGACATCAGGATGGCCTTCATGGAGTATTTCATATTTCAAACTAGAGTTTGACCAAATAAAAGGAGGAACGTCTTCATAAGTCGGTCCACTAATTGCATACATTTTAAATTGTTTGAATAATTCGTAGGATGTCACTTTGACATCAATTGCAGTTTCATTAATCAATCCATAGATCGGTATTGAATAAGAACCATTAGGATCATTGAGATCACCTCGACTTGCCAAGCTAACAGTAGCTGAATAAGAAGGCTTGCAAACATCACATTGAGTATCAATGTCTTGAGTATAATTATTGTAGCGAAGTAATTTGAGAACGCTTTTATAGTCATTGGCTTGATCTTGTTTACGACGAAATTGTTTGGCTCTAACAGTTTCATGATGGTCAAAAAATGGTCCGTAAGCGTTTCTTAACATTGGATAACCAGCAATGAGATAAGTGTCTTCAAAGTAAGGAATATTGTAGCTGGCCCAATATTTGTTTGTGACCAAGGCTGATGTCATGTCTTTGGCTATGAAAAAATCTGGCATTTGTTCCAGGATCCAGAATAAACCTGGTTTTTGATTAAACGAGTTAGCTTGATATCTTTTATAATCAATAATCATAAATTGATTATTGTAAGTTCCACTATTGTATTGAGCAAATATCCGAGACCAAGATGAACCATCCACAGCTAACCGGTTAGCAACCATCATACGCACAAAGCAAAACACACTAGTTGGCTTGACTAATTGAAAGCTCGTTAAATTGAAATTGACATTTGTTGTCTCAGTAACTACCAATCCACTTGATAACAGGTAATAGTCGTCGAGTGAAAATATTAACCCCGGATAAGATGACATTGAAATTATTTGTCCTGGAACTACATTTGAATGTTCAGATGATCCAGTCCGATAAGATAAATCATACTTTTTCAATATTCTCAACATCTGGCTGAACTCCAGCCAGGTATTGTGGCCAACTATCAAGTCATTTGGGAGTAATTTGATAATTGCAGAGCATGTAGTCTTTCCACGATCTTTAGATTTAATTGCACGGCCAAGTACACTTTCAAGTTCCCATAAGTCGGGTATGCTATTAAGTATAAATATTTTTCCAATTTCAAGTTGATCGAAGCGAGTTTCTGATCTAAATATCGAGGTTTGCTTCATTCCTTCTTCTAAACCAGTTATTTGCTCTAAAATAAGTCCAACTTGGTACCAAAATGGATTCACTTTTGACTCAGTCTCCACTTTATTCCTCATAAATTGTATGTTTTGTTTGTAAAAGTCAAACACTCTGATGCAAAAGGTTTCATGTTCATTGCAATAGGTGGACCAAACATTATGAAAATGGTAATTAATAAGTTCTCGAGTAATGTAACCTTCGAGATAACCAGCCAAAAAAGCTATCGAACTATCATTTAATCGAGAATCAGGATTACTCCAAATATTTAACATTGACCATCTGAAAAGATAGAAACAAAGAGCATTGAGAATAGCAAACAAGCGTTTCTTAAAAGTACGAATGTGTTCAATGTATGTTCATTTTTCAATGTAACTTACCCTGTCTGATTAATCTGGTTATAAAAAGATGCACAAACTAAATATGAACTATTTTTCCAGTTACCTGTAGCTACATCATCAATTCTGATAATTTTATCACCAACAATAGTTAAACACTTTTCTTCACCATTCACCCATATTATAGAGAGAAACAAACAAATGATTGAGAGTAGAATCCCTCGAATCAACATGTTGATTAACGGTTGATGGCTTCTGGTAATAATTAAAATCACAAAGAAATAAAAATGATAGTTAAACCAAAAGAAACAATTTACATGATGAAAGACTAAAGATTTATTAAGGTTAAGATCAATAGGCAAAAAGCTAAGCTCATATGACAGTCTAGGATTTGTCAGAGTTGAACTTTTGATTCAACGGTTTACGTTAACAAAATGCTTTTGTTTAAACAAGTGTTCCCCTTCAATCAGTTAGCTTAAAACAAGTAAATAATTTAATTCAAAAGCTTTATTTAATTTCAAAATTAGTGAATCAATTTTATTCAGTGTAATACAGTTGTTAAAACAATTAGTCTCAACGTAATGATGAAAATACCAAAGGTTTGGACGGTTTTCTTGTTCCATTTACGTAAATCTTTTACTCCAATTTCCTAGTTGATCAAACAAGGTATCTGGTGTCTTCATTTGATCATGAATACGAGACTCGTGTTGATTAGATCAAAATTTAAAGAAAGGATGAGAAATCCTAGTCAAATTCAATTATGATATTGTGCAAAGTAGTTTTACTCGTTGTGTCCATTGTTGGTATCACTGGTGAAGATAAATGCATCGAGATTATTGAGAATTCTTGGATCAAAATTGATGATGTGGTCATTAAAAATTCAACATTACTATCATATCCAGTTTGTGCATCTTTCGTCAATCAGATAAATCAAACAGGGTAAGTTTACAATTCTTAATATCTTTTAACTTTCCATATCACTAATTCCTGGCATCACTTTGACTCTTTTTGCAGATGGTCATATCTTACAATTTGGAGTGACCCTTCAACAGATTTGAATGATTCAACAATTGCCTATTTGGCTGGTTATCTTGAAGGTTACATGACCAGGGAGTTAATTGATGATCACTTCGATAATGCATGGCGCACATATTGTACCGATGATCCTGAATTCTGTGAGAAAGCTTTCCAATTCTATCAAGACAATCTACTGTATATGAAAGACAACCTATATGAGCTTGCATCTTCAGATCCTTATTGGCATCAAGTTGCCTTGGTGCTTAGTCAAATGACGGGCATATCTGATGGAATGTATGGTAAATTAATTTATAAGCCAGGAATAAACATTGACATCCATGGAAAAGTGTTCATTCTCAATATTCTGACTGATCTGATGGAACTTGAAAGTGTTCTTAAAAGAGGAGTCAACAAGAAAGACCAAGGATTTACAACATGTTCAGCAATGGTCAAGCTTGTTCCCGGGGATTTAATCATAGGTCACGCTACGTGGTATGAATTTGGTTGTATGCTTCGCATATTGAAAAAATATTACTTTCCATTTAGAACTGAATCAAAACCTAATTCACCAGCTGTTCCAGGCAAATTGATCTCGATGTCTTCTTACCCAGGTTTAATTTTTTCAAGTGATGATTATTACCTTATATCGACGGGTCTAACAGTGATGGAAACTACACTTATGAATTTCAATGAAACAAGTTACCAATTTGTAAAACCAGATGCCGGCGTTTTGACATTTATCAGGACAATGGTTGCCAATCGTTTGGCTGTTGATGGACAATCTTGGTCTCAAATATTTAGTCGATACAACCTAGGAACGTACAACAATCAATTTATGATAGTTGATTATAAAAGATTTACTGTTGATAAAGATGAACAAGAGTCGGGTTTATTTTGGGTCCTGGAACAAATGCCGAATTTGATTGTAGCTCAAGACATGACCTCAACCTTATTCAAAAACAATTACTGGGCCAGTTACAATATTCCTTACTTTAAAGAGGTTTATCAATTAGCAGATTATCCCAGTTCGGTGAAAAAATATGGTCCTACTTATGATTATAATGAAAATTCTCGAGCTAAACAATTTAAAAGGAAACAAGTTGAAGTATTTGATTACAAAAGTCTGCTTCGACTATTAAGATACAATAATTATCAAAACGATCCTGATGCTAGATGTAACTGCACTCCACCATATTCAGCCGGAATGAGTATTGCTTCAAGAGCAGATCTCAACGATCCAAAGGGTAAATACGATGCTACCGGAGTTGGTTTTATAAATGAAGCTGCAATCGATGCTAAAGTTACATCGTTTGAGCTGTTTAAACAATTTAAAATGTACGCAATAAGTGGACCAACTTATGACGACGTCCCCCCTTTTATATGGTCAAACTCTATTTTAAAGGATATGTTTCCTCATAAAGGCCATCCTGATGCTTGGGTTTTTGAGCCGATATACTTTTGATTTAAACAAAGGATTTAATATTCACAATAACAATTTCAGTCGATTCAATTGAATTAATATTTGAAATTTTAAGCATCACAGCTCATAACTTCATCTCAATCGGAAAAATATATCTGTAAATGAAAAATTGATCAATGCAAATTAACAGTAACAATGTTGTTCTATTAACCATTTTTACGATTTTAATTTTTGCACAATTGATTTAATTCCAATTTATTTAATGACGAGTCTTTAAATCATCATTGATCACCAACAAAATTACCAGAAGAATTTAAATGATTAGAAAGATTTGAATGGATTTGTTAAACAGTTGAAATATCTTTTGAAAAATGTGATTCCAATATTGAATGTATCATTTGATTTGTTGAAATTTAACGTATTTTTTTGAAAATGTAATTACATGCTTATTTATGTCATTCAATACAATTTACCAAAAGTTAGATTTGATAATGATGAGTTTAGATATATTCATTGAAAACTGCTATTATGATTAAAGCATGAAATCAATGAAAATGTAAATATGTTTTTTTTTGCTATTTTTCAACATGATTGAACTTGATTTGTAATTGAAATTATCAATCAAGGAGTCAATGATTGGTAAAAGTCTACATCTCTTTAAGTGCAATTAATATGACTGAAGAAATGTAATCCTGTTTTACATTTTGATTATATTTCTTGTTACATAAATTTCGCAATTATTCAGCAATCAAAAGGAAAAATCAGGACAATCAAGCTAAACTCAATTCCTATCAAGGTATTAATAGAAAACAAGTAAAAGTTAAGGCTACATTAAAAATTCTGAGTAAAACCTCGAAGCTAGAATTTTGTTCCACAATCCAAACCATTGAACATAGATAAACAAGTTTATACATATTTTCATAATCAAATCAATTCCAGCAATAAATTTTAAATTGATAGATTGACACTAAATTGTATAAAACTAAACAACAAGGCAGCCCAATATTTAAATTTCAGTATTTTATCCTTTAGATGAAACTAGATAAATGATCGGCATTCAGTAATTTTAATTACAATGAAGCTTAATAGCTAAATTGAATTTAGGACCAAACCAAGACAACAAAATGACTAAAATAGAGAAAGCAAATATCGGAGAATCAAAACCGATAAGTTCTGAACAAGAAATCCAATTTCTTTTGTTAAATCAGTACAATTGTTGGAAAGATTTAAACAGATTGTCTGTTGACCCTTTCCTGTTTTTCCTTCTCTGTGTTGCTTTTACTATTTTGACCCTGCGCCTAATTGTGATGATTTTGATAGCAAAACTTTGGTTTAAAAGCTGGTCCAGACCAAAATGGTTGATTAATATTCAATTGCCAAAATAGCTTCATAAGATTGCAAACTTATCAATTCAAATGATGTTCCTGGAATCCAAGATCAGGATGATATAAATGCTAAAAATAGTGATTAAATTAGAGAGAAAAAAGAAGTTAGAATATATGAGAAATAAGGAAATTTGAGAGATGACCAATTAAAGGTGCTAATCTTTAAGACAATAGCCTCCGGTAGAGTTGGTCAAGATGTTCAAGAATCTTTGTCAACATTCACCTGAGATTGTTAAGATTTTTTGCTCAGATTAAGACACCTGTAACTTTAAAGGTGACAACTGTTTTAACTTTTTGTCTTTTACTTCAACTTTCTGGGCCAACATCAGGAAGAAAATCAAAGTGTTCACCTTTTCCTTCTTGTTCCCTGGACAAGATAATTCACTTGGAATGCAATCAGCTGAGTAAAGATAGAAAAAGAAAAGACAACAAACGGTGATCTTTGTTGCATGTAAATATTAAGACAAAGATAATTCCAAAAAAAGGAACAATTTACACAGAGTAATCAGGGCAAGTGTTAATGGTGTTGGTCTTTGGTTTTCCTGCTTTGGTAAATAATAAAAACAAAAATTAGGGTAAAGGTAACACCAACAACTGAATCTACAAAGCAACAAGTGCAAAAAGCATGTTTAAAGAATAAGAGCAAACTTTACCTAATGTTAAACATCATCAGATGGACATGATCCTCATCTGTGTTAAAGACAATGGTCAACAAAAAGAGATGAAATTAAAAACAAGGTTCTGGTAAAAAAACGGTCAACACAAGATGAAGCTGCAATGTTGGATGTCAACAATGAGCCTGGACAATTGTAACGGCTTTTTATCATGAATTTTTCCAAAGAATTTAGGATTTGATGGGTTTCTATTAGAGCACATTTGATTAATGGGTCCATTCAGGTCAAAACTTTAACAAGGTTTAATGATAAATTAAATTATGATTAAAGATTAAATGATTGAATGATTAAAGTTAACCAAAAAAGTAAACTATTTTTAATGCGTAATTACCAAGTGAAATGATTTGCCAAAACAAAAAGGTGCAAGTTAGACGATGAGAGGCTAAAAGTTACACTTATCTCTTTGCTTTTGCATAATTGAAGGTTTTAAAGTGATCTTGTAAGATTTGCATTTGTGATGGAAAAATATGTTGATTTTTTTTCTCTCTCTCTCTTGCATGGTTAATGGTGACTACACAAAGATGAAAAGGAGGAAAAAGATTTAAGTAAACGATTTTGAAATGGATGCTGTTAAAGATGAAGATAAAGAAGGAAAAGAAAAAAGAAGTGATTCCAAATGAGGACAAAAGCCCAAAGGCAATGTGATACGACCTGATAGCGGGAAATCGGTAGCTTAATCTGGGATCCAGAGCAACTTTTTTGCCGCAATCAACGACACCCTAGTCTCTCTCCACTTTCCTCTCATCATCCTCATCGTCATCTTCATCATCCTCATTAGCATCTTACTTTCACCATAAGAGCCCTGGATGCATCATCAGTAGGAGATCATCATGACCTGATAAAAAAAAGCTAAACTCGTCTCCCTAGGTCTACATTCAGTTTGGCTCATTTCTTCATCTTCTTCTTCTTCTTCTCTCTGGTGATGAAGAAGGAGATGCTGATGATTGAAAAATGTTACAAACTATCCCAACCTTTCAGTCTTTATAAATTCAGATGATCGGCAATTCTTTTTTGCTCATTTTAGCTGTTGATGGACAAAGCAGGACCCAATATCAGGGTGAAAGGTAAATAAGTCTTTTTTTTAAAGTCGCATCATTGCTCTTTTTTTTCTTCTTTTTTGTATCATCATCATCATCATCATCATCATTATTAATATTATTGCCTTTTTTCTTATTTAATATTTTTTTCACCATTTTACCTCAGGCTTCAAGTGGAAACTTGCAAAACGTTGTACACAAAACAATCAATAAACAGAGAAGATGGAAGGAAAGAGAAAAAATTACATTTGAAAAATTGCAAGGGTAATCACCATCATCTTCATCGAATGATTCTGAACACATTTTTTTATCTTCCTTGCAGATTGCATGATGAGATTTTTGGAAAAATGTTTCTTGCCACTTTACTGCTGTGACGATGTTGATGTTTTTTTGCTTCTTTTATTTATTCTCTTCTTGTTCTTCATCATGCAAAAACCTGCAATTGCAAGGCCAAAAGTTGATGATTACCATTTGCATTTTGCACAGCAACCTCATCATCATCATCATCATCATTCTCCAAAAGCTAAGTGAAAAAAAAAACAAGTCAGATTGGAACCAATCAAGATGACCTGGTATAGAAAAAAAAGGCCTAACCACATAAAAAAACGAGTCCACCTTATGTTAAGATTTACTTTCATATACACAGAGGAAAAATAAGTAAAGATGATTTTAGCATTCCTACAGATGAGGCCTTTCTCTTCAGAGAATGAAAAGACCAAGATTGAAGTAAACGCAAAGTTGCAGTTAACAACAAGAAAGCACAAGGCAACGAAGCAAGATGATAATGATTATGATGTTGAGAATGATGAAGCACAAGAAAGAAATGCGGAGAAGAAGAAGAAAAAATGTTGTAGTGATGATAAAAGCTCTATTGTAACAAAAAAGGCCCATCAAGAAAATTATGATGAACCTGATGCTGATGATTGTTTCATTTCCATGGTTGGAGGAGCGTCTCACATTCAATTGAAAAATACTTGAAATTTTCATTAAATTTCATATACCAACCAAAAGATGTCGCTTTTTGCATTTCCATTTCAATTGCATGGTAAACCTTGATATTTGAAATGAGTGAAACACCTGAATAAACCGATGCTTAAACCAATGAATGTCTATAAGTGCAAACCCCGCTTGTGAAATATTGCTTGGATAATAATAATTATCCTTATGGCAAGTACAATTTTTCTTGCTGCAGCATTTACTTCTAAGCCCTTTTCCAAGTTAGACTTTCAATGGATGTCAAAGATCGTCAGCCTTTACTTTTCCCTCTCTTTTTTTTATGTGTTTAAGTATTGACCTTTAGCCTATCGACCTTTACACAGCTAAACCTTGATTTACTTTTTTCTCTTCTCTTTCCTAGTTAAAGACAAAAACAATTAACCCCGGGCCAAACCATCTTTTCGTTTCCCAGTTTCTTTTGTAAGACTCCCTCATCATCTTCATCATCATCTCACCGTACATCATTCTGTATATCTCTCTCTCTCCCTCTCTTCTCTCACGCACACGCTCTCTCGCTTTCAGTCTGATGGACACAAGCAGACAGGTAACATCACAGGTAAATAGAGCCGAGTAACGGAGAAGACAAGCCTCAACAGGTAGTCAAGTTACCTTATTACTTATATTTTTTTCCTTCTTTTTCTTATCGCTTCTTATTTCTTAACTAACATAATCTTCCATACTTCGTTAAAAGTAAACAAAACTGCAAACACAGACAATCACACACACAGTTGATTTGGTTGTTATTTTTGTTTTATTTTGTTTTCTCTCCCTCTCTCTCTCTCTCTCTTCTTCTCTCCCTCACTCTCTCTTGCTTGCTTATTTACTTGTTGATGTTTCCCTATTTTTATTATTATTTCAACTTCTTTTCACTCATGTTTCTGCCTGGATAATTTTGGTACCAAAAATTTCCTTTTAAAGTCAACTTCACTGAAAGTGTCATAGCCATTTGAAAATACCACTACAACCAAGTAACATCATCGTTACCGTCACTATCATCTTTATCATCACATATTGTCACTGCCACTACATTTGTAACTCATTAGTAAAACATTTAGTCATCATAGTTTTATTTTATCACTATCATTTGTTACCAACAATAACATATCAACATTGTTCAGCTCACTCTCTGTTTCTCCCTCTTTATCCTCGTGTTACAATTTTAATTGATTCATTATTCAACATTTGCAAACATGAAACGGAACAAGGATAGACATCAACTCGCTCATTCTTCAAGTTTCAGATATCGTCGTCCAACATCACCATATCTGTAAGTTTTTTTATCTCTATATTTGCAGTCCTTTTTTTATTGCATCAAAGTGTTCAAATTGCATCTTATGAGGGTTATTAAGTTGTTAATCGTGACAATCTCTGAATATAATCCTGAAAGTTGCATTAACAGATAATCCTATCCATTTTTACCTTTTTTTCACAGCGTTGTCACTTTATCTTCGCAACTATCATATTTTATTTTATCGTTTGCATTTAGTTATAAAACATTTGATGATGATTGATTACACTTATTTAAGGTGCATTCAATTACAGTTTTGTTGCTTTCCCTTCCCCAGTAAATTTTATTGCAATTCTGTGAACATTGTGAGCATTTTGATCATTGATTAAAAAGTGATTAATAGAATCGAACTCATCAACTTTCTTTTCCTTCTATTACTTTTTTATTATTTTAGGGTTGAAGATGGTGAATGCAATTCTGAATTTGGTTCAACTATGGTTCCATTTGCATATCCACTTGAAGTTGATACCTCATCGCCTTCGCCTTTACCAATTTCACCAGCTTTTCTAAAGCATCCTCGAGATCGATCAAATAGTAGTTGTTCACTTAACTATAGAGGTTCACCTTATGATTTAAGTGTAATCTCACCGGACATACTTAACCCGTTACGACGTAACAGTGATCCAAGTTCAGCTCCAGCATTAACAGCCACAGCCTTCACTATGGCCAAAAACTCTGCTCTCGGTGTTTTAAGTCCGCCTTTACCCATGGAAGAAGAATGTGATCAACCCTTAGACATGTCCAAAAAAAGTCGGACTCTATCATCAGAATCTCATCACCATCACCAACTCGGTTCAACTTCATCATCTTCCTCATCAACATCCTCAAGATCAAATACTTGCTCTCCCGAATCAATTTACAGGGGAAATCATGTCAACAACAATAGTTATAATGGACTTAGACAACAACAAATGCTAAACCATAGCATAAACAGCCATCATAATCATCATCTGAATCAACCTCATCTTTATCAATCACCTTCATCTAATCATCTTTCAAGTAACAATATCATTAATCATCATAATCTTATCAATTCTCAGGATGGTAATCCTCATCTGCAACCTCGACCTTCCGTTATTACTTGTGCATCAACCCTTTTCGGGCCTAGAAGATCAAATTCTAGCTCTCATCATCAGCAAGTATGTTCAAACAACAGGAATATTAAGGATGAAACACCTGATCATTCACCACCCTCCTATCATCATCATATTCAAGCAAATTCGGGTTTAACTAGTTCGGACAAAATTTTGCATACAACTTCACCAAGATCATCATCTCTAGCATCATCTTCATCCACCTCTTCATCGTCTTCTCTATCATCCTCATTGTCATCAACCTCATCATCTTCATCTTCTTCCTCGACATCATTTAGACAATCCATTAAACAATCGCAAATGCAACGACATGAAATTGCCAATGATTTAATCAGTAAACCCGGTAAAAAGAAAATCGAAGGACCAAATAAATTATTAATCCTCGGTGAAGATTCCGATTCAGGTATTGATGAGCATTTCCGCAGATCTCTCGGTGAACATTATCGTAGTTATACCAATGTTTCAATGAGTGGTAAGTAAAAGTTTAATCAGCATTTTTTCGCCTTCTCTCAATATCAATATCTTCTAATCTCACCTTTCTTTATCCTTTATTCAGTTGATGACCATTTTGCAAAAGCATTAGGAGATACTTGGCTGAAACTGAAAAGAGATTCGCAAAATGGATCCAAAGGAACTTCATACAATAAAAATGTTCCAAGTGTTCCATCATAAAGAATCAGATATTTCAAGCTTTGAATGATTTAAGTAAAAAAGGGATCCGTTTTTGGCCACTTTATTTATTTAGGCTTCTTATTGATGTAACTAACGCATTGATTTTTTATAAAATGTATAAATTTTTAAAGAAAGAAAAGTGTTCAGAAAGAAGAAAGAAAAGGAAGACAAGCAAAGTTCATACGCCTTGGAGCAAGAAAACGAGGAAAATTGAGAAAAACTTTCCGTTCTGTCCATCCTTGGTTAAAATATCAACATAATTGACGTCGTTTATACTTTTTTTATGCTTCGTTTTTTTGCTGTTGTTTCTAAACAAGTTATTAAAACAAGAAAATGAGTTACCCTTCTGATAAGTACTCAGTTGCTTCGGATGGACTGAATGACTTGAAGCAAAACGAATCGCTGAAGATGCAAAAAATGGATTCCATTGCTATTGATCTTTCAACTTAATCAACATATTTCTGCTGCTCTCATCTTTATTACTAATTGACGACTGTTAAAACGATCTTATGCTTATTCCTCTTTTTATCTTTCTCCTCAATTTTAAATACTTTCATTATCACTTAAAGCCATAACATCGTCCAAATTAGTTTCGTCTTGAAGCTTTTTAAGTCCGGTTAACTCTTCCAAGTAATTACAATCTCGAAACACTTTAGCCAAAAATTGGAAACCTTGACTCTTATAGGTTTGAATAATCTGAAACAAAAACGATAGAAATAATAAATTAATGATCAAAGTTTGGAAACATTTAAAGGGAGAAAGGTACAAAGGGAAAGGTTCGATTTTTCGAGTGGAAAAAGAACAATATTTTTTTAGTAATTAAATTTATAATTTTTAAAATGACTTTTACTGAAAAAAAGGTATTCTGTCCAAATAGATTGCAAATATCAAATTACAAAAGCTCATAAATATACTCTACCATTGTAAATTAATTAACAACCAATCAATGTAAAATGAATTGATTATTTTGTCTTTAACATACAATTTTATATACATTTTAGTATATATGATTTAAATATTAAAAAATATAGATATTAATGATTTGATACATTTTTGTGAAAATTATTTCAAAAACAAACCAAATCTGTTCAAAGTATTGAAGGGTAGAGTTACCCAAAACCCAATTTAATCATTCAACTCTTTCATCCAATGACAGCAATCTATTGCTTTGGTTATCTTTATTTTTTGTACTCTTATTGTAATCCCAAAGGATACACATATTTTCATTTTTTTTGTTTTTCTGTTTTCTCAAACTTTGTCTAAGATATCTAGTCTCATGAGACTATTCAGTTTATTTCCTTTTCCTAAGATTTTCCTAGTTTCCTTCCGTTATACTTAGTATAAATATCTGAGACAATTATGATTCTAATCATGCTTATATTCCTACTCTTTACATGATAATCTTATGCCTTACTTATGCTTAAAATTACAGTTCTTTAAATTTCATTTTATTAAAATATTTCTAAGTTTAAAACTTGCCTTTGCCTTCTTCTCAGTTATTCCTAGACTAAGTCTAATTCACCTTAATTCATTGTGCTCTTATCCTTTGAATTCATCTTTGATTGTGCTTCTTCATTTGAGTTGTACTTCAATAGTATTTCATCTTTAAGAGATTCAATAGTGAACCAGATAATCTCGCCTAGACTAAGTCTAATTTGTTTGCCTGATTCATAACTCTATGATACTCGAGATCAAAGCTAGTGAACTTTGTGCCATCTTGGTCCTTATACTCATTGAGCTTAATTACTCAGTCTTGTGCCTGTTTTGGCTAGAGTTTAGAAACTCGTCATTCTAAGCTAAGCTTAATTACTCTCATTTAGCTATTCTAAGCTATTGTCTTGACCAGTTGAACCAGTTGACAACTTACTAAGAGACATTGTGGTCATTGTGTGGTTACTAATCCTGGTAAGCTCAGTTTACTCACGAGTTGGTTAAGTAAAGTAAAAATAAAAGTCACCTTCAACAATAGTCTAAGACTAAGCAGTAACTTTGGTAATCCTCAAAGAACCTGATATTCAGGATTTGAAAGACTGAATCAATCTTCTGAATTTGTGTGTTTAAATAAAGTTTTATTGAAATAGTTTAAAACTAGTGAATCATGACTTCAATGAACAATTCAACCTTTCAATTGGCGACCTCGGCAGGATTGCCATTCAACTCTGTCTGTGACATCGATTATTGTTTCCTGGCTAACGAAAATGATGCTGTACCAACTGTACCTACTACTCCTACTCCGCCACCACCTCAAGATAGTTCTAAACTAAAGACATTAGATATCCTCTCTATGAAAGTGTATCTCCGAAATTGGCGAATCGATTTCATTATCAATGAAGTGGTGATCAGAACTAAGTTCTATGATGCTGTGTTAACCCTGTTTGCGCTCAAAGGTTTTCCTAAAGCTACTCAAGAAGTAATGGAAAACACCCAGACCAATCAACTCTTAACAAGGGAACAACTTCCTGTTTGGTTAACCGAACTACGGGAAAAAGGAGTAAGTGAAGAAGATATTCGAGAAGTTATTCTAAGAATAGGTTCTGAACCAAGTACTATGATGATGGCTAGCAGCAGTTACATCAAGAAAATGAACATTAAGACTCCTGCTAAAAGACTAATTGAATCGATCATTAGACGATGGACAACTTCCGACCTTAGGTCAGTAGTCAAACCTAACAAACGAGTTAGTGAAATCTTAAATGCTCCTGATTCTGAGGATGAAGAGCCTAAGGCTAGTCCAAGTCGTGCTTCTGTGCATTCAATGCGTTCTGCTCGTTCAAGAGAAAGAGAAAGACAACGAGAAAGAGAAATGAGCGAAGTGGAAGAAGAAGACGACGAAGAAGAAGAAGAGGAAAAAGAAGAAGAGGAAAAGCATCGAGGACCTCAAGAACTCGATTATGATAGTGATACACGAATCTTTGACGATGATAAACCTAGACGAAGTCTTACTTATAGTCGTTGTAAGCCTAAATTACCCAAGTTGCCTCCTTATGTTACCGGTACAGTAGACCCTTGGTCCTGGCTTCAAACTATCAAAAGAATTTTGTCTCTGGAAAGATGTCATGATGATGATAAGCTCTACGTGTTACAGAAATCAATGGCGTATGAATTTTTGCCTTATGCGAAGAAACTTGACAAGCAAAAGCATACGTCTAAGACATACATTGCTGCTCTTGAGAAAAAGCTGAGAAACCCTGCTGTTATCTCACAAGCCACTGCTGAATTTCACCAACTTAGATGGAACTTCGATAGTCATCCTGAAGAGTTTATCAGAAAATTGGAACAGATGTGCATCAAAGTAAAAGGTGAACCTTCGCCTGCTGAATTTATTCAAGACGTTCTGATAAGATTGCCTGCTGAAACTAAAGATACTTTGATACGGACTAAGTCTGTTGCTGATATACAAGAATTAACTGCGTCCTTAGTTAATGAGTACAATATCGAGTTACGAAAAAGAAGTGAAAAAGGTGAAAAGAAAGATTCTTTCAAAAGTGAAAGAAAAGATGATGTTAAAAGAGACAATCGGAATTCTAGTTCCTCCTCTTATAACAGACCTGCTAGATCCACTTTTAGATGTTATAACTGTGGAATCCTGGGACATTCATCGAGGGAATGTCGCCAACCTAGGAAGTCTAAGACTTCGGAAAATCCTACCCATGCTTCTAAGCCTATGGAAGGTCGAAATGAAAGATTCCAGCCAGCCAACTTACGAATGGCAAATGTAAATCAACCAACTTTTGGTCAATCTCAACCGTCCACTTCAACTGCTAGAGAGTCTTCAAACTTTGTTCAAACTTCAAATGAGAACAGAGATAGAGTTGCTAATAAAAGATTGGCAAGAGCACCCGCCGCTGATTATTCATTCATGATGAGTGAAGAGGTTGCTAAACCTGTTGAACTAATAACGAAGATCGATGATTCAATTAGGAACTTTCCTACTGTACGATTAACATTATGTTATCCTGATCGAGATGTTATTAAACTTGGTGATGTTCTTGTGGATACTGGAGCTTGTACAAGCTGTATCGACTATACTTTATCTCAGCAAATGAAAGCGTATATTCTGAGTTCTAACATGGCCGTTAGAGGAATTATTGCTGATAGTGTTCAAACTGTTGAAGGCGCAGCTTATGCTATACTCAAGCACCCACAGATGTCTACATCTAGAATCATAAAATTTCAAGTGATGCGTAATCTTGAACCGAGAATGCTTCTAGGTAATCGTTTTGCAGATGTCTATTTAGCCGGAATGGTTAACCATGGAGGTCGATACCAGGTAAATTTGAGAGAAACGGTTGATGGAGAATGGTTTAGCCCTGAGCTAATGTTTAGGTTTTGTACACCCGAGGAATCTATTGGTTTAATCGATAAACCTGAGTTACCAGATTTGAATACAACGAATAAAAACTTTATGGAAAGTTTACCGTATTCAAGATTTCTTGATGAAGAGAAAGCTATTTCTCAGTTTCCAATTGAAACTCAAAGTTTCATTGAAGAGTTATCAGAGAGAGATATTGATAACATTGTACCTGTTTATCTGAAGATTGATCAGCCTGAACTAAGTTTAGCTGAAAGATTGATAAACAGAATGGATCCTACATTGGACATGGATAAACGAAACGAGTTATTAAGCATTCTAATGCAGTTTACTGAAGTTTTTAGTCAGACTAAGTCTGATCTTGGATTGGTTCCATGGCAAAGATGGCCAATAAAGATTGATATTGGAGATGCTGAATTGATCTGTCACAAACCGTACCCTTGTACAATCGAAAAGAGATTACAATATCAAAAGATTATTAATGATTTAAAAGCTAATGATATCATCGAGGATTCAAAAGCTGAAGGAGGTTCGCCGGCAATGTTAATTGGCAAACCTGATGGGTCACTCAGACTGTTAAATGATCTTAGATCAGTGAATCGAGTTACCAAAGTTATTTATCATCCTATGCCTAGGATCGATGATTGTTTAGAGGCGATAAGAGGTGCTAAGTACTTCAACATGTTCGATCTCTACCAAGGTTACTTTCAAATTGAAATACCTCCAAGTGAGCGAGAAAAAACTGCTTTTGTTACTCCTGATGGGAAGTATCAATATAAACGGTTACCAATGGGCTTAGCTTGTGCACCGTTTGAATTTCAACGTCTGATGAACACAGTTCTCAATGGTCTCAACTATACTGAATGTTTGGGATACTTTGACGATATTCCTGTTATTGGAAAAAGTTGGCAAGAATTGTTAAACAATACGAGTCTAGTGTTGGAAAGACTACGTGATTGGAACTTGAAAATCAAAACTGATAAATGTCGTTTCGGTGTAACTGAACTTGTTTTACTAGGACACTTAGTAAACGGAGATGGAATACGTCCTGACCCCGATAAAGTTACAGCTTTAAAACGCTTACCATACCCAACGAGTGTACGACAACTACAATCTCAACTTGGTTGTTACAATTACTTCTCGAGATATATTAGAAACTATTCTAAGCTCGCTGCACCTTTGTATAGATTGGTATCTAAGCAAAGAAAATTTAAAATGTTAAAAGAAGATCATCAAGCCTTGGACGAACTAAAGAAGTCACTGATTGAAACAACATTATTGGTTCACTTTGACCCTGAGATGAGACGAAAAATCTCTGTAGACGCAAGCGATATTGCTGTAGGTGGGATTTTACTACAAGAAGATCCGCATCAAGAAGTACCAAAAGGATTCCAGTCCTTGAGAGAAGTTCCAATAGAGAAAGTAAAATGTTGGAAACCCCTTTACTTCTTTTCACAAAAATTGGCGAAACACCAAATAAGTTATTCGGTGAGTGAAAAGGAATGTCTTGCGATTCTAGTTGCTATCAAAAAGTTCAAACACTACTTAGATGGAGAAGAGTTTCTCATTGAAACCGATCACCATGCGTTATGCCAGTTAACAAAGTTAAAGTTTAAAAACCAACGTCTTGAAAGATGGACAATTATCCTTTCAAGTTTCAAATTTAAAGTTATTTACACTCGAGGTGATCAACATGGTCCTGATTGTCTGTCAAGATACCAAAGTGAATGGGATCACAGAAAGTTACTTGATCCTGAAGCTGATTTAATTGAAGATTTGTATTTCTTAACAGTCGAAGACTATGAGGTTGATGAAATCAACAAAGAAATCGATGAATGTGAAATTCATGAAGCCAGAATGATTGAAGCTAATGTACAACGAACCTTCAACAATGTGTTTTATTACCAGACGGAATCAAATTGGAATGAAAGTTTAGTTTCTGCTCAAAGAAATGATGAAGCCTTAAATGACGTTATATTAGCCTTAGTCAATAACCCTAAATCAAAGATGCACGATCAATTCCTGTTTATTAACAATCTATTGTTTCACAAACCAACCTTCGGACATGATGTAAGTCGAATTGTGATAAATGAGAAAATTTTACAAGACTTGTTCAAAGAGGAACATGAATCTCCTCTTGGTGGACATTTTGGAGTTGAAAAAACGTACTTACAAATAGCAAGACGTTTCTGGATGCCGCAATTGTATGAGAAAGTCAAAGACTTGTGTAACAATTGTGAACAATGCTATCTAAGCAAGTCCGCTAATGTTACTTATTCAGAACCAGCACTGAAGCCAATACCAGAATCTATTTTGGAAAGGCTTGAGATGGACGCTCAAGGTCCCATCACGATTAAAGATAAAGGAAAGAAAGTCATTCTAGTCTTAGTTGATACACTATCAAGATTTGTTTACGCTCGACTACACCCTAATCAACATGCAAAAACTGTGATAAGTTTTCTCAATGAATACTTTAGTTACTTTGGATTTCCTGCTGTAATCCAAACTGATCGTGGAAGAAATTTTCTTTCTGGAGATGTTGAAAACTACCTGAAGAAACTTGGGGTAAAACATGAAGTGTCTAACGCTTACCATCCACAAAGCCAAGGAACGGTTGAAAGAGTCAATCGAACCATCGCTGAACGTTTACGAACCTCAATCATTAACTCTGAAGTGATTGATTTAAAATCATCTTTAGAGAATGCTGTTATCGCTATCAACTCTTCAGTGCATAAAATCCATCGATTTTCACCTTACTTTTTGCTGTTTGGAAAACATTTGACAAAGCCTATTGATTTACAGTTGAATCTTAGTTCAGAAATCAATGAATCAATTGAAACATGTCGAAAATTAGCTCGAGAACGGTTACTAAAGCAACAACTTTACTACCAAGAAAGGTTACAGTCTAAGACTAAAAGAAATCCTTATGAATTTGCTGATTTGTGTTACACTAAGAACAGTGGTCCTTCAATTGGTACTACTAAGAAACTTGTCAATAAGTTTTATGGACCTTATTTCGTGCTAGGAACTGAACATGGTTCTTTACTTTTGTTAAATCCAGAAAATATGGAAAGATTTACTTGCAACATGGAGTTGACTAAACCTCATGTAGGAGCTATTCCTGAAAATTTGGCTAAGCTAAAGGAAAAATTAATCGAGGAAAAAGTATTAACTCAAGATGTTAATAATTCAAGTGCATCAGTCTCTAGACCGAACAATGATAGCATCTGTGCTAATTATGGCTCGAATCAAAGTAATGAACTTAATTGTGCAAATAATGATTCTAGTTTTGAATTTGAAAATAGCTTAGAAGCTAACCGACAAGAAGATAATGAATCTGAGTCTGAAAAATCGACTATTGCTGATGAAGATTATGCTATTGACTTAAGTCAAACTAAACAAAATTCTCAAATTGTTTTAAACAAGAAGAAGAGACGACAATATCAAACCGCCAATAGAGCCATAATGGCTAACCCAATTATTGACGGTCAAAATGATGATTTGAGTGGGCCTGTGACCAGAAATAGAAAAATAATTCCAGTTTATTTTGCTAATTTAAGCGAAATCAAAAATTCTCTAGAATTTGAAATTAGCGCTTCTAAGCCTATGGCTACCATTCGCGCTCAAAGTGAGATAAATTTAAAGTGTCACCAATGGACTCCCTCACTTTCACTTTCACCCTTACTGTCTTCACGTCTCATTGACTTAGTCAAATTGTTCTATTCTGCCTTTGACAATCTTCAAGTTTCTAGACTTAATTGTGATCATTTCTTTTATTGTTATGAATTAGAATTCAAGTTTAATTTAATTTTGTGCTTAACTAAAATTAATCAACTAAAAATTTTAGTTAAAGTCTTTCGTTTTAAACGAAATTGTGTTGAGAAAATTTTGATTTCTCCAGTTGGCTTAAATTTGAAGGTGAATTTGCCATTAAGCTTTAGAAAGCTAAATCAACTTGACTTTAAGTCATCATCTACTGACTTTGTGGTAACAATCAACTCTAACTCAGTTCACTTTGAACAATTGACTCTGACGTTTTCGTCATTTTGTGAATCATTGAGAATCCTAATTCTGGAAAGTGCAACTATGCCTTCTTCAACTTCGAGCTCAGGCTCTTACGAATCAACTGTATCAGAAAACACGATTGTTTCTTCAGTTACCTTTGGAAAACGATTAAGTCGAAATTTGGAAAAGTTTAAGAAACTTCCTCCGCCTGTACAACCTCCTGTAGACACGGTAGACTTAACTGGTGATGAACCTTCAACTTCAAGTTGGAATGCTGATCGTAATGATAAATCTGGAAATCACTCTGGTAATGACAATTCTGGTAAAGAAACTGCCAATGGTAAAGGTAATGCTTTTGATTTTGCTAAGCATGATAAAATTCTTTGGCCTACCGCCGATCCTCAGCCTAATAAAGATAGAAATCTGAACCGACCACAATTTGCTTATCGAGATCCTCTTCCGGATAAAACCAAATTTGGGCTTAGCTCATTACCCAGACATTATGTCGATAACAGTCCTTATCCGCCACCAAGCGCTGATCAAGGCAGAAGAAATTGTCTATTCCCGGCTCCTAAGCCTGTTCCAGTTAGTGAACTTCCAGCCTTTGTTCAACCTGAATTTTTTGAAAAAGCTTACGAAGATGTTGCGGAAGACATCAAAAAATCTGAAAATGATAAGCTATGGTTTGAAACTTTCATCAAAGAAAAATTACAGTTTAATGTCTTCGATCATGACTTGGAAAAAGTTAAATTTGGATCGCTTCGTAAAGGATTTGCTGCCTCTCATGTCATTCATCCTGATTTGGTTCGACTTCGAGAAATTGTAGTCTGTACTCTTTGTGAACAAGTCGCTATGTTGCCTAAAGCCTGTTTAAAATGCAATAAAATCTATTGTACTGGTTGTATTCGCTGGCTACAAGCTCTACCTATTGATTTGGAATTGACTAAAATCGACCATGCTGATGAATTCCTGTGTATTCACCAAACCTGTCTTCTTTCGGTAGTAACCCAAGGTTATCCAAAGTATGGAAACATCAGTCAGCCTGAAGTAGTCAAATTTTTCGAAGAAGCTAAGTTTCGGTGTTATCGTAAATTTTGCGAGTATATCATTTTGGACACAACAAACATTTGTCATCACCTCCAAACTTGCAAACGTGGACCGATCGAATTTGAGTTCGACAAAACCTTACAACTTGCTTTTCTCTCTGGCCCTGTTCGTGCCGAATTAAATAATAAACCTAAAAATTTATTGTCCTTGTTACCCGCTCACCTTAAAAAGCAAGAACCACCGAAAACTTTAGAGCAATTTTGGCATAAAAAAGCCTTAGGTTTTGCCTTCTTCAAACGAGCTTACACTTTGGATCCTACATCCATTACTCCTTTGCAAATTCGAGCTCAGGCAAATTTCAAAAATAATTATTGGAACAATGTTCAACGCCTTCGAGATCCTACACTTCCAATTGATGAAGGAGAGCAATTTGCCTTATCACTAGGATTGCCTAGCTGCTCGCCTGTTCCTATTCCTGAGATTCCTGAATCTGAAAGAAAGTGGCCTACCACTAGATGCTCTACTATTCCTTATTATTTGATTAATGAGAGTGAAAATTGGAGACGATGGGCAAGATATATTGAACCCTCAAGTGCTGATAGTATTTCTACAACTTCATCCTGTGTCTTGTATGCTGAAAACATTGATGATCCTGACTCTCCTTTTGTCAGAATTAACCCTTATGAACGTATGGCTCCAGCAGAAGCCGAGCAGATTCAAGACTGGTTGAGAGAAAATTTCCCTTCTTGTACTAATCCTGAGGATGTTTTCAAACAATGTCCAACTTCGGATAATCCGAGAACAATCTTTCAAAGGGAAAGAAAACGAAGACTACTTCGAGAATCATTCAATCGACGACCTGAGTCAAACATTCCTCCACTTTTGGAAGATCAAGTAAAAGTTATTGAAGAGTTTGGAGCAAACTGTCCTGATAAAAGCTTAACTTTTTCAATTTCAATGTTTTGCTGTGGAATTAAAGAGGAAGATCGAGTTCGCCCTCGACCATGTTGGGTTCTTATTATGGACGCCAATTTTGAAGTCGTGTATGAAACATTCGTACGTTACAGAGAAGCTGAATTTATCGATTCAAGATTTCATGGATTAACTCTTCGAGATTTAAAATTTGCCAGAAACTTGAACACAGTTCGAGACCAGGTAGTCAAGTTCCTTGCCTGTGCGTCTAAAGTAGTTGGTTACGGGTTAATTAATCATCTACTCAACCTTGGCCTGTCTAAGACAGAAATACGGCATCTACATCCGAAACTACGAGATATAAATAATTATTATTCTCCATATGTAGAACATCCAATGAATTTACATATCATTGCCTTTCTCTGGTTTACCGGCTATACTTTGCCAGCCATACCTCATTCTCCTGCTGCTGAAGCACTTACTACTATGCGATTGTATCTATTACAATGGAAGGATATTGAACGAGTCGCTAAAGCTAATAATGGAATTCATAATGAAAATTGTCAATTTACTTGCAGAAATCGAATCACATCTGCCTTACTCTATGAGTTCACTGAAGGATTAGCCCAAGGTTATTGTCAATGGCCTGACGAATGGAAAATGTTTCCAAGAACAGTTAAAATTCCTGATTTCGATGATAACTGTGTGCTGCCTTCTCAATTTATAATAAAGAAACCATCGGAGATGAGTAGTCCTGATTTAAGAGCTGCTAAAGAAGCCTTAGTTCCTCAAATGAGAGCTAAAAGAATTATTGAAATGATTAAAACAAGCAAAAGATCTGCTGAGGGAGAAGAATCAAGTTCTGCACCAAAGTCTCCTAGGACTTTAAAAGAAAGTCAATCATTTTTTGACCCTGCATCTGAATCTACTGAAAGTGCTGCTAAGCCAAATGATGCCAAGGAAAACGCCGAGATAGATGATGATGGATGGAATTGAATGATCCGAATTAAGTTCTGGGATCATAATCACGGTCCGGGGATATGAAGGGTAGAGTTACCCAAAACCCAATTTAATCATTCAACTCTTTCATCCAATGACAGCAATCTATTGCTTTGGTTATCTTTATTTTTTGTACTCTTATTGTAATCCCAAAGGATACACATATTTTCATTTTTTTTGTTTTTCTGTTTTCTCAAACTTTGTCTAAGATATCTAGTCTCATGAGACTATTCAGTTTATTTCCTTTTCCTAAGATTTTCCTAGTTTCCTTCCGTTATACTTAGTATAAATATCTGAGACAATTATGATTCTAATCATGCTTATATTCCTACTCTTTACATGATAATCTTATGCCTTACTTATGCTTAAAATTACAGTTCTTTAAATTTCATTTTATTAAAATATTTCTAAGTTTAAAACTTGCCTTTGCCTTCTTCTCAGTTATTCCTAGACTAAGTCTAATTCACCTTAATTCATTGTGCTCTTATCCTTTGAATTCATCTTTGATTGTGCTTCTTCATTTGAGTTGTACTTCAATAGTATTTCATCTTTAAGAGATTCAATAGTGAACCAGATAATCTCGCCTAGACTAAGTCTAATTTGTTTGCCTGATTCATAACTCTATGATACTCGAGATCAAAGCTAGTGAACTTTGTGCCATCTTGGTCCTTATACTCATTGAGCTTAATTACTCAGTCTTGTGCCTGTTTTGGCTAGAGTTTAGAAACTCGTCATTCTAAGCTAAGCTTAATTACTCTCATTTAGCTATTCTAAGCTATTGTCTTGACCAGTTGAACCAGTTGACAACTTACTAAGAGACATTGTGGTCATTGTGTGGTTACTAATCCTGGTAAGCTCAGTTTACTCACGAGTTGGTTAAGTAAAGTAAAAATAAAAGTCACCTTCAACAATAGTCTAAGACTAAGCAGTAACTTTGGTAATCCTCAAAGAACCTGATATTCAGGATTTGAAAGACTGAATCAATCTTCTGAATTTGTGTGTTTAAATAAAGTTTTATTGAAATAGTTTAAAACTAGTGAATCATGACTTCAATGAACAATTCAACCTTTCAGTATTAATAGTTAAATATTTCCTTTAACTGGATGTTTTTTTTCCATGAAAAGGTTGAATTGTATCATTTTATTTTACATTAATGATTTAACATTTACCATTGACGATCATGATTAAACTAATCTATTGGTTTCAAAGGCTAGTGTGCAAATTAATGATAACATTGACAATTAAAACAAACCAGATTGGGATATAATCTGATTGCTGATTTTCAAGCTAAACTAATCTAAACTATGGTACTCATAATAAAAACAAATGTGTCGTTTGGACTGAATAAGTTCTGAGAAAAATATAATTAATCTGGATTCAAATGAGAATCCCATTGAAAATAATCAAAATAATCATCTAATTGTCACCGCATAATATCAATTAAACGTTGATATCACATATATTTATCATATTGTGACGAGGTAATGTTAAAGGTGAAGGACGAGGTAAAAATAAAACAAAATTTTACTGACTATAGTTGGTCAACAGTGAAGCTTCATCTTTAAATGACACTAATGCCAGTTATGGTCAACACATTTTGGTCTAATTTTTTACCTTTGCTTAAATGGGTTGATATGAGATGACGGTTTTGGGTTTCATCAAATCTCATATAAACTCAGTGAAGCTGTTTAACCGACTCTTATTGATACATTAATATGAGCATCAACTGATTGACTATCAGAGGTAAATAATTATCGGAAAGGTGACTTACTGTGGGTGAACAAGCAGTACACAAATCAAATGCGTGGCTTGTTGGCATGAATTGTGTAAATTGAGATAGAAATCCTCTAATTTGATGAGGAATTATTCCGAGCATACATTCAGCAGTTGATGTTGAATTGCCAGATAAATCAGTATTTACAGTTGCATGGAATCTAAAGAAAATTGAGGAAAAAAAGAAAGAAAACAATTGAATACATCAATGAATAGTTGAAATGAAATTTTTAACATGTGAATATCAATCTATTAATGAAGCGCAAAAAAATCATGATTGTGCCAAATTGTTTGCATTTTCATTTTTGCTGTGCTTTATTTTTTTGCGGTTTTTTGGTGGTGATTGTTAATAATGGCTATAAAAGCTGCTTGTTGACTTGAGGATGGAATAAAACGCTTTTTCGGAATTTAGAAAATTACATGAAAGTGATTCAGAAAACCGGAACAAAAAAAGTAAACTTTTAAAGGTGAATCAAGGAAAAAAAGGCATTCAATGTTATTTTAGGAAATGGCATGATCGCTATGAAGAGTATTTCAACAATTTCGTAACTATCAGACGATTTGAAATCATCTCAAAGGAAAAATCTGAGACAGCTTGGAGATAATTGTTTGTCCCAGATTAGATGATTACCATGATAATGATGAGAGTGAATAGAGAATGGAAAAGAAGCAAACAGAAGATACTAGATGATGTATTAAAGGGAGGTGTAAAAAACACTTTGCAAGTTACACACAAAAAGATAAAACATTTGTTTAAAAATAATGGAAATAATTTTCTCATTTCTCAAGTATCATGTTAAGGATGAAATGAATAAGAAGCTTGTCATCAACTTTTTTTCTTCATCGATAGCTCGACTCACGTATACTAACATTGGTGAGTGTTGATTCTGATGATATCATAATGATGGGAAGAAGAAGATGATAAAGGAGAAAAAATTGAGAGATGAATTGAGTCTGAAAACGGAAGATGAATAAATGATAAGGAAAGAAGAAGAAGAAGAGGAAACTGAAGACTAAATCTAATTGTGATTTACGTTGTGTTTAACAAAATCAATTAACTATGGAAAAATCCATTAAGGCCTGATTAATCTAGTTCTTATAATCATAGAAACTCTTTGTTTCCCGATAATCAACAAATTAGATTGAATGATCAAATATGTAAACCTTTTCATGGTGAAACCTGATACCAGGTTGTTGAATACGCCAGTGAAATTAAAATTAAATCAATACCTGGAAAGGGGAAAGATTATTTTCCAATTAAAGATGTGTATTAGCAAGTTATCGAGATATAGTGAGTAATAAGAATCAACTGATTCAGAGTTGGCTTGATGGAAATGAAGAAAAATCAAGAGAAACGCACAAATGTAATTATTGAATGAAAATGATAATATCATTATGATTATAATCAATTGCTTAATATTATCTTAATGTTTTCATTATATTTCTCACTGGAACAAAAGTAATGCAAACAGATTAACACAGATTAACAATATGAAACAATCTAAATTGTAGATGACTCGAGTTTTTTGTTCAATAGTTTTTGCCAACTTGTTCAAAAATTACAATTATATTGTTAACTGCACCATTCATCATTAATAATGAAAGGAAAGTTTCATTTTGTTTCAATCAACAATCATTAACAAGTGAAAAATTATCATCAAAATAAAAAGCCATTTCAAAATTATTGGATTACATTTCGTTTGAAACATTTAGGTTTGTTGAAAAGCAGATAAAGAAACAAAGTGTAACCAATTTGGATGGTAAATTGTTTCTCGCCAATGAAACAGTCATTAGTAATTAAAGTTTCAATCTAATAACAGATTCAATCATTTATCAATAATAAATTGGATTAAATCGAAAAATTAACGATTTAATGAGAAAAGGTGGGAAAAGGCATAATTTTCATGATTGTGATAGTCAGATAGTGATATTTTCGCGTGCTTCAATCATTTAAATCATCATTTATCTTATTGACCTTGTATGTTGAAGATTGAGCAAATATTTAAGAATGCATTACATGTTTGATGATGATGAAGATGATGAAGAAGAAGATGAAGATGAAGACGTAATATGAAATTCCTGAAAATATGATCGAAAAGGAAAGGTCTGAAAGATGGAAAAGAGAAAGTCTTGAGGCCTCTTTGTATTTAGTATCCAATCATGACACACCTCAACTAGCATCTTAAGATGGACTTGAGAATCAGGAAACCTTTTCAAAAAGAAGAGAAGAAAAACTAAAGATGATGATGATGATGATGATGATGATAAAGAGGATGACAAGATCTTTTCTCCTTCTTTAGGCTTTTCTGATTATTTAAAAAAATTACATTGAAATAGTAACACAAAAATAAAGACTAACAGCATTCCAACTGAATCTCTCTTTTTTACTTCTTGATAGTTACTTCTTAAAATGTTGAAAAAACGAGCGAATAATCTTGAATAAATTTACTTTGATCAACAAACACACTCATGTTGATCAACTGAATTGTTGATCATTGTTTGCATTGGGTAAATTGTCAAGAGACAACAAGTGAGGAGGAATGTCCTTTAACAAATATTACGATTAGTTTAAATTTTTAAGGCCTGTTAAGTTGAACAGTTTAAAGACAGAATACAAATTAACTTGCTTGTTGTGATAATAAATTAAATATAAAACCCATCCTAACGTGAGTGTTGGTTAAATACTATGAAAATTGACTGGAAACATCAGGTTACACCAGTTAATTGCCCAAACTCAATAAGGTTTACGATTCTTCAATTTCGTGTTGGTGTTAAAGTGAAGGTAATTTTGCAGGGAAAATCAACTCACTTGATTAACATTGAACATTTCTCGTGATCATTTTAACCCTCTATGTAAGCTAGTCCTCCAATCATTTGACCTGTAGGCGTTCAGTAAATTGTTAACTTTCATTATAGGAGTTAATATTAATATTAACCTTCAAATTTTAGCCACTTTTTACCCACAGCTTTCTTCTAAGCACTTTTAAGTCGCTATTGAGCTTCAAATTCGGGCTCCAATAAATTTACCAAGTGGTTGAGGCGAATCAAGTAATCAACAAAGAACACCAAATGAAAAGAAAGAGTTTAGAAGAGTCAGGAATCTTAAGAACTTCATTTTCTGGGATTCTGTCGTTCCTACCATAGCGTCCTTGAGGTCGGTTACTCCCAACAATTTGTATAAAAATTTACATTTCAACAGATAACCCAACCATTTGCAAAACTTAAATCAATTCGTTACAACCAATAGAGAGCTTTTCTCATCACCATCCAAAACTGAGAAGCTTTGTTTTTCACCAATCTTCATCATAGCTGCATTACCAAATAAGTTAATTTTATCAACCATTATTGATTATCTTCATGAAACCATCAGTATAACATCTAATACGGACAAATCCTGATTAATAGTATAATGATCATTTTAATATTGTCAATTGTGCTCATTTTTCCACTCCAAAGTTATTCATGGGCTCCTGGAACCGAGTTTCCTTGTCCAGATGAGGCTCATCTTTTTGATCCCTGCCATTGTTCAGTGGTATCTTTTGATTCCGTCAACTATTATTCACAAATAACATGTTCAGGAGTAAATGGGAAACAAATTAAAGAGGCTTTCCATCGAGCCTACCATTATCACAACATTTCCAGGTATTATGATATTTTAATGATTAAAGATGTTGCCCTGTTAAATATCTGCTGTGATGATATGTTGGAAGGTTTTCGCTTTAAAACAATCAAAATTACCGATTCCAAAATTTGTGTCATCCATGCAAATGCATTTACCTCAACTCATGGTCAAACATCTGAAATTGTTTTGATGGATGTTACATTCACTCCTAATTTAGTAGATGGTGTTCAATTGTTCCGAGTGGTCCGCAATTTTGCCAATTTAAGAGGGTTTTACATAATTACATCAAATCTAGAAGATGTTCCTGCCAATGCATTTAGTTTACAATCCAATTCACATGGTAACTTTGGTAATCAACTGGAAGTTATTCGCATCTGTAATTCAAAAATAACTCATCTGCATGATTATACATTTACTGGATTACCACGACTGGTTTGGATTGATTTTGGTGATAATCAAATTAATAGGGTGGCAGCTCATACATTTACCTTATCATCTCACCAATACACTGAGGCACCACTTGAGATAAGTTTGAGTGGTAATCGTTTAACATCAGAAAACATTGAACCAGGATCATTTGATAATAATCTGACTAGACCGGTAACAATCTACCTCAATTCAAATAAATTGACAACTCTTTCCGAGACAACCTTCGAAACACTTCTTCGTCGAACCAATTATATTGTTTATGTTGAATCTAATCCATTCATCTGTGATTGTAGACATCGTTGGTTATTTAATCACAAAGAAGACAATATGTATCACCTAAAGGAGATGAAATGTGTTGAAGATGGAACATCCATTTGGTCCAAAAATTTACCCAACGTATGTGATCGAAGTAGATTAGTTGTTGAACCACCGGGAGTTGAAGTTTTTCGCAAATGTTGCCGTAAAATTAAATATGATCGAGATCATTCAGCTGATGATCATCGACATGAGACGCACATCCATCCATTACCAGCAAGGCAGGTTTATTATCATCCTCCTCACCATCATCACCATCAACAACAACAACAACAACAACGCGAATATCTAATTATTCCCCAACAGCGTCCAGTTCGAGAGTATTTAGTTCAATCAGAGTTTGTTGAACAACAGCAACGTCATTTCAAGTCAAAATGAAAATGGTTTTTTGATAATCTTACCATGAATTGTTTTCCTAGAATTAAATTTGACTTGGTCCCCATTTAACATAATGTATTGATGATAAAACCCAATTGATAAATAGTTTTCATTCAATCGGAGTAATAAAATAAGCTGAATTTTGCTATCAAAATGTACGTCAAATTTTTTGATAGACAAATGAAGCTTATTTGAAAATAAAATGATTTAATCTGTATCTTTTTCACCCTGTAGGCTTTATTTAAAACTTGGATTTTATAATCAATTTCAATTTAACTGTGAGAATTATTTTTGAATTAAGATTAAACACATAGCTGAATAATAATTGTTTTAGGATGGTAGCCCTTCTATTTGCATTGATGAAAATTAATGCACTAGTGTCGAACTGAATTACAAAAAACTGGATTATCTTTGAAAAAGAAAGCGATTGTATTATAACCAGAGAACGGCAAGGGATATTCTTGATAAACGTGTTGTTATAATTTATAACATTTAATCTTGAAGATCAAATCTAATCAAGGTTTGTTTTTTGTATTGATCAACTGCACCAAATCATACGCTCATTATTTCGTATTAAAATCATGATTTATATTGATCATGAAGAGGGAAAACTGATGAACTTATGATTTTAGGCAATCATAATTATCAAATTGACAGACAAATTGATTGGAAAAGTTATAAAACCATCCAATTAGATAGACATGGATAATCAATTGCATAATCAGGTTCTACCTAATTAATTAACCAATGTTGAAGTATTCAAAATTTAATTTCTTAAAATGGGATTTAGCTAAAAGTCGACCATTTGCTAATAAAATAATGAGTATTGACAATATAACGCAACCTTTTATGCACGCAAGTTTAGTGTAGCTTAGTATTTCTAGAGGTTTTGTGCCATTTTGAGATAATAAAGACTTACCCTAAGGGATGTTGGAGAACGGAGATCATTAATTCAACTGCTAGTGAGCCTGCTATCATTGAAACACCAGGTCGGGTAACCGTACATTGTTGGTCCAAAGTTCGATTTCTGGAAGACTAACAAAAGAAAAGGAGAATTAATCATCTCGGCCGATGAATATTGTTTATGATGCTGCAAAATTCATTTGTACTTACATCTCCTGGCGCGACGACATCATTGCAAAAATAACAACCTAATTTACGACTTATTTCCCCAGTTGAATCAGAAGTTAAATCGTCATCTGGGAATGGTACACCGTGCCTTTGTACTAAATATGTATCAAACCCAAGAGCAGCATTGATAACAAGCTGGATCAAGAAATATAAAGATATAGAAATTAGTAAATTATTTTTCCAATAGCGACAAAAATCCTATTACTTTTCGATGAATTTGACCGAGTACAGTTGGTAACCAGCGACTTTCACGCGAGTCCATCAATAAAAATACACAATCATGTTCTTTAATTAAATCTTCCAGCAAATTGACTGTCTTTTGAGTCTCCTCAGCATCTAAAATGGAAAAGAGTTAATATTCAAATTAATGTGATAAGTTATTCATGATAAAGTAGTTAAACGAACGTACCTGCTGCAAATGAGGCATGACCTGGCATTGGAATGGTTAAAGAATAGCCTTTACTGATAACATTTGGGTAAATTTTGGCTAAATTGTCAGCAGCAGCTTCGGCTTTAGGTCGACCTGAGTTGAGACAGTCACTGAATCCAAATAATGATTGGCGAACTGGATTGGAAAATGATACTTTTCCTGAATCAACAAAATCGATTTGATGGACACCCCAAGCCTATTAATTATTAAAGATTACAATAGAAAATTTATTAAGATAATAATATCAATGCAACTGAAATATTGCTTACCAGTAAACAGCGAGCAACATTGCTACCTAAAGTACCGGCTCCAAGAAGTAAACATTTAGTTGATGAAATTTTATCCAAATCAAGATCGGGGATAAGACGCCATCTCATTAATCTTAAATTCAGATCCACTGAGTTAGCTGCTAATATTTTTGGATCCAAAGTTGCACTTAAATCAGCTTTTCTTGGTAAAAGCTTTTGTTTTTCATTTTTCTCCCAGCCAACAGCTCCTGGATACTCTGCTATGCTCCGATCTGTATCACCCAATTCTAGATGTAAAATTAGACTAGACCCAGCAGAATTATTGCGTATACGATAACATAAAATATCAAGAGTTTTGATTTCATGACGTTGAATCATATAAGCGAGTAGACCACGAAGAGGCCATCCGGGATATTCATCATCTGAGCTAGGATCAGCAAATGAAACGAATAACTGAAACAAAAAAAGTAAGGAATACGTTTAAGTACATATGTTATAACTTATAAGCCATAAAGGTGTAGGTACTAACCTTATCAGACGATTTACTTAAATTAGAGTATTCTTCTAGAGGATAAACATTTACACGATTGTCGTCAGATATAGTTGTCAGGAAATAACTACGATCAGATATTGATAATTCTTTATGTTGGGACATCAGAGAGGAGATCTGTACAACAAAAACTTGAAATTAATACGAGGAAATAGTCGAGGTACAGTCGATTTGCATTGAAAAAGTCCAAATTATCAATTGAAACAATCTTGTCAAAATGAAGACCATGTCATTAGTAAAAAACTAACGCTGATATAGTGGAATCAGGGTGAATATTTGACAAGAATCTCATTTTTAATTTGTATTTCAGCACCATATTGGCAAATATAACTAAGTTCATTGAATTGCGACTGTAATTTTCGAGGCACATCAAATACCAGAAACAGTTGAGAAGGCTGTGTATGCTTCGCATAGAATATCTGCTGGATCTGTTCAAATGACGAACCTCATGACTAAATGATTGTATGAGACAGAGAAATATGAAAGAAGAAATTTGAAAGAATAAAACACACGTTGTCTATGGCGATGAAAAAATTTAAGCCTAAACTTTGATCAATCTTGACTGTTTTTTAGCTGGTTTTTCTCAATGACATGATCGTTTTAAGAATGAAATCAAATCTTTTCAATGTGAATTGACAGTAACATGCTTTGACAATTTAAATCAGAGAAATTTCAATTGATGAAATATCTTGATATAATAGCTTTGCTTCCTTCAAATTTCCATAATCCAAATAAAATATATTACCACTGTTTCTGGATATAGACCAGATAAAATTTTTCCTTGTGAGCATTTGATAGATTCTTTGGGATAACAAAGGGCTGGGAAACAGAACCAATAATAATATTGATATTTTTTCAGATCCTAAAGAACAGAAATAAGAATGTATCAGAATTTTCATTTTCCATTCATGACTTTATTTACTAAAGTTCGAACAGCTTACCGCGTATACAACAAGTATGAAACGAGACAGGAGAGATGGAAGGTTATCCACCAGTTCCGAGCTTCTAACACCATTCCAAATCTGCAGGTAAAAAGAAATAAATTACAATGAGTTGACTTAAAATGCAGCTTCATATTTTCTATCGCCTTCACATCTTCGAAATAACATCACATGTATTTCCCTATGCAACATAAATCGGCATTATAATACACATGTTTATGGGCCACCAAAAATATTCATACAATTTGAATTTACTCGTCCAATAGAGCTTATTACATGAACAGCTGACGAGACTGTAAGGTTTTCATTGTTGCATTTGAAAATAAAGTGACACATCAATAATCATATGTTTTGCTGAGACTCTGCCTTGGATTCAAAATGTCTCACCTGATTTCCAATTTTTTCGGTTAAAACTGTTTTATCTAAAGCTTTAAAATCCTCTACTGTATTCGCAATTATCATGGTACCATAAATAGGAAATTTTTTACTGTCATCCCATGAGTCTCTAAATATAAAATGAAAATTAAAAAGGCATAACATTAGATACACTCTAAAATTACATCTAACCATTACAAATGAATACTTACTTGATTTCAAAAGATTCAAAATCCAGAGATACAATTGGTGGAAGACCAGCTGATGAATCTAATTAAATGACAATCAAAATAGATTATCTGGGACATCGGTAAAAGAAGAATAAGAAAACTTACCATTCCTGTAAAAGGCTTGTAATGGAATTTCACTTTCATCCAATTTGTAAACATTCAATTTATTTTGTGATAGAGTGTGCCAAAATGATGTTTCAATCAGTGAACTGAATGGAAAATACTTCACATCATGTAGTTCCATGATTATAAAAGATCAATTAAAAAACATTAAGCAATAATAATAAACTATAATTTGGCTATTTATAAAAAAACAAGTTAGCAATCCAAGCTGTATGAACTCAACTCTCAAATGGTTAGAAACAGAAAATGTAAACTGAAAGCTTGTTTCTCCACTGAATGGCGTTGATCTTTACACAGAGTAAAAAATAATGCAGCTTATGTCATTTAAAAAACTACGTTGAAATTAAAGTAACCATTTAATCAAATGATTTTGTATAAATTGAAATTTTTTAAAATTGGCTAACTGTTAACCAAGACTGGTAGCTAAATAAGAAAGAGTAAAGAAGTACTCTTTGCTAAATAAGCACAGATAAAGACAGTGATTAGTCCAATATGGAAATGAATGTGGCAAAAAAACCTAAAATTAAAATAGCAAAAGCTAATAAAAATGAAGGCAAAGTTTTGATTTGAAAGCTAAAAAAGCATTGAGATTAAGTCTTGGTTTGAATCAGTTAAACTCAAATATCTCGAAGCTACATTCGGGCTTCGACCTCTTCTTTAAATCTCACAAATTTTCGCGGCATCGGTTTAATCCATTCTTATCTTGATTTTTTAATCTGATATCAAATCCAATGTTATAGTAGATTGTCTTCGGGACAAACATGTTGATTTTTGGCAGCTCATACATTTACCTTATCATCTCACCTTAACTCTTTGATCTTTACACAGAGTAAAAAACAATGCAGCAAAACAAAACAAAGCAAAGAGTAAAGGAAGCTTCCTTTACTCTTTGAGCTTATGTCATTTAAAAAACTACGTTGAAATTAAAGTAAAGTATGCTTTTCCAGTTGTTCAATCGGAAATCTCGATTTCTTGATTTGCTTATCTGTGATTCAATAGACGCATATTATCATTGATTTTTGTTGGTTTGAAATAAGTTCCTCGATCATTTTATTGTTTTGAATCGATTAAAGTTTTACATCGGCTGATAAATGGTTTCATCTCTACTTGTATTAATTTACATAAAAACAGATTAACTTGTGGAAGTAGATGGAAGAAACAAGGATGAAATAATTGTAGAAATGCTTAAATCTAAAATTTTTTGTAGATACAAAAAACAAAACAAAAATCTTTTGTATTGCATTCAGAGTTGAAAATAGTTTTTACAGATTCTCCAGATTCGATGTGGATTTTTGTTATATTCAATTCACTTGAGTTGATTAAAGATTTTCAATTATCAAAAATATTATGCAAAAAAATAATGTCCATATTGATTATGACTAAATTTAAATGTCTATCCAATAGACTCAATTGTCTTTGTAAATGCCATTATTTTGAAAAAGCTTGTTAAACTAATTTAAATTCGCTTGGTGTTAACATTGATCAAATATTTGCAACAATGAGTGAGAAATTGTTTTTCATGGTGATGACCATTTGATCCATTTGAACTTCTTTCTCTTTCTCCTAAAGCGACTTCTCTTGTATAAATATCCAAGCCATATTGACCATCATCAGGAAATTTACAAAAAAATGTAACAATATCATCTTGGACAAAAGTTGACACATATTTCAACAGTTTCTTTTCTTCGACTCCGTTTTTATGGAGAGATGCCATGAAATCAGTTAATGGTCTTGACATTCTAAATTGAATTTCAACAGTGGATCCAGATGCAAAAATAAGAGCTTCCTGGTGAGTCAAAGCAATAAGACCAAAAAGACGGGTTGCTTTCATGGGTCCCCATTCACCAGATGCACAATCTGGTAAGGGAACCATAACAGTGTCCAAACGTGAACAAAGAATCTTAAATTTACAAACAGATTTAAATTTCATTGGTTCCCCAGTTAGATATTCACGAGGTGTTGTAGCATTGGCAAATATATCCATGATAAATTGACCATAGGTTGGTGCATGAATTCTGAAGGAGACGATATTGTTGGACACTGATTGCATCACGTATCGTTTGAGTGAGCAACCTTCGAAAGTGTCTGAGCCAGCAGCTTCACTACCTGATTCACCACAAAATTTAAGGTTATAGTGGAAAATAAGAGATGGACTCATCCGAGTAGGCATTCCTATACGAACATTACCAGCACCCGAAGAATCTGTATGAAGAACTGCTTTGGTGTCTTTGTCATCGGGAAAATAAAGTTGATAACGGAAAAATAGTGACCTCACAAAAGGCAGCTCTTCAAATTCAATCAAAGTTAATGGATGTTTCAACAATTGCCATTCATGTTGCAATGGATAAAACTCGTAGATGAATTCCCTTGGATCCGTGAGGAAGTAATGATCATCATATTCGTACCTAAGGGAATCTGATTTGCCACCTTTTGCTACAGATCCGGGTCGAGGTACTTCTTTGGCATTGACTAAATGTCGTGCTCCCCAGTTGCATTGAACAAAACGCCAACCACCGGCAACATAAACAGCGTTCCATGAATTACGGAATCGATTATCTTCAAATCGTATACCTGGTTGATAACCAGCTGATTTAGAGTATCCTTTGATGACTACACAATGAAGACCAGCATAACTGAGAAAAAATAAGACAAAAATATTAAAAGTGGGAAAAGATCAATGCTACATCTGCTACTACAATTGATTGATTAGCAATCAATGTTGAGTGTAGAAGCGTTTTTTGAAAACTTATTCATCGATGACTTTGAGAAACAGTTTTCAAAAATGTCCCTGAATAAGATTCGAAGGTTACCTGCATAGCCTTTTGAATAACACATGATAACTTTCAGTTCCATGTTTAATTCCTCGCAAGATACCCATCGGAGTATCAGCGTTAACATTATCGTCAAATTGCATGGTATTAAGATTCTTAACGGTGATCCAACGAAATATGGCGCGAGCTTTCTCTATATCATTATTACATGGACTAATAAGCAGTCTTACTAAATCGGTGAAAGTATGCTGATCTTCTCGAGCAACCTGTTATTAAATAAGAAGGAAACAAAATTAAACATTTTAATCAAACAATATTTTCGAGTCTTTGAAACAAGATAAACTTACATTTATAGCCACCTCGTCAATATGAGTAAACACTTTAGGATCAGTGTAAATCTCTGCTTTTGAAATTGAAGGAGGACATGGCGGTGGAGCTTGACTCGGATAAATTGTAGTGTTAATTTCTTCATTGATCAACCTTCTATCATCAATTGGTTCAAGATTCTGTTGAAAATATTTGGAGAAAATTCATTGTTTCATTATTATCTAAAAACTACTAAAATGTTTTCAAAATAGTAAATAATGGTTTAGTTTTTGTACCTGATGATATTCAACAAGTTTCTCGCTAATCAAGCTCATCATCTCTTTGCTTTGTTTGTCAACCAATTCAGCAGTTGCTTGTCTTTCTTGCTCAAGAAGCTTTCGGGTCAACGATTCTTTCTTCCGGTCCAATTTAATGGTCATATTTTTTTCAAGATCTTGTTTCTCTCGTTGTAATCTGAGAGTCATTGCTTTCTCTTCATCTGAAGAAAACTTTCGACTCTTTTTCATCGAAATCTCATGTTGAAATCTTGATGTTAACCTTTCCAATTCCTTTTCCCATTCCTCTTGAATCTGTTGACTAATGGTGACCTCTTCTTCAGCTCTTTTCTTGGCAAATTGACGATATAAAGCATCCTCTTCAGCTCGGTGTCGCATCTCAAGCTTCCTCTGAGTCTCTTCATCCTGAAAACAAATAAAACAAAAACAAAAATTAATACAAATAATAATAAAACAATAACATTCCAAAAGACAATAACCAAATAAAAAACCCGCTTAAAAATTCAACCCCCAATTAACTAATGATAAACAAAAACAAATAAAACTCGCCATCTCTTGGATCTAATCATGACTAAAATAACATCTCATTCAATTGCTAAATTCAAGTCAATTTGAATTATTTATAATTTTTCTAATCATCGATTCATATTTATAATAAAACATCAGATAAATCATAGTAGCTCAAAAATAAAATTCAGTTCCCATAAGCAGTTAACAACGGCAAAGGATAGATTCAAACAGTAACATTAGGCTGAATCAAACAAGGCAAGGTTTACTTTGAAAAAATTAAAAACTCTACCTTGATTGCTCATTAAAAACTGATTAATTATGATTACTGATCTTAATTTAGTGTTGATCTAACTGTAATTCAGTCTAAAATAGTCTGTATTTGTAAAAATTAGCTTCATGTTTGTAAACAATCAATCCTTAGTAATAAGATCACCATTACGAGTGTAGGAGTGTGTATCATAATCATCATAAACACAAATTTGTTAATATTTAAACAGTAATTGAAATTCTGAGCTTCAGCCTGAAGCATTCCGAGAGTAATTTTAATCTAAAAAAAAAGATTGTAAAATTGAATGAAAAACAAAATACATTTGGATCAATGAGGATTAAATTACCCAAAATTAACCTCAAATGAGTGGTTAATAAAATTTGCCGTTTTGCCCCAGCAAAGTAACTGTTGTCCTAATCATTTTAGGTGGGATTCAGTAAACATTTTCGGATCATTAAACTCTTCCCTTTAATTGTCATCAAAAATGATCATCAAACACCTTTTTCAATATGTTAAGGTTTACTGGGTTTCTGGTTAAAATCAATGACTGGTTAACTGTTAATCGACCCAGTGATATCAATAATTATCTTGGTAAACATTTTCAAAAATTGATTTCAAATCCCAATCAAAACCATGTTTACAATGTTAACCATTTAGCTAATGCAACATGAAGCTGAAAGATGAAATTGATTTTCAGATGATTGGTTCATTATTATCAACAAATGAATTATAATCAACATACGTGATGATCATGATTGTTGAATAATTGAAAGTTAAATTGAATAACTTGCCTTTCAAAGAGCATTTTAATTCAATTATCTGATTATCTGGTTTGCCAAATATTATCCCAAAAGCAAGGCTTGGTCAGCATTATTATTTTATAACATTTTTGATTATTTGGATAACTTGGGAAGGAAGTTCATAATAACAATCATCATGATAATAATCATCATTATAATAGTTTAATGATGAAAATTGAAACACGATAAAATCTTTCATTTTTATCCCATCAATCAGTATTTCAAATGTTAACCATTTCATAGTCTCGAGTGAAATTAAAAAGATGAAATTAAATTTGATAAAATAAAGTAAAAGTTGATTGTCAAAGGATAAATTTGACTTTTAATTGTATACAATTATTTGATTTTTTACAATTTCATTTTACCTTTAACCCAAAAGCTGGACTTTTCAGTGACTATTTTTTGAAACCCAAAATCTAAAGTTAATACAACAAAGTAAATGATTAAAATTGATTAATATTTACTGCTATTATTAACTCGATCACTTCAATCAATAATTGCTGCTTCAAAAGCGACCAATAGTCAACCATTTACACGTGATGAGTCTCCATCAACTGACCATTTCAACAATAAATTATTTCCGATCAATTGCACTAATCGCTAAACAAGATGATAATAGGTTTTGTTGAATTACTTTCAAGCATAGAGACACACACGTGACGGTCAGATTATTATGGTCAGTTTTTAAAATGTCATCAGATTGAAATTAAAATTGGTTCATGAAGAGCAAAATTGTTCAAAGCAATCAATCAAATTGTTGATGAAAAATTCAACGCAAACTCGCCTTTAAAATGATTTCATATAAAAATCATTTTCCCATTGAAATTGTATTGACAAACAAAAGTCTAAACCTTTTAGTAAAGTCTAGTTAAGTTAACCAAACCAGTTAACCCAAAATTTTGCGATTCTATCACTCAACAATAAAGTTAACCAGTTTTGTCAGCTGATACTTGGATTTATAGTAAAAATGTTCATCAACAGAATTAAAATTGTCATCTTTATTGTGATATTTGGTGTTGCCCTGAGTAAAAGACGTTTCTCGGAGATTGAATCAATATTGAACAACGATTTAAACAAAACAGTTGTTCAAGCTCCAAGTGAAAATATTATCGGAGTCCTTTCAGAGTTGGAAAAATATTTGGCAATTGTAGGAAGACCAAGGTAAGTTGAAACGATTAAACCATTTCCTCACAGAAACATTGATTATTATTCAATCTCACTCTTAATCACTGAATTTTAATCATGCCAGGTTTGGTCGAAGTTTGAATAAAAAATCATCAAGTAAATTGGATACATTTGATTGTAACAGGATTTGTGACAAACTGTTCACATAACCCATAACCAAAGAAGAAAACCAAAGACCCAAACCCAAACCCAAACCAGATAAAAGCCAAAATCAATGACAAAAATTGGGTTAACCTAAAAGTCAGTTGATTCAACCTCAACATCCACTTGATACTAATTACTCAATTTGATCACTAAATTGAAAGAAAAATGTTGATTCTGTAAATTTAACCTTAATTTAATAAACTGTGATTAGATTGAAATTGTTTCAATTTTGAGTAAATGTTTTATCGCGAAACAGCTGATCAAATGTGGATTGGTGTAATTATAATTCACTGTGAATATAAGCAGGGAAAATGTGAGAAAATTATTAATACAATTATAATTAGTGTTAATTGTTCAACTCTGTTTTTGCAGCTTTTCCAAATTGATAATCAACAGTAAAAAAAGAGGTCAAAAAGGCCTGAAAAGAAGAGGTCAAACAAGAGTAACAAATTAATATGATAATTTGTGTTTTTTTTGGCTAATCAAATGTTTCCGGTTGACCCTCGTTGTTAAGGATGGTCCTTTTCTCAGATGATGAACATGGTTAATTGGACTCTGTGAGTTGATTCAATTGATGGTTGAAACACACCATGAGAAATTGTTGATTGTTTAACAGATAAACTACTGAGTTAACTATCAATTGTAATGATGAGAATTGGATGAGGTCTGAACTTTTTCTCCTTAACATGGTTAGTTGCTCTTGAAAACATGGAGTTTCTCAATTTACTGGTGAATTTTTCATCTCATTTCAACATTTGAATATGAAATGAATCTCAAATGAAATCTCGACTCAATTTGAATACAAAAAGCATCTTCAATTTATAACAATTAGTTATCAGACTTGATCTCCTTTTGTATCGACAAATGAATTATCAATTGACAGCATCGAAATTGAGATTTGAACATTTTTAAACAAATTGATTGAATGTGAAACACAAATAAAAGATAACTAAATTTAGGGCAATCAATGAATCAAGTATTTTGATAATGTATTTATGGATACAACAGAGTGAGTTAATTGAGAAACTCAACTGAACGTCTTGAATTGGGAAAAGATGAATCTTGAAATTGTTATTAAACTTGGTTCCTTCAGACTAATCATGATATTGCTATTGATATTGATAAAGATGGCAGATATTAAACCACAATAATCAGTGTTGATAGGTGAGGCTTTTAATTGTGATCATGATGATGATCAATGATGAAAAATTGTAATAAAATTTCATTCTCAACAATCAAATACAAAAGCAGGTTAAACTGGAAAGGTTTAACCACAAAGGTTTTTGTTTGAATGAAAGGTAAAAATAAAGGCAAAAAGGGACAAAAATATTGGCTAAATGAGGCAAAAGTAAAATGATTAAATGAATTGAAAATAAATTGTAATCACATTGATTGCAATGGCAATCATTTAACTTTCTCATTTATCTCAACCTACATTTGAAAGCGCAATTCAAGCGCAAGATTAACACTAAATCGAGCTTTTTATTTATTTATTTCTTCTTCTTCTGGTTAAAGGCGTTCAAGATGAAGCTCAAGATGATAATCATGATAATGAAGATAATGATGAACAGGTTAAAGATGATATATAAAGTAAAGAGAGGAAAATAAAGAGTCCAAGTTGATCACTAATATTTCATCTTCGTCAGGTAATCAACTTGATTCTCAATCAGAAAAGAGGTAAAAATAAAAGACTCATGGATGAAGATGCAGGAAAGTTACTCTTCTCAATCACCTAATTTGAGTGAAAAAACCAGAAAAGATTGAAAGTAATTTAAAGTAATCGAAATAAATTGTGATCGAAAAAAGAATCGAACAAGAAAATGAAACTAAATCATGATTTTTTCAAATTAAATGATTCACATTTGTCTTCCCAAAATGAAAGTCAAATGATTTTTCATTTTTAAATTTCAATAAAAGCAAGAAGAAAATTCTAGATGGAAATTGATATTAAATTGAATTCTTGAAATACTCAGAGAAGATCATGTAAAGAGTGAAAGAAACTAAAACGAAATCCTATTAATCCTTATCGGTCAATTAAAGTAGAAGACTGATTTTTTGGGTTGAATTATAATGTAAATGAATGAAAATAATTTACCAGAAACTCTTCAATTTTGGCTTCATCGGCAGCATTTTTGTAGTTGCGCTGTAATTTGGTTGCATTGATACCGTGTTGAATGTGAAGGGCTGAAGCATCGAATCGTCCGGCCATGTTTTCACGATTCCGATGTTGCTCAGGTTCGTAGGGTTTAGGTGTTGATAGAGCTGTTTTAATGCCAAGAGCTTCCACGTCAAAGGTACCTTTACCACTTCCACGGATTTGATCATTAACTAGATGATTGGGTTTGGGTATGTTGAGCGCTTGTTTAATCCCAACTGATAGTCCGTCCAATTTACCTGGACCTGTTTTAGGTACGTGACTCTGACAATAAACCTGTAACAACACAATAACAATAAGTTAATCACAATTTGGGTAACAGATTAAAAACAGCAAAAAGGATTTCAGTTGCTAGGAATAATGGTTAAGGATTTTAAATCTTAAAATGACTTTCATTCAAATGATGCTTTTAGTCAATTGAATGAGCATTTTAAAAATTCAGGGTCAGATTAAGACACAAACACTCACACACAAATGCACAATCATGTGAAGGTTTGATTGTTTAATATTAAATTGTTGGCGATGGTAAAAAATCAAATTGCTAGAATAATGAAAAAGCCAAGTTTCCCATTTAGGAAGTTATCTTGTAGGTTGGTTTCATTAGGTTTTTGGTTTAACCTCGATTGAGACATTTGCGTATTTAATTGTGATAAAAGTTTAGTTAACTTTGATCAAAATGTTGTTGCCCTGTTGCTTACTATTAATACTCAATTTGTCGTGTGAATCTATTATCAACAGTAAACTTATTAATCAATCTGATGTGGATTAAACTAATTACAATCACTAATAATAGTGTTATAATTGTTGCTTTAAAAAGGTTTGTTTTTACCAAATAAATGCAATTCTTTGATACATTGAAGATGAAAAGAAGATAATTAATGAGCTCAATTGTTAATTAATCAGCAAATAATTGAAAAAGCAATGAAAACAATTAGCCTTTAAGCACATTATCATTTGATTTACTGAATAAAATTCTGGTTAAAAGACGCAAAGTGTTGATTGTTGGAAAACAAGTGAAAATCAATTGTTGAAAAAAGATGAATCAACATGAAAACAATCTAGAACAATTAATTGTATTGTTAATTGTTGGTGTAAAGAGTTGATAATTTTTAATGTTATTATCAACTAATGGTACAAGTTGAAAAAAAGGATAAAAATGGGAAAAGTCAGTCTTTCATTGGGACCATTTTATCATGTAAAAGTGCATTTGAAAATTTCGTGTTTCACGGTCCTGTCAGATAATTATATCATCAGATTGATTATTATTCAAGAAAGTTTATCATTCATTGCTTCCTTGTCTTTACCCTTTACCATTTGTTATCCTCATCATCTTCCTCCTTCACCTTCCCAATAATACAATCAAATGTACATTATTATTAGAACCATGTAACTAGTGGTTCAACGGGTCTATCAATAAGTCTACATGATGATTATGATGGGGATGAGTAGAAGAAGAAAAGATATTTTTACAGTAAAATTGAGAAGACAATTTTGTGTTCAATTGGCCTTAAAGTGAGGCACGTTCATGATAGTTAAGGTTATCATCGTAAAGATAGATCAAGGTTTGCTTCCGTAAAAAAGGTTGACAATAAGATTATTGTTGTTTATTGTAGTCAACTATTGACTGATTATGTTGACAATAATATGGTTAATATTTGTTTATATTTTTTATTGATGTCGTTTTTTGTATCGCAAATGATTACTTGGGTTGTTGACTTTTTCAGGTTTGTTTTTGCCAACTTTCAACGGCACCAACAATTAACAATTCAATGTTTTTCGTTATTTTTGTAAGTGTCTCAAATCAGAGTTGAATGTGACTTGAAGTGAAAGTTGATTATTGGATGAATGAGGGAAATTGTGAAAACAGTAAATTCAATTGAATTGAGGTTTATGGTCAACAGTTTCTAGGTGTGGCTATTGAAGCAACGGAAATTTTAACCACTTTAAGGTTGGGTTAAATTGTTGCATAGCGTTAACCAGTTATGTGACAATTTGAATCATTTTAATACTTGACTTTTGTGTCTGAGCTTTTCAGTCTCTTGGTAAACACAACTAAACTGGGATTGACTTAATCATTTGGTTAATTGTATAATACTGTTTAGATTAATTGATTGTTCAACTGTATTCAAAGGTATTGAGTTTGGACAGTAAATGATATTCAGTTATTTCCTACTTTTAACAGATTTACTTTATAACCAAATTATTCATCAGGATTCACACTCATGGTGAGATTATGATAATGGTCATGAAGATTATCATGAAAATGGTTTGTAATGAGAGGATGAGAAGGAAGAGGTTTGGGCAAGCTGATGACCCAATCTGGTTAACTGAATCAACATTAATATCGTCTGCTTTGACTGTTCACTGTAAATGAACAACAGGGTGACAACGTCAAGAGTCTGATTAGGATCATCATTTTTTGCTCATCTTTTCATCAAAAAAACGCATCTTCTTGTGTAAATGAAGCAAATGTATTTAAGGATCAAGTGAATTAGACTGAAAAAGAGACTGATGTGATGTTCACCATTAACATCACCATTTAAGTACATTTATCATTATTGTTATTAGTATTTATTGTGATAAATGGCTTTCGATTCCTTAACAAAATGATAATTGGAATCAGAAAAAAAGAGAGATTCAGTTAAGAATTTAGGTGAAAAAAAAGATGAACAAAGGATCATCAGGTGTTGATTTGATCTGTTTATTTGAATCACAATACGGATATTTTTTAACAGCTTTTGCGTTCAGAATAACTGTCTTCAGTCTGATGATGATAACGGTAATAATCTGTTAATGTTATTGTCTTAACTTGTTTTATATCAATTGATGAAAATTTAGTTTCAAATGAAATCTCAATGAAAACGGATTTAACTTGATATATTGTTCAATTGGATATGAAAAGCTTTTCTTTACTTTAACCGATTCAGATCAATTTGTATGTAACATTTGACTCTTATACTGGATAATAATAAATGGATAATAACGACTTAATTATGATATTTAAGAAGGATTTGGATTAAGATTGAGTTATGCATGAGATATGATTAAGATATAAATAATGTTTTAATCAGCATTCATTGTTATACTGATTGGTATGACTGATCACATTTACGGATGTTTGATTATCAGGTGAAACAAATTTCAATTTAAAAGTAACATTGTGGTCAATTGAGTTGTTTAAATATGTTTCAAGTGAAGGTTAAGTTAACCATTAGATTATTAGTAAATTAATTAGAGCTTTTAGATTGCCTTTCATTAGTGATTTACTTAGCCTCGAATCAAGGTTATCATTACAATTAGTCGATTGTTAATGTTAGCAGGTTCTTTGGGTTTCATTTAAGAACATTTAATTGCAAATCAATCTGTAATTTAAGGTCGATCTAGAAAAGACAGAAATCAAATTAAATGAAACATTAATCGAACAGCCAGAGTTTACAATTAGATTCAATGTAAAGTGATTTACCTTTTTTTTAAAATCATTTCAACTGTTTGTAATTTGTAAATTGTCAGCTGTGATTGAGTTTGGGTGGATTTTGTACTGATTTAAGTTACAAATTGATTACTAATGATTGTGCTAATGCATTCACTTAAAAGGTTGTTAATCAAGCAAATCAAATCATATTTTTTGATCATTGAGCAGTGAAATTTAATCTCATAAGGTAAGCTGATTGTAATTATTCATCTTAAATCAACAGGTTAACAAGGTTAACAATATTAAAGCTATTTCTGGTTTTTACCTTTAATACAATTTATGAGCAACCAAAAAATTGAGATTAATGACAAGTTAACATGATAACAGATATTTAAGGTTCAAGAGGTTTAATTTGATCCTTACATTGTGGCCAGAAATTTAATATGCCAACTCAATAACAATTTTGGCTAATATCAAATTTCCCTTCTCTTTTCAAGATTTGACTAAGGACAAGTGTCAACCTGATTAGTAGATTGTTTGAAACATTTGGTGGTCCTAAAAAAGGTTGACCATAAATAATAATAATGATGTGCGTTGTGTGTTTGGTGATAAACATTAGACTTGGACTTATCATTTTACCTGGTGAGTTTGCCCTTTTTTTATGTTTGGTAGCTCAATAACAATGTGAATGTAATTAAGGGATTGCATGCAAAACAAAGATGGAGACTGAAAATTAATGTAGTGACAATTGGACAAGCAGAAAAACCAGAAGAAAAATAATCAACAGAGTTGACCAGAAGTGAAGGTTTAGAGATAAAAATATCTCATTTCTCAAGGAATGGGATTGTTTAATGGAAAAGGTTGAAAGAGTTAGTTTATGATGATGATGTCTTTCAACCGGTTAGAAATGATGGAGTTACAGGTCAAGGAAAGTTAGATAATGAAGTTGAATGAAAATAAAGGTTGACAAGAGGAACCATTAGCTATTGCTTGTAACGGTTACCTCTGGTGATCCTTCACTAGCAGAGGGTTATCTTGTTTGTCGGTGGATTCAAAAGGTTAGCGCTTTTGTGCATTCTCGAAGCTTCAGTATTTTAGACAATCGCTATCATATTTTACTAGCCAATGGACCTCTCAATGATGATGGGTCAATTGCATATCACGATGAACGATCTTCATCTCCTAATCCAGTCAGCTTACAAAGTGTTGGTATAGTTATAGCTGACACAACAACTCCAACTTTGATTCGTTTGCATGGCTCTCTTATGACCATCACTTGGGTTGGAATAGTGAGTTTGGCTTGCATCATTGCCCGTCATTACAAGGAATCGTGGGATGAAAAAACCATGTGTGTTGTGAAAATATGGTTCATTCTTCATCGAAGTTTAATGATTTTAGCGATAATTTTTGCTATTCTCGGCATTATTTCTATATTTGTTCAATGGCATGGAAACAGTTTACACCAATATCTAGGTCTTATTTCAGCTGTCCTTTTCCATTTTATTGGATATTAGCATCTCATATTGTTATTTATGTTGCTATTCATCTTATCATGCAATGTCACTCTGCAATCATTTAATCTAAAAAACGAGTGATCGAAGAAGCTCATGAATCTCTCAAATCATATGCCGTCACCTCAACATCGTCTCCTAGTCCAGCATCTCGAGTTGGTGAAGGCTTTAGAAAATTTATGCTTGGCTTATACGTTGTGATTATAACAGTTTCAACAGTTATTCTTGTTTTGAGCATCATTTTACAATCAAAGTAATAATAACAAGCATAAAAGCAATTTTTTGTATCAAGTGAAACCCAACAACAATCAATGAAGAACCATGGACATTTTTTGTTCCAACTTTCCGAGCTTTTGTTCAGTTCGTCAATGTACCGTTTTGAACCGCTGATTTTAAGTTCATTTATTTTTTTCTTCAACAAATTCTTAAAATTTTAACATCAAAATTATCTATTGATTACCGTCATGCTCATCAACATTGACAACATCTTCATTATAATCGCCAACCTCTCATGGTTATCAAGTTAATGGACGAGTTTAGTTTCCCCATTCAGACTCATTTGTTATTGTAAATACAAAAGTCAAATAATTAATCAGGGTAAATCATAATTTTTCTTTTGCAATGTTCATAGGCTATTAATTTGATCAGACTGACTATCAGAGACTTTTCTGAATTCCCGATTCACAATAGAAAAGAAAACATTTCTCAATTTATTCAATTTATTTTCAATTTCGATATTCATGCTTCACCATTTTCACAGTAAAATTGATCTTACTTTCTCTAGTCTACCTTCAAGTATATCTTTTTTATTCAGCCTTTTAGTCTATTAAAATTTTAATACCAGTAATTATGATGATGATAATGTCTTTCAACCGGTTAGAGACGATTGTTCAGGTAAAGGAAAGATGGATAATGTAGTTGAATGAAATAAAGGTTGACAAGAGTATATGCTGGACATTTATACACAAGTCCAATGTACATTGAATGATTACTCTCCGGATACGTCTAACTGGTTCCAGGTATTACTGTACTAACGAAAGGTGTATGTGTGTGTGTTTGTGTTTTATGTTTACTTGAATAGAGGAAAATGAAAAGGGATAGGAAGATGATATTATTTACCTCTTTATCATCATTGTCTTGTTGATTGTTGTAATAGGTTTTTAAGGTTAACTTGGTTCCACAATTGGCGCATTTGAAGCAACCTTGATGGAAAAAGGTGAAGTCTTTCAATGGTCCAATTTTGTCCACTTGGTACACAACGTGGTTACAACGGAGACAGTGATTTTCATACATACTGTTACCCATTTTACGTCCACCGTTGTTTAGACTAATAGTTGTTGCCATGGTCAGGTCAAATGGGTTGAAAGACACAGTCAACAGACACAAAAAAAGATTAGGTTAAAAAATGGTTGAACGTTGAATCATCCAAATTGGTATTCCTGTTTTGTTAACTTGTGCTGGTATCTTTTTGGTTTATTGGTTTCTCTCGGTTTCTTTGGCTTTTCAACTTTAGTTACCAATTATGGCCAGTAATAATACACTTAAAACATTTGATTAATGTTAGGTTAAGGTCACAATCAACCAATGGTGAAAACACAGTCGTGGAACAAGGTAAAAAAAATGGAAACACAATAAACTAAAACTTGTGCCACATGTTTTCAGCTTATTCACTTATATTTCTTGATAAACCTTCTCCTTGTATTTGAAGGAATCATTGAATGGTGATCAACAGGATCATCATATCAGACTAAATTGTCACCTTATTGATTAGCTTGGTTGGTTGGTGTTTTCTTGGATCAGCAAATCAATTGTTACAACAGAAAACAATCAAAGAGCAAGCAAAAAACGGCAAAACATAAAAAGCAAGTGCAACAGTTAATATGAAAAAAGCTGGTAAAGATGAGTAGTCAGGCCAAAGTTGTTACCAGATATCAAATGTAAACCTTTCAGTTTACAACATTTGAACACAAAAATTATTATGAAAAATTGATAATATTTAGAAATATTTATATTACTATATTTTTATGTATATATCAAATCACAATTATAATGAAAACATATTAACAGCAACAATTTATGACAGGTTAGATTACAAGACAATTGAAGTGATATTGTATTTACATGAAAACACACAAAAGTATAAGGTTGAAAAAGACTGTCAATAAAACAACAAACAACAATAAACAACAACAAAACAAGTGATATGTAAGAAGTGTAATGTGAGGGCTGATTGTTGATCAAAATGATAAACAATAAGCAGGCAAACAAATAAAGCTGTGATGATCGATGAGAAATGATCCGATTAAACTTGTAACTTATCACTGTTGCGAGGGTTAATCAAAGGTTAATACCTTTCACCTTATTTTTAGTTGTTTTGGTTTTTTCTCCTTGGTTTCTATTTCTTTCAAAGTAGGTTTGGTCAAAGAGATTTGACCATTTTCAGATGGTAACACGGTAAGAATGGTGATGATGATGATATTGTTGATGATGATGAGATGGTTGATGAAGGAGTTGGGTTAGGTTAGACAAAGAGAAAAGAAGAAGAAGAAGAAACAAGAGAAAACGATGAAGAAGAAAAGGAAAAAGAAGATTTATTCTCAGGTTCTACCTTTACTCTTTGGTTGGGACATAATTTTCATTTCTACTTGGGCCAACAACAACTTATGAGAAAAAGCATGCAAGATAAGAGTAACAAGATGATGATGATGAAAAATGAAATAAAGAGAGAGAGAGAGAAAGAGGAGAGTGGGGAGTGGGGAGGGAGGGAAAGCCTGACCTAACGTTGTATGACGTGGGGATACAAAAGTGTGTAATAGAGGCAAAAGCTACTCAACCAAAATAAAAACAAGTTTTCACACACAACTTCAGCTCTCTCTTTCTCACTGTTTTTTTCAATCTCTCATTCAATCGTCATCATCATCATGTTCACCACCATCATTGTCTTCATCGTCTTCTTCATCCTCATCATTTCTTTAACCTTTGGCATCATCTTTTCACTTGACAACAAACCTTTCAGTCAATTCGCAACACTGTTAACCCAAATGGCAACTCTTGTAGGTTTTCAACAAAAAATCCTGGTTAACTTGGAGAAATCTTGTAACTCTGGTTAACTCTGGTGCTTTTGGCTCAATTTTTGGCCTGCTAAGTGTTGATTATGTAATAGTAGCCATCAGTGGATTCAATCATCATTTAGAACTTTTAATGCAATAATACTATGCAATAATACTGTGCAGTATTACTATGCAATAATACTGTGCAATATTACAATGCAATAATACTGTGCAATATTTACTATTTAGTTAATAATCCTAACATTGTCATCGATGCTTCTAAAAATGTTTAATTTATGCTTAAATTATCTTAAACAATTAACCAAAGTCATTTCTAATCAAAATCATATTGTTGACCAAAAAAAAAGGAAAAAGATTTAGATTTAAACAAGGATAAGGATTCTCATTTTTAATAGTTAATTATTAGCTATCATTGTTTCAAGAATTTAATTGTAATTTTGATTTATAAGTGATTGGTCGACTGATCAAAATCTAATAAAAATTAACCTTAAAACCGCTGGTCAATCTTGGTATCAAGAACTTCATTAGTTTCATTATAAGTTCACATTTAACATACCTTATTATTAATAACGTATACCGTTAATCTCATCTCCTTATCCACCTATCACTTGATCACTTCACCACACAGACCTTTCAATACGAGACTGCTATACCTTTTACATACAATATTATTATAAAAGGCTCTTATTCATTACAAGTCGACAGGATGAGCTTGCATGGTTCTCCTACCGTTTCACCAACACTCAATCCATCTGAATTGAATGACAAGGGTCCTGATAATACTGATTTGACCAAGGGTGTTCAAAACAGTGTTGTCGTTGAAAAGAGAAGCGAGGAGAGCGTCAGTCAGCAACGACCAGTAACTACATTACATCGACCTAAGCTTCATGTTTTCAATGGCCAAGAGAAAGATATTACTGTTGAAAATTGGGTCAAGATGTACGAAACAGTTGCCGAAAGTTATCAATGGTCTGAAAAGCTAACGCTCAATGCTCTTTGTGAGTATTTAGGTGGTGAAGCTCTGAATTTCTTCATTGAAACACGAGATGGCAAATCCTGGGAAGTTATTAAAAATTCTCTTATTGCTCGATTTGGAGTTCAGGCTGTTGATCCTATTGTTGAGTTTTCACGTTTGAAGTTTTTCCAAACCAAAGATGTCAATGACTATTTCCTACGAAAGAGAAGATTAGCTAATTTAGCTTGCCTAACTGAATCACAAGCTGTGGTATTGATGATTGAAAATTTATCAGATGAATTACGTAAATGTTTTATCGGTCATAGAGTCAGCACTTACAATCAATTTTGGTCGATTGCTAAAGCAGCTGAAACGGCTCTTGAAAAACGTGTTAACAACTTCCATCATCGTTCAGGTCAACAAAATCGACCAAATAAGAGGAAATTTGAATTACCAGACAAACCTGTAAAGAAGCAACCTAAAGGAGCTTGTTGGGGTTGTGAACGTGCAGGTAAACCCAACCAACTTCACTGGTCCAATGAATGTCCATTAAAGAAGGGGCAAATTCAATCAGTCAATCATATTAACCAACCGTTTGAACCTTCAACTTCAACTCAAAATCAACGATCAAACAAACAAGGTAAACCCAATAATTTAAACTAATACCCAGGTCTGACACGAAGCCTTTCCACATCATAATCCGGGGCTTCATCGAATCAACTCCTTTGGATATATTATTCGACCCTGGTTCATCAATTACATTGTTGGATGAGAGTTTTATTCAACCTAAAAATCTTATTAACATTGAAAATAAACTGACATCTTTCTCTACATTGACTGGAAATGGTTTAGTCTCAGGCCTGGCTAAAATAACATTGAGAATTGGACTCATTACAAACAGTGTCATTGTTTGTGTCACCAAGTTAGTTGGTTTTGACTTACTATTAGGTTTAGACAATATTTTTAAATTTAACCTGAAATTTGATTCTGACTATTCCATTGATCAGAATTCTTCTTTTGTTTTACCAACTAATGTTCAGTTAGTTGATCCTCTTCAAATTTTTCCTGAAACTTTTTATCTTGATCTAAAGTCTAAATTGAATAGTGATAATGATTCTAGACTTTTGAAAATATTGACTGAGAATAATGAGATATTTAGTGATGATAAGTTCAGAATTGGTCGTTTGAATGACATTGAATGTGTCATTGAATTGAATTCGAAAATTCCTATTAACTCGAAGCCTTATCGAACAACTCTAGAAAGTCAAGCGAGAATAGAGAAGGAAATTAGTTCACTGTTAGAAACCAATTTGATCCGTCATTCCTTTTCTCCTTATGCTTCTCCTGTTACACTAGCCTTTAAGAAAGACGATGGTGATAGAACTCGTTTTTGTATAGATTATAGAAAGTTGAATGAGATCGTTATTCCAGACAAATATCCGATGCCTAGAATTGAGGACATAATTGATAATTTACATGATAGTAAGTTCTTTAGTGTTTTCGATGTTAGATCAGGGTTTTGGCATGTTCAGATGCGTGAGTCGGACATTACTAAAACTGCTTTCGTTACACAAAACAATCATTACGAATGGTTAGTAATGCCATTCGGTTTCAAGAATGCCCCTGCTATTTTTCAAAGGGCAATTCGAGGAATCATTGAAAAACATGAGCTTACTAATTTTTGTCACAACTACATTGATGATATCATTATCTATTCAAAAGACCTTGATACTCATTATCAACACATTTCTTTGCTTTTAGAAGCAATGAAAACTGAAAATGTAAAACTTAATTTTAGCAAATGTAAGTTTGCTCAAAAAAGAGTGAATTATCTTGGTCATCAGCTATCATTGAATGAAATCAAACCCATTCAATCTAATATCGATTCAATTTTAAAATTGAAACCACCAACGAATCTTACGCAAGTAAGAAGATTTCTCGGTAAAATCAATTACAATCGTAAATTTATACCGAAAATCACTGAGATACTAGAACCAATTCATAAATTACTGAGAAAAGACAGTAAATTTGAATGGACTGACGATTGTCAGAAATCTTTTGAAAAACTAAAACAAATCTTGACCTCTGAACCACTATTGAAAATGTTCAACCCTAATCATGAATTGATCTTGGAAACAGACGCCAGCAAAATTGGTGTTGGTGCTGTTTTAAAACAAATGGATGAGAACAAAATTTCATATCCGATTGGATATTTCTCTAAAAAGTTGACATCATATCAACAAAACTATCCAGCAACTCATCTCGAGTGCTTGGCTGTCATTGAGGCCATAAAATTTTGGCATCACTATCTTTATGCTAAAAAGTTCACGGTGATTACCGATCATGCTGCTCTGAAGTCAATCAGAAAATTGAAAAAGCCAAATTGTCGCTTGTTTACATGGGCTTTGTTCATGGATCAATATGATTTCGAAGTTAAATATCGACCTGGAGTGGAAAATGTACAGGCCGATTATTTATCTAGAGATCCAATTGAAAAGGGGAAATCGAATGTCCTATTCGATTAGTTAATTTCATTAGCCTTAATGAAATGAAAACTGAGCAAGATAAAAGTAAATTAAAAATTTCACGATTAGTGAATAAGGATGGACTTGCTATTAAGATTGATAAAAATGGAATTGAAAAAGTCATTGTACCCGACAGTCTAAGGTCGAAATTAATGCAAAATGTTCATGATCAATTTGGTCACATTGGTGTTAGCAAAATGTTAACAATTTTGGGTTGGCTTTATACATGGCCAAAAATGACTGAAAATGTCATTGACTTTGCTGCTAGCTGTACTCCTTGTCTTCAAGGGAAAACAAGGAGAATTAAAAAGGTTGGTGAAATGGGACAATTTGGTCCAGCTGGGTCACCATTTGAAATTGTGTCGATTGATACAATCTGTGGATTAGATGGATACAAGTGTAAGAAGAGATACTTACACTTGGCTGTGGACCATTTCACACGATTTGTGTGGACTTTAGGTTCAAATAAACAAACTGCTTCGGAATTTATCAAGCTTATTGATAAAATAATGCAATTAGGGAAACCTAAATTAATCCTTGCTGATCAATATACAGCAATCACTTCAAATGCTTTCATTAATCATTTAACCAATCTACAGATTGAGTTAAAATTTATCCCAAAATCAGCTCCAGAATGTAATGGTTTATGCGAACGAGTGGCTAACACTATTGTCGATAAAATCAGAATTAAAATGATTAGCAGTAACTATCGTTACGGCTGGATTAAATATTTACAAAGATCTGTTAATGAATACAACGACACACCACATTCAGTGACTGGTTTTACTCCATATTATCTGCTAAATGGTAAACTTCCTCATAATTGTGAAAATGTTCAACTTCCATCAATTGAACAAGCAAGAACTGAAGCTTTTCAAAATTCAACAAATTTTCATCTCAAAAACAAACAACTTTATGATAAAACTCATAGACCTTACCAATTTCAAGACAATGAGCGAGTATTTGTTAAAAATCTTTCAGGTTTTGCTCAAGGTAAATTGGACGCTACTTATTTGGGACCGTTCCGAATTGTAAAGAAAATTGCCAATAACATTTATGAAGTTGCAAGAAATGAAGCACCATTGATATTAGAGCAAATTCATGCGAAACATTTATTACCAGTGAAATCAACATCATCTTATGCTTTGGACTGAAAATGATAGCTCGCGTCACCCAACTATTCATCAGCTACTCATAATTTATATCATAAATTCATCACCTCATGCTATTCCTATTTATTTGTCATGTGGAAAAACTGGAAAAAGATTTGTTCAACCCTTAGGTCGGGGGATGTAATAGTAGCCATCAGTGGATTCAATCATCATTTAGAACTTTTAATGCAATAATACTATGCAATAATACTGTGCAGTATTACTATGCAATAATACTGTGCAATATTACAATGCAATAATACTGTGCAATATTTACTATTTAGTTAATAATCCTAACATTGTCATCGATGCTTCTAAAAATGTTTAATTTATGCTTAAATTATCTTAAACAATTAACCAAAGTCATTTCTAATCAAAATCATATTGTTGACCAAAAAAAAAAGGAAAAAGATTTAGATTTAAACAAGGATAAGGATTCTCATTTTTAATAGTTAATTATTAGCTATCATTGTTTCAAGAATTTAATTGTAATTTTGATTTATAAGTGATTGGTCGACTGATCAAAATCTAATAAAAATTAACCTTAAAACCGCTGGTCAATCTTGGTATCAAGAACTTCATTAGTTTCATTATAAGTTCACATTTAACATACCTTATTATTAATAACGTATACCGTTAATCTCATCTCCTTATCCACCTATCACTTGATCACTTCACCACACAGACCTTTCAATACGAGACTGCTATACCTTTTACATACAATATTATTATAAAAGGCTCTTATTCATTACAATTATTTTATTAATAATTCATTGTTAGTCAGTTAATTGACATAAATCCCGGAAATCATTTGTTTAAGCAAATATTATTCATTATAATCAGAATCATCTTTTATTTCAATACACTTAATACATTTGCCTGTTGACATCAATGCGTTAGTATTGTTAACACCATTAACATTTAACATTTGCTTTTCCCATTTTTTGTATCCATTTTTTAATCATCATCATAATGATTATTAAATGATACTAAATGGTAATTACAATTCACTCACTTTCAAATATTTGTTGTATTTCATATTTAGCTCATCAAACATTTTAATTCAATACGTAACTTTTGTTCCAGCCTTTTTGTTTCAATATAAAGTGTTGACCAATGTTAATGAAAAAAAACTCATTTTTTGGGTCTTGTCATATTGAAACACACATACTTTGGTGGTGTGTTGTTACCTGATTTGGTTGATTGTCTGAGAGTGAAAAATTTCACCTTTTATTGTGAGATTGAAATGATGATTCTTTAGCTAATGATATCAACAAGTTTACATATATCATTGTTTCCTCACTTTCAATTTTAAATAATGATAATAATCATGACAACGTAACAATATTGATGTGAAAAAATGATGATGATAATAATGAAACTTTGGGTTGAGTTGATTTCATGTTTAAACTCTCACAGAGTGACAGTAAAAATATCAATGCAATTTACTTTGGAGCTTGGCAGAGGAAAAGATTCCATTATACATTGAAAATTCTGATAATGATTATAATAATAATCATTATGATTACAATAACAGGAGTGAATAGTGAAACCTCAAATTATTGTTTCTTGTTTATGCTGCGAGTGTTTGGATACTTGAAATTCTGAATAAGACAATACAGATTATACACATTTGCACGGTGATTGAACACACACAAAGTTATACATATTTGTATCACAAATAGTTAGTTATACTAATCATGCAAGCAAGTGTGAAAGATAACTAAGCATATAATTACTGTTACTACCATTGTTGGAATTATAAACAATAATATCATAATAATCATCTGTTATGATGGAAATATGATGCTAATAATCATGATCACTATTTATGCCCAATGATCAGAGACTGCCATCAGAGTTACATGTAACTAATAGTCGAATGGTGAATGTGTCTCCGCGTCTTTCAACCTTTCTTCATATCTGAGGCCAAATGATCTTTATTTCCTCTCTTTTAGATCCAGTTGATGATATTCCTGGTTGCAGTTGTTTTCCTTTCTTTGATTGTGATTGATAAGTTTAGGATTAACCAGAGAACGAAATAATCCCATTTGCTTTGTTTGATTGCTTCAACGTATAGAAATTACAATGTTTTCTTGTTTTTTATTTCATCGTCTTTCTGGTTGCCTTGTTGATGGCACTGAGCCAATAAAAAATTTAAAAGAAATTTAAACAAAAAAAGCAAAACAAAGATAATTAGAAATGGTTTGTTTCAAAATCTTTATAAAATGAAGGTTAATTTACCTCAGTTTTGGTTTTTCATCTCAATTGTTTTGTCCTTTGTCACCATCCTTTTGTTAACCATTTTTTCTTAGTACCTTTCAAGTCTTTTGTTTCATTCTGGATAAAATTCACTGACACAAGTTAGACAATTACATATCGGACTAATCAGTCATTAATTCACATGTGGATAAAAACCAGAACCAGATTTCAACAATTTATTTCAACAACAACAAACTTTCGTTCTGCGTTTTAAGCGCCATCTCTTGATTACAAAACCATTGACACTTTAAATTATTAAATTAATCAAACGGAAAAAGAAGTAATTTTGTAATCAAGAGATGGCGTTAAATTTACATAGAAAATACAAAAATTGTAAAAAACAAATTGAATTTGAACTTAAAATGCAATCCAAGTCAAGTTTTGAAGTAAATTGTGAGTTTTTTTACTGAAAACCATCGATATTTTTTCTGTATTAATAGCAAACACTTTTATTAAGTTGATTTCTGCCTTGAAGATCATCGGTTGGAACCAAATTAAATGTTGGACTTTGTTAAATTGATGCTGATTATACTAATTTGTTGGTTCTTTATTTTGCATGAGATTTTGATCTGAAATTTCTTATTTTCAATTTTCTTTATTCCTTATTCTTGTCCTTCATAACCGCAATCGGCTAAATGATCACGTTTATGTTCAATAATAATAGGTTACCTTGTTTTTTCATCTTGATTCGTCATTTTTTGTTGTACTTCAACTTATACCTTGTTACACGATGAATGGTATCCTCTTTATAAGTCGTTAAGCTTGTTGCCTGTTTAATAAAATGTATTGCTATACATTTCAATTTGACTGTAACACTGACTGTTATAAGGTTATTACATTGTACACCAAACATTGTGACATTTAGCCGGTGTGACAAGCCGGAATCAACAAACACTGACATGATGTACTCCAAATGGGAGCGGCAAAAAATGTTAACATTATTGTGAGATGTTGATTGAAAAGTGTTAATCCAGACTTGAACAGGTCGGCAAATATTGGTCACATTTTCAATGAAAATTTCAATTTCACCAGTTTCATATTGTTGCTTGTTAAGCCTTTGATTGATAAGTTTCATTTCATTTGGAGCAAGAACTGTTGAATTGACTGTAACAAAATAAAAGTCTAACAAAAGGTGTAGTTCAGATCCGATTGAACAATTTGAATATTCTTGTCTAACGCCAGTCATCTTATTAAACGATTGTTTCTTTTTTGACGATAATTCAATAAATGCTCAGTCATTCAATAAACAATCTCCTGGAAAATTTACCATCAACAATTGTGAATAGAATAATTGATCCCAGATTGTGGACTTTGGTAAAGTAGTCCATTTTATTCCTTAATCTTGACAATCCTCGAATTGATTGAGAGGTCAATCATTTAAATTCTGACTCGACATAATTTTCATTTTTTGCTCCGAAATTCCTTACAATGAAAGCTTTCGTAGGATTCAATGAGACGCCAGGTTTATTGATTTATCTGCTCAGTCTTCACGATTGTTAAGCTATTACTTTTTCTTCGATTTCTATCAGCAATGTTTCAAAATAAGCCCAAAACTCGACTTGAATCATTTTATGGAAACTTTGATAGAATATTTTGACACTGGATATTTTTCTGACACATTTGTGAATAGATAAACAACTCCACATCCAAGCATGCACCGCCAACAATAGCATTTTATCAACACTGTCAACTTCGACGACTGCAACAAAAATCAGAGGTCATTTTCTGAGAATGCAAAATTTTTTAGATCGGTTAATGCTGGTTAATGCGGACATGTTCATGACGTATCCTGGCCAAAAGATATGAATATTTCCAGTCTCTAGGTCACTCACAGGCCGAGTAATAGACTTTGAACATTGTAAAATGAGTGGACCTGGACCAACAGCTCGAATCGTTGGTGGATCTCAATCCTCATTGTCTGAAGAGCCATGGATGATGCCAACTCGACGAATCTATGACCTATCCAATAAAAACAGAAATCAATGAAAATTATTGCTTTAACCATAACCACGTTCGAAACGTGCTGGATTTTGGATTTTGTTGATTTCCGTAAATGATCTGCAACGCATACCAATGCGTTACAGGAATGAAGCAAATTTTGTTAAACTTTTAAAACCAAATATAATTACAATTTGAAAATAAAAAATCTGATGCTTATGAGGCAAATTATCGATTTTCATGTTTAATTACTAATAAAAAATTTCAGTTTTCAAGACAAAGTAACCAAAATCATCTTTCGGTTTCGGTTTTGCTCTACTTGGTCTCTTTTTCAGACGTTTTTGATCCGGTCAAAAGAGTATCTTCAATGTCTACCAATGATCCATCAATAGTTGCATCTTCGGCATTTTAAATCTCAACAGTGGAGCCCGATTGTTAGGCTGATTGATGAATAGATCGATTTCTATAAATGACTAAAAATAAGAACAAATCTCGACTTAAATTATTATTATGGAGACTTTGATAAAATATTTTGACACTGGATATTTTTCTGACACATTTGTGAGTCGATGAAAACATTGAAAGACAGTACAAGCAAAATTTTATCATCATTGTGCGAAAAGAAGTAAAAAAAGTAAGATATCTTTCTCATTGAATGACAATTTGGTTAACATCTAAATTGAGGAAATTTCAATCAAAAGCTTAAATTACAATGTTGTTAGGAATGATTTACAAAGGAAATATAATTGGTGAAATACACAGTATTATAAAATATTAAATCACATTAAATCTAGCCAAGCATTTCTTTTGGATTTTGGTTTACACTTTAGTTTGGTTTTGTTGTCTTGAACCAAACTAATTAGTATTTTTAAACTGGTGAAAGCAACAGATTGTTGCTTACAATCAGCAGGATAAGGCAAGTGAAAGACGAGAAAATAAAATGAAAAGAAGGAAATGAACATGATATTTATGCTATAAATAATAAATTTAAATGTGAGTTGTATAGTCATGAATATTTATATCGCTCTCTAATGGTGACGAGAAAGGTTGCGATGTTAATGGTGATGATATTGGTCATGAGGATGGTGATGATGGCGGTGGTGACGATGAAAGTTACATGTAAGATGATATGTTGTGTGTGTGCAGTTGTACAATGAGATGTGTGGATATTAAAGCTTGGATAATCCATCGAGAACAGTAAATATTCTGATTATATTGTCTACACCAATGAGATATCCATCTTCATGATTGCCAATCATCCAGTCTTTTGAATGAGTAATGGTCAAATTTTTGGGAATCGGATGAGTCTTGGCAAAATCAATCATCCAGACATCAGCTTTATTCAAGTCATGAACAAACAAAAGTGAACTTCCAATGATCTTTACAAATGTGTCAGTCACAGTTAACGCATCATCAGTTCCACGAGTTTCAATTGATTCCATTTTTATGACATTGGTGAAGAGTGGAGAGAAAAAAATGAGAGAAAAGGAAAAATAAAAAATAAATATTAGATACTATTTGTTTGATTGCCAGTAACTAGCAAATAGACGTAAAAAATAGTATTAAATTTACCTCATGAGTTAGGAAAAATGGTGAATTTACAAGAGTTTGCCTTAAATTTTTCAGCCTTTCCAAATATTTTACCTGAAAAGAAGAGAAAAAAAAGATGAAAAATAAATATTAAACATATGATTAAATATAGATTTGAATAGTTGAGTACAATAACAAACAACAACAAAAGAGGAACAATTGATTTATCAATATTTTTCAAATTATTATCATCGAGACGGAAGTCTATTGACGTAAAAGTCAACCGGATATCCCTAAATATAATTAATGTACTAAAACATCATCAACTTGTCGTTAATTGACTTTAATTAAAAGTGCAAAATTAAGCCTTTTGTGTAAGGCAACCAGAAAAATTGAAATAACAGTTGCAATCCATTGGAAAAACATTAAAAGTTTCGTAAATTAAACATTGAATTACGGCAGCAATCAAGATACAAACATGAGTTTGAAAACAATAAAGATTAATCATTTTAAAATGATTAACCTCTCAATGTTTCCATTAATTGTATCAGCAAATGAACTACTTGTAGTCAAATGAATAGCGTCTTTGTGAATATTTTGAGAGGCAAAATAGATAAGAGTTAACCATGATTAGATAAAGTAAATTGCTCAGAATAATACATTCTGGTATTACATGTGAACAGTTCATTAAATGTTGATATTAAAACATTATTTCATTTTTATATGAATAAAAATGTCGATTTGATCATGTTATTGTTAACCATAACTAAAGAAAGGTAAAGTTTAAAAATAGATTTGATTAAATTCCCGTTTTCTTGTTATCCTTGTTCTGTCTAAATCACGATTAACGTTTTGATGATCATTTTCAAATAATACAACCATAAGGTTTTGCCTTTAATTGGTTGACAAGTTGATCAAGACCTTCAATTAACTATTTGAGTTGATCAATTTTTATCATCTCCTCATTTCAATGGTAATTTCATAGTCATCTTCACCATTTATTTAATCATCATAAAATTGATATTAAAAAACCATCTTTTTGACCTTCTTAGTGCACAATTTATCGATGATTATGGTGAAGACGACACCAGAGAGCTTTGAAAATTACTTCACAGTAAATCTGGTGAATCTGGTGAATCTGGTAAATTTGGTAAACAAACTGTTTCCATCATTATTTATCATCATTCCTTGATTATATTGATCAGCTTTTTACGTCTTTCCAGTGTGACGATTGAAATGCCTTGAATTAGATTAAATTAATCTAAATTGATAGTTGATGGTCTAGACAATCTAGCTTTGAAAGCTCTCCAATTTCATTGTCCATTGATGTCAATGTGTGTTAAAATGACACATTCAATCCTTAATCCAGGATAAAAAAAGACTAGAAATATAAAACAAGAAAAGTGCCATTAACAGTCACTAAACCATGAATTATTTATAACCAACATATCAACAGTTAATTTTAAAAATAAAATGTTTAAATATATCCAACATTAAAAATACATTAAACCTTTTCTCATTGGGGCAACCCTTTTATTCAACTTTCTGTGTGACGATAAAATAAAAAACGGTTAACAGAGGAAGATATTAAATTATAATCATGAAGAAAATATTACCGACTGATTGGATAGTAACAGAGAATAGATTGGAAAGCTTATTGAAAAATATCAACATCAATCAAATAGGATAAACACCAGGCAAAAATCGAAAGGTAAGATTCTCATGGTTATGATAATAGCCTTACAACTGATTGTATTGATTATGAAATTTATAGTGATTTATTTTGAAACCATCAAAAAAAGAAGCCAAAAATAAATCAGCCTTTGATTATAAGTCGGTATTACACTGAGGTAATTTCATTTAACTCGGGCAATGTAAGTATAAATGTTTCAAGAGTAGCCTTGATAAATATTACGAGCAACATAATAACACTAATGACAGCGATTGTTGAGCTAATAAGATGCACAACAAAAATGTTTCATTAAAACAAATCGAAGTGAAATTGATTGTATAATTTGATAGTAATGGGTAAACATGTTTAAACATGTGTAAACAATATCGCAAATGACCAAGATCTAATGTCCAAAATGGCTTCACTTGGATATGTTAAGGATTTGCCATTAAAGTTATCCTATGCTAGGTTAAGACAAAAGTCCCAAATTTATCTCTAGGCAATCATAATGACTAGACTCTATATCAGAATTTCACAGAACTGAAAATGAAATAGTTTGATCTCAAGTGATTTTCAAAACCATGAAATTCAAAAAATGAGCGATGTCGATGTGAGCTAATAAGATGCACGACAAAAATGTTTCATTGAAACAAATTGAAGTGAAATTGATTGTATGATTTGATAGCAATGGATAAACACGTTTATCGCAAATGACCAAGATGTCCAGAATAGCTTCACTTGGTTATGTTAATCATTTGCCATTAAAGTTATACAACCAATGGACTTTCTCGTTTCTTGACTTGATTTCTTGGACAATTGAGAATCTGGTATCACAATGAGACAACAAATTGGTGGTCTGACTATGGACATGATGGGAAAGGGACACTGGCATGGGGAGAGAAAGGGTTACAAAGTAAAACTTGTTTAGATTAGCAAGATAAATAGACACGAATATGTTAACTAAAGTTAAATGGTTGAGGAAAAAGTGCCTTTTGCTGTATAATAAAGTATCACAGTTGATTGTAAACGATGAACAAAAGAAAGCTTCAATTGTTCCTTGAATGTCTTTTGTCAGAATTAATTATGAGTGAAAAAGAAAAGTGAAAGCTACATCTTCTCATCATACGATTCCATTCTTAAATGTCAAAGGGTTAATAAGAGGGAGGCTTGAAAGAGGCAAGAAAAAATGAAGGAGAGAATGAAAGAGAATAGCTAATCATCATTTCCCACCCCATCTACAGGTTTTCCAAGGTTTTACCGCCAAAGAACACCTCAACATGTTTTCTCATGAAGTCAATGAATGGTAACTTGAGTCCATCTTCGATATACATTCATCCATCTAAATATAACAAAACAAATGTATTACAATGTAATAAATATAGATTTTGCGCTTTCATTGTTAGTCAATGGTTAAGTCAATCTGTTGATTAGGAGTAGAAACTCAATTTTTAAACAATGGAATCAATGTTAATGTGAAAAGTTGAGGCTGAGGTGATACATTGGTTACAAGCTACAGGTATAATGGGTAAGGTTTGAAGTATTTTTTTGTCACAGAATGTAGAAGACAAAAAAATGTGAATCAAGTTCAGTTGGATAAGGAATGAAAAAATAACCCTGATAGTCAATTGAGGAATAGAGAAGAGATAAATAGCATAACTACATGAAAAATATCTTTCGAGTCTCTCAACAAAAGAAACAAGTCATAATAATGATAATATAAGTTAATATTAAGACAGACATTATCAAGTTTACAATCTTTCCCCATTAAACTAGCATAGAAGTTCAGGAGCAGAAAAAAATAGCTTGTCTTTATATCACTATCATCATGATTTTTCTCTCACATTCATTCTCTCTTTCATTCCCAGAGTCGCATGTTGGCCTCAGGGCGATAGGACTGAGTGAGTGGGAGAAAGAAAGAGAGAGAGAGAGAAAGTGAAAGAGATATCAAATCATCTGGTAAAAAATACGACAAGAGTAAAAAGTGTTTGAAGGACTAAAGAGGAGCTGTATGTTGTTTCCACCATATACATTTAGATTGATAAAATCCTCCATAATAAATTAAACTGTGACCAGAAGCAATCCGATAATTTATTTTCTCCTTCGTTCTCTCTCTTTGATCCACGTCATAATTTGACAGAGATTAGCGTCTCAATGACCTTGAATTGTAATAAGGCTCAATTTCAAAGAACAAAATGGTCTAATAGAACAAAATTAATATAATTTGGGTCATTCTGTAGCACCAGTTGCTTTAAAATAGCCATAGTTTCTCCTTTTGAAGTCTTTCCATTGGGTTTATTTGCTCTTGCGATTATCATATCAGCATTGAATGGTTTTCTTTATAATCATCTACAATGAACACTATCACCATCTATTCACTTGTCAATGTGTATTGTAAATCAACAAGCATGATAACGAAGTAATTAATCAACTTACGATGATACTGTGCCTGTTTTCAGTAAATTTTTGAATGGCCTTGATTATATCTGTATCGCTTTTTGTTGTTTTAAAGTCTCGACTTGTGGTTCCATCACAAAATTTGATTCCATCTATGCGAAATCCTAAAGTAGCTGTTGAACTAATTGTTTCCCTCCAAACCATGTAACGCGGTTTAGTTACAGCTTTTAATCGTCTCTCCTCTTCATTTGGTTCAGCAGGATCAACAGCAATCATCTTTTCAAACATATCTTTTCTTAATTTAGGTTTCTCTCGAGCTTTGATTAGTTCATCTTCCAGATAGGTTCGCAGTCCAATTTTCATATCCATTACACTAGGACAATCAAACTTGGCGAGTAAATCTTCTAATTCTAAAAATTCTGCTCAAATGAAGTACAAAGAAAAAATCCGTTATTAACATGAAAATTTTAAACTGTCATTGAAGTCACTGAATGTTGAAAGAAATAAAAATATCACCTTCTCCATTTGTAATTGATTTGCCTCGAAATTTGGGCACGAATTCACTTAGAGGATCATTTATTAACTTTTGGAAACATTTCTCTTCTTCACCACAGCTTTTCTTTAATATGGTTCCAACGGTTCCTGATTTAAAATTACCTAATTAAGAGTAATGGAAGACAACAAGAAGGTTAGTTGATTAGATTGATCAAACAAATAAAAAAGAAAGCTTAAAAATGACAAAATGAATCATGATGCATATTAATAGTTGACAGCTCAAGAGTTGAAACATTGTTTTGTAGGAAAATTGTCTGTGTGGGAAAATTTTTACAGCCAATAGCATTAACTGATAACATATACACAGCAATTATAGCTAACTAATCGGTTAAAATAGAGCAATTTTCACAAAAATGGCAAAAAGTAGCAAAATAGTGAAAATAGAGGGAAATGGAGAAGAAATCAGAGAAGACTAAAGATTGCATCTTTTGTATACAGTTGTAAAAAATCATTGAATCATTCTCACCTTGATGACCAGCTAATTGGACCCAAGGATATTTACGTTTTTTGTAAGTTTGTACGAATGGTGACCAGCGAAGTGCATTCCTCACTATCCGCCAGTGATTGAATGACTATTAAGAAAAGTTTCGAAGAGTGTGAAAAGGTTTATTATTAGGCGATCTAAATTGATTTACAGTTTTATAAGCACAGATAAGATGTATGAAGAATGAACAGAAATCGAGAAAAACAAATTCTTTAATTATTGTTGCAATAATTCTTGTTCTCGCAGCAAAACTAAGAATCATCATTTTAGATGTAAAACTTAGTTTTGAGGTATTTGTTTTGTTCATTTTGCTTTTTGATTCACTAATCGGTTAGTTTGATTACATTTTTCAACTCTTTGTCGGTAGATAAAAGATTATCCATTTGGTTCGTGAATTGGCGCATTTCACAAGATTGGAGAGATTGTTTAAGTTATACCAATGAACTTGATTTCTATTAGTTGATTAACTGGAATTTGAGAAACATTGAAAACAAAAAAAATCCAAACGTTACTGTTGCTGTGATAGATAGCGTATCCAAAGTGTAGTTTGACTCAAGACTTGTCTGATATATCATTTATCTTAATCTCGTGTGTTTGCAATGAATATATGGATCAACTTGAAAGGATATTTTTTCGACTGTTTCAATTTTTCACTGAATAAAAAACATTTTTCTTGACGAGTTTCGTTTACTTAGGCAAATCTTACCTGAGATTCATGGTCACCTTCATCGCTGCTGAGCTCGGTGCTACTTCCCTCGGTGTAAACAAGCTCTGCCACGTCAAAAGAACTCTGTAAACTCTTCGAATACTCATCATAACCGAGTGATCTTAGTTTAGGAATTGTTCGAGACACTGACATTAAAATGTAGAGAGCCAAAAATGACAGGAAAAAGAAAGGCAATATAATTTCACCGAGAGAGAAAAACGTAAAGAAAAAAAGCACCAAGAAACAGCAAAGTAAGATGATATCGATGGTGATGATAATGTTGATGGTAGAGAAAAAAAGTAGAAAACTAAACACACATAGAAAATATATTCTTTAAGTTAACAACTATTAACAAAAAAAAGTGAAAATCACAGTTTATCATGAAAATAAAGGACAAAAAACTGACAATCTAACACTAACAGTGAAAAAATCAAACTGATTAGTAAAACCGAGCAAAGAGAACCTACTGTTAAAAAGCAACTGCAGATGGCTCTAGTGATAGTGTTTATCAAAAACAATTTTTGATTACAATGATAATGTAAAATAGTTAAAAATTCATTGTTGATTGAACTTTAACAGTCATAATTATCTGCTATCTATCTGTGATATTAATCAATATGATTTATTGATACTTGTGTAACCTATTTTTTAACCTTTTGACTATAGTTAATTGCCGCTCAATTAATCAATTAATCCAACAGAAACGTACTTTTGACTGGAAATCATTTCATCATAAATTTTCAATCTGTTTGTTTCGATTCTTAATAGCATGTGAGGAAAACAAAGAAACGATTATTGAAGGAAATTGGAAAACAATTTGACAATCTTTTCAAGTAAGATTTATTATTCAGTTTAGGCAGATGATTAACAGTTGCATAATGTGAAAAGACTTGATTTAAAATCATGTGGAAACTTGTTTGATGAAAAAACTACCATTTGGTAATACTATTTGACATCCATAAGCAAGCCAGCTTTCAATAATTTTACATGAGAAACAAATGCAATGTCGAGCCTGGTGTTTTTGATCATAATTGTGAAGTTTGGAGATTTAATTTTGGTGATCTCAACATGATTGTCGATTAATTTTGTTCAATAAATAGTTTTAGCGTTGATCATTGAGTCAAATAAGTCCATCTATCAAGAGAAAGGTGAAAGGTGGGTTTGTAAAGGGTAGGAATGGAGATACATTTTGCAAATTTACATCTAATCTGAATACCTTTGTTTCAACATACACTAAGCACCATAAATAAGTTGTTATTACAAGATGACCCCTTTTTTCACTCACTATTTCAACATGTGACACTGAATTTTTTCCAATCCATACTTACTTGAAATAATGTATTTCTGTTGATATTTTAACGCTATTATAATACTATTTATTGTTGTGATCACACTGATAATTAACATTTGTGGTAAATATAGGATTCCGAAAGTAAGTTGTTTTGATTGACGACATTTATATAGCTATTTAATAGCAAATTTTTCTCACATATTTTTTACTGATTACTTGTTTTTACACTCTCTTTTAACCAAATTATGCATTGGAATAGATATTTTGTTGATTATTTTAATGTAACCATGCCAAAGAACAAGGAATTGACCCCAAGTGAGAGGGCAGATATTTATAATAAAAGAGCCGAAGGAATGACCTTTAAGGAGATCGCTAACAGGTACAACATATCAAGTGAAGGTGTTAGAAAGATTTGTGGACGTTTAGACAAGAGAGGGTCAGCGGAAAACTCACCTAGACCAGGTAGACCAAGGAAGACTACAGATAGAGAAGACAGAGAGATTGTGAAAATGGTTAAAAAGAACCCGAAAATTTCTGCTAAAGAAATTAAAGATAATATAAGTTTACCAATAAGCCTTACAAGAATACGAGAAAGAATCAAAGACGCTGGTCTCGGTTGTTACGTTGCTAGAAAGAAGCCTCTTCTGCGTCAACAAAATATAGAAAAACGCTTGCTCTTTGCGCGTCTTTATTTCGACAATCCTGATTCTTTTTGGCATTCAGTAATTTGGTCTGACGAATCTAAATTCGAGCTTTTTTCTTCTAATCGTCGTGTTCATGTTTACCGTAAAAAAGGCGAAGCGTTCAAACCAGTAAATATCCAACCAACTGTCAAACACGGAGGAGGAAGTGTTATGGTCTGGGGGTGTTTTTCCTATCATGGTATTGGTAAATTAGTCTTCATCGATGAAAGAATGACCGGTGAAACATATGTTGAAATAATTAAAAATAATTTGTCTATTTCTGCTACTATGATGGGAATAGAAAACGACTTTGTCTTTCAACAAGACAATGACCCTAAGCATTCCAGTCGTATTGCTACAAAATATTTCGAAACAAATCAAATTCCTGTGCTTCCTTGGCCACCTCAATCGCCAGACCTCAACCCGATTGAGCACCTATGGGACCATCTTGATCGTCAAATACCACCATCAATGAGGAAAAATAAGCAGATGTTCAAAGAGGCGATTGAAGACCAATGGTCAAAAATTCCATTAGAATTTCTTCAAAATCTAGTCCTAAGTATGCCTAGGCGATTACAAGAAGTACTCAAAGCAAAAGGAGGCCATACTCGTTACTAGTCATTTCTAGTCTCAGAATCTCTCAGTTGAAACAAAAAAAAACAACTTAATTTTGGTGATCTCAATATTCAAAAAAATGTTATTTTTTAAAATTACTACCTTTTGTTATGTTTAATAACATTTAATTTCATTAATTACCTCATTTAGTTGAGGATTTCATATCCAAATTGTTGCCTTAATAAAACATAGTCAAGTTATCAGCGTTTGTCTAACAATTTTGAAAAAGCAACTTATTTATGGTGCTCAGTGTATAATATGCAAGTTACTTATTATGTTAACAGATACTTTGTGAGTTGAGCTGATTTTACATCTCAAGCGAAACTAATTCAACTGAATTTTGGATTTATTTCAAAGGGAAAACATTTCTTGGCTTTATTCGAAAACAAAATTGATGAGACTAGTATAGTACACATGAATATTTGTTTTTTGTTTCTTTTTACTGATTTGATTCTTTTGTTGTTGCAAGGTTTTCATCAAGTTTCACTTTTCGTCAGAGAAGTTCTTTTGAAAGAGAGACTGATTAATGAAAATAGTGATAGAAAGAGGTAAAGAGTTGGAGACAGGGCAGACTTGTAAATTTGTCTTCGGCTAGTGTGAAATGCAATAGCTGCTAAAATTATTGAAATTATAATACAATATCTTGCAAAAAAGAGTAAGATCTCAAGGAAAGAGAAATGAGGATTCATAATATGATTAGAACTACACGATTTTGACGAAAAGTATAGAGTAATAAAGAAAGCAAGGGTGAGGAGTCAGAGTCAGAGAAATAGGGTTTTGAAATGGATTTCAAGAAAGGATGACCAGAAATAGAATGAAGATGCAGGAATTAGATGACAAGGAAGAGAAGAGGTGATTTTTAGTGAACCATTTCAGTAGCTTTGAATTTTCCTTGATTCTGTAATTACAAGAGTTTAATTTGAAAGTTGCATTGCTCCCAGCGGAAAAAGATTATGAGTTGGACTAGTATATGAGTTGACTAAATTTGTAGCCACCATTTGCATGGGGTCGCGAAGAATCTATTCACTTTTCTTTAACATTATTTCCCTTTGCATCTTTGGTTATGGAGCAAGTGTCGCTTCTTCATTACATCTCTTTGTCGATAAGATGATTTTACGTCCTTCTTGATAAATGACTCAGAACCTTTCATCGAGACATCTTTGAATGTTTAGCATCACTGTTTTCCGATTCTTCAAACTCTGGCTTATTCCTTTTCTTCTCGTAAACACAGATTACAGTGCATAAGATTACTACTTCAGCGACAATCCCAAGGAAAGGCCAAAGGGCACCTAATTTATCTTTAACCCGAACATCTACTGTACTGTTGGCTTTGATTCCTCCATTAGCAGCTTCACATATGTATTGGGCACGGTCACCAAATTTAACATCATCCATGATAAGAGTAGATTTTTTAACAATATTCGATCTGCCATCCAATTCTTCATCGAATGTGATATTGAGATTGGTTATTCTTTCTTCGGATCCATTTGAAAACTTTCTAAACCAAGAGAAGTCGATCTCGTCCTCTTTGAAATGTGGTTTCAAAACTACTTCACATATTAAATGTAGATCATCGTTTTCAATTACGTTGAAAGAGTTCATGTCTTTGGTATGTTCGGCGGCTTTAAAATTAGTGAATTCAGGCTTTCCTGTAGCATTAATTTAATCAACGTTAATTGTCTTTCCATCAATAATACACATTGCATAAAATGTGCAACAAACAAGTCTATCTTACCTCTAACCCGAAAAGTCTGGTTTGATGTTTTCCCACTTGGATTTCCAACAGAGCAAACATAATCAGCTTCATCGACAGATTTCCGAGGGTCTTCAATCGTTAAAGTAGTATTATTATTATAAAGCTTGTATCTTTCTTCATTTCCATGAATTCTTATAGATTTTTCAGCATCGATTACTTTATACCTGATAATAAAAGAAGAAATGGAAATTAGTAAAAAAACAACATTGTAATTTAAAAATTATGGTCTCATAAACAAGACTTTCATGAGCTCAGATTTGCAATGAAATGTTTCCATGAAAGAAATATAAATTAGACAAAAATTGCATAAGATTTTCCCTCGAAGTACAATCTATAAATAGATTTGAAGGATAGTTGTAATTTTGATGAAGTTTCAATGATTGGGAATGGATAAAAAAATAGATTGATGTTTAATATCAGTCAGCGAAAAGTTAAATTAAAGCTTGTCGAAATTTAATGACTAACCATTTAATATCAAACCCACTGGACCCAGGAGGTAAACATTCAATTGTGACTGGACCACCTGACTCAAGGTCATATTCTTTACTTCTTTCCATAACCACGAATTCTGAAAGCAAAAATGATATTCAAAAGAGACAATTAGACAGTTAATAATGCAAAAAATAATAAGATATAAAATATATTGAGTGATATTGATCCGATTAGACTTGAGAAAGTGAAAAGGACGCTTTACAAAGTAGATTATTGCAACACCAATGATAAAATTGGAAGCAAACATAACCTTTTTTAGGCTATACCTAGTAGACTAAAGGAAAGTAGGACATTAGTTGTCGAAAGTGAAATGAAATAAAAGAGCTTGAAGAAGGAATGAAACGAGATAATGAATTAAATGTGAAATATATTTTCAACAGGCCTTAGTTTTAAATTTTTAAGCATTCAAATAAACTAAAACAGGTATCAGAATCTTAAATTTGTTTGATCAATATACATGTACATGAAGGAAAAAAAGTAAGGGTAAAATTTGGAATAGAGACAAATATAGATAACTTACCTGCTCCATGGATCAACATTAGAAATGGTAAAATAATAATCATGATTAACAATCTAAGGCGTCTTGGTAAACAACAAAAAAAACCAAGTAAATTTAATGTAAATTGATTTAAAATTAAAAAATTAATCGAAAACAAATTTCTTTGCAAAAAGAATCAAACCCAAGCTGAACATGGAGCAAAAGAACAGACTAACAGAGTTACTGCCATCTCTTGTTTACTGCTGCCAACTGTTTTCTACATTTACCTTTACATTCAATTCAGTGCTGAATAATTTTCATGTAATTCCGATAGCAGCTGATATGAGTTCAAAAAAGGTGTCTTTATTAACAATAAATGAATCATCTCTAAACTACTTCGTCTAATGCCTTCCATTACGATTAGTTTATTTCAAAAATTGGGTAAAATCCTTGCCATCTAATTGAACGGTTAACAATTGATGAATCAATCAATATAAGATTCTGAGCTGAGAGAATGAGTTTCTTGCCATGAAAACTAATTTATGTAAAAAAACAGATTTATAAAGCTGAAAATTACTAAATGATATTGAAGTTGGTTCTGGTTTTGAAGTCAAAGGCTGAAATATTTACTTGGGATTCGTTTAAATTGAGATTAAATATGGATTTTGATTCTAGTCTGTTCCAAATAGTCATTAATCTTTCATGAATTTAAACATGGCTAATCATATGTATTAGATCAATACTTTAGTTGATAAAGCCTCTCCTTGATGGTACAAAATGTAATGTGAATTGAATGAAATAATTGTCACAGTTGAATCATTAATGTTAAATGTGTGATTTACTTTGCTCATTTGACAACTTTTACATTTAACTCTTTGATTATAATTGTATAATATGTTTCTTTGTTTCCTTCATTAATGTTAATGGATTTACAAAAATCAGTTTACAATTGTTTTGATTGTGATTTGCAAAAACACAACTTAATTTGTATGTATATTTTTCAACGAGTAAATAGCTTTGTTAGTTTTTTCATTTGTTAATAACAATTGTTATGATATTTGAATGAGTAACAAAAAAAACGAGAGGAAAAGAGAGCAAAATTGATTAAAATCAACAATTAATTTTAACATTTAATCAAGATGATTAACGATTAAGATATGCATGAAGCTAGAATAGCTTATTTTTGTTTCCAGTTAACCTCATTTATGTATAATATTTAGGGTTAATATATTGGTAATACAAAAATTAACAAACACTGTTAGTTAATCTGGTTTAATGTGTGATTCAAATTAATCCAACGGTTCAAGTTTAATGGCTAATTAGATGTAATCTAATCTCTGAGTCTATTGAGGAAATTAAAAAAAGATGAAACTGATTTGTAAATTTGGTAATTTAGTTTCAATGCTAGAACCGCTTCTATCGTGAGGATTTGACGCTTAAAACGCTGTCGCTTTTTACAGATAAAGTTGCTGGTCCAACAAAATAAGTCTTTTCAGTTTTTTTGTTTGTCACTTTCGGACATTTTACAGCATTTTACTTTTAAAATGAAATTCGTCTTTTCATTTTTAGTGAGAAATCAGATTCTGGTGAATGAAAATTCTGTAAACTTCTGTTTATTTTATTGATACCGAGCCAGAGCCAAATCACTAGCTGTTAGTATTGATGACTTTATAACCTCGTGTGCATCTTTGCTTATAACTAATTTGCTTTGCTCTTCCTAGTTAACTAACCTAATTTTACTTCGTTTCATTTTTATATATTTCATGGTAATGAAATGCACCAAAGACTTTTGCTTTCCATTTGTGCTGTTTCTAGAAATGATATTGGGTTGCGATTAATCCATGAGAACGGGTTATCTGGATGAATACTGTAGCGTGAAGAAAAAAAATTCATGTCTGGAAAAGATTTTTTGCTTCGTTATTGGTGTTCCTTTAAGCCATTTCAAAATTTGATCCTTTTTTTGAAAAATTTGATGATTCCAACCATTTTTTTTGATAAATTTCTGCAAAACTAAGCCCCATTGACTTTAAAACCAGTCAACTTAGTTTAAATCTGTCTCCATTGAAGTGAATTTGAGATCATGGCGATTAATTTTCAACACAAATCTAACGAGATTAACCAACATTTAAAGACATTTTTTTTATGTTCAACCAGACAGTCCATTTAAAAGTTCTATCAAACTTTTACAATACTGATAAGATATGCATATAAGACTTAGTCCAACAATCGACAAGTCTTGTTGATGAGATTCACAGATTCCAGTGTCTTTGTTTTGTATGTACGAATACCTACGACCTTTTGTTATTCCATGATTTTTATGAAAGATGAAGATGGGAAATGGCAAAAGTGATGAAGAGTAAAGATATGATGATCTGATGTTTTAGTATGTTTGAAAAGCATTGACTAGGGAAAAAAAGGTCAAATAAATTGATGAAATGGAATTATGAGTGAAAATTAGACAGAGAATTAAAAAGACAAAAGTAGAGATTGGATATTTCAAGTGTTTTTCCTCGCGAGGAGATTTGCATCTTTGATCATTCTGATAATGTCCATTAATCTTCTTCATCTTCTTGACAAGGAGGAAGATTTTTGCATTTTCTTCGCTGAACAAGTTTCCTTGGACAAGGTTTACCTCCATTTTGAGGGTTAACTTTGATCATTTTGCGTCTTGTTCGACGTCCTTTGGTTCCACAGGATTTTGAACAGGGACTCCATTCACTCCATTCACTGGTTACACAATCAATTTTGGGCTGATCTGAGCTACCTGAGCTTGTTGATATTGGCGATGATGATGGTACAATTAATGAAGATGATGAAGAAGATGAATGATGACTGGCCAATGATGAAATTTGTGAGCCAGGTGAAGCAACTGGATGATACAAACTACTTGTATATTGATGATGTGAATTGGGGTTGGAAGCCAGTGTGGTCAAGGCACTGATTGGCGCTATAAATAAGGAAAATAAAAAAGACAGAAAAGATTGAATTAGCCATCTGATACATTCAGAAAATTTGATAAAAATACAAAAGGGGACAAAGGTGTTAAAAACTTAGTAGGTTTCAGGGTAAATTAACTAACAAATTGACTATTTAACTAACAAATAAAGTAGAGAAACGTTGAGGTTTAACATGATGTGCATATAATTTCCATGGAAAAAGCACATGACACTTGATTTTCAGACTGAAAATTTCACGAAATTAACTCTCTCTAACTGCTGTGTTACAGAAACAAATAATTCACCAAGAGAGGGCGCCAAACCTGCAAAAGCGAGGCAAATTTAATTTCCTCAATTGTCATTAGCGTCATAAAAATCAACACCAATCATTGAAAATCAAATGTCTCTATACTTTCTCACAAATTTTGATCGTATAATAGTTAAATTAAAGATTGAGTAACACAGAACTTTAAGCAAAAAAAGAGTTCATAACAAAATAAAAGTGAACAATCTTGTTAGACGATAAATCAAGTTCGGTTGTTATTGGGTTAAAGGTGATGAAAAGGGTAACAGTTTTGGTTTAATCAATACTACCACAGACAAGTCCTTTTTCAAGATGGATGGTGGCATCTTTCATAGCATAGGCATAGGCAATAGTAGATGGAGGCAGAGAAGCTTTCACGAAGTCTGTTAGGATCAGGCAAAAATAGGAAAGTAATATGTAAGGATAAGCGTGGTTAAGTGCGATAATAGCGATTAATTGACGACATTAATTTGGATTAAACAAATTTTACAGTTAAATTATACAAAGACATTAAATCTAGAAATAGTTTAATGTAACATTTTCAATTTTCAACTTTTCTAAGGCCTTAAAGATACAACATTGTAAACTTCAATTGTAAATGACAAATAAAATCTGACAATTGTAAGATTTATTTAATAGCTTGACTTTTGAAGAAATTTTGATTGTTGATTTTATTGACTTTGATCAATCAAATCAATTTTTTATTGAAACAAAAATAATTTTACTCTCAGCTAATTGTATTGAAAATGAAAAGAAAGGATTTCAAGGAAAAAAATGTTTTCAAAGTCGCTTCTTACCTCGTAATAATACTTCGCACATTTTACTACAATCAGTGTAACGTTCAAAATTGTTGCGATTTCCTCTGCATCCACCGTAAATGAACTGTAAACACATCGCTTTGTCACCATCATAGTACCAACGAGGATAGTAGCCTCGACATGGGCCAACATCTTTTGGAGTCATACAAACTTCTGTGGATGGTTAAGGGTTGGTTAAGAGTGAATTCAAGTTAAGATCGATGGACTAACCTTTTGCATCACTATAGTCGATTGAACAGTCGGCTTTATCGGCTGTACAGGGAGACTTTTGAATCAATTCAACATTACAATTGTTAAGAGAACTTTGAACTGGACTTAGATAAAGTCGAGTGCGGATTTTCATCCCACGACCACAAGAGACTGTACAAGGTGACCATTCCGACCATTGAGTAACTGAACATTTGGGATCGTGTTCTTCCTCTTCTGGACAAACTGGAATAGGACCTGTACACGATTCATTTTGCACCAACTCGACCTGAGTACAAACTTTCTTTGCCGATCGATTCATAAATTTGCGACTTCGAGTTCGACTTCCTTTACCACAGGTGACAGAACAATCAGACCATTCAGACCAACTTGTAGTGGCACAACTAACATCACCAATGCAGTCAACCTCACAAGGTTCCTTCTCAATCAATGGAGTCCGACAGTCGGCCAATCGAGCACGCGATTCGTAAGCAAAGTTACGAGTTCTTATACGAAAACCTTTGCCACAAGTAACACTGCACGGTTTAAACTCAGTCCAATCAGTTACTGTACAATCATCTGAAAACAGAAAACAAGAAAAACTCAAATCAATAATTTAACATTCAACATCAACATTTGGCGAAACTTAAAATTCATTCAAAATCCAAGAATTTTAAATTCTATTCAAATTTCCATTGTAATTTTTCTTTCATTTAAATTGTGATTTCTTGTGTTCCATCATCGCGATGATGAATTTGTATCAGCCTTTCATGAAAAGCACTTTCAAATTCTGATCATTTCTGTTGAACACTAATCAAGTTGATGAACTATCTTTAAATTGTACACTTGATCAGTGACCTTATTTCATCCACCAAATTCACCTTAATTTTATTCAATTATTCAATAAAATCAACAATTGATAATCAAAGCTGTAAGTCTAATGAAGCAATGAAAGGCAACAAAAAGCGAAACCAAAATAGCGAAAAAAAAGTTAACATGAAATGTTGTTAAGCTTTTGATTTCCCTGAAGCAAAGTTGTTTTTGTTTTGTTTTTATTGGAGTAACTCAATTTGAAGGTAACTAAAAAATGGTACAAAATTGTTAATTGTAATTGATTAGGAAAGATGAGAAATAATTCCAGGTTTACAATTGATTAACCCAATTCATGCTCTTCACTTAACCCTTCATTGTTGAGCCTCGTCAACAATCCTTGACTAACTAGAGACACATCAACAGTATCAACAGAAGTTGTGACAAAAGAAGTAAAAATTGTTCCACTTTTTTGTTATTCTCCTTGTCATGATAAGTAGAGATAAAGGTTAAAGAATGGGAAAAAAAGTTCTATAAGAGAATTGATAACAAGATTCTCAATTATTCTCCGCCAAATATTATATCCAACCTTTATTCATCCCTTTATCATGATGGAAACAGAAGCAGTGAAAGGAAACTGAAAACCACTTGAAATGGTCCAAAGTGAAGATGAAATGTTGCCAATCTAGTTGAACAGTCAATTAGCAATTAATAAGGTTGAACCCTAACTGAAGCTTTGTCTCATTGATTAGCAATCTTTCATTTGTTAAATCAAATAATGATTAACCTGTTAGTTATTCACTCCCAGTGAAGAAGGAATGATAACAGTTGAGAATGGAAGAAATTCTTTACTTTCGATTAATTTCCATTTCCAGTCATCCTTATCGTTCCCTTGTTTCATGATAATTAAGATTTCAGCTTTTCTCTTATATCAAGTTCATCAAGTTATCATTTAATAACTTCAATGTTGCTCTTGCATCCAATAAACCTTCAATATGATAATGAAAGTGAACAATAAGTGAACATTAAAATGGTAACACAATTTTCATCTTCATCTTACTCCAACCAATTAAAATGTTCAACATTTTCATCTCTTCCTTCACCTGCATAATTATCATGGTAATCATCTTTCATAGTCATTGCTCATGTTTTTCCTGTGAAAATGTTTAAAACAATTGTTCATCTTGATTAAACACAGTCATTAATAACGTTCCTCGAAAATGAAAATAATGGTAAAGAGCATTTTTACCTTTTCTTCATCTTCCCTTTTCTAATCATGATTAACATTGAAATTGTTTTTTAACCATTTTTGAGCTTCTTTATTATGATGAAATTGTGATGAGCAACAATTAATGATATCAATTGGAACAATTAGTTTCTTCATTTTGGTAGATGACAAGTTGAGAGTTTAATGAAACTTTCAATTGCCTTTTCTCTTGACGTTTTTTCAGAGTGAAATTAATGTTGCACTCACCTGGAGCTGTCATTGTTATGGGTGATGGTGACAGGTCCAATGGTTCAGTTTCATCGCAAGCCTTTTCGTACATTCGTTGTCGGGTTACTGTTAGACGAGCAAAGGGCTTCATCTTGCTTCCATTTGGATCGTAAAAGGGTGAATCTCTTGAGTTGGGATTGGATGGTGTTATCCGTCGAATCCTTTCTTGGGGAATTGTCGGTGTATTTTGTGATAGATAAGAGATTCCTGAATCTGTTCCAGCATCCCAAAGGTAAAGATTCATTTGCTTCTCACCAACCCATGAGCAATTTTTAAGACACAATTCAAGAGCCGAGACACCAACAATCCAATCTGGACTGGGTCCAAGCATGGAAACAAGTGACATCAAATGGTGCTTCTTGTCAACTCGGAAAACGGCAAACGTTTTACCATTCAAGTTTGGATGCCACAAACCTCTAGATTTAATAATTGTTCTGAATAGGAAACAAGAGAAACACGTAAAATTAGCTTCGATTTCAAATTAATTTACATTTTCTAGCAATGTGTTTGAAGATAAACTTTTTTGGTTATTCAGATTCTGAGGGTTTATTGTTGGATTAGAAGTTTCCGTGAAACTGTCTGTCGAGTAAAGAATCATAAAAAATCTGATCCTTCGACTTTACAAATATCGGAATTTCAACTTTGAATTAAATTTTGACAGATTGTCCATCAGAGAAACTTTTTAATTCAACAAATGGAGTCAATTTTCTGTGCCCACAACCAAAAGTACAACTCTAAACTCGAACAGAAAATTTTTACCTGTGCCTAAAGAAAGGCCTTTTTCATCTCAAGATGAATATTATCAAAGTGACAGAAGCTAAACATTTCAACTTTTGAATTTCTTACTCTGAAGATTGGTTTTTCGTCAACAATTCGGGTCTTTTCTGATTAACTGCAAAACACTGAAAAGATTCGCAATTTGTAATCAATCATGATCTAGTAACTTTGGATTTTAAGTATAAGTTTTACTAACTTTAAATTTTCATCGAATAACTTTAATGTAAAAAGTAAAATTAGACTTGAAGAGATCATTAAAAACCTAAAATAAAAGTAAATTTCCAACATTTTCATCACAAAAAGAGATATTTTTCGGTTAAATTTGCAAAGCTATGAAAGGTTTAGACAAAAGTCCCAAATTTATCTCTAGGCAATCATAATGACTAGACTCTATATCAGAATTTCACAGAGCTGAAAATGGAAGAACAAAATTTTCAGTTGATTCGAACCGATCAAGAGTTCGAAATGGTTTGATCTCAAGTGATTATCAAAACCATGAAAGTCAAAAATACGAACACTGTCGATATGAGGTTGACTGATTGATAAAAATGATTTCTTGATTTTGACTAATTTTTGATGCATTTACATGGAAAGAAGACAAAAGTTGATTTGATTAAAAGTTGAAATTGATAAACATTGATAACTTGAAATACAAGAATAAAGTAACAAAGGTTCGTCAAGTGAATTTGCGTTTTTCATCGAAAACCTTTAAACTGTATCATTAAATTGAATTGAAACTTTTATCATCCATGATTTAACCTCTTAACCAATTTGATTTTCTGCTCATTTCTTCATCTTCAATTTGAACATTCCCCTGATGAAACCTTTCCTCAACCTATAACCAATCGTCATCATTATCATTCCCTGATTATGCGAACAAAAAAAGTCATTGTTTTTTGTTCTTCTCCCAAAAATGATACCAATTGTGTCTGTATGTCAGTCACTTGATCAGAATATAAAAAGGCCAACAATTTCATCCAATATCATCATGTCATTCTCCTTTTCCATGACAAATGAAAAGTTTGATTCAATTGGAAGCCACTTTGCATAGAACGTTATTACATCTTCATCCGAGTCTTTTGTATCTGTCTTTTGTCATCATCTTTTAACCTTTCCTTTCATCTCGGTGAAATTTCAATTGAAAAATCTTTTCAAAGAAAAGGCAAAAAACTATTTCACCCAAAAAATTCCATTCTCATCAACAATCATCTTAATCATGATAATCATTCATATAACCATTTACCCTTCCTTTAAACCATATTTTATCAACACTTCAACTCTTGTTTCAAAATTTTCTCCAAATCTTTTTCTTCGATTCTTTTTCCAATCGGTTAAACATTGACTCTTCATCCAAACCATATTGAACAGTTTCATTCAACTGATCATTGTTGTTCAGACTTGAATGATAATCTTATCAGATTGTATAAATCATTTGACTGGATAAACGATCACAAGTAAACAACTGTTAAGTACAAGATAAACAGGGAAGCATGAAATTCAACAGCAATTGTTTCTCAGTCAATTGGTTAATGTAAGTGAATAACTTGACCAATGTTTCAACTCGTCATGAAACTAATTGATTTTCACATTTAACTTTTCAGATTAGCGTATTGAGCCAAAGATATAAAACTGGTTCAATAATATTGATCCAAAAAATGAAAAGAAATCAGAAAATATTTAGAGTGGAGTAAAAAAGAGAGAAATGAACAGTCATTATCACCATCGCCATGAGAATCATCATGAAAACTGGATAGTCTTTTGTTGTGGAAGGAAAAAAAATAATGTTCAATAAAAGTGAACGAGAACAAAATATTGTCTCGAGGCGATTTTATCCTTCGCTTTTATGGTTACATTGATTTGATTGGGTTAATGTTTTTCTTGGTTTAGTTTACATCTATTATTTTACCTTCATTTGTTGGTACAAAATCAAATCAAGTAACACAAAAAAATGTGATCATCAGGGAAGGAAGTTTTGTTGAAAATGAAAACACTGATTACCAATGAAATAAGATATTTAACGGAAAAAGACAGTTTAATATTGTTGAACCAGAAGTTGGATGACACACATTGGAGGAAAAATTACGATTCAATGAATGATAAACGAATTGATAATCATTCATTTACTTTGATTATTGAGTTAACTGTTTGGCTAAACTTGGAGTTTCAACAATTCTGTTCAACAGAGCAATTTGTGCTTTTCCTTCTTCCTTTTAATTGAATAATAGATTTGTTAATTAATAGAATAAACTTAAGACAATAAATTGGATTCTTTTGATTTCAACTCGAACTCGTTTGCCATTTTATTTCTTCTTTTCTGCCTCTTCTGTTTCAACTAAAGCAACTGATTTTTACGAATGTCAAACTCGCCAAATCTTTGGTCATTGACTGAGAGCTTTCAGAGCTTCCAAAGTTGCCAACGGTTCAAACTAATATTTGATTGTTACTCCGAATCGCATTGCAAAGTTGTAACGATATTTTATAAAATTAATTTTCCTTTTCATTATTTACTTTAATCGTTCGTTTTTTGGATGCGTTTGCTGGATGTCCAGAGTTGATTTATTTGATGAACTTATTCTGAATGAAATATTGTTACAAAATATTGCAGAAAATAAAAGTTTTAAAAAAACAATTTTGTCTGAAAATCGTGAAGAGAAACTTAATTTAATATCAATCGTTATTAATTTTAAAAGCACAACGACTTGAAATGAAAATTAACTATTGTAAACTTTTGGTAAAAACTAAACTGTTCAGTGCTAAAAGGTTCTTTTCGCTATTCTAATTTAACTAATCAGAACATTTTATCAGAGTTTTCATGCTGATTTAGTCTGAAAAGGTTAACTTGACAAATTAAATTAGCAATTTGTTAAACATTAAACTTGTATCCAGTGCAAGTGTAACAACAGGTTATGTCAATCCTGGTTAACTTATCAGATTAACTTATAAATCCCTGACAATTCTGGTAAACTTAAAACATTTGTCCTTTTTGTAAATGCAATTTTATCCAATTACTGTTAACATGATAAAACATTATCTGGATATGAAACAATCAATTAAGTTAAAAGAACATAAAAGAAAAGGTAAAAAAGCAAACAACAGCAGCCATATGAATATGTTGGAACATAAAATTACATTTTATTTACTTTGATCTCACTCTCATAATATTTATCAAGTTTCACTCCCAGTAGCATTTCACTCCCAAGTCGAGGTTCACACAAACAATAAGTAATCTTGAAGCAATTTACTCACCATTAATCTTACCAATAAAGAGTAAACAAGCAAAATCAACAAACTGAACAATGAAAAATATAAAATGTTCAAGCGAGAAAAAAAAGTTCCTAACATTTAAACACAAGTAAAAGTGAAGGCGAAGGAGGAGAACAAAAAAATGGAACAAAACTTTCAATTTGAATATGATTTTTTCTCGCCTCATTCATGGTTATCCCATTATGATAATCTGATTGCTAAATATTTGTATTTCAACGTTATCCTGTTAACAGAGTAAAAGTTGAAAGCAAAGCCAAAAATGATAAAAACTCTTATTCAACTGGTTGCATGGTAATGTTCAATGTTGTTTTTTTCTCCCTCTCTTCACCCAAATTGTTCATCGTTATAGCGCTCATTCTTATCATTCAATGTTCAGCAAGTAAAAGTTAACACCATTATCATGAGGGAAAACATGCAATCAACTTTTGATGAGAGGTTCAACAGAAACTGCCTTACAATTGGAAAGGAATGTAATTTTGTGAAAATTTCATTCAAACTTCATCATTAATCATGGTTCACCCTTTTCACCCTTAACGTGACTCCATCCCATTAAGTCAATAGATTCAATATTTTCAAAAGTAGCGCCAAAGTGAAACCTTGCGAAAACGCAACTTTGACTCTCAACATCTTAATGAGTTTATCGATTGCTGCTAATGAACCTGCAATTCCTAACGAACTGTTTCCATCAACTTTTTTTGTCCAACATTTGACCCATTTTTGCTCTTGCATTTGCATTCTGACCTTCTGACAGGTTGATGAAGAAACGAGCAAAAACTCCAATTTCCTGTTTTTCCCATCAATGATGCTGAGCAAAAACTGATTCTGTTGTCAGATATCTTTGGTTAATTGGTGTTATCAGTTGAATTTTCATTCCATTTTTATCTCGTTCGTTTCAGAAGGTCCAGAAGATGAATGATAGCAAATTTTGTTTCTCATTTTACAGATGCAAAGGTGGACTGAATGTATCAATAGTTGAACTTTTTTCTGTTGAACTTGAGTCTTTATTTTGTGAGGCAAAAAAAGGTCCATTTTGATGGGGAAATGTGTTTCTTGACTCAGAACAAAAGTGAATCAATTATGTCAAAACAATCATCAAGTTGACTGACTTGAAAAGTGATTAAATTAATAAAAATATGAAATGGGGAATAATTTGAAGAAATGCAGAACACTTTCATTACTTTCATTTTCATGGAGCAAAGTGGTGACAGCTCAAACTGAATGCTTGTTTACCTGTAAAGATTTAATTTAATTTCAACCTGAAGATTCACAAGTCAACTTTAATTGCATCAGCACTGCTTGTCAACCAAACGAAAACATCGACAAAGTTGCAGAATAAAAAGCTAGACTTTGAAAGTCAATTTTCACTCTACAGTTGAAATGTGGAACAAAGTTCTGAACCAATTCATCTATTCTCTAATTGCTCTAATTCAATTTGTAACATTTAATAACAAACTTCAAGTTTGCAAATCTATGCAAAGAACTTCCAACGAAAAGAATGACAAATCGAAGATCATTTATCCTATCACAGTCATGCATTAGAAGATCGAAAGTGTTTTCATTCATTAAATGAAACTTTCAATCGAATGATAAAACAGTGAATTCAGATTGAAATCAAACTCAAAATGAAATAATCCAAGAACCACTGAAGAAAATGCATTTCAAAAGAAAAGTCTTTTTCCTTTGACTTAGAGTCGATTTATGTCTAGTCTTGGATAAGGCATCAAGTTAAAATAATTGTTAAATCAATATCGAAAGACTAATTCTGTTATCGAAGATGATTTGGAATAATTGAGTGGCGATTGTTTCTGATTGAAATGATATGCAATTCAACATTTTTCACGTTGACAGGAACTTTTTGCAATGTGACTTGGATTGAACCGATTTCAATCTGAGTTTGCTGCAAGACTTGGAAGTAACTTGAGTATGCAAAGAAATGGATTATTTTAGGTTCGATTGTCGTTGCTTACCTAATCTTATTTGATTCTGCTTTGAGTTCTGCTTCCAGCTTCTTGGTTGTTCCAGACTCGGCCAGTTGTCTTAACCCTTCCGATGCATAGCCTCCATATTCCCACATGCGAAAGTCGGCTGTGTGCGAAGCTCCAATAATCTCAGAAAAGTGGGCCAATTGGCTGTTTATTGGAAAGTCTTTTGGATGAGTGAATCGTGACCAAAGTCCTTGAAAGATAACCTCATATTTGGCCTCATCACAGGCACAGCATTCTTCAAGAATTTCCGTTTGTTCATCCAGAGATTCAGATTCCTCGGGGCAAAAGTGTTTAGTCAAGGCTCCATCATCCATGAACCAAGTATCACTCGATTCAACCACAGTGGCTCTAATTAAAAATGATAATATTGGCCAAAGAAAATTGCGTTTTTTTAAGATTACATTTTTACCTTAACATTTCAATCGAATGAAGATGATTGAGTTTGATGAGTTCATTCAAGCTTGACTTGGAATTATTCTTTTCCTCTCTTTCAGTCTTGATTGAATTACCTTTAATTAACACAGTGAACACACCTTGAGGTGAAATAGTTGATTTTTTGGTTCCCTCTTTTTTTTACTTCTCATAGTTAATCATTATCATCACCATTTATTCTTGAGATTCATTGAATTTGATTACATTTTCTCATTTTTAGCATTTTCCCTTCACTTTAATCACTTTCTTGCCGCTCAAAGTAAACAACTCTCATTTCCGGGCTTCTGTTGTGTCCAACATTTATCAACCGTTTCATGTCAAGATAACAATTCAAGATTATTCAATTAATGAGATTTTTCATACTCTTATTACTTACTTCAGGTGTTATGAGGGTGACTCTATTGATTCAGTTAAACTTTGCGCTCAATGAACACATTATATTATCGTTTTCTTAGTGAAACATTGAAACTATTATACTCTTCAACTCGAGCAAACCTTTAATGGTTAGTCCTTAAAGCAGACTTGAATAACTATTATGTTTTGGACACACTGAACCAACTTATTCATGAACTAAATTAACTTTCATTTACTTCATAAAATCATTATTAAAACAAATCAACTTCCAAATTAACACTTCAATCACAGTTCATAATTCAATACATTTATAACAAAAGTTATCCAACTTTGAACATTTTAAAGCAACTATGAGAGTTGAGATCTGACACAAACCTGGACGATCTCAACCAGCAAGCTCAAGTTGAATTAACATCGATCTAACTCATAAATTGCCTCAAATGCTAAGATATAAACAATCAATTGAATTGCTTCAAACATTAAACATTGCCTTTTGTCCCAGCTTTTGCGAGAAACAAAGTTTTAAGTCAAATTTGCAGATTTGTACAAAACTCAAACGAAGTTTGAATAAAGTTTATCGAATCAATGTAAACCATTTTAGATTCGAGCAAATGTTTTCTTAGTTCTAGCAATTCGTTGCAAAAGAAACATTGATTCGACTTTGATGGTTATTAAAGGAGCGAAATGGTATTTTTGATTGACAGAAAGACAGGAGAAGAAGGTTTATCCGATTAAAGTGAAGCATTTGCCATTTAGCACTATGTCAATGTTAACAAGGTAAAAGAGAGCAAACATGAGAATGAAGATGATTAATATGAACTGAGCTGATACTTGAGCTTGAAAAATGTTGCTAAATTAATTTAATTAACTAGACTCATGTTTGAAAAGCGAGTTGACTGAGCATTGTAATGATAATAAAGATGGTAAAGTGAACAAGAAGCTTTCCAATGTTCAAGTGTCAACTGTTTAGTGAACCCTTTTCACTGGCTTTTTTGTTTCCATCAACTTGCTCAACGAAAAAGGTGGAAAAGAAGGAAAAATGTTCAACTTTTGACGGTAAAATTGATGGAAAACTAAACAAGCTGAACAATTGTTAACCTTACAACGAAATAAACAATAACTTAAATGATCAATTTAACAATGAAAATTCATTGAAGCAACCAAAATTTGAGTTTACTTGCAAAGTGTTTTCCAACCTTACAAGGTAATATAACCATTTATGAGCCTTTCTTTTTAATGATAAAAATGATCATCATTCTTGGTTTGATGCTTTATCACAAGCAAAACGAACAGATTCCTTGATTCTGATGGAAACTCTTCTTCTCTTCTTTTGCCATTAAATTTCATTCTCTCTCTCTCAGATTCATCATCTTCATACACACCAAATGTTATCTTTACTCAACTTTCCTCTCTCAATAGATTCTTCATGTCAGAACATTACTTTACTCATTTTGTCAGAGTCACTTTACCTTTTCATTTGCTACCAATAATGTTATACTGGGAGTTAATTTTTATCTTTCATGTATTTATTTCAATTAATAAGGGTTTTACCTTTTAACATTGTAAGTGTTGAAGGAAAATGTTTACAATTTCATTTCAATGAGAGAAGAAATTGTTTCATTTGCTGAGAAAAAAGGTAAATGGAAAGAAAGAGAAAAACGAAAATCACTTTACCATTCCAATAGCCACTAACTACATTTATGTTCAACTTGTATTATCATCACCTTTGAGACCATTAAATTGCAATTTATTTCCACCTTTATCTTCCTTCGGCTTCATCATCTCGATATTCAATATTAACAAATCTCATCACTTGGATATTGATACTAATTTCAGATACAATAAACTCAATTGATGGATAAACTGTCCTTTGCAACAATTTTGCTTCAATTTTTTCTCTACAAATTGCAATTAAGATGAAAATTTACAGGAATAACATTGTATAAGTCGATTGATGTGTAAAATATCCAAAAGAACTATTAGAACGCTGAAAATCACAGAAATGTCCGCAGTTAGAAGCCTCACCTCAAGTCAAAGGATAACCCGAAACACAACCAGAAACTGCAAGACTCAATGCAATCAAGTTAATTTACTTGTTTTGGGTTCTACTTCTGTTTGTTGAGAATCATTGAGGTTTGTCACTTTGCAAATGTCTTTGCTTCTAAAGCCACTTATGTGATTGGACTAATTATTCCGAAGAGACATAAGTATTAGTATAAGAGTCTGTAAATCATTTAGCATCTCAATTGGAGTTAATCATTGGAATAAATTATTGCTTAGTGTGTGTGATCAATGTTTAATGCATCTGTAAAAAGCGAAAACTTATTGATATTTTGCGTATTTTGAATTGTTTTAAGTGCTATTGTATTTGTCTTTGCAATTTAGTTTTCACCTGAAGAACAATTTGAATGTATTAAAAAGGCTTGATTGCTCTGAACTTCGCAGTTGACTGATCAAACGAGTTGAACGAAGGTGAAAAGGCATAAAATTGAATCGAAAAAGTGAACAAAATTTATTAAATGAAATCAACTTTAACAAGTTAATTATCATAAGCAATAAAGACTTTTCATGGTTCTTTACAATTTTGTTACAAAACTAACCAAACTCAATGCAACCAAAAACATTATTGTAATGTTAATCTTGCTATTTGTTCACAATACAATCATACATATTGAATTATTTTCAATAATAAAGCTTGAAAAAAGTTGAATATTGTAAATGATTGGTAAAGCATTGCAACAAGGAAACCAAGAGTAATTTCAATTACCCAAAACAAGAATAGTAAACAAGTTTCAATCAGAAAGTTTCACTTTCCCAAACCATTGGTAAGGTCAAATTAACAGTTGATCAAGATGATCAACTTGCGAAATCATTGTACGCAGTTGATGCTGTAAATTGAATTTCCTGGTTTTGGGTTTGATTGTTGATTCTCCAGGAAATGAAGAATCATCTTGATCTAGAGATCATAATGATCTTGATGAACGAACATCAATCAGCATGTAAACATGAAACGTAAGCAAGAAACCAGCAAAAAGTGCAAACGCACAGAAATAAGAAAAGAGAGAAAATCGAAAATCTAAACGCTAATTACTCTGATTACTACTGATTGTCTAAATTAACAACTAAACCAATAGATGAACCAGAAGTCTAAATCCATTTACTGAACCTGCAATTCCTCAATAAAAACCTTCTCTTTCATGGTGACATTGAATAGTTGTGATGAATTATTAAACCCAAACACAAACAATTATCAGCCATTATCAAGTTGCCATACTTTTGGGTTAATACAATGGGATTGTTGGGCTATTTTGTTGTTGCTGCTGTTTTTGGTGAAAGCTTAGTTTAATGTTTGTTAATTGTTGTTTACTTACAGTCATTAATCAGTTGTTTTACTGTAAACACTTGTACTTGTTGTACAATGAATAGCAATTGATAAAAGTTGATGAAAATGAGTCGAGTAAAAGTGTTGAGAGTAAACCTGATTCCTTCCCTTTATCCTCTTCTTGCATCTTTTATTTTCTGGTCACAATTAATAGCCAGTCTTTAATCATAAACATGGACATAATTGTAAACCTTTTTTACATTAATCATCTTTTCATTGTTTAACTTTTTCTCAAATTGAAAGTTCAACTTAACCAGACAACAGTTTCCCTTGCAATCCCTTGATATTGCCTATTAATTATTGTTATCATAGTTTCTTGGTTAATACAGCAAACTCGGAATGCAAAAGGAAAAGATCATAACTTTGCTTTTTGATTAATTGTCATTTCAACTTGAATTGTTTAATCATTTTGCTTTTAAATTTTACCTTCCATTGGATTGTCAATGGTCAAATGGTTTGCTATTGTCCAAATTAAAGATGAAATTCCAGGTTGCTCACAATTCATCAATTTCAATCATATCGATTACTTTTCCATCTTTACAACTGTATTATTCAAGCAATTCTGTCATGAACCATCTCGTCTTTAAACTCAGTTTGCATTGATTGACTAAGTTTTGATCTTTTAAGGCGAACTCATTCAATTGTCTAAAAGTTGTTACACAGTTGATTAACGATACCGTCTATTATGTCAATCTATTTGATCAAAGATTTCAAGTGGATCAAAGAACAAGATATTTCTGTTTACAGGGAAGTTTCGATTTAATGCTTGCCTTTTGCCGAAAGATTGAAAGATGTTATTATCCATAGCAAACAAGATTGATGGAATAAAAAGAAAACTTATTTCCAAAATTTTTGTTTTTTAAAACTGTTTCATTGATTGTTATTCATTTATATTTGCTAGGAATTTGCTTCAGAGTTGCAAAGAATTTCTTCTAACAATATGATTCGCTAAATCGTTTGATTCCGTTTGCATTTATCGATTTACTAAAGCTAATAAACTCGTTTTAGAAACATTGACATCAAGTTGGCAAATGTTGGACTTGTGCAGAGACTTGCATGTAGTAAACAAATTTATTCACATCTTTACCGTTTCAAACTCAATCGTTGATAAAGCTACAAGTTATTACTTACTTGAAGACAACACATCCTGTTGGATTGGATGGAGCCTGCCACATAGCTTGAACCTCTGATTTAGGAATATCTGATGTATGGAGAATTGCATTCGGACAATCTTCAGATATCTTGATGAGAGCGTCACCAAAGAGCTGCGAATCAAAGAGAGAATAAAAATACATTTTAAACATGAATGCAGATCAAGATGATAGCCAAACATTGCATTGCTTCAGAGTATTTGATTTCTCATGCAATTGCAAACATTTGTTCAAACAGTTGATAATATTACCTGAAATGACCCGATTTCTGGAGATTGCGAAGGACTCTGGATAACTCCAGGTGATGAAAGACTGCTGTTATCAGGCCATTCACGAGGTTCCACAACCAACATGAATCCAATAAATTTTTGAACTTGATAAGTCGTTTTATGTCCCAAAAGTACAACTAAATTGTTTGATCGTTCAATTGAAAACAAAGCAAGAGATTAGTTGAATTGAACTCTATTATTCCAGAACAATATTTATGCAAACTTTCAAGCCCGTTTAGTTGATTACTTTTGTTTTACAAATAATAGCAAAATGCTTACAAATGATCGAGTTTTGTGAAAAGCGAAAAACAAAATTGAATTATTTACATTTCATTGGAGATTAAACTGATTGCAATTAAATTATTCACTCTTTTAATGAACATTGTAACTGTGAAACTTTTAACCAACAGATTGTTAATTAACGCATTTAAATAATGATTAAAACGAATCCATTGCTCATTACTTTTTAAAGCAAACCTTTTGTACATTTTAATTTTGCTTTTCATCTCATTTTAATTGTATCATAATCAGGTTACTTTATTAAATATTAAAACTTGTTTCATTTAAAGCTCATTTCAATCTCATCTTTCTTCTTGCTTCTCCTGATAATATGATTATTTCATGATAAAAGGCAAGTTCATTTATATCAAATTCAATCCCAGTGCATTGTGAATAAACTCCCTTCGTTTTTCATAACATTTACAAATAATAAATGCAATTGTTTCATTAGTCAATTTAACCTTTCAACAAAAGCCTTCTTAATTATGATGCGCAATAAAAATGAATAGATTCATTCAATTCTCAAAATTAACTTTATTGACTTGTTGCTTTACTGAAACTTATCTGTTTATTTACAGAACTGAATACATAAATTTACAAATGATTCAAATTAAAATCAAGTTTAATCGAAAGAAACATTTTCATAAGAATAATCGAAGTTTGGCTAAACTCGCTGATTTCAGTGCTTTTTAAATAACACAGATTTCAGTGAACGATTTGAAAGTCTAATGCTTTTCAGGAATAAAATATCTTCTTCGTTTGCATTTAGTTTCAGTTTGATATGGATTGGATACCAAAGCATGAACCAAATTACTAGTAAAGCGCTTTCGAGTTGCTTGGAGCTTGCTTTGCGGATTGGACAGAGATCAACGGAATTTCCATAGACTTAATCATTTCAATATGCTTGTCATGTATAAGTATTGCTAAAATGTTTCAAAAACCAAATATTCTTATTCGCTTAACCAAGCTTTCCGTGCATTCCAAAGTTCGCTACCAAACCATATTCAGTCAACTTGCATCGAATCAACTAAGTCTCTTGATGGATTTACTAACAAGGTAATGCTTTACTTCGTATTCACACTTTTTGACGAACTAAAAACATTCTCTTGTAAGATGTTTAATTCACCGGTTTAATCGACTTGTTCAGATTTGTTTTTGAATCGCTTCTCCACAAATTCTATTCGATAAATATTCTGAGAGAGAAATGAAAATTTCTGTGAAATTCATCTTTTGTAGACTTTGTCCAAGCTTTTGCAATCGCTGAAGCAGAATGAATCTTAAGTTTAAACTGTTATAATTTAGCTGCAATTCCACAATGAAGTTTTGAAGTTACCTGAATGCTTGAAGTCATTGAAGTTGATAACGAATATATTTTCTGTGCAATAAATTTCGTAAGTTATCAATTGAATGATGAAAAGGTCGAGAAACAAAAACACAAACCAGACAATCTAATAACAGCCCTTCCACTTCACCTTGCATTTCGTTTAAACAATTGCAATGAAAAGGCCTTTAATTGATAAGTTTAGTTTCGTCTGATGTTCACTGCATTGAGTTTAAAACACGATTACGTTGAAATTAAGTTTATTTGCTCACTAAATTGTTTCTCCATTTAGCAGCAGCAATTATCCAAACCTTTCACAGAATCCATTCAGAACTTGCTTACTCTTTGTAAAACTTGCACCTTTAATAATTAGTTTCAACCAATATTAATTATCCTCCATTATTGAGGTTAATTATTGTTCACAACTTCATTCATTTCAATTTCTTAATGCATTTATCGATTTCTTAACCCACTTCCAGGTAAACAGTGAAAAACTCTTCCCAAAACTCGAAACTCTTTCAACTCTTCAAAACTAGAAGCAAATTAAAAATCAAAGTTAATCACGTTTAATCAATGGATTCACCAGATAATTGAAAGTCAGTCTTGAACGAAATCTTTCAATTTATCATTTCACTCAACTTGGTATGAATTGATAGGTGAAGAAGAAGAACGAACAAAAATGAAGGACAAAACTTACAATTGACTGGTTGGTTGATTGATTCAACGACGATGTAACCTGGCTGAAAAGTGAATGAAAAAAAGGAAGCAAAACCGTTGAGAACAAATTACCTGTCAAAATATTGTTAATATACTGTCAACTGGTTCATTGAAAAATGAAAGTGCAAAGTTATGCTGACCTGATGATCATATTTATCATCTTCATTTTTAATCTTTATTTTCATCTAATTTTTCAGTTCATCTTTCACTCTCCAGTTATCAAGTCACCAACTCTTCCACCATGTTGCCACACAAAAGGAAGAAAAAACTTCGACTTTTCAAACTCGATTCAACTTCTCATCAAGTTATTAAAAAAGGTTGAAAGTCTTCAATTGAAGTTCTCTAAATTAACATTATTATAATCAACATCGAACTCGAAAAAAATTACTTCTAATTGATTCATTCCATGATCTGCATAGCTTCGAACAAGTGATTTCCATTGATCGAAAAATGAATTTCTTTTTCTGAAGATTGACTGAATCTCGAAATGCGCTGACAAGATGAAATTGCAATCATTTTACAAAACCAATGAAAAGGTGAAACTAGAGGGAAAAGTTGTAAAACTTTTGCCTCTTGGATTTGCATTATTGACAGAATGATTTGTAAAAGTTGATCAAATGTCGATATGACAGAAACAATTGATTAAACTTGTTTTTTTTGTTTCTTTTGTGCAACAACTTTTCTCATTTCTACACCTTTCCAAGAGTGATATTTTAATATGTGTTAATATCGATGTCGTCAAAACAAAAATCCCTTTGCAATAATATCAATTGACTGAATGCACACATGAAACGTTAATATCATGTTAATATCATCATATTTTTACTGGATTGTTGTAACAGAAGAAGAAAGGAAGAAAAAAAAGACTTGACTGGATTGAAGGCAAAGGAGACAAAAAAAGTTGTTTATTGGTGTAACTCATAACCTGGTTCAATGTGACTCGAGTGTACAACAAGCCATTTTGAATGCAAGTCGACGTTTGCAACTGTGAACTTGACAGGCAAAATGTTGTACAATATTCATACTCTTTCTCACTCTTCATCTTCCCATCTTCACCTCACTCTTGTCACTATCAATTTTAGATGCAATTGGTTTCTATTTCGAACTTTTTTTTCTCTATTCTTTTCCTTAAAATGACATATTTCACCCTTTACAATGTATATAAACTTTTAGTTGACTCTTTTGATGCCTTTTCCTTTGACTTGTGTCACTTTTTCATCATTAACATTCAAATTTGTATTTACGTTAAAAATAACCTTCTGTCATCTTTTTTTGTATCTTTCCCTTAAATTGTAGCATTTGATAACTGATGACCTTTCATTCCCTGTTATTTTGTTTTACAGATTAATATTGAACACTTACTTGTATAAAGTTCACCAGGTTTGAACTTTTCTTTATCACCGGTAATTTTAATCTTAAATCCATTATCACCAGGAATTTTTTTAGGCGATGTTCCAGGTAAATCACGATTGCACTTGTTTAACCTAACATTATTAACACTATTGTAACTATTAAGATTATGTAAACTATTAATGTTGTTCATATTAAGGTGATTAACGTTATTACTATTAATATTGTTATTTAGATTAATCGGATTTCCAAGTGGATTGGTTAACCTTGTTAACGGGTTAACATTTTTAGATGTTGATATTAAATCACAAACATTTAAATTCAATTGTATCAATAATAAACACATGAAAAGGTAATACATTTGGCAGCTTTCCCATAATTGAGAGGCAATCATGATTCAACAGGGAATCTAAACTAAAATGAATTCAAAGGAATCTGCCAAATGTATCTGCCAAGTTAGGATAGTTAACATTGCGTCCTACCTTTTGTTATACACTTGCAGTAAACGCCATCTTCTGTGGACCTTTGCTACTTCTTCGAACAAAATAACGAATTCTAACAGATTTACCGACAATTAGAACATTTTTTATAACAAATAGTAAACTTGATTCCCACAATAAAAGTATCAAATTGTCGTTCTATCGAAAGCACTAAATGTATCAAGATAATTTGGTTATTTAGACTCCAATAACGAGTAAACATTTCGATAACTTTGATTTAATTTTTGCAGATTGCATTTCGAGCTGAGGAAATGCTGTTCAAGTGTCAAGATTAATAGCGAATAATATTTAATATTGTGATAAATTCAGTGTTGCTGCAAAATCCATTGATAATTAATTTGATTATTGGCTTATATTTATTTCCACCAGAGAAATGTGAAGACAATTTCATCTTCGATTTTGAACTCTAGTGGGCTGATTGAAATTCAAGTTTTACTGGTAACTTTGTTTGTCGAGATTTTAATTGGATTGGGACGATTTGATCATTGGAGGCAAAGTATTTGAATGCGAATTTGGAAATTTAAGCAAAAATTGCAAAGTTCCATTTTTGGTGTGAACTGAGTTTCACTTTTGCAATTTAATGCCTAAATCAGTTTTGATTGTTATCCAGGATGACAATTTTGTTGGCCAAAAAAAGCAATATTAAACTGTAAAGTGAAAGACATCAACAGCAATTTCAAGGTTTTTTTTCATCATTTCTAGCCTCAAATCCTTTTGGATTCAATTTTTCATCAAATGATATTTGCGGTTCAATGTTAGGTTAAAAAAGTGGTACAAAAGAGAGAAGGGAAACATTTTATTTCCAAAGAAGACCAAGAAGAAGATGATGATGTTTAAATTATCTGAAAGTGAATCAATTTTAAGCCAGAACCGGACTTGGATTTAGATGAACCATTATAAGTCCCTTTCCTCTATTATGATATTTATTGTTATCTTCATCTTCCTGTATCTATTATCATCTTAACCCAGGCAACATTCAATCTGAAACTTACCTCAACCATTGAAATATACTTATTCAGTTGACTGGTTAATATAAAAATGACGATATTACCTTTGCTTGTGAATTGCGCAAAAAGAAGGCGAAGAAACCCAAAAAAAGGAAACATTGGACTGACCATTGGACAACAATCCAATATCCAATTGAGAAGTCATTGAAACAGTAAAATCGAAGATTTACTTTTTATCCTTAAATCGAAAGGAAACTGTTTATGCAACCAATTAATCAAACATCGGGTAATCCAAGGAAAAAGTCATTTTCTCGACATTTTCATGATCGTCAAATGGTTCGATCAAATTGAACTTTGTTTCGATTTTCAATTGAAAGCTTAACTTAAATCACATTTTACTTTTGTCTTCAGTTTAAGAGATCAAATGACGAGTAAAAAACAGTTTTGTGATTGAACAAAATTGTTGATCTTCAGTCTGATCCTTTTCAATCTGATGAAAGGGACTTTTAAATTTGCAATTGTAAATGCCATTTCAAACCTTTTTTTCAAACTGTTGACTGTTTGCTTCGTTTTCTGGGTTAATCGGGTTTTGATTTGTTTCTTCTTTGGGTTATCAAAGTGAACAAAAAGTCTGTCAGTTGAACCGTTCAAAATCTAATTGCTTGTGAACTCATCATGTTCACAGAACACAGTCTAACTGTAGATGTTATTAATATAACTAATAATATATTGCTTTGAGATAAGAAAAAGTGTTCTTCATTGAATGATAAATAGTTGACTTGTGAATCAAAGAGAAGAAGAATCAGTTAGAAGCAAAAAATGGAATCAAATAAATGATTGAATCGAGTGTTGTGTGTGTGATCAACAATAATCTCATTACAATCGTGATTTATTTTCTCAATTTAACTCAACCAGTTAAACTATCATTTTTGGGCAAATTTACATTTGGATCGGCGATGAAAGTTAAATAAATTAATACTTTTAGAGTTGAAAAGATGGAAACTATCCAAGTGTAAATAACAATAGTAGAGCTTAGTTTTATGATATTAATATGTTTTTATGTTTAAGAACTAATTTGGACATTTTTCGATTTCATAGACTCTGTACTTGGATTTTATTTAGACAAATGCACAACAATTGAAACTAACATCAAATATTTAGATTCGAGGAGAAGATTGGAAACTTAAACTTAAATGGCACGACTTAAATGGTCTAATTAACTGGACAGAATGATTTACAAGGAAATCTTGCATCGGCAGATCGATCCACGAAAAAGTTAAAGATTTTTAGGAAGGAATCAGTCATTCAAAGTATTAGTTAAGATGCATTTCAGAGGCAATTTTAATTGTTGTAAAGGAATAATCTGATAAAGCTCAAAATTAACGTAATTGAAGTATTGCAATGATTTCAGCTCAACAAGTTCATTAATATATGCGCTGTTATTTATTATTTAAATCGAGGCTAAGTTTTACAACTTTTCTTTCTTTGGTCAACTCCGTATGTGACTTGATGACTTCCACCCGTTTTAACACTTTGATAACTTTAATGGATTTTACTACTTTGGCCTCTATATGTAAATCTTTATGATTGTAAATTGTGAGTCCACTTCCTCATCTTTTAGTATATACAGTGTAAGTCGAAGCTCCTGCTTTATCAATTCATGCAGTTCTATGATTCGGTACGACTAGTCTGAATAGTAGCTACTTGGATCGATAAAGTTAACATTGTTTTACTGCAGTTTGGCTCATTTATAACCGTGAAGTTTTACAATATCTACTTCTCAACATTCAAGAAAGATTTATGCATTTTGATTTAGATTGTCGACGAAAAATTTGACTTTTGAGCGTTTTCCCATCGATATTTGTTCGCATCTATGAGAAAACATTTTCGTTTTTCCAGGGGATCGCTGCACTGCTGGCACAATGCCGAACTAAACTTAAATCCCTTTGACCAGCCATTATTGCAAGAAGAAAAAGCACAATTTCTGATCAAACTTTTAGTGCCTTTAACTTAACCATGGAGTAGATCAACTCAAATTAGTTGGTTCATTGTTCTTATTTCAATTCTGAAGTCGATAAAAACAATTGAAACTATTTGCAAACTATTAGAAAGTGAATAACTGTTGTTCTTCTGTGAATGAATAGCAAGTGTAGCATGCAAAATGCTAGCGGCATCCTATTCAAGCATCTAAATTGCATAAGGAATCCAATGTCAAGCATTCTGTAAGACGAAAGAATGCACTTATCATTTCATAACTTATTGTTTTCTCAATGAAAAAGATATTTTTGTTACAATTCCAAATTCGATTCTTTAGTTTTCTTTCCAACGTAAACTGAGTTTCTTACAACGTTTCTTTCTTGAAACTAGAATAGACTCTGAAGAGCTGAATAATGAATAGATTAGCTATGAAATATGCATTGGAATGGATTGTAAAGAGAATTAGAAAATAATCCAAAATTAATGCTTGAATTTCCTGATGGGTCAAATTTGGGTTAAGTCTCGTTATTGAAAGAGATATTTATTCATAATTTTACTCCATCAACCGAGAGAAGCACTTATATGGGTTAAGAATAGAGAGATGAAGAGGAAAAGGTTAAAGCACATCCCTGTGAAGGCAGTCAAGATTATAATATTGAAAATGTTGAATTGAACATAAAAATTGTTATCAAAGAACAAGGAATGAATATAATGATTGATTCAATGAAGAAGAAGATGAACAAGATGGAAAGTAAAAGTATAATAAAAAAAATCTTATTGAAAGGTTATTAAGAGCACAATGGAACATCTTTTATCTTCTTCTTTCCCTATTCAGAGTTACAATACAGATGATAATGATGACTACAATGATGAAAAGATTTGAAAACGATGAAAGGATAACTGGGAGTGAAAAACATCGAGACAAGAGTCTATTGAATAAGGCCATTAAACGATCCTTTAAACAGCACACAACTTGAAATTGAGTTTAAACTCAAAAAACCAAAGCTCAAACATGAGATTAACATTATTAGTAAATATCACTTATCGACTTTTGTTTATCACACTTTTCCCTCCCAGTTACCTGATTACATTTCTTAATCTTTCAAAGTACATTTCAAGTAAGTAACTCAGAGAAAGCCAGCAAAAATGTCCCCTGCAAGGAAAAGGCTGATAACAATAATACAAGTTGTCATATTTTCACATCACGTTCAGTGATAAATTTTGTGATAAAATGCTTCAGATTCAAGACATATTCGTACAATTTCGTTTCTACTTTCTTCTAACTTCTATTCTGTTATTTCATTGTATTAATATATCTTGTATTCTTTATGCTTTTTACCTTTTCCTTTCTTTTCACCAGAATTTTATTTCTTCTGTATTATTATAATTCTCATTCTTATTCGCATTGTTCCAATTTCTTTAGCTCATTTCATTTTCTTCTTCTTCTCCTCATTTCCTCTTCTTCCTAGTTTTTTATTATTTTTTTCTTCTTTTTTTTCAAACTTTTCTTCGAACGAAAAGCCTTTCAGGTTTACAGTTTCAAGTATTTTCACACAAAAAAAGGTTTGTCCAGTTGTTAACTCATTTTGACCTTTCACTTTCAATTGGAGCTTTCATTTTTTGGTCAAAACAAAAGTAATTAGAAACATTTTAGTCTAAATGATTTGAGATAAATTTATTTTGCTCAATCTTTTTGTGGAAATCAAAATTTTGTTATTCTTGATGAAAGGTTACAGCTCATGAAGTGTTCAGGTTAGTCAGGAATAACCAGTTTATTGAAAAATTTCAGTCAAGATTTTGGTGAAGTTTATTGTAACTCATGTTTTACATTGAATTCAAGTTTGATTTTTTTTCTTGTTGCAGGTTTTTTTGCAATTTGCTTCGAGTTAACTGAGTTGCAAAGTGTGTTTAAAAAGGTTCAATTGTTGAGCCAAGGAACGGACAATTAAGCATATTGAAAATCATGAATCCTTCATCTTGGAATCAACTTTGCTAGAAAAAAATCCTTCGAGAGTTTAACACTTTTATCAGGATAAACCGGTAAAGTGTACATTTAACCTAATGAATTGCCTAAAATGGCTGTTCAACTCTTTTTGTGCATATTTATTTAGATATTTATTGATGAAATATAATGAGGTAAATGTTTGAAAATGAAACGATCCATGATGAAAGTAAATTTATAATATTTAATAACATGAATACTCTTGTGAGACTTGCTTCTCTCAAATCTTCACTTTTACCTTTGAGACTCTCAACTTTGTTCACCTTTTTTTTCCTGTTGGTGAAGTTAACTAAAGGAACCATTTTACTTGAGTTGATCCTCTTTCCTTCACATTGATTATTCATTTTCAAATTTTGGACAATGTAGATTGTTGTATTTTATTAGGGTTACTCGCACATTATTATTTAAACACAACTCAAGCCTTTACTTTTTTATTGAATGTTTCAAATGAGTTTGGCTTGCTGATTGAATACAAACCAAGCTTTTATTTTTTGTAACCTTCTATGCTTTTAATGCATGAAAGTTACAGATGCTGTAAACAAATTGTGATTTTGATTAAAGATGAATGAGTTATAAATCATTTTCAACATATCCAACAACAATGGAAGCAAAGGGAACATTTGAAATGGCCATTTTCAATTAATAAGCAGAGATTGGCTTTCGATCTTTCTTTTTTGCAAATAGAGTGGATAAATAAGTTGTTGACTAATCAGGACTGTTTTCAGGTTAATTTACATTTTTATTGAACCTTGTTTCAGAGTTAATCTCTATTCTTGGGTTACTCCAGGGTTGAGGTTTGAAAAACAAAGCTTGCTATCCATTCTTGTTCAATTTATACTCCATTTGTTACCAGTTAATTATTTAAAACAGTAACTAAGCAAGGGATCTAATCTGGTTTATAGATGGAACAACAATTAACAGTAGATCATTTTAAAGGCAATTTAGCTCGTTTATCCAGTTACCAAGCAGATTATAATCCAGATACAAGTTTACTGTAAATCCTTTCAATAAGCACGGCGAGTCAGAAGTCATTACCTGGGAAACAATAGAGATAAAAAGTTGTTAAAATCATGGAATTGAGGGAATAAATACTTGTAATACTTACTATTGTTTGGTTGGTTGAGACTTTTTTCTGAAGATCGCTTATTAGGGAATGAATAAAAAGTAAACAAATCAAATGTTTAACTGAAAAATGATACAAACTGATTAAAAATCAAAACCATTTTGACAAACTGAAAACGTTGGAGGAAACGCCATCTTCTGAGGGCCTTTGCTACTTCATCCAATCAAGTGACGAATTTTAACCGATTAAATGACAATTAGAACACTTTTATAACAAATTGAGCTAAAGTTTATCATCATCAAAGTATCAACTTTTTGACATTGTATCTAAGTCTATAAATGTTTCAAGATAATTTGGTTATTTAGACTACAATTATGAGTAAACATTTGCAAGCTTTGATTTAATTTTTAAAGATTACATCTCGAGCTTTAGGAAATGCTGTTCAAGTGTCAAGATAAATAGCGAATATTATCCTACATTTATTTCGGTGGCAACATTGGATTCAATCTTTAGATCGTAAACCTGTTAAAGTCACATAAACTACGCTTTGATTATTCAGCGGGTTAAAGTTGAAGCAAAAACCGATTCTTAAGCATCAAGTAATCAGCTTGAACAAATATTTAATATTGTGATAAATTCAGTGTTTCTGTAAAATCTATTGATGATTAATTTGATTATTGGCTTCTATTTATTTCTGCCAGAGAAATGTGAAGACAATTTCATCTTCAATTTGGAGCTCTAGTAGACTGATTAAAATTCAAGTCTTACTTGGCAACTTTGTTTGTCGAGATAAAAATTGGAATAATTGGAACGATTTGATTAGAGCCAAAATATTTATTTTCTTACAAATTTCAAAAGATCAGTTTAGGCTCTTAGTAAAGTTTGTTTTTCAAAACTTCACCATAATTCCAAATATTTTTTTAGTTAGAGAAAAATCAAATCCCAATGTAACTGATTTTTCCTTTCATAACTTTTCATACTTTTTTTTCTTAATCTGATTACAGATTATAACTGCCGAATTGAATCTAAAGATTAAGTATTACGGCAAAGGGTAGTGACAAAAGAGATACAAATTTTTTAAATGTAAATTTCGAAATTTAAGCAACAATTTCAACCACAGTTCCATTTTCAGTCTGAACTGGGACAGTCTCTGTCGTCTTATTATTGCTGTTTGATTTTACAGACGACTGGCTTTGTCCAGTATCAGTCCTTTTTCTGGGCTTGTAGTTGGGTCGATAATTATCATTACGCTGTTGAACTCGATTGTAGTTAGGCCTTTGACGATAATAGTTTCCATAATTTCCATTGTAACGACCATAGTAATTGTTATTATAATTATTATTATACCCATTTCCGTATCCATTGTAGTTAGCACTATACCCATAGCTAAAGTTTGGATAATTACCATTATAATAGCCTCCTCCATATGAACTACGCCCATATGAACCTAATTAAATAAAGACGGGAAGCGAAAATAAATTAATTGAAAGTGAGTAAAAGTTAAACAAACCAAGATGACCAATAGTCTAAGGTTTGCAAACGAAAGAAACTGGTAATCAACTAACCTTGAGATCTGTAGTTATTGTAGTTATAATTATAACCTTGACGGTTATTCATCTTGTTAGAGTTAGAATTTGAGTAGTCATTCCCTTGTTGATTGGAATTTTGATAATCACTTTCACTATGACGTCCATTTTGGCTTCGACTTGCTGTGCGATTTCGTCGATTCCTTCGCTTGTTCTTACTTCGACTGCGGGTTCGAGTTTGCTGCTCTTGTTCACTTGTACTTTGAGTTACTTCGCTGGAATCTGCTTGAGGAGAGATACTTGCTTTGGAAGAATCTTCACTTCCTCTTGTTCCATTTCGAACTTTAGTGTTTGCATTGTTTCCCACACTCGGCCTAATGACACGAGCAGCATAGAAACCAGGTCTATCACGATCACGATAGGTGTCTTGAGAGTAAGCATCAGATCGATAGTTACTATTCTCTTCAGCATAAGATGCAGTACCGAAATTGCGCTTGTATGGGGGAGATGGAAGACCTCCATTACTTGAGTAACCAACATTATTGTTTCGACCACGTCCTCGCATTCGAGGTTGTCCACGATTATTTGGTCGGTAATTTTGAGATCTGGGGTCACCTCCATATGTATTTGGATCATAACTATTGGTTCGGTTTCGTCGTCGAGAACGATTACGTCGACCGTTATTTTGAGAAACATCATCACCATTAGTAGTCTTAGTGGTTCCATCTCCGGCACTTGCTCTTCGTCCCGAAGATCTTGTTCGATTTCGTCGTGAGTTTCGACGACTAGATTTGTTGCGCTTTGATTTATCTTTGCTACCATCTTTTTCTGCTGCACTATCTTTAGCTTCAGTCTCACTCTCTGTTTTGCCATTGGTAATCTCAGTTTCTTCCTTGTTTGAACCAGCTTCAGATTTGGACGGATCATCTGTCTTTGATTCAGTAGATGTTTTGGATTCATCCTTAGATTCGTCTTTGACTTCAACAATATCCGAAGATATTTCTGGCTTAGCATCAGACCATTCTTCATTTTTGTCATCACCATCTTCTTCCTTTTCGTCTACTTTGTTCTCATTTGTGAGGTGTCCATTAGAAGTGGAAGATTCAACTGATCCTGACTTAGCATCATCTTTAACTTTCTCTTGTGGAACTGGATTGGTATCAGCTGATATCACACTAGCTTTCAAAGTTTCTGAAGATTTTGAAGGTGAATTCTGTTTAGAAGTAGATTCACTGGTTGATGAACTGGGATTGCTTGCATTTGAGTCTGATGTTCGAAGTAAAAACTTGTTCTTTTCTTCCTCCTCGTTGATGATACCACCTTGCTGCTGCTGCTTCTCAAATATTGGTGCGAACGATTCTTGCTTCTGTCTGGCTTCCTCCAGAATGACATTTTCTCCTGGAATAGGCTTACTCGACAAGGAAGGTGGTGGATAATCAACTTGTTTTACTAAGCTAGTAAAATCTTGATCTTCACGGCAAACGGGACATGGTTGAGAATCACTATCACTAGACTTTTCTCCATTAGCAGGTCCATTCGCTTCTGTTGATTCTGCCTCTGTTTTCTGTATGTAGTGAGCTAAACAATAACAGTGAAAATGATGAAAACATTTGGTAACCACGAATACATCTTCCTTGGTGAATTCATAAAGACATATCATACATTTATCACTTGGGAAATTATTGGAGGTTAAAGATTCTTTAACAAAATCAATTAAATGATAAAGCATATTTGTGCCTTTCCTGTCTTCAGCAATTTTGTTAAGATCAGCGATAATCCTAGATGATAAAAGATACAAATGAAAAAATATTTAAACACACTGATGTAAAGTTCAAAATTAGCGAAAATTAATACTCTACCTTGTAACAGTTTCCTCACTGAGACCTCGAGGATTGCGAATGTGGATCAGTGGAGACTCTTGGGGATACTACAAAACAGGAACCAGAAAAATTTGATAATAATCGACTGAGGTAATGCAAAAACTAGCAGTGAAAGGTGCTTATTTACCTTATCATTACAAACAGTGAGTTGGAGCGTCAAACAAACGTATTGTTTATCTTTAAGATCTGCAGTTGATGGAGATAAATTAACAGAGACAATGGTTCGATTTTCTTCGTTTTCAGTTTGGAATTCCTTAAGATAAATTTCCTTGAGGGCTTCCAATTCGGAAGAAAGACTATCGAAATGAAATTGTGGGAAAAAATGAAGCATATTAATGGCATGGAAAATGCAAGAGAATTCAAGCTTAAATCAATGTGTAAGTTGGAATAATCTTAAAGACATTAAGCTTTTAAAGCCTTCAATCATATTGAAAAGCAACAACTTATTAGCTTCAAAATGCCTCTACTCTAAAAAATTACGATAATCTTAGAACAGAAAGAAAAAATAATCCACGGAACGAAGATGAAATAGAACTGAATGAACAGTATAGACGAGATTTACCAGAAATCATGATGAAAACAGATAGCTGAAAAGATGCACACACACACATTTATTACCTAAGTAGAGAGGTGGCAATAAAATGAAAGTAAAGGTCATTTAATGTAGAAATGATGGTTAATTACCTGTTGACAACAGTGTCCGAAGTACTATCTTGGTTCATGGTTAAACCAGGTCCTTAAACAATGTATGTCCGAATGTTGATTGTCGAGCAAAACTATAATCCAAATTGGTGGTACAAAAGACCAAGGCAAAGGTACTTATAATAAATAAAAAAAATGGGAAACCGGTAAAGAAAAGATGAAATTAGGTAACGAGAAATTAGAGAGGAATAGAACACATTGGCTTATTCAGTCTTATTCTCTTTATATTTTAAATCAGGGAGCAAAGAAAGAGAGTGAGAGAGCGAAAAGGGGAAACGAATTTACTTTCATCGTCTTCTGGTTTAGGATTTGTTGTTGATCTCTTGGGATCAACATGATGTAAGAAAGGTAATGTTAGAGGAAAGAAAGAAGGAAAAAGGGGAAACAGAGAAAAGGATAAGCAGAATGTGACTGAATAAATAAAATTTGAATGACAAAAAAACGGTTTACTTTCAATTGTTCATTTAATTTACTAATCAAGGGGGAAGCATAAAAATAAGAAACTCTCTGGTTACTTGGTTAAGAGGGGAAAGTAAAAAGTAACTGAACATAGTAACTGGTTACATTTTCTGGTTACTCAATGATTAGTTACTTTGGTTATTAAATTGAAAAGAGCGCTCAAAGTGTTGAAGTGCTTTAATAGATGTCACTAGTTTGCCTAATTTTCTGATTCGCCCAACCAGATGTTTAAGTTGCTTTTGTGATTGTAGGTTCATCATTATGAATAGAGAAAGGCTGAATGGTTTAAAGTAAGTAGATGATGATGATGATGAAAATGAATGAAGAGAAGCTGGTAGAAAGAGGAAAAAAGTAAGAGATAAAAAAGAGCGCGAATGGTTATTGAACTTATTTCTCTGGATTCAAGTGAGAGCAACAAGAGAAAGAAAGGTTGAAAGAAAGGGAAACAAGAAAGATCGGAATGCAATTTTTACAGCCACATTTATCTTCTCTTTCTTTTTTCTTCATCATCATCTCATTCTTTCCTCTCTCTCTCCCACCCTTCTTACCACCACTACAACCACCACCCTCCTTGTGTATTATATCTTACCAAACTCGTTTTTGTTGGATACAAGTAGAAGAAAAAAAAAGACTAAAGCCAAATCTTTCTTTCAGGTATTGGACACGGAAAATGGGAGCTTCTACAATGATGATGAAGAGACAAGATAACCGATCATCATATTTTCCTTTCTTTCTGCCTTTTCTTTTTTTCCAGTCTTCTTTGTCCTCTTTTACCTCTTAACCAAGGGGCGATGAGCGTTACAACAGCGTAAGAAGGAGATAGGATGATATAACAACAGTCAAAGTAAAGCTACTACTATAAACTACAGCATCAAGAACTGCTTCCCTTCAACATGGTTTGGCTCTTTTCTTTCCTGGTAATTTTAAGTAAGTAGAAACATGAGGTTAAATGATATCAATAGTAATGATAAGTTATAATTTAAATGGTAATGATAGTTATTGAGTTTAAATTGCGTAAAACTAGAATTTTTTATTATCACAATTGATTTTCATATCATTTGTTGATTGTTACTGTGACATTGTTTTTTTCAATGCTTGGTACAACGTTAACTTGGATACTCACACAACACACACACACAGACAAACATTGTTAGACTCAACACAATCTTTGTACTTGTATACAAAGATTCATGAAAAAAAACAACAACAACAACAAGTATATAATCAATATTTAAAGTCTAATATCATTTCCATTTAGATATTTACTTATATTAACCTTGATTATTTTTACCTTTTCCATTTTTGACTCTCACACAACCAACGCAAATATTGAAAAACAAAAATTACCATACCAACATACATTAATATTAGAGTCAAACAAGTCAGACACACATTTAATACTTGCATATTTATTGTATTATTAATTTAAAAAATTAATTGATTGGTTTTAGCCAATCAAAAACACTTACAATACAAACTAGAATGTAAATACTTAAATGATTCGTATCAACTGTTAAATTGTGTTGCAGGCTTTTTTAAATGGTGTTTTGATAAGTATTATAAAACCAAGTCAAGTAAAAAACCCCAAAAAGTGCTGTTACTGGTTACAGTTAATCAATCTAACCAACAGTTTAACCAATAAATTTATCAACAATTTAACTCTCAATTTAACCAAACAAAAACAAATTACTAAACAGTAAATTATTAACAAATTGGTTGTAATTCATTCACTATTACAAATCTAATTGTTTGTTTACAAAGTTAACCATTTTTGTTTAACCAGCAACGTTTTCATCTGTCCTTTTCTCTTTTCTTTTTCAGCGTCTTATCTTGACTGTCGACAGGTGAGGAGAAGCATCAAGTCATCATCATCATCATCAACTACAACAGCAGCAACATCATCAACATATTAAACGTTTATTTCAACTAAAGGCTGGAGAAAGTAACAAAAACTTCATGACGTTTGAACGTTATCATCAAGTCAACTTTGGATTCTTCATTAAGAGCGCATTCTCATCCTGAAGTCTTTTATCATCTTCATCTTCATCTTCATCATCTCTCCCTCTAATAGTAACAACAATAACTAAAATTCAACCTTGAAAATGAATTCAAACTTTTGCCAAATCATGTATTGTTTATCATACAACATTGGCCATATTTACAGTGAGAAATGAAAAGAAGGAACCACAAAAAGAAGATAATTTTTGATTTGGAAAGATTGAAACAAAATCAAAACAAAACACAATTACCAAAGCTATTAATATGTACACAATCAGTTTATAGACAAAGATTAACTTTGATTGTTAACTAACTACCCAAATGAATTGGTAATTATTGTCGTCATAACAAGTTACCTGATATCCTTGAATATGTAACTTGTTTTCATTTTGTTTCAATGTTAAGCCAGAGTTAATTGTGAAAGTAAGAAAAGTAATTTTTACTAATTAACATTAATTTCTTTTTTATTTTTATCAATTTAGCAATTCATCACAACAAGTAAATGTGAAGGCAAACATAAAGACTGGAATGAACCATTAACTGACCGAGACAAGACTACGATCAATATGAAAATGGTTTAAAGCAAAGTTTAATCATGTTAATTGGAATTCAAGTTTAAAAATGGTCTTCTAATGAAAAACGATAGACGGTTAACCAACAACAATTGGAGAACTACAATTTGATCGTAAAGGTTATCATGAAATAACCAGAATGAGACTGAAAACGTGATTAGATTGAATTGGTTTTGAGAGTTGGGTAAATGTAATCAAAAAAGGTCACTGAATTCCTTATTGAAATGAATCAATGAACATTGAAAAACCCATAGAGAAGAGACTTGCTCTTTCCATCTTCCCTTTTCTGATCATCTTTTAACTTTCATTTTTTTACTCCTCTGTGACCTTTCATAAGAAGGAATCATAAAGAGAAAGATAAAAATGAAAATGAAACAAATGAAACAAACTGAAAAAGCTTCACCTCCATTCAATTGTAAGAGCAAGAGACAGACCAAAAAGGATTTAGACCAGAAAAATAAGAAGCTAAGATGATAAATCTGATGATGAATCTCCAGATAAATCTTCAGATAAAGTTAAAAGATGAAAAAAGAAAGAGTAAAAAGAGAAAGGAAAGAAGAAAAAAAATTCTCTTTTTACTTGTAAAAAGCAAGTTCGCAAACGAATTACAAATATGTGAATAAAAGTCACACTTAGTAATCCTAGATATATCATGATGATGAGTGAGTAGTAAATGAGTGAGCATAAGTTAGAGAAGAGAAGAGGAGAGAGAAAGAAGAGAAAGAGAAGATAAAAATCTTCCAAGTGAAACCTTTTCCTCTCTCCGTTGTGTTCATAAGGAGAAACAAAATTGAATCAATGACCTCAATGTCGTTAAGAACTACTTTAATCAATATCATCGCTCAGCCGCAACAATGACTATCCACGATCCCTTACTCTTTCCTCTTTCCCTCCTTTTCATCCCTTTCATCATCTCTCTTCAAGTAGTCCAACAACAAGTTGGTATAAAGCTTGTCCAGACCAACTCTCATCCTACTCTCTTTTCACCCCAACCTTTTCCTTCCCCTTTCATCATGTTCATACTTTTTTTTGCTTCTTCTTACGGAAACTTCTCATTCTTCCATCATCATCATCATCATCATCGTCATCATCATTATCATTCGACTTTTTCCTGATTCCTTTTTGTATATACACAAACACACAGCTCAAGTAATTCACAAAATCACTTTCATCTTCATCACACTTACAATTTGACCAGAATTATTATTCAAACCTCATTCTCGGTTCCTTTTCTTTCCTTCAATTATATTCTTCTCCTTACAATACTTAACCATTATCGTTATTATCATTTCTTATTAACTTTCCTCATTCCTTAGTTAAACATTTACCCTGAACCATTATTTATCACCAAATGAAACTAACCAAGTTTATCCATTTTTCACTCCCAGTCCTTCCCAGGCTCAACACATGAATTTTTCAAATGCAAAAATTAACCCAAAACTGAAACAACGAATAACCAAAATGATAAAAAAAGAGCAAAAAATTTTCAAACAAAAAAATGAAAAAACATGAAAAAGTCAACAAAACTGGAAATGGACAAAACTATTGATAATGAAAAAGCTAATAAAAAGACATTATCTCATGATTCCTCTATTAATACATTTTTACCCTGAATAAAACTAATATGATGAAAGAAGAAGAAAAATGGACAATTATATTTAATAACAACAATAATGGGAAAAGGCAAGTTATAAACAGTGAAGAAGAATGTGTATAAATATCGTTTTCATGGAATGAAAGAGGGAAGACACTGAATCTAGATTATTGATCCATCAGGAAAGGAAGGCGAACAAGGAAAGAAACGAATCAGGGAATGATATACAATAATAATAATATAAGTGAACTCACTCCCAGCGTATAATACAAAGTCTATCTTCTTGCTTATCATCATCTTTCATAGCCATTGTTTGTGTCTCTGGTTTTGGTCTTTGGAGTTTCAACAACAACAGTAAAAAAAAGAGAGAGAGAGAGGAAGATGAGAAAGATCATTGTTCGCCATGAACATCAGGTTGTACAATCATCATCATCTTATTCGCCTGCACAAGAGAGGAGAGAAAAGGTTGTGTCTACTTTACTTTCGACTGAACAAAAACTCGAGAGATTGGTCGATATCTTGAAAGATATGAGGCGCTTCTCATCCCTTATCATTCGTGTGTTTATAAACATGAGCATGAGCATGTAATAGACTCGATGCCTCTTCTCAAAGAAAGAGGTTAAAGGGTATTCGAACAACTATTTTTCTCATTTACTTTTTGTTTATAAAAAGTTTCTTCTTCCTTGTCATCCAAATCATCACAAGAAAATCATCTTGTTCATTGTTACCATAAATCGAGGAAAAAAAGGCGAAGCAAGATTGAGAAGGAAAAAAAGGTTACCAAAGAGACTCTTGAAGATAATGAAGATGAGAGGGAAAAAAGTTATAAGGAAAATGTTTTTCTCTTCTTTTCTTCTTCCTTTTCGTCTTCTCGTAACTTGAACAGTGTTCCAGTTCCTAATAGTGAAATCATGGTTATCATGGTTATCATATTTATATAATAATAATATGCGTCATTTCATTTGATTTTATCTCAACATTTATTTAGCAAAGGAAACCTTTACTTTTGCTTGGCAATTTGAAAAGTTGAAAAATGTTTTTTTCATTGACCAAACCATATTTGATAACAATAACAGCAATCGTAATGATCAGGTTAAATTGTTATGAAACATTTTATGAAACCATTTGCCATTCAATCATATTGCACTCTCGGCTCTTGATTTGTTGTATAATTTAACTTGATTCAGTTACAAGTGCAACTGTCAAATTGTTAACGATTCTGATTTGGCTAATCTTGAATCAGTCTGGCTATTATTGGATAATCAGAGTTGAAAACTGATTTTTTTTTCGTTCAACTTTTCCTTTTAAGCTCATTCGATTCACTTGTTTTGTGCTGTTAAAACATTTGTGAATTGCTTTTAATAACATAAACTTATCATGCAATTATCGATTGAGAATTTCAAGTTTTCCATGATTTCCCTAAGATGGCGCTAGTTGAAATATAAAGTATGTAAAATGATATAAATAAATGATAAAAAGTATTAACAGAAATGTTAGTAAATTTTGTTAACATTTGTTTTGCTTTGTTAAAGGTTAGGGAAAAAGATGGCAATTGAAATGTCAGGTATTTTTGCTGTTGCCGACTCAACGAATCTCGTAAATTGTTGGCCTGGTCGGAGGTCTCGATGTTGAACAGTGGTAAGGAATAAGAAGTGATAAGAAGGAAAAAGAGGAAAAGAAAGAAGAGAAAGAGAAAAGATTTAAAGTAAGAAACGTCCGATAAAAGTAAAGACTATTAATTGCTGGTTACAACGATCTGGTCGTGGTCTTAGGTTGGTTAGCCTGTGTGGTGGTCTAGTTGTCTGCTTGTTACGTATTAAGATGAGGATGATGAGAAGAAGAAGATGAAGAAAAGAGTGAGACTGTGTGCCATAAAAAAAAGGTGTGGAAGCCTCAAGGCAAGAAGTAAACTTCTTAAAGAAGAAGAAGAAGAAGAAGAAGAAGACGATAAGATGAAGATGAGGGAGACTTTGTTTGTTGGTATCATAAGCATTGCACAAATCGTGTTAAGGTTTTCTGCTTTTGGAGGCCAAAGGTATTTCCGTCAAGGTGAAAGCAAAGAAGGCGTTGTAATCGATTTGGTTGTGAAGATGATGAAAGAGAGAAAGAGAGAGAAAGAAGAGAAGACGCTAAAGACAAGAAAAAAGAAAGAGATCGGATGAGGTGCCCCTTTGCTTAAACAGGATCCTCAGCTAGTGAGACACTGGTTGGAATGGCTAAGGCAACATGAAGATGATTATGATGATGAAAAGTTAGAGGCAAATGAAGATGATGGTGAGTTGAAAAAGCGCGCCATGAAAAGATGATGATGAGAATAGGGTAATCATCGGATCATCTTGAGAAATTTTTGTTCAAATTGATTTTCTCAACAGGGGTCAGGGTAAGAAAAAAGAAGACCAGGAATGGAAAGATAAAAGATGATGATAATGATGAACAAGACATTGATAGAGGCGTTTGGTTACCTGAGAATCAGTTTTGATTCCTTCAAGAATTAAATAACTTTTCTTCTCTTTCTTTTTCTTTCCTTCTTTTTCCTAAACTATTCACAAATTGCATGGAAAAGGATATAACTCACATTGTCCCTCTCTTTCTTCATCTTCATCTTCTCCTTTTCATCATCCTTGTCATTTCATTTACAATTCTTGTTACATTCTTTTCATCCTGTTCATGTTTATCATCATCACCTTGGCTGATTATCATTCCTTCATCCTCATCATTCTCATCTGCACTCTTCTTCATTATCATCATCTTTATTATATTAAAACAAGTTTCACAATTTGGTTCAAACGGGTAAAATTTTCAAATTTCCCGCAATTCCTTTTCTTTTCCTTTTACTAATGTTAATTATTATCATGAAATATTTGGCTTTTGGCCTCATAATGATCAACTTTATCTTCATCATGAAAAACAAGTCTGGTTCCAGATCCGTAACTGCTCCATTCAATTTGCTTTTAATCCATTTCAACAATTTAAACCTTTTCATCATTTGAATTATTTCTTTTACTTCTGTTTCTTTTATTTCTTGTTTCAACATTATTAAATGGTCAACTATTGATTGTTTAACAATCAATGATTCAATGAACCGATTTATTAGCTTATATCACTTATCTTATTTGCTTAAACCCTCAACACACTTAATACAATTGTTAGCATATCAGATGCTCCATGTTTCACTCATTTGGTCATGATTAGCAATGGATACAAACAAATTTAGCTTTAATTACTGTCAGGATAATTATAAATAAAATTCAGGCCCCTCAACAGAAAATCCTTTCAATAATTTTAAATTAATAATTTACAATTTTATAAACTTACAAAATACCTTATGAGCAATCCTTTTAATCATCACTTTACATTCATAGACCTATGATCAAAACCTATTAACTAAAACAATTAGGTTTGACGGCAACAAAGAATCGAGTAAACAATAAATTGATTGCTGGATTCTCATTGAGATAAAATTAACTTTAGACATCAAATTATTCACCATAATCATCAAAATCAGTTAACTGAAAATCATTTACAATACTAATGCACAATAACCTGATAATGTTTGTTTAACTTTTTAATATATAAAGTTTTAATCTTACGTCATGAAAAATATTAAGCAAAATGTGAAATTTCTACTCATCTCATTGCTGTCAATATCCATAATAATTATTTACTTACCGTGTTACCGCGCAAATAGTTTCTGCTCTTATGAGTGAACGAACTCAGAACAAAGTTTCTTCGCCAATAAAAGCTGCACTTGTTAGTCAGTCAGGTATTTGTGCCTTTTCTCTCGTTTAAATATTGCGCTATTTAATGACGTTGAGCATTCAAACAGAAATAGGCTTTGATAAATTGCTGATAAAATGTATTGTGAGCCATCGATACGATTTTAGAAAGTTAACAAGCTAACAATCAACGAACGATGTAGAATCTTATCAGATTAGTGTTCATTGTCTAGTAAGAGGTTTTTTAGAGCGTAAGTTTTTCTAAATGAATTCAGACACAAAACGCATCTTTACTGAGAAAAAAACTTTCATATGAGGTAATCATTTAAAATCTCAGAGCCTGAATGTGCGGTAACACGGTAACTTGATTTATAATCAGTCAATTTATGAACCATATGATTGTTGAGACTGCAAAAAATTTAACCTCTTTATCATCCGTGTCAACATGTTTACAATAAGATGAAAGAATCGAACACGAAACATGTTGCCGATGTTAATTTTGATAAATCAGGTTTATGAGACTTTATCAACCTTTTTGGTTAACCTTAATTAACTAATGAAAACACCAAATCTTAATCAACTTATAATCAACAATATTAACATGATAACATTGATAATCTAATCAATTGCAATGAGATAAAGTGTCTTCACAGGTTTTATCAGGTAGTTTGGATCAGAAAACACTGAATACAAAATGAACTCTCGAAGTGAAATCAAACAAGTTTCGACTTTTCTCATTAATTTCAATTCAAGTTGACAATTGAGTAACAATTAAGATAAACCTTTGAAAGAAAGCAAAGCAAGAAAAATCCAAATAAATTAACAAAACTGGTTAATTGTAAATTAGACAACAATTGACAAGAAAAAGAACATGTGAATATGAAACGCAAGAAAAAAAGGAAAAATTTCTTCTCCAACTTCAAGTAATCACAATGAAAACGGAAAAAATATCGATTCAGATTGTTGATTAGAAAATGATTTGAAACAAGTGTCATTCAGGTCAATCATGAAACAATTAAATGAATGGACGTGAGTTTGAATGGAATTTCAATTTTTCCAATTCTGAGCTTCAATGAAATATCCTCTTTTAACCAAAGCTAATCCTAGTAATGACAGTTAATATTGAATGTAAAAATACGTAAACAATTCAAGGTGTTGACCTTATTTAAAATGATTTGTTGGGTTGAACAGGTTAACATGATTCAGATTATCAGGTTATCCAATAATAATTGTTATTTTACATTTTTCCCGTTTCTTTTTCAGGTCACTTTGGGATCCCTCAATTCATCGATTCTGGCCTTTTCAAGTTTCTTCAATATCTCATCATTTCACTTTCAAAGGTTGACAAGATTCCATGAAAAGACAATGAAGTCAAAAAAAGAAATGCCTTTTACTGGTTAAACAAACTTGTCTCCATTAATCAACGATTGGTTAACTGTTGACAATTTATCGACACTTGTTTAATGATTAACTTGTGGCCTTGCTGGTTAAGGTGATGATTCAGTAACATTTAAGTAATTGATTTGTTAAAGCAAAATGTTACCAACAAGTTGGCGACAAACAAGTAAACCTGATTGCCCTGAAAGTCTTGCTGTTAATTACACACTGATTTAGTTGATTGCAAAGAATGTCTTGATTGACAACAAACATGATCATCATAGTTAATCATTATTCACACTGAGAGATAAAGTTTCATGCTTTAGAATGGCTTTTGTCCAGTTTATGTAAAGATTGTTAAGTAAAGCAAAACAACTTGTAAATCACAATCACTAACAATTATTGGTGAACAAATGATGATCTCAGAGGCGATCATGAGTCAATGGATTTCAATGTTTACTGAAAATTGAAAGAAAAGGTAAATCCAAATAAGGATCAATTGAAACATTTTTTCAAAAAATCATTGCCTTCTAACAATGAAATGAACATTGAAGTTACCAAATTGATAGTTTAACAGCTTTTACTCTGAGCGATGGCAATCATGTTCCATGTTCAACTTTTCAGTTCAAGTTTATTGCATTTCGCCAACAATTGAGAAACAGCAAAAATTGTGTGAAAATTGTTCGAACGATGATAACGAAGTTGAAGTTTATCAAGATAATGTCGAGGATAATTATTGATATCATCGATCAAATTGTCGATAGAAATGATTTCTCCTGAGATTTGAAATGAAGACGAAATTGATCAATGAATCTTTAATCAAACTCATGAATGTCTGAGACTGAAATTAAAAATGAAAAAAAAGGTTTTTCTTTTTTTACCTACGAAGCAAATGGACACAATTTGATTGTAAAATGATTCAATGCGTTTCAATGCGTTTTCATGGAAATGGTGAGATGATGAAGAAAAGGAAATCTAAAAATATACTTGGATTTCCTGTTGAGGAACATGGGCTAAGTTGAAACTGTTCAGTTGACATTAATGTTATTGAGGTTGAACAAAATATTGAGCGACCTTGAATAGGCAACGATATTCTGGTTCCTTGTTGCAAGGCTTTTTTTATCAATATAAAGTAAGTTTCTTGTTGCTCTTTTAAAATCGTTTACTTTATCATTTTAACTTCTTTAACAAGCTGATGATGAATCAAAATATTTAACCTTGTTCTGTCTAAATTTCCTTTCCTTTCTGTCTGCTCTTCCAATCATGTTCATCATTTCAGTTGAAACAACAAAGATAACCTCAACTTTTCGCCATTTCGCCCAATCTTTAGTCTCTATATTTGTGCCCTTTTCAACCTCAACTTATTACATTTTTAAGCTCTTTTGCCTTCTTCAACTTTTTATTTTAATCAACTTTTGTAAATGCAAATTGATTTCAACTTTGATCAGTTGACTGAGTTACAAGATTTCAGACTGAATCATTGAAAAAGTTTTGAATCTTTTCGAAAATTAATTTTCTAAATTGAAATGATTTTGTTGTTTTTTTCTTCGAGAAATTATAGTCTCATTTGTTCGATTGTTGATATCGATTTAACATAAATTGTGTTGATAATTGGTTGTATTAATCAAATTGTTTGATTAAAATGTGAAAAATTGTTTTTTAAAACTTTTTTTGTTTCAACTTTTCTTTCTCCTGTTCGACAAAATTTGGTCGCTTCACTGAATAAAGTGAAATAAAAAAGAGATGGAAAAAGCAAATTATTGCTTTTCATCTTCTTCTCATTATTATTATGAGAATCATCTTTCACTTTGAACATTCAGTCTAACAGGTTAAACTCAATCATCATGGTTTTCATTTTCATCTTTCATGAGATTACAGTGGAAGAACAGTAAGAACTCATTTCTTCTGCTTCTTCTTCTTCTCGGAATCCATGGTGATAAACGAGCAAAAGTTTCAAATGGGATTCATTGAGCTTCTGGTGAACAGTTCAGAAAGTGCAAGTTGAAATGAGAAGATAATAAATGAAGAGAAAGAGAGAGAGAGAGAGAGAGTGAAGAAGAGAAGGCGTTGAAGAAAGAGAAAAGGGAAGAAAATAGAAATGAAAAAAAGCCCAAGAGACAGATAAAAGTGTGGAGAAGAAGAAGACGAAAAAGAGAGAGAAGATTGGATGAATGAATGAGCTGAGGTTAATAGTGAATCTCGAGGAAAGCGAGAAATGGAAAAGGCAGAAGAGAAAAAATGAAAGATGAAGAGATGATGATAAGCGCATGAGAGGTTAAGGTGAGAGTAACAAAGATACAAGAAATCGATTATCGATAAAATTAGATATAAACGGGATTCAAGTGATTCCATTGGGTTAAGGAAAGAGTCAAAAGACTGGGAGTGAGACTGCTTTATCAATTGGGAGTTGGTTTTGTATCATCGACTAATAATAATATTTTCATATCAATTTGAGTTTCCCAAATAACACTAACAATGCTAATAGCAATAGAGAAACCTTTCTTTTCCCTGAAAAGATTCAAAATTTGTTTCAAAATCATTTTCAATGTTTCTAAATTTGTTATAAAAAACGCAAAACTTTATCAAAACTGATTCACTTTTCATTGACAAAAATTTCTTGAAACCTCAAAATTCTGATAAAGAAAAACAAAGTTTTGCAAAATCATTGTAAATGCAAAGTTATTTAAAAAGTTACTTTGAAACTTTGAATCATGCTCATTGACTTTAAACATTTCCTAGAATCTCAATTGTTTCATTTGTTATAAACATTTTATAAGTTTTTCCGTTTCTTCGGACAGAATCAACAACAAGAGAATTTCATTTTCTGGTTGAGTTTCATGTTGATGATAGAGATTATGAAGATGGGGAAGATGAAGAGCAAGAGCAATGAGTAAGAATGATAAAGTTGATGATAATGTTTATTAAGCTGAGGGCAATATTTTCAGGTTAAAGTCAAATGATCAGGAAGAGTGAAAAAAAAACTATTGAGAAACTGGGAGTGAAAAGTAGAGCTAAAAGAGTCATCTCATCTTTTCGCATCATTTTTTGTTCTTTTCATCCTTCTCTTTCTCTCTCTCTCTTTGTCAATCGATCTTCCCTTTACTTTCCTAGAATCAATTTTACGATAAAGGCAAACAACTCATAGACTCACTATCATCTGCTTTCCTCATCATCATCATATCTTTTATACCCATTTTTGCTTCTCGTAACTCACTTTCACTTTCAACTCTCTTTACCTCATTCTCATCCTTCTCATCATTTTCATCATCTTTTTCCATCTTTCACATTTTCTCACCAATGAATCTTTCTCTTTCTCTTATTCTCATCATCATTCAAAGGCTTCACTTTTCTTTCGACATTACTATTTCTTCCCTTTCTTCATCTTTGCCTATTTTCATCATCATTATCATTTCTCTCTCTCTTTCATGATTAACTGATGATGAAGAAGAAGAGAAAAAGAGTTTTTTTTGTATTTTCTCTCTTTCCATTTCTCTGTCTTTTCCATCTTTTCCAAAATTTATTTTCCTTCTCAAGTTGAGCCAATCTTGAAGCTTCATTTTTTTCGCCTCTTCGCATCTTCCTCATCATCCAACACTTGCCATCCAAGCCAATTTAAGGAAGCAAAATATTAACAGTAAACTGTACAAATGTTCAATTCATTTACCAAGAAAAAACTCGTAATTCGTGTTAACCCTTTTACCAATGAAGCCCAATAGAATTATCAAAACAATTATTTACTCAACAATTTGAAACTTGCAAAGTGTAATTAATTGCACTTAATCACAATTATGTATCATTACGGGTAAACAAACATTGATATTGAGCTTTCAAAAGCTACATTCAAATTGCAACATTGATTGAAAAGCGAGACAATTAAGGAAAAAGCAAACAAAAGTTGACAAAAAGAAGAAGAAAAATGACAAAAAAATTCAACTTGTACAATTTGTTAATTGTTGAGTGAGAAAAGGTTCAAGTGATAACCTGTCAACTTGAGCAAATCTGATTGCGAATATGAATTGTAAATAAGAGAAAACTTCAATTCTGGAAATGTTATCACCCAATCAACATATGAAATTATGTTGAAGCAAAAAGCGCATTTTTTGAATCATTTTTGATTCCGGTACGGAATCAAAATCATTCAAAAATTTGATGAAGGAAAATGAAATATATTTCTTTCAAAAAAGATTCATTTTCACAAAAATCAATGATCTTGTATTCTGGATTTATCAAATCGAAATTCGCGGTTTCAAGTTTCATTTTTGTTTCTAATGAAACGATAGGTGTCGCTGGAGGGAATTCAAAACAAAAACAAAAATTCACATTTCAAATATAAATGTTTATTAACAATTTTCAAAAATTAAGTTTCCACATGATTGTGAGTATCTAAAATATAAGATCTTTTTCATTGGTAATAAATAGGAATTTGAACTAATTCAATTAGAAAATTTCATAAAAACAGCGATAAAAATAATGGTAAGAATCTTTTAATCTGTTTCCATGTCTTTGATTTCTTGACTGAAATCCATTTCTTCGACTTGATTCTCGATTTTATCTTGAATCATATCAATCTCCATTGTTTCTTCTCCATGGAAAGATAATCTTGAATTTTCATCTTTTATTTTTGAATCTGGTGTTTTCAAAATATCATCAGATTCAATTTCTTTATTACCAGTAGCTTTCTCAACGTTAGAAAAATCTTGTTTTATTTCCACCTGGAAATCATCTGGAATAGAAGTGAATTTAAAATTCACAGAAACTAGAATAGGAAGAAATTTCAGATAAATTTCTTTGAAATTAGCAGGATAAGAATATGAAAACTGTCAAATTAAAATCTTACCTTTTGATTCATTATCTAAATGAAGAAGATTTGAAAAGCATTTAAACTCCATTTTGGCGTTGAAAATGGCACGAGAATTAAAATCCAAAAACAATTAAAGATGAAGTTGAATTTGATTTATTTCAGGTAAATCTTGATTCTTTGAAATTAAAAATGATTCACTTTTTCAAATTAAGATGATGAACAATTTTAATTGTTGATTTAAACAAAAAACTAATCAATTAACAAAAGAACTAGTGAATGAATCTAAGAACATGGAAAATGAATTTGATTTTAGCTTTTCACTCGAAGTTAATCTAAATTCGAATTTGATAATAGCTTTTAAAGCTTTAGTAGCGGACAAATCTTTCGATAGCGCATCTAGTTATTCCTTAAATATTGATCAATAATAAAATTCTTGTGATATTTGAAATGGAATTTCTGACTTTGAATCAAAATACATTTTCTCGAAACAGATTCATATGGTATTATCATATTGATAGGATCATTTAGAAAATTGTTTTGAATTTCATTCAAATATCCCAGATCAAACTGAAAAGATCCAGTTTTACCTTTGAAAGAGGTTTTCACACCGATCGTGCGAATTCGCTGACCACAGAGATGAAATTCATCAAAATTTTGTCTTATTATATACTGGATAGAGATATATTCCCCATCGACTGTTTTTAAAGTTGAATCGTCTCTTTGTTTGTCTTGACAGTAATTTCTCGACGAATATCTTATTCCATTGATCGAAATTGTTTCACATAGCTGACAATTTGTTGAAACGTCAAATCCAGTACTTTGCATGATTGTGGTTAAAATTTTTTGCTTTGCATTTTCACTCAACTTTTTCCGCTTGTAAGTGATTTTAGTATGTGAATTTTGATCCACTTCCAACATTCCAAAATCCTTTCTCTCTTTCGGGGTAAGATTCCAATTGTTCATTTTGCTGGAAAGAAATTCCGTGTGCTTGAAATCACTTATGAATGTGCGAACCAAACTTGGTGCAATATTTGAAGATCGATTTACCTTTTCTTTCAAAATTCCCATGTAATGTTCCAGGGGATATGAAGAAACGTTTCCACATGGACCAAGAGACTTGAGAGATTCCGGTAAATGAGAAAGAATATGCATATTGTAAGTGAGAAATTGAGATCCATAAATTTCAACACACCGTTGTTGAAATTCTTCAATTAAATTTTGAATTTCTTCCAATTTATCCTGCGTTATTGTTCCGTGAGAAGATAAGAAATAGATCTTGATCAAACATGATAGATGATTGATCACATTTTTTTTCAAAAGTCCACGAATACTTGGAAGGGCGTAATAAGCCAAGAAATTCTCATATTCAGCAGATTTCCAGAATTTTATCTGCTCTAAGTCTCTGGGTATTCGACTCACATCAGAGGGAACAGAAATAGATACGATTCTTCTTGAAAGCTCTTTTTTGAATGATACTTTGTTATAATTTTTTTCAAATATGTCCTTATCATCGCCAAGCCATCCTTTAAACATAATGCCACGAAATATTCCAAGAATTATACAATGCATGGGTTCAACCGAGAACCCATCAACGATATCTAGGTGTTTCAGCTTGAGAAGAGGAGAAACACTAACCAAGCCGGCAAAACGTGGATTCTCGTTATTTGATTCTTCGGATTCTTGATATTCCTTGAATCTCAGAAAATCGTCTTTTTTCCTCCGTAGATCTTTCAATTCATTTCGTGCTAAATTAGGAAAAATTCTAGCTCTATTGACTGTTGATGCTTGAACTAAGCACCAATCACACCCATGTATGTGATTGAATTGACGAGCACATCTCAGGTACGCCCTCATTGGTGCATCAGCAACTACAGCAACAACGTGGAATGTTGATTGAATGGAAACTGCATCAGACATTCGTAGCCAAGTTAATGGTTCAGTTTCCAAAGATTCCAATTCTTCACAAATTGGATTCAAGAATACTTGAGCACTCGGTTTTTTCTTTCCAACAAAGAGGCCAATTAAGAAGAAACGTCTTTTTCGAACAAGTGGCTTAAGTTCATTGATTGATGCAAAGATAGGAAAAATTTTTATACTGGAAGAATTTCCAGCAACAACTTCATCAGCATGGAGAGTGAGGGTGAATCTTTTCACTGTTTCAATTTGTTCAAAAGATTTGACTTTTTTCGCTTGAATGGCACTAGAAACATCTGAAGGGAATTGATTCTGAATTTCAACTTGCCAGTCAGAATCTTTGATCGAAGAAAGGTGAGATTTCAATTGACTTCTCAATGGTAAATGTAGAAAATATTTATTTTCCTTCAAAACTGGAGTTACCATAGAATCACAACACTTGAAAGGCAAGTAAAGCTTTGGTTCTCCAATATAAGGTCCATGGGCATGATTATTATCACAAAGAATGTAAACTATCAATTCACAAGACTTGGATCTTTTTTCCCAGAAATAACGAATATTAGGCAGAATCACAGGATCACTTGAGAATCTTTTATTCAAATTATTGATTAAATTCACAACAAGATTAGCATTAGTTAGATTCAAACCCACGTGTGACATCATTGAAGAGAAGAAACCTTCAATATAATCTTTCAATGAAGGATTCACTGTTGAACTTTGAATCGGTTCAAATTCACCATTAATATCTTGAGAAATTTGGGAACTTGTTTCCACATCAAGATTCATAGATTCTATATTGTCCAAATGTTGGAATCTAGAACCTGGCACAGGTAAATTTGGTAAATTGTCAACATAAAGGTGTTGAAGCTGTCTATGGTGGGATTTCAACTGACGGTTTTGACTTCTTTTAGTTTTTTTTATCTTATTCAAATTGAAAAAGTTCGCAGACATTTTGAAGCACTGATTAATAGAAACTTAATTTGACGATATTTTCGGATTTAATTACAATTAATCAGAAAGATAAAATAGAAAATTCAATTTTAGAAAACAAAATTACAAATTTTGTTCGACTCAATAGTTGTCAAGGAAACACTTATGGGGGTAGAAAGTCACGTGACTGATTTCACTTTCCGTTAAAGATAATTGTCTTGACAACTATTGGGGGAAGAAACTCTTGATAACAATTATTTTCTATTCTAATTTTTATCTTTCAAAGATTGTCTTATCAATCGGAAGAGGAAATCTTTCAATTTTATTTTTTTAACAATTTTAAAACTACACACTATTAATGTGTATTTTACTCTGATTTAGCGTGGCTTTTATTACAACAAAAAAGTTTTTCATTCAAATCAGTGAAAGTTTTATGAATTTGTGCCAAAAAATCAAAAATCAAACTATTTTGATTCCGTCCAGTAATAAGAGTCGCTCCAAAATAACGAAAATTTATAATCAACCAACTCTAATTGCTACAATGCTGAGTTTAAAGCAGGAAGAAAAGGCAATCGTAGCTGTTGTCAGGATCAAAGATCCACTAATCGGTGACCAATTGATTCCATTCGGCTTTAAGTGCCATAGAGATCTCATTCCATGTGATATAAAACCAGCTTGTCTTTCATCAAAAAATACAGTTTCAATTGCCGTTGAAGGAATCAAACCATTGAAAGCTATGATAGTTGGATATGGAGGTAAGAAATTATTCTGAATATAAAATTATTCTTAGAAAGTTGAAATTCTTATAACTTTTCCATTTTCTTTTCTTTCCATCAGATGATTCTAAGGAAGTTTCTGAAGCTTATAAAATCTTTTGCGAGAAATCAAAAGATATTAATGCTCAAAAGAAGATCAATATTTGGCTTTCTTCCAGTTTGATTTATTTCACTCAAATCAGTGTTTCAAGTTTGGAAAAAATTCAAAGATCCGAATTTGAACATTTCGTTAAAGTAGCAGATTCTCAGAAAAAAGGAAAATTTCCTAAAACTTCCACTCCTTTGAAAAAACCACAAGAAATTGTTCAAATCGATCTTGCTGATGAAAAAGATCAAGATTCTAATCAAGGGAAACATTTGCAAGCAGCTGGCTCAAGCAAACAAGTAATGGTCAAAGTTGAAGAAGATGAACATGTGAAACCTTCTATTCAACATGTAAAAGAGGTTGTTAAAGAGATTCAAGAGATCGCTGGATATTCTATCACTCAAGCTTCAGTGAAAGCTTTTCATGCTAAAGTTGCTCGGACATTTGATGTTCTATATTCATATCTAGAATCTAGAGACGATTCTCCGAAATCGAAATTTAAATTGCGAATTTCTGAAAGACCAGATAATTACTTTATTCCAACATATGATAGAACATATGAAAGTGGAAATTTCACATATATCGAAGGTCTTTTACCTGTGCCTACTAAGAAATACAAGCGAGCAATGAATAATATTCCATCGAAAATCGAAGAATTAGAACCAACTCTCATCATAAGTGCAATTGTTAAATTCGCTTTTCCGAATCATTGGATCACGGATGTCACTCTGAGAGGAGCAGGAGGTCGAAAATCTCTGATTACTATTTGGAATCACCAGAATCCGATTGCGAACCCTGCAGAAGGAGCTTTTGAAAATGGTTTAGGTGTCTCGAGACTAAGAGCACTTTTAGGTAAGTTGAAAAATTCAAAATTCTAGATTGAATTCTAATTCTAAATTCTATTTTCAGATCATGCTGTGCGAATGTGTGGAAAGCTTTCATACGATCTTTTAGTTGAAAAAGCATTGCACACTAGTATTGCTAAAGCCATGCATTATGTCAGAACTCAGCTACTGATTAAAACTTCTGGAAGAGATTCTTCTGAACAGGATTCGAGTTATCTCACCGAAGAAATGGATTTTGAAATCGATCCGGCGGATTACATGAGTCAAGAATCAAACGACCCTGATGATAATATTCGTGTTACGAGAAAGAAATCACGAGAATCACAAAGTCACAATAACTTGGACAAGTTTCCAGAAGATAACGATAGTCAATCATCGCAGTCAAACTTGTTTGGTGAATCAAGTGGTAAGATGGCAAGCGAAAGTGATAAAAAGTCAAAGAAGCTTGAATCTCCGAAAAAGGGTGACAAATCTGATATAGATTCCACTGAAAATTCAAACCAAAACACTACTGAACCAGATTCTGGTTTTGGACAAGATAAAGATTTTTCTGAAACTCAATCCATGAGTGGAAGTTTTTCACAGAAACGGCAGTATAGTGGAATTGCCTCAATAAACAAAAGAATCAAATCTAGTGTAGATACCTTACGAGCTATCCAAGAACCAGATATTTTGCCAAATTCGCCGTCTCAGACAAATGAAGAAATTCCTGAACCTCAATCTGTCGGAGATGAGAATGAGACCAAAGTCGGACCACTAAAAGAAATGCGTGTTGTGCTGAGTGACAAAGGAAGCAACGCTGCTGACTCAGATCACCCTCAAGATGATTTTGAAGTTGAATCTGAGACTGGCAACGGTTCTGGCGCTGGCTCTGATGATGAAAAGGGTTCAGTTAGAGATTCAGAGGTCGGTTCAAATATGAACGAAAATATTCAAGACAAAGATTCGAATTTTCAAAATGAAAAACCGTTGAATGATGAAGAAACTGACGAAAGCAATCAAATACCCTTGACCCAAGCTTTGAATGAAATCAATTCTAATGAAGATGATTCTACTCAAGATCAAGATGGAGAACCAAAGGATCAAAAAGAAATAGATCTTGAAAATTTATTCGCTTCAGATCCACGGGCCGCTCTTCTTTTCATCAAAAATAGTAATCTTGTCGATACATTCATTTCTAAATTCAGACAAAGTGAGGGATAAAATTGTGTTTACTGATTCCAATATATTAGAAATTGTTCCAATCAAAGTAAGAAACAATTCAAATCAAATGTTTTTCAATTATTATTTTTCTACCTCAATTTTCACTAATTTTTTGTTATCCAACAAACTAACAAATTATTCACACCAAAGTAAGAAACAATTCTAATCAAATATTTCTTTCCAATTATTATTTTCTACCTCAATTTTCACTAATTTTTTGTTAATCCAACAAACTAACAATCCAATGATCTCATTCAAATTTCTTTGTGATAATTCAAACATTACAAATTGTGCAATCTCTTTGAACCTCTAGAGACTTTGTGGCTCATCTAAAGATGAAAATAAAAATTTTTTGTAAGAAACTTGTTTTTCATTCCGGAAACATACATTTTGTTTCCCTTTCCTAACAATTAGATTTCATTCTTTCTTTATCCTCATTACAGTAAACCTAATAAGTGTTGAGAAAGTGTTTTTTATTTATGTTTAAATATGTCTACTCAACTGTCTCATTCAAAGATCCATGAAAGAAAAAATTCTTTTTATTCGCAGCAACATCCATCTACAAGCAAAGGTCATAGCAAACGAAACTGTGAAATAAATTCGGATGAAATTATGAAAAAATTCAACTCATCAAATACATGTGAAAGTGTTTCGAGCAAAATTCAACGAAAGCTTTCAAAAACCAAGCAAGGTCAAGGCAAAGACGATAAATCGCTCTCATATGAAAGTGAGCAAAAAGATGAGAATGTTTTTGGAGTGATGTTACCTCTAATATTAGACGGTAATCATAAACAGTTCAATCAACCGATTCTTGTGAGATTCAATTCAGGAATTCTGAAAAATTTTGGTTTTAATCTTCCCTTCAAAAGCATCATGAGTGCAAGAGATAACTTTTTCATCATGAAATTCAGAGGGATAAATTTTACTGCTCAGATTATTGCAATTGGAGGTGAGTGAAGTTATTTGTGACGCAAAATCTAATTTGACAAATTTCTTATTTTTAGAAAATCCAGTCACATTGAAAAGATGTTTAAACGAGAACATGAAATTGAATCCTCGATGGAGAAACTTGAAAAAAATGATAAGCTATGGAAATGGTTTGCTTGATCTGATTCACAAGCCACTAACCTCTGAATTTGACTTTCCTTCTCAAATTGTGCTTAATGAATCTTCTTTGAATAAGATTTTCAAAGAACATGAATCTTTGAGCACAGATGATTCTGAAACGAAATTGAAAAAGATGAAAACAGAGACTTTAAGTAAAAAAATGGAAGCCAAAGAAATGAAATCAGCGAATAAAGATGAAGATTCGTTTGTTCTAGATTCAAATGAGAGTGTAACACAAAGTGTTGAAAGAGGTTCAGAATCTCTTAATAATCGAGAATTCAGATCCCGAAGTGAAACGAATAAAATTCAAGACAAAAGAATGACTAGAAAGATATGTGTCGATTCAACAAATATTGAGCAAAAACTCGAAGCCATTGAATCCATCGTTGATGAGTTGAAAAGTAAAAGTTACTTCTTGTCCGACAAAGATACAACTGGTTTTTTGCTGCTCAAAATTGTTGAAACAATTGAAAAAATTTCAGATTATCTTCAAACAAAGAACCAGAATTTCATAGAAAAAGCAAATACAGTGCCTGAAAAAGATAAAACATACAAGATTGTCGAAAAGGTAATTAAATATTTTCTGATTTTTATTTGATGACTAACGAATTGTATCTTTCTCAGAATCTCATTTTCTTGGAAGGAACTATTCAGTTGAATTTGGATTCATATGAATCAGCAACACGCAATGCGAAACCAGGAAATCCTAGTTCCTTTGCATATCAATTGGTACATTTCTGCTTTCCAAGAGTTTATTATGAAAATGTCGCCCTTGGAAAAAAATTTATCGAGGATAAAGATATTATCAAACTTCTAGAAATGAAAAAGAATGGGAAGAAAGTCAAGCTCCCTTTACACTACGTATGGGGGTTTAAGGAGCCTGTTCAGAGACCATTTGAAGGGGAATTCAATGCAAAGCTTGGTCATGAAAGAATTCGGTCATTCATAAGTGAGAAATACTGAATCTCATCAAAATGTAAAATTACAATAATGATTCTTATTTCCTTTATTTTCCGCTAGATCATATATTTCGAAAGTCAGATATCATGCGATATTCAAGTGAAATGGAAAATAAAGTACGAGAAAGAATTATAAAAGAGCTTTGCTCGTTGAATCAAAAGAAAAAAGTCGATGAAAAATTTCACACCGATTCAAGTAATGACTCAGATTCACAAATAGAGCCTGGTGGAAGGGAAAAAGAAAAACAAGATGAGGATAAAGGATTTCTTGATGAAGAAGAATCAGATACTGAAATTCAAAGAACTTGGAATATGGAATGTTTTGAATAAATCTGTTTTTCAAATTCAAATATTCGTGAATTTCTTTTTGTATAATAATTTGATATTTGTCAAAGAACAGAATTAAAATTCGTTGAGATTCAGAATATTATCTATTTCGTGCATATTTGATTTTCGATTTGAATTCAAGAATATTCGACTGTTTTCCTTGAGCTTAGAAATTGAATGGAAATAAAATTCCAAGTTCATAAATTTTTCCTTTTTGATAAAATTCAAGATTTTGCAAAGTTTTCAACATGAATCGTGTAAATGATTTCTCAGATCAAAAATCGATGAATTGTCGCGACTTCACGTTGAATGATGGTTCATGAGGCTTTTTTGATTCATTTTCCATTCATAAATGAATTAATATGATTCAAAAATGAATGAAGTTGAAGGTGAATTGAAGACATTTATGATTCAAAAATGAATCAAAAAATTAAGTACTTGATTCATTTTGCCTTCAACTGCATTCATATTGTTTTGATTCATAAATGAATCAAAATGGTAAAAAGAGCGCATTTTTATCTTCATTTTTGATTCAAGTCTGTTGATTGGGCAATATTTAACCCTATTATGGTCTAGCTTGGCAAATTGTGGTTAAAGGAAGAGAAGAGATGAAAAGTGAATAAAAACGATTGAGACGCATCTTTTCCCAAACTGAACTGTAATAAGTTTTTTTTGCTCCAAAAAAGATGTTAAGAATGGAAAGAAGAAGAAGAAGGAAAAAAATGTTTATGATGAAAAAAGATGAGAAGGTGAAAGGAAGGAGAAAAAATGATGCAAAATGATGGAGAGAGGGTCAAAGAGAGAAGAGGAAAGTGAAAGTGAATTGTGTTAGGCCATTGTGGAAGGTTAAAGGAAGAAGGATGGAGAAGATGAAAAAAAGAGAGAGAAATGATGATAAGAGTGAGACGAGAGATTAAATTGATGTAAATGGTTAAGGAAAAGGTCAATAGAGAGCAGAATCGCGTGAGTGAGGAAACAAAAAGTGATGAAGATGAAGAAGCAGAAAGATGATGAGAGATGCTTTACCATTACATTTTCATCTCTTCTCTTTATTTTATTGCCTTTTCCTTTTCACTTTTTCTTCTCTTCTTCTTCTTCTTCTTCTTCTTTTTTTCCTCTCTCTTCCTCATCTTCTGTCTACCTTGCTGTATATTGGCTCATCTCACATGGCTTTCTGATAACATTGACTTTCCTTCGTAACGTTACGTTTAAATGCTTCTTTTTTTCTCTTCTCTCTTCATGATGATATCGACGTAGTTACTGGTAACTCCCTTTAGTCTCTATGGTTACATCATTTTTCTTGTTGCGACTCTTCACTCTTGAGCATGGAATCAAAGTTCTCGCTTTTTCTTCTCTTCTCACTCCCAACGATAACTGTTCAAAAACAACAATAACGCCGAGGTAAAGGCATGAAAAACCATCAACAGAAGATGGAGAACAGAGAGAAAGAAGAAAAAAAAGTAGATGAAAATGAGTTTTCTTTTCTTTTTCATTTTCTCCTGATGATGATGAACAGCAATAAGAGTGAACGAAAACACTGTTTTTATGTACAAAGATGGACATCACAAAATGAAGTCTTTTCATGATTCCATTCCAATATTAATATTACATGATTTTTGTTCATCATTTCTGTTCATTTCTGTTCATTTCATGTTGAAGCAAGAAAAGACATTTCAGTAATTATTGTCATTAAACATGAAGTAAACCCAATGGCCAAAGTGTAACAATGTAATGTATCAATGAATAGAAGAAAAGAAAATGAGGAAAAAAAATTTCATTTGCAAAAACTTGTAGAGTAAATCTCATCCCTTTTCATCTTCCATCTTCATGACCTTGTCTCAGGCCTTTATATCGATTTTGAATGTACAATAATAGAGGCTCGATATGGTTTACTTAAGAATAAATCATTTCTCCTTTAGGCTTCTTCTTCTTCTCTAAAGGGCAACCAAACTCCCAATACGGACTTTGCGGACTCGATAAACTGATTCACTTAAACTTTTACTTCTTCTTCATCTTCCTCATCATTGCCAACATAGGAAGTAGAAGGAAGAGATTCGAGTTGCTTGGTTCAACAGTTTAACCATTGCCTTAACACGAGACTTTATAATGGTTAGATATTTATTGATAAAAATGATCGTCACTTGATTCACTTTATTTAATGTCAACTATTTTTCCTCTCACTCTCTTCACCCTCACTTTATCAAACCTAAAAGTATCATCATTATCATCTTTATCCTCACCATTTTCATCATCATATTCTTCTCCCGCTTTTTCCTCTTCTTTCTCATACAATGTAAATGGCCTGAAATTTATGCCTCATCCTCATCTTGCTCATCTGACAGAAGAAAAAAAAAGATGATGATAATGATGCTGATGATGATCAAACAAGAGGAGATGCAAGTGAAGATAAATGTACACAAATAGTTCAACATTGAGTGTGGGATGAGTGGGAGGTATAAAAGTGGGTTAAAGGTTGAAGTTTAGAGAGTAAAAGTAGAAACAAATAAAATGTCATTCCTTGACAAATCCTTCAATTCTGCAAAATGAGTTTTCTCCTTCTTCCTCACAACGGCCCAATCAACAGTCTAAATTTTTTTGATGCTGTTTGATGTTTCTTTGAAACATTTTTGATACCCTTCAGGAATCAAAAGATTAGGCCAAGGTTTTTGATGATAAAAACATCAAAAATCTTGAATGGTAAAAGATTACTTTTCTGAATTGGCACCATAAATTTCAAAGTATGCAGTGAACTGTTTGCAAGATAAACAAGAAAATCCAAGTTTACAAAGTAGTACATGAATAAAATCAAAATTTCAAAGTAAATAAGTATTTATTTGTTTCTCAAAAATTCTTCAATAGCGTAGTCAGTTTTATATTTGTAATGAAATGCAGAACTTTTAACTATAATAAATTTTTTCTTAACGTCAATAATTTTGATTACAGATAAATTGTCTGATTTTTTCAGAATTTCATATATGTTATCCAGGGGAAAAGAAAAGTATCCGGTAAATCCATTGAAACATATCATGACTTTTTTCACAATATACTCTGAGCAGAATAGATAAATACAAGATTCATACTCTGCTATGTGGAGAATCTGGAAGAATTTTCCATTTTCCGTTCGAACTCGGGAATCATTGCGTACTTTGCCGATACAGTAATTCTCGGTTGAAAATCTTATATCATTGATTTTGATGGATTTCAAGAGTTTGATCCTCGAAAATATTATTTTCCTTTGAATATTAGATTCGATTAATCTGCCAATTCTTTCCAAATTATTTGAGTGCTGAACTTTTTCTGTTTGAAAAAATTCTTCAGATCCGTCTTTCAATCCAAAATTCTTCTTCTCTTTGCTTGTCAGATTCCAATTGTTCATATTTGCTAGTTTCAATTCGTTGTATTTGAATTCACACATGAAATATCTTATTAAAGATGGTCCTACGTTGTAATATCGGTGAACTTTACTTTTTATTTTACCCATATAATCTTCTAACGGGTAAGAAGATACATTCGAATTCGGTCCTAAATTCACGATTGAATCTTTTAAATGACTGAGAATGTGCAAATTATATGTGAGAAATGTAGATCCGTATAACACTGCACAGCCTTTTTGAAATTCGATGACAAGATTATCAATTTCTTGTTTCTTAAGCTCATCAATTATTCCAATATGAGATAAATAATAAATTCTGGTTAAACAAATTATATGGTTCAAAACTGCCGGTTTGAGAAGACCTCTCATGGTGGTAAAGAAGAAATACGAGAGAAAAGAATCGTATTCACTGCTTTTCCAAAATTTGAGTACATCAAGTTTTCTTGGAGCCCTTGTGAATTCAGTCGGAACAGAAATTGAATTCAATCTTGAACTCATTTCTCTTTGCAAATAGGAACGATCGATTTTTTTCTCATACAATGATTCTATTCCACAAATACCACGCATCAGAATGTTGCGAAAAATTCCAAGGCTTATGCAGTGCATCGGCTCTACACAAACACCTTTGACCAAATCAAAATCCTTGAGCAATAAAAGTGGGGATATTCCTTTCAATCCACTGAATCTTGCATTAGAATTCAATTGGCTAGTTGATTGTTGATCAATATTTGTTTTCGAAAGTTTTTCAAAATCCAAGAAATCTTGTTTTTTCCTCGACAGCCTTTGAATTTCGCTCAACGACTGGTTTGAATATAATCTTGCTCCTCGTTCTGTAGTCGCTTGAATAAGACACCAGTCACAACCGTGTGTATGATTGTATTGGCCAACGTTTCTCAGGTATGCCCGCATGGGGGCATCGGCAATCAGCGCAATGACATGAAATGTTGCCGAATATGAATTAGATTCTTGGTCATTTGAATATTTCCATTCAACAGGATTTATAGATAGTTGATTTAATTCTTCGCAGATCGGGTTGAGAAAACATTCAACTGCTGGTTTTGCTTTGCCGACATAAAGTCCAACCAAAAGAAAAAATTTCTTCCTTAAATGGATTTTCAATTCATTAATTGAGACGAATATTGGAAAGATTTTCTCATTCGAACTTTTAGCTGCTGAAATTTCATCGGCGTGGAGAGTTAAAGTCAATCTTTGACGACCGTTGATTTGTTGTGATTTTATTTCTTTCGCTAAGAAAGAATTGGAGACATCAGAAAAGTCTTCTCCATGCCACCAGCTTGATTCATCGAGTGTAGAAAGAATATTTTCCAATTGTCTTCTTAAAGGAATATGGATATAAAATTTTCCAGGAACAATTTCAGCGTCGAACAGATTATTGTCACAAGCGTATTTACCAAAAAGTCTCGGCTCGCCAATGAATGGACCATGAAAATGATCTTTCGCACACAAGATATAAACATTGACGAAGTTTAACTTTGCTCTTGAATCCCAATAATGTCGTAAATTTGGCAGTTGAATTTTATCTTTTGAGAATCTTTCAGTGAAGCAGTTGAATAAATTCACAGCATTACATGCTGATGATAAATTTAAACCAGCAAATGACATGAGAGCTGAAAATAAGGCTTCAATATATTCACTTTGGACAGGCGCTATCTTTCTGGCTTCACCAAGAATAAGATTAATTTCTGAGTCACTGGAATCCAAACTTTCTGTTGAACCTCTGCGATAAGAAATTGAATCATTAGATTCAATTTCTGATTCGTGGGATGATGAACTGATTGAATCACGGTCAGGCAAGTGGAACAAATAACTCGCTTGCTTTCTTTTGTGTTGAAACCGATCGGCTCTGTATTTGCGTTTATTGGAATACATTTTTCACACACAGAATTTCTTAAATTTCGGTCCGTGATTACTGAAGGATTCGACACTTTGATATTTAAATCTGAAACAGTATTAAAATTTAGACTTTGATTGTTTTATAAATTTACGATTAATATTTAATTTATTAAAGCAAAAACACGTGTAATTCAAATTTTAATCTTATCGATGATCACCATGGTAAATATCGAAACAATCGATTTTCAAATCGATTTATCGAAGTTGAAAAGAATTTAATTTTAAATTCTTCTAATCACACTTCCTTTTTAGATAAAAATTTTAACTTCCACCTACAAGTTTTATTTGTTTTAATTGTGATTAATTTCAGTTTTTATTATATTTAGTGTTTATTTTATGGAAATAACTTCAAAACTGAAAAGTTATAGTTTTAAAGTTGAGAGTAAATCGCGAAATCGATCAAGAAATAAATCGATAGAGAAACAATCAACTCTAATTGGTTCTTTCATGCATCTAATGATGCATCAGAAAATAGTTGTTGCTCTCATCAGGGTGAAAAATCCTTCTTGTGTCGCAGATCTCATCCCAACGTGCTTCAAATTAGATGAAGATCAAATTCCAGAGGGTTTAAAACTTCTTCAAATTCATCAGAAGAATTTGGTAAAAATCAATGTTTTTGGACTGGACCCGATACCAGCAGTTTTAGTTATCGTAGCTGGTAAGTTTCATTAGAGTCTAATGCTTTAACATTTGAATTAATTCTATTTTTTCTTCGAGCAGAAGATTCTCAAGAGCTTTATGCAGCTTATAAAATTTTATTGGATAAAAATAATAAGAGTGAAAGACTTCCGCAACTTCCTCAACATATCAAGAATTGGTTCACTTTCGAAGGAATCAAAATTGAAAAATTTTCAGCCAAGTCTCTTCCTTCAATTTCTGGTGAAACGTATCAAAGAATTTCTGCATTTATTGAAATGAAGAAGAAAGATAAAATTCAACCAAAGATTTCCGAAACTAATCCGGTTGCTGTACATGGTGGTGAATCTTCCAAATCCAAAGTTCAAGACTCTGTTTCGACCATAAATAAGGATAAAATGTTCGATTTGGATAAAGATGAAAGTCAAAAAGCTTTCGGTGAGAAATCCTTGGATTTCAAATCTCTTTACCAGCAAGCAAACAAAATTTCTTACGAGTCAGTAAGAACTTTTGCTTTAGAAACTGTGAAAGCTATTGAGATTTTATCTAAATCTACGAATTCTAAGAGTCAAGCAGAAATCATTCCCGATGATCATTCCATTGTCAAAGGAGATGAATACAAGCAGATAAGAATCATTCCCGAAGAAGATAAAACTCATGATAAGCACAATGTTACCTATATAGAAGGCCTTCTTCCAGTTAATACTCGAGATTATCGTCAAGCAATGAAATTGAAAACAATCAAGCCATCAGATGATTCTGGGCCTTCTATTATTCTAAATAATTTGATAAAATATACTTTTCCAAAGCATTGGATAGTTAATGTGACTTTGAAAGGTTCCGGTGGAAGAAAATCAATTCTTTCTATTTGGAATTATCGTAATCCTCTTACGGACCCATGTGAAGGATCTTTCGAAAACGGACTCGGCGAAAGTCGTTTGCGTGCATTAATAGGTAATTATTACTACAAAATTTTTCACTCTTGAAAAACAAATTTTTCTAACCATTGAATTTTTATTTAATCTAGATCACGTGGTCAGAAAATCACAAAAGCGTTCTTACGACAAAGTTCTCGAGAAAAATCTCATTACTGCTTTTTCAAAAGCATTACACTCGAAAAGGGTAAAATATCAGCCAAAAAGCAGCCAAAAAAACTCCTTTTGGGATCTCGATTCTGCTGAAGAAATTGACGTCGATCCTAATGAAGAAGTTCGTTCAACTAGTCAGATCAGAACACGCAGTCAGAGTAGAATGGAATCGCCTCCAGTTGTGGATGTTGAGACAAAATTCAACTCTTCATTTCCATTCGATTATTCGAATGAAGAGGAAAATAAAATCGATAATGTTGATGATAATGATATCAATTACTTAGAAAACGATGATGATTCTGTTCCCGATTTTCTGTCATCACCAAAGGTAATAGAAAAAGATTCCGAATTAGAATCTCGCTTTTCTACAGATAATTTAGAAAAAAATTCATCGACCCCAGTAAAAGACAAAATTCCCGAGAAAGATAATACTGTCGGACAAGAAGATTCTGGATTACCTGATCGTTCAACTGGAACTGTTTCAGACAATACTCCATTGAAAAGAGTTCCTGAGAAAGATCATCCGGGATTAGAGGTAAAGAAACGAAAAAGTTCTTCTTCAATTGATCGTCCTCCACTTACTCAACCTGTTCCTGGTTCTTCAGCTGACGAGGCAACTTATGATGATATGTTGAACGATGACTTGCAACTTGAACCTGTAGTCCACCTTGATATTGCTCCGAATCTTAATGAGAAAGTGACGAATTTCGCAACGATGCAGTTCCGTCCGATACAAGATTCAGATCAAGAAACAAATAGTGCGATTCAAAATCAAGATTATGATTCCTCTGAACCTGAAGATCTCACTGAAAGTGAAAAAGCTCTCTGGATCAAAATGCAACAACGTAAGAAACAGAAAAGACAAAAAAGTCAAAGATCTATTTCAGAGCCATCTCAACAAGAGTGAATTCAAATTCATCGAGCTGCAATTTAGTTATTCTACCATTATGAAGCCAAAGTTTATTTTCATATTTATCAATTATGGATACGAAGACCAAATCAGTATCTAAATTTATTCATACAAAGGAAATTTTTCTATTTTTCTATTTTTTGTTGATTTTCATTTTTCTACTTTCTATTTTTTCACTTTTGTTTCCCCCAATCAGATCAGCAAAAAGTAGCCAATCAATTTTATTTTTCTGATCCTTAAACATTTTTCAATTCTCTGGGGATGAATTGTTTTCAATTGCAGTTACTGAAATAAATTTTTCTGTTGAAATTCAAACTTCCGTTTCCTGATGTTAAGGTATTTATTTATATGCAAGCTTTCATCTCTTTCAATAGTATTCACCCATGAAACCTAACACTATGTTTAAAAATTCTAAGTTTCGCTCTCTGAGTCAACCTCAACTCAATGTGTTCAAAAAACACAAATCTAGTTCTTTTTCCCAGCAAAATTATTCATCTTGTGAAAAAATTCCTTCTTCAATATCAAAATATGAAGCAGTGAATCATCGAATGTTCTTCAGCCCAAACAAAGATGATATCAACAAACCAACAACGATGATTGAAAAGTGTGATGAAGAAAGTTCAAATTCAAAGAAAAGACCCAGTCCACTTCGGAAAGGAATCATTTATGCTGTTTTTCTGCCGTTGCTCAAAAATGAGAACATGGAAGTTATTAAACATCCTTTGCTCGTTACAGTGCGAGAATCTAAGTTTCTCGAATTCGGTTTCGATTTGCCTTTCAAGGATTACGAAGATGCATCAAACAATAATTTCAAGCTAACTGTCGGAAAATATACTTTATATGGCTCAATAATTTCAACAGGAGGTAAGACTCGCAAACTAAACCCTTCAACTGTGAATAAAATCTTTTTCTACAATACAGAAACACCGAATGAGTTACAAGCAACATTGAAGGAAAATATGGAACGGTATCCTGATTGGCGCGATTGTGCAAGAATGATTGGAAGTTCAGATATTTTCATTGAACTTGAACATATTCCTTTAACAAACACAAGGCAAAATAAAGTTTACATTTCAATGGATTCTGAAGAATTAAAGACTTACCAAACTTTAATCAAGTCTTTCAAGCTTGAAAGAGTCGTGTTAAACAAAAACAAGCCAAGCCGTGTGGTTCAACAATTTATGCAAACTGAAAAGATTCACGAGCAACAAGAAAAAGAATCCGACATAAGCATCGTGGATAAAGATCACACTATCGAGAAACAAGATACAAATTGCAAATGTGAAGAGAATGAGACCAGAGAGAAGATTGTTGAAAGAGTCAACATGAATCTCACTCTAATCGACGAAAGAAAAAAATTACTCTCACAACTTGATATCAATGGTACATTATTATCCTCATTAGTTGATGTTGTCTGCGATTTGAAGAAATTGATTATATTCAAGATGAAGGATGAATCAAATTCTAGTTTAAAAGTTTCTCCAATCGATAAAACGTTCATTATAAAAAAGAAAAATCGAATTTTCATAGAAGAAAAGGTTGAATTTGAATTAGATAAATATGAAATGGCTTTAATGAAAACAAAGTCAAAAAAGCCAACATCTTTAGCTTATCAATTTGTGAAGGTTTGCTTTCCTGAAAGCTACTATCAAAATGTAACGCTGGGTAAAAAATATTATGAGAAGAATGAGGTGAACGAAATTCTTAATTGTAAAGAAAAGGAAAAAATTCCTCTTGTTGTTGTTTGGGGATTCAAAGATCCGTTTAATAGCCCTTTAAATGGCCCCTTCGATATTGTTCGTGGTCAAGAAAGAATAAGAGCATTCATTGGTTAGTGTTGAAATAAAATCTGAAATGCAAGAAATTTGAAAATATATTCTCTTTTTTCATTACAGATCATATTTTCAGAAAATCTGAAATATTTGAATATAATTCTGACGAAGAGAATAAAGTTCGAGTTCGCTTGGGTAAAGAACTATCTTACAAGAATAAAGCACAAGAAAATGATCGACATGATGAGGATTCTCAAGATAAAAATCAATTTTCGGACGTTTGGGAAGAATCTTGCTTTGACTAAATTTTTTGATTTTTGAATAAATAACTTTTTCTCTTGAATTTTGAAGTTTTGAATTTTCTCTTTGACCAAACTCGAAATATTTCCACGCCATGATTTTAATTTAGATGATTTTCGCGTAATTTTTGATTCCTTTTGCATCAAAAATCATTTGTCTCAAATTTGACTCTCTTTGTCCATTACGGATCAATTTTTGAAACATTTTTGAGACCCTACTGTTGATTGGGGGGTGACAATGAATCACGGTAAAGCTGAATCACAAACAAGGTAAACAAAGCCAATCATTTTCATCATTTCACCAAATCAAATTGATCGATTAAAAGTCGCAAATGACTGAGGAAAAAAAGACGCATCAAAGTCGATCAATTGGTGAATCGAGAAAAGTCATTTTCTTTGCAAATTGAAACAAATCATAAAATGCCATCAATTGTAATCCAGTTTATCGTTAAGTTTCCGGTTACCTTGTTTTAACTCTTGAAATGCAATATCACTTGACTTGCTAACTGCTAATAAAACTAATCACCTTGGCGTTAACATTCATCATCAACGGAAGTTTACAAAAGCGCTGTTCATTTGAAAAGATTAAACATTAATAATCATCAATTGCCAACGGAAGTTACAATTTAATAAAAAATTATAGCCAATCAGGTAAAGTTGATTAGTTAATTGTTGATAAAACTGAGCAAATAAACGATTGAAAATGAATTCTGTTTTTTCCAAATTTTTTTGTTTTTTCTTTAAAAAAACTTTTTTTCACTTTTTTCCAAAAAGCAAACTCTGTTCATCTTTTTACACAATGTTAATGTTAAATAATGGAGCGATTATGAAGATGAAAATTCCTTGACCTTTACTCTCTGTACATTTAAATGTGCAAAACATTGAGTCTGTTTTTTGTTGTTGGCTTGTTGTTGGTGAAAGGTAAAAGGCCCTTGACTGACCTTTGCCTGGTTCCTTGCTTTGTGTTGCTTACCATTAAAAGGTCCTGTGCAAGAAAAAAAAGGTCTTTGCCTGAAGGTAAACTGTCCAGGGAAGAAGAAATTCACTTTCCTTTTGAACCAGATTCTTCTTTTTCTTTCATCATCTTCTTTTTGTTCACCTTTGACCAAAATATTTTGGGTAAACAAATAAACAAATTTTTGTCTCACTATTGGACCAACAAAGAGAAGAGCAAAAATAGCGATTCGAGCAAAAGGTAACAATGAATGGAAATGCATTTTGCAAAGTTTCAGTTTCAAAAAATTCTTTAACTTTGATTTTCCATTTGGAAAAATTGTTTTCAGAAAATCAAAAACTTACAAATTGATCATTTTATGCGCAATTTGATTCAACAATTTACAATTTGTAAGATCGCAAAACGAAAACTTTTCAACAGGTAAACATGGAAATCATTTTTCTCTAAAATTTACTCGACTTTTGAGGTAAAGTGAAATTGAATTTTCGCACGAAAAAGTTGCAAATATCGAAGTGTTCAAGTTGAATTAACTCTTGAAGTGCATTTTTAAAGATGAATCAATTTGGTTAAAAATAGCTTTTCTTGGTAAAACAATTTCTAACCCTTTGCTACAATTTCATTGTTTCCATGTTTTATTCAATCAATATGCGAAAAAGCAAATCAAACAGATAATGATTTAACTTATTCAAGTCTCTGGTGAAGGTTATCATGCAACAATCAATAATCTAATCATTGAATTTATGGTTTGCAAAGTCAATTTGTCGACTAGCAAAACGAGCGAAATGTTGAACTACAGAAAAGCAAAAGGTGAAAAATGATCGCCTTTGCAATAAAATTGTGTAAAAGAATTGAATTGGAATAAAAATTTTTGCATCAAAATTGGTTCAACAAAAAAGGTAACACAAAAAGAGTGGAAAAACTCAAGTTTGGCAAGAATTTCCATTGCAAGATTATGATGAAAATGAAGATAATGAGGTTTTACAGAAAAGAAGCAAGATGAACATAAAAAGTGTATCGAGAGTGGAAAAAAAGAGGTAAACAGGTTCGGACCTTTTTTTATCGATTTTTGCTTGTTCTCTGATTTTGTTGAAATCGATCGTCATTCCTATAACAACAACATCAACAACAACATGTAACCAGTCTTTGCAGAAACATTAACAGAGTGAATCTGGTAGAAAGGAAAAGACAGAGGGTAAAGTGAAGACAGGGAAAGATGAAGATGAACATGTATCTATTGACCTCCAAACGGTACAAATAGAACCTTATTTTAAATCTTTTATCGATTTTCAATCGATTCTTTTTTGGTCTCAACTTTGGTCTCATTTTCATCTTTATTGTTTCTCTGTATATTATTCTTGTTCCCTGTTCATAATAATTTTCATCTTTTTTTGTTTTTCTCTTTCCTTGTGATCACTGGAAACGATATAAATATCATGATATTGGCCATTCGTTTGGTGGATAAAAATGATTGGATTGTTGCATGAGTTTCATTGATTCTCCAATCAAAAATGGTAAAGAGTTGAAAGGGTCAGTTTTGTCAACTGAATAAACATGAGACTTTTCTGATTCATTTTTTTTTCTTCGTCGTTCTTGTTCCATAATTTCATTAGTTTACTTAGCGTTTCAATTTCATTGGCAACATCAATTTTTCAACATTTAAAGACAGGAAAGAATGAAGATGAAAATTGTTTTTGCTGTTGATGATGATGAGGTTCACCTTTACCTGAGACTAAAGTTTTTCCGATGAGAATAAAGTTGAGACGTTTTAACATAATCTTTTCAAGATAAATATGTTGGTGGGCGGTTGAAATGGTAAGATGATAGGGAAGATAAAGAGAAAAGATTGAATATCTTTGATAAGGATATTTTTAGATTCAATAAAAAAAGGTGAAGTTATTGGATAAGTTGGAAAATTGTTATCACAAAATAATAACTGGTTAATTGGTTAGTGATATTTAAAGAGACAAAAAGTTTTTACTTAATAAAGTTATGAAAATTTTGACAATCTTGAGAGAGAGAAGGAAAGAGAATGAATAAAAGTTTGATGATGATGATGATGATGATGATTAAAGAGGAGCCAACACAAGAGTAATTCAGTGGTCTTGGTGGGTGTAAGAATCTCATGGAGGGATAAGGATAAGGTAAGAAAATATTTCTCTCTTCACCTTCCTTTCCTCATTTCAAACCTTGTTTGCCTGTATTTTTACCTGTAAAAGTGGTGTCACTGTCCACTAAATGATAGGTTGAAAGCTGAAAAGTTACTCTAAAAATCTTTGTTTAAAGGTGGATGCTCTTCTTTCCCTCATCATCATCTTTTGCCCATCAAATACCCCTTACAAGTTAAACTATTTTTTTCTTGTTTAAAAATCTTTAGATGATCAAACTTGCTTTTTTCACCTCTCATCATCATCATCATCATCATCATCTTTACCATCTCCATTTTCATCACCATCTTTTTAAATCTTGTTGTTTCTTACCTTCAAGTAAACTGAAAAAAAAGTAAAACAAAACAACTTATAAATATTTTATTTCTCACCTTCGTCAACGTTGAGGATTGAGATGGCGCTCTAGACAAAAACTTGGAACGTGTTTTTGGGACTCATTTCAACACATTTCACAATCAACGTCTTGATCAATATCATCATTTTCACCATTTTTATCATTATTTTCATCTCATTTTAAGTTGAATATGACTTTGCGAGTCAGGTTGAACGAGCACAACTTTTCAACCTAACAAGGCTGCACTCGTCCCATTAAACACGACACTCAATGAGGGTCTTTTTACGTTAAAAGTCTGACTTATCACATATCATAATTAAACATCTTAATCGTCATCATTTTCATTTCAATTTTCATTTCAACAGCACACTTCACAATCATTGTCTTGATCAATATCTTCATCATCATGTTCATGTTCATCAACATGACCATTTTCGTTATTCATTTCACCCCATTTCAGGTTAAATATGACTCTGTGACTAGCCTAAATGAGCATAAATAGTCAACCTAAGAAGTCTGCTCTCACCCGATTAAACACAACACTCGATGAGGGTCTTTTTACGTACAAATTCCGACGTTTACTCAAAGATTTTAATCATCGTTAGACATCTTCATCTTCATCTTCGTCATTATCATTTCAATTTTAACTTTTTTTCGTTATCAGTCTGAGTTTAATAGGCCAGATGAGATGATTTTTTCAACCCAAAACAGCCTCACTCGTCCCATAAAACATGACACTCAATGAGACTCTTTTTGCGGGGAAAAATCACTTTTAATGCAGGTTGTAATTAATTTTCAGTCATAATCATCATCTTCATTTTCATCATGAAATTCCTGCTTCGTAGATAACCTAAAAGGTTGGTGAAAAACAATTTTCTCAACTTTACCAACTTCGCATGACTCGGAATGAGATGGCGCTGTTGTCAACTTTATTTAAAAACTTTTCAACTAAATTTGTTTTCCCACTTTTCAATAATTACATTTTTTTGTTCAACTTTTATCATGAATTAATTGTTTCATTTTTTCAATTTTCATTTCATTTTGTTCCTTTTTTGTCAAAACACTTTGAATACAAATAAAAAAGGCATAAAAAGATTCAAATCGTATTGACCTAAAATGAATATGAAAAAAAGTTAATATTCAATATATTGCAATTGAAATGATAAAAAAGTAACACAAAAAATGTTCAAACAAAACACGTAAAAAAAAATAACACAAAATGAAACAAATGAACTGAATTGAGCGTGAATAAGATTTAAATTGTTGGAAGAAAACAAAAGAGAAAGAAAAAAAGGAAAGAAAGGAATGACCTGAGGTCAGAAGATGGAAAGGAAACAACAATTATCATCACACTTATCATCATCATCATCATCATCTCGGAAGTATTATAAATGAAATAATCAGTTATAACAGGTGGAGCCACCAGGATCATTGACCCTTTCTTTCTCTTTCTTCCTTTTATCTTCTCTTTCTTTTCCAACCTCATCCTCATTCTCATCATTATCATCCAATTGACAGGTAAACCTTTTTGTGTGTCTTCACATTTCTGGCCAATAAGCCCATTAAATGGTACAAAAGTAAAAGATCGTCTCAATTTATTAAAAAAAAGAAACTCTTTTTTCTTGATCCTTCTCATCTCGATCATCCCTGATCATCCTTTATCATCTTGATCAACTGTTTATAAACAACTAAACAACAAAAAAGAAAGGTTAACCAAATTTTTCTTTCTCTCCATTCCATCTTCTCTGTCTAACTCAACGAAAGGAAAACATCTTTTGTCGCAACATTTAGTCAACAAAATGAAAACAAAATCTTCAAAAGTCGAACTTTTTTTTCCTTCATTTCAATAATTTTATCCGAAAATTTTGGACCAAATTTCAAGCTCGAAATTCGATTCTTGATAAATGATTGAAAGCTCAATCGTCACCTTAACTGGACACTAAATGAGTCGACATTTTTCCACCTCAACCTTCACATTATTCAGCGACTAATGATACTTTTTTTTCATTAAACCATTGAATTGTGTGTTAACAGCAAAAGTTGTCTACCTTAATCAATGAAGTGTATTCACGATTAACCTTGATCACTATTTAGATGTTAAAAGCAAACACAATAAAAACAATAATTTATATTTAGACACGCAATTGGATCAAATATCTGTTCATTTGAATAAGTCCAAGAGTAAAGTTATTAATAGTTTAAACTAAATATTGGTCAATTGGCTGCAAATATTGACCATAAACCATAGCAATAGACAACTGTCAATAATAATGAAGCCTTTCCAATGAAAAGATAAAACAATTTCAATTGAAAATTAAAACCAGAATCAATTTTCAGTTGAGAAACATTGAGAGTGGAAAAGGCAATAAAAGCAAAATTTGGACAAAATATTTAACTTTAAACAAAAAAAAGTTCAACATGTTTGTTTCAACATTGAAACTGATTTATTGGGAAACCCGTGAAAAGGAGACTTTCCTATGATCCAGTCAAGGTTATCATCTCACTCTTGTCCCAGGCAACCTCATCTTCTCATCATCATTCCTCTGTCTATTTAATCAATCTTCTCTTTCCTCTCTGTCTCCATGGAATCTTCACTTTTCTCCTTTTTTTCTGGTTTCATCGCCATTCACTTCACATATGTTCATTTGACATTCTCATCCTTATCATCATTAGGACAAGCATCATCATCATTACATCAGATAAATGTTGATGATCATCCAACGCAAAAAAAAGGTAAAATCGTCCAAATTTTTGATCCCAAGTAAGAGGTAAAGTCTAAGAGCGTTTCCATTGCTGTTCATTTTGTCCTTCAATTTGCAACATAAACAATGCTATTTAAGGTCACCCGTAATGAAGTTAACATGAAACTGAACAGAAGGAAAATGAAAGAGAGAGAAAAAGAAAGACTCAGTTTCTTCATCTTACACTTTTCCACTAAACTTTTATCATTTTGCTTATTAAAATTGCACACAATTTAACAAGTCGTCAAGCTTGATTCTCATTTGCGTCCTTCATCATCATGAATATCGTCAAATAGCTGCTCATATATAATTTTTTGAGACCAACACAAAATTTTCTCTCTTCATTCTTCTTCTCGGTGAGCTTTTTTTTAATGCCTTTTCATTTGTGTTTTTTCCCTTTTGTTGCCTTTTCCTTTTGCTTACTTGTTTTTGCCTCATCACACCCATGATTATCATGCAACAATCACGTTCACCAATTGACAAATCATTTCTTAATTTGCATTTAATCAACACTCTTTAATTGAAGTCAAAACCCAGAGTCAAAGTAAAAAAAGTCAAAATCAAGGGACAGAACAAGTGTTTACAGATAAACATTCACTTGATTTATCATTGATCATTTATAATCTTTTCTGGTTAACATGAACACCACTTTTCCCTGTCAACATGGCAACTCATTTGGGAGATTTACAAATACTATCAACAAGAAGTGAACGCTTTTAGGTTAACAGAAGCTAAGGAAATGATGAAATGAGCAAGAAAGGGTTGAAAGAGGAGAAGATGAAAAGATGATGAAAAAGAAGAAGAAACAATCTGTTCAAAGTCTCATCTTCCTGTTGGAAAGAGTTGATGGTGAGAAGACAGGGAAAGTGGAAAAGTCGCATCTTCAAGTGTAAAGGTGATCAAGGTGATGAAGATAATGAAAAGAGAAAGGAAGACAAATTCAAGAGTAAAGTTGTTTTCGTAAAATATTAAATTTTTGGATTGTCGATATTGTCTCGAAAGAGCAAAATGGCCGAAAGCAATGAATCTGAGAAAAGAGATAAAAAAGAAGTTCGTATTATCATGAGAAGCAGAATAAGATAGAGAAGAGAAAAAAAGAGTTGAACATAAACTTGCCCGAGGCTGATGTAACAACACATCCGGAGCTCATATTGACTGGTTAACAACAACGAAAGGATGATGATGATGATGACAAGGTAAGAGTTATTTGTTCATCTTGATCCTACTTTTTTTGTGCCTCTCTCTTTTCACCTTACTATTCATGTCGCTGCTCCATTAGATTCATGAAGATGATCATGAAGAAATGGAAGAGAGAAAAAAAGTGGAAAAAAATAAATGTAAAGAGTTAACTTAAAGGTGAAAGAGGATAAAAGGGAAAAGTCATGACGCAAGACTCTTATGGAATCGTCATCAGCTATCTTCACCAAGCTTAGCTTCTTGACGTAATCAACTTTAATCAGCTGATTATACGATGAAAACAGTCTGAGTCTGTCTCCAGAACGAGAATTATGATATTCATTATCTAATTTCATCTTCCATTCAGCCAACCTCTTGATCGATTGTTGTTTTATTTATTGATACAATCATCATCTTTACCGTATTTTGTCTTCTCTTCCCTTCTCTTCTCTTTTTTTTCCTTATTCAACTTTTCCACTGAACAAAAAAAACTGAACAAAAGCTCAACCTTCTTATGGTAAATAGTTGAACAAATTTACTATCAATGTCATAAAACTTATACTAATGATGATTATCATCATTATCATCTTCAACATGGAAAAACATTAAAAATATCACTCATCATGATTCTGCGTGTTTACCCATTTTAATAAATGATAACATCAAGATAAGGATATAATAGACAACTTGATTCACTTTATGCTTTTTAATCAACTCTAACCAACCAAAAGGTAAAACCATTTAAATGAAAATAAAGTCACCAGAAGGCGCTGACAAGCAAATTAACCAGAATTAACCAAATAATTGAAAACCATTTTTTGGGTTTTCTTGGCCTACCTTTTTGTTTCCTTTAGAGTTTACTCTTTCTTGACCTTTTATTATTGCTGGAAAGGTTAATGATAGTTGTGATGATCAGCAGGAAGATGTTTGGAATGACGACAATTTAGGTAAATTTGGGTAAATCTGGTAAATATCAATGTTTTCATCAAAATGAAAGCTTTAATTGTCTTTTGCTATTTATAAGCTTTGAATGTTAATATTTTTAATGTCTATTTATAGACTGAGATTTTGATTGTAAATTAAAATAACATTTCAACATAATTGTAATTTAAACATTTTTTAGCTGTCTATTATTATCAGTTATTGATATGTTTATGAGTTTTATTATTCATATCAATATTTGTTCAATGTTTTTTTTTATCATTCAGTTGATTCTTTAAATCAATTTACTAATCATTTACCTTTTTTGTTGTTAAACATGACATTTCGTCTTTTGTTGGTTTGATTGTTGAATCAAAGTGAAATTTGTTTAAATTGTAATCAACAAATTAATTGGTAAACCAATAGAATGAGGTAAAAACAAAAATGTGGTTGAGGTCAACAAGTAAACAACTGGTCAACAAAAGCAACAACAAAAAAGGAGATCATTTCGCAAGTTGATTCAAGTTGACCTGATTGAGGTAACAATTAAAAAGCAAAGATACATCGACAAGTAAACAATTAAAATGAAAACAAAAGCAGAATCAAGAGTTGGTCCGCAACATCGGCCAAAGGTAAAGAGTTTATTCGTGAAAACTTGATATCGAAAAATATCGACTTCGAATGTCTCGTTGAATGTAATCGGGTTTAGGTGAGTTACCTAAATGTGGACCAACAATTGAAGTCGATGAAACTGATAGCTTCATGACTGACTGATAATCATTGAGAAGTAAATTAAGCAAATAGATTTGACGAATAATGATGAAAATATTTTGATAACGATTGTTCGGTAAAGGGGAAAATGAGGAGGGTTGAGGGCGGAGAAGAGGAAACATGTTTCGACTTTTATTTTTGATCTGAAAGCTTCAGGTAAGAAAAGTTTGACTCTATTTTTAAATTATTTTTGACGATCTCTTTCCTTTACAACGCTAATAACCAACACATAAATAACATCTTTTTTTTTCTTGACTCCCCTTTAGATTCATCAGCAACTTTTTTTAGTCAACATTAATTTGTGTCCAAACTGAGAATCAGGGAGAAACATTTGAATTACCTTTTTTTCCCATTTCGTTATTGTTTTCGTAAACTATCAAAGCCGTTCATAACAACTGATTTGTTCATTGATCTGATTAAACTTTTGTTTGTTACATTTTTTGCTTCACTTGAAATCTTTGCGATCGTCTGTTCATCCTCCGATCATGAATAAATTAGTCTTTTACAGTTTACTTGTAATCGCTATTTCCTTCCTAATCATCTCGTCAACTCCATCGAGTGAAGCCTTCTTCGTTCTCGTTGGCAACACGACAGCCTGTGATACTTGTGACGATTACAGTACTTACTCTGGACGTAATGTCGTTTGCTGTTTCGCCAAAAGCCAATGCTGTGGGTGAGTATCAACTGTCTTTACTGAACTAAAATTCATAACTGAAAGGGTTAACGATATTGACTGTGAATAGATGACGGAATGAACAGTTTAATGTCGGACAATAAGTCCAAGATAATTGATTCGTCTAGCAATTTGTCTGTTGATTTGATTTGCAACTTTAAATGCGTTTTGTTTTTTCGATTTCAGGCTCAACTCTTTTGACGAGGAAGCGCCACAATCGCGTTGATCAAAAGGTTTCACCAACAAATCAATGGAATGGTGTTTTTACGTTTGCTTGTCAATCTCTTTGTGGTTTCTGTCTTTTCCCTCCTGTCTTCACAATTTGATTAAATATTTGATTTAAACCTCTGATCTCTTCAACTGACGTTTAATCATTTGATTAATATGTTCAATTTTGATTCACTATTGTCATTTTGTGCTTTGTAATTGCAATCAAAAACGATATTCAAGGCGTTCAAATACAATAATTATGTATCACTAAATAACTCAATTAAATTGTCATGTTTTTACCTAATTCTGATCAAGTTTTATTTAATCAACCTTCTGAACTTACAAGTTCAGACTGGACTATGTTTTTCAATTGTATCTCAACTGTCGAACCATTCGTTTAGACATTTTCGGCTCTTTTGGGTTACAAGGATTGACGATTTTTAGCTCGATTCTCAGATCAAAAAATGAAAAGATTAAAAGATTGAATAAATGAGTGATAAAGAGATTGATTACAGATTAAGCTTTCAATGAATTTGGGATTAACTCATAACAACATTAAGAACTTTAGATTTATTTCAATCACTTCCATTACCTCATGGATCATTATGATATTATAGTCGATCTCAACTCGAGTAATCGATTCTTTAAAAAATCAAACTCATTCAAATCTAAAATGTAAGAGATCGATTTTGAATCGAAGCTTTTAAATATCGATTTGTTTCACTCTTATTCTGAATTGAGTGTTCGATCTTCACCGAAAAGAAGATAAAAGGATGATAAAGGTAAATTTAACACATAAACAAATGAGTGAAAAGGAAAAGCTAATTTCAACAATTGAATAATAAGCTAATAGCGTGCGCTGATTACTCGTAACTTTAATATTAAACACAAAACCTTGACTCTTTCAGTAAACAGATATTACTCGTTGGATATGATTATATAAATGATTATTGAGAGAGAAAAGGGGGAAAAAGAGAAGATAAAAAAGAGAGAGGTTACAATGATGATGATGATGATCAATAACATACAAATTTTGTCCTAAATTTAGTTATGCATACCATTGCTCCAAGTGATCATAAGTTGCATGTAACAATAATCACCTGAACCTTTTCATTGTTTCAATGAAGACCATTAGACTTGTTGTACCTCGTCAGATCTCCTCTAACCAACCAACATCAACCCCACAAACCCTCAGTCCTTCCCTTGCAATAAACCAACACTTTGCCCATAACTTTTCACCTAAAAACTTGAGGGCGCTTCGCCTTCATAGAAGAAACTTTATCAACATGATTATGATTGTGAACCCAAAATAATTTCCCATGGTGACGAGTGCCCAACTCACTCATCATCATCATCATCATCATCATTTTCATCATCATTCTCCTACACAATCTCTTCTTCTCTTCATCAGTTGATCATTTAAAAAGTTACTTTTCTTTGCTCAACAAAACTCAACATCATCTTTATATACCTTCTTCTTGCTTCTTCTTCTTCTTGTTTCTCTCTTCCATTTTATGTTCCCCTTCCTTGGCCGGATGATAGCAAGAGAGGAGGGAGAAGAAAGATAAACGGAAATTTGTGAATGATTAGACTGAGAGTGAGATGATAATGATGAGGATGAAAAGAGGGAGGAAGGGAGAGCAAAACCTTTCAACGTATAACTGGTCCTACAGTTTTTCCCATGTGAATAAAGTCTCCAAATGTAAAGAAATAGCTCACTTTCATTATCATCTTCTCTCTTCTTCCCTTCATCTTCTCCCTCTTCACCCATCTCACTCTCACAAACAGTAAATACAAGTGTGAACACAAATTGTTGCGCCAATTCAGCTTCTCCTTATCCGCTAAAGACGCATAAAAAAACCCCCAACAATTGATGAATCAACTTATTATTCATCTTTTTCCCTCTCAATCACAAAATTTGCCAAAATTTATCACCACCACCTTCATCCTCATCACAATCATCATCAAAGTTTCCTAAACACTAATCCAAGGTAAAAAAGTCTATTCACATTTAAAAAGCGAAATCACTGAAAAATTGAAAAAAGCCAAAAATTGAAATGCTAATCATTTTCTTTTGGCGCCAACATTTTCAAACTTTCAACCTTTTACCTTTCATCACGATTGATTAACACTAAATGATGGTTGAACACACAATGAAACAATGATAACGCAAGTCCGGAAGCTAATGAGTTACAGTGGAAACAATTTTTTGGGTGAAAAACTCAGACAGATAGGAAGATAAAGATGATAAAAACTGATGGTTAACAGAATAGGTGACTTCCTATGAAGATGGCGAAAGACAATAATAACAAGTGTAACCCTTTGATAGTAATCAATCCAATTGACTAATTAGTAAATTATCCCAACTGTTGAAATGGAAAGTTGGTAAACTTTTCTTTTGCCTTCTTTTGCCTTCTTCTGCCTTCCCTGAGTTTCCACTTTTTCCCGTCTTCCATCTCTTTACTTTCACTTCAAATGTTAATCTGTTCATTCATTGAATGGTTCAAGTTAACCTCCTACACTGAATATTCAGGAATGATGAACTCACTGAGAGAGCAGAGAGAAGAAAAGAAAGAGAGAAAAGAGAGAAAAAGTTTCCTTCTTTATTCATTCTTCTTCTTCTTCTCTGGTATAAATTTATATTTATGTAACCAAATAAGGCTCAATAAACTTTTCACTCAAATGATTTTCATTCTCACCATGCTGTTGTTCATCATTTATTGGTGTATTTTATCAAAATGAATCACAAACAGATAACATTATTATCAACAAGTCTAATAACCTAACCATGACCTTTCAAGTGAATCGAAACAACCAATCGTCTCTTCACCCAAAACAGGTTTTCAGCTTCAATCTTTTTTTTCCCGTTAAAAGTAACGTTAATTCAACGTAAACGAAACTACGAAAAGTGAATGAAAAGATTGATTAATGATCTTTAATGATTTACTTAAATCGAAAAATGTTTGTTCCAAAAGCGCCTTTTTCAAAACTTGCACATTTACATGAAAATTCAGTTAAATGATGAAACATTTGGAAACATTTTTAATCCGTTCTTTCATGAAATACCTTGAAACATTTCAACATGAAGATGAAGATGAAGATGAGAGTGAAATGAGGAAAGAGGACAAGGATGCTGGAAGGGAGTTGAAAGATGAGAGAATGTGATTTCTCCGATTATTCAGAGTTTTCATGCTTATTTTTATTCTTTTCACTGATTGAATAAAAGCTTGTTTAGTTTCAATAAATAACCTTGTCTTTTCGATTGCGATTAACTTTGAGCAATTAAACAGTTGAAAGTGGCGAAAGTGAATGAATGAATGAAAGTAAATGTTGACCAAAGCAAAGAATTGAATCGAAATTTTGTTTTTCCAATTATCATGTAAAGTATAGTTTACATGATAATACCCTGATACAGTGTAATGATGTAATGATAATTGTTAACCAACATTCAATTGTTAACAATATTTAATGCCAAAATGGAAACAACAGTAAGAAAGGAAAACAAAAAAAAATGTTGACCGATCATCTTAAGATTGACCGTTAACTGTTGCATTAATATGTGCAATTGTATTGAACAAGTAAAATGGAAACACCAACAAGGTCAAACAGGTAAAATGTGCGCCAAATAGAAAAGGTAAACTTACCTTTTTCGTTCAACTGTTGGACAATTGTTTTCCAACAAGCTGACCAAACTCACAATCAACTCTCAACTTTGACCATTCAATGAACATTGGAGAGTCTAAAGATGCGTCGATATTTAAAGTCCATCGCTGACCTAAATTCAAGTTAGAAAAGTTAGATCTTATACTTTCAATGAGAATTCATGAAAAATAGAAAATTCAGCAAACTTTTGCATTTCTAGAAAATAGCTTTTATCGAAACAAAAACTTTCGAATTTCTGGAGATTCGAAACTTTTATAAGTTCTGACAAATTTCAATATTTCTTTGCTTTTCTGATGGAAAATAAAGTTCGTTTTGCGACTGAAATCGACTTTTATTTTTGCTTTTAGTTCTCGATGGTTGACCAAGTTGAGCAAATTTCGAGCGAACGAAAGATCGAACTGAAAACAGGTTCAACTTTGTAGAAGTGTTGCTTTGATTTTTGCATTTTTCGTCTTTAACTTTATTCTTACGATTTTACGATAAAAAGAAAGAATGAATTGAATGTTCAGAACAATTTAAAGATTAAATTTCAATTCTGATATTGATCGGTGTTCGTTGAAAATGTAAATGTTTGGTGTTCGCAGATTAAAGGCATTTTTTCATCGCCAGTATTGTTTAAATGTTTACCTTTGAAATTGAAAGTGATTATCATTATCATCATGATCGGTGCAAGTTATTAAAAGCCAAATATTCAACCAGCTTACGGCAATATTCAGCCTGCCTGTAAGCGATCTAATTTGGCAACCTCAAACCTCATCATCATCATCATCACCATCAAGAGCAACATCAAGTGCAAAATACATAAAAAAAGTAAAACAAGATCAAACCTTGAGGTGAAACGTTAATAACGTAATGTATTAACCTTTAAATATATTAACATTGAAAAAAATGTCAAAATTATTGGCTGTTTGTTTATTACAAGTTTCATCTTTTTTTCAGTTATTTGGAAGCAAAAAAAGTGACATTTCTTATTAATTAATTTATCACAATTAATCATAATAAAGACAAATGAATTGCCCTTCTCATTGGCACATTAACACATAATCAGAATAAAAAGTTTCACGGAAACATGAAAAGTTTCAAGTTTTCACCTTTTCCCTTTCACACTCAAAATGAATTGTCCATTTACCTAATCATTGCAGTCAACTTTTGTTGCTTTTGATCAACATTTACATTCAGTTTCATTTGAAATTATCCAACAAATTGAAAGTTATTTATCCTGATTCAATGATTTCAATTGAAGACGTTGACGGTAACTTAGTGACTCGATGTAAGGCTAAAAGTTGACAACAGTTAACTTGCGTCTTCCCATCTTTTTGTCATCTTCATCTTGAAGTATTTTGTTGTGAAAAACTATTTTCAAGGAAATGGGAGAAAAGATTTTTTCATCTTTATCTTGGACGCTTTTGCACTTTATTTAGTGTCTTGTGTCGACCATTGAAAGGGCAGAGAGGAAAGGGAGAAGATGATGAGAAGATGATGACAAAGAAAGGAAAAGGTGAATAATGTGACAACCTTTTGTCCAACCGGAGGTTAGTAAATTTTGGTAGACTTTATCTTCCTTCAAAGTCTTCTTAAGAAGTGAACTAGTGCGACTTAACCTGCCTTTTCTAGTCTTATTTTTGGCCCTTTGAGCTTGACCTGGACTCAATATATACTTTTGGTAAAGACGTTAACAAATATTCGACCTTGGCTTACAAAAACATAACAAAAAACGGGCAAAACAACAACTCACAAGAAAACATTGAAAGAGCCTTTAAACGAATGATGAAGAAGAAGAAGAAGCAAAAAGTAAAATAGTTTTTGGATGATAAAGAAGAGGAAAAAAAGATAAAAGCCAAAGGCTAACCTCGAGTTTAAGGCCACAACAAAGTTCATCACTGGTCAACCTTTAAGGTCTTGTATTGAGGGTCAAGCAAAGTACAAAAAAAGACGAGAAAAAAAAGGAAGCAAAGGAAGAGACAGAGGAAGAAGAAGATGAAGAAAAAGATCATTTTTTTCTCTCTTCGCTTTCGGAATGAAAGCAACAAGAAGAAAGGAAAAGAGAAAGGAAATGTTTACGACGAAACGTTCCAACGGAATGTAGATCAACCCAGGCTTTGGTAAAGGAAACTGTGACCAGAAGAAGAAAAAAAAAAGATCAATAGTTCACAGAATTTTCTTCCTGTCCTCATCCTCATCCTCTGATCATCATCTTTGACTTTAAAGGGAGAACGAAGGTGCTTAAGGTCGCAAGGTTAGGCTCTTTCAAGTTGCGCTTCTCAACGATTTCCGTCTTTTACCTTTATGATAACGATAAATTTTTTTCCTTCTCTCTTTACATTATTTTTACCTTTACCTTTATTTTCCTATGAGATAGTACATAACCTCAATGTACAGGTAACCTCAAGAGGAAGGGCAAAGGTTGACTGTTTGTTATGGGAACTTCCGATAAACAAAATGTCTATTAAATTTACCTTTTTGTAACTCGCCTTTCAAGTGGATTAAATTAAGGTCATCATTTTGCGCTTTATTGTTGATTAAATGTTAATCAACTTTACTGTTCACTAATCATTGAGAGATTGACTGGGTAAATGGGTTTACGGGATTAACATAATTTGGCTAATCGGGTTTACTATTTAATTATTGACTGTGAAAGTTGGGTGACAAAAAAAGATTGCTAATTAGCGGCCATTTAAACTAATCTAAATTATTGACAATTAACAGTTTTACTTGGTTTTAAATTTTAACTTTTCCTTTTTCAAGGAGCTTCATTGGACCCAAAGTGACCTATTGTAACTCGTTAAGACGCTGTGATGGTCAAGGTGAAAAAGGTCAAGAAGATGAAGTACAAAAGTAAGGTTGAGAAGAAAGCGTTTGACCAATAAAACCGGCGATGGAATTTTTCAAGGAAAGAATGTTTGTTTTCTTTAACAGAAAATGACTTTCAGGATAGCGCTTTGACCACACTGAAGAAAGAGGGAAACAAGAAAAGAAAGAGAAGATTTGTATTAGTCCGTTGAGGTAACAAGTACAAGAGAAAGAAGAAAAGAGAAGAAGAAGAAGAAGAGAAAAGAAGAAAACAAAATCTCTGTTTTAGCCATTGGTTTATAAAGGCTACTAGGTTAAGAATCGGCAAATTGGAAGATAAGTATGATGATTATGAGTTCGAAGAGTAAAGAGAAAAGAAAGAGAAAGAGAAATATTTTCAGGTCACTTTTCTGGATCGGTTATTTGACTCTTTCACAACAACTTGAAAAGTCCATAGTTTTATGTTTAAACCATTTTTGCCTTTCACATTTTTCTCTCTCTTTCTTTCTCTTTCTCATATCATCATTTTTTTTGGTAAAAAAGGAGTGGTCTATTTAGGACACTTGAAATAAAAGGTAAGTAAACTTTAGCTTACCTGAATTTTGTTGGTACTACACCAAATGAAGAGAAAGAGAGAGAGAGAGAAAGAGGGTGAAGAAGAATGAGAGGAACAAGAAGAACAAGAAGAACAAGATGAGAGAAGAGAGAGAAGAGAGAGAGAGAAGAGAAAGATGTTAGGGGTTAAAATATATATCCTGTGGTAGAACAAGGTAAATCTTTACCGGACTTTACTAGAAGGTGAAGTTAAGAAACGTTTCAGTTTATTGTAAGTTTATATTTCAAGTCTTTCTTTTTCTCTTTCTTTCTTCTTTACCTACAGCTATGTTTGAGGAAAGAGAGGAAGGAAAGAGAGGAAAGAGTAAGCTTGAGCATTAGTTCATGATGAGAAATTGAGAAGTCGCCACATTCAATGTTCTATCTTTTATCTTCTTCTTTCTCTTTTTTCAACATGCTCCTTAACCTCTCTCTCTACATGTCTCTTCATCTCTTTCTATCTTTCCCTCTCTATCTTTCTCTATCTCTTCCTTTTCTCCCTTTTTGTCTCCCTTTACAGTCTCCCTCTTTTCTGTAGCTCCCTTATTCTTACTGGTTTTGATTCTTTTGAATAACCAAAGTTGTTAACTCGGTATCTGAAGAAAGCTCAGTCTACATTACAAGTCTAAATAACAACTTATATACAGAAAAACATATTATATTATATATATAATTCTATGTATACTCAGTTTGGACATCATGGACCACAAACAGTCCGACCTGCGGGGGGACCAGGTCATCACCCTGGACATCATCAGGGACACCTTCCTGTGCATCAACAGCCTCATCAACATTTACACCATCAGCCTCAACCACATCAACAACAACAACCATCAACGATGCATCTCCACCGCCATCATCAGGCGCCACAACAATCACAACAATCTCAACAACAACAACAACAACAACAACCTTATGTTACAGGACCTGTGATTAATCAGTACAATAATCGTAATCCTGGACCAGGTGGAACAAACATTCAGTACAATGCCAATGGCTCCGGTACACCAATCAACAGTTACAATGGATCAATGACTGTTAACTCTAGAGGTTATATGCCAATTAATTCATCGCAAGATCAAAAAGCAACGCTTCAACAGCAAACTCTTCAGCAACCTCATCCACAACAACAATACCAACAACCTCATCAACAATCACACCAACAACCACATCAACAATCTCATCCTGTAATTCATCAGCAACTTCATCAACAACCTCACCAACAACTTCACCAACAAATTCATCCACAATCTCACCAGCAACCTCATCAACATCAACATCAACACATGCATCATCAACCTCAACCACATCAACAACAACCATCATCGATGCATCTTCACCGCCATCACCAGGCACAACAACCACAACCACAACAACAACAACCTTACATTGCAGGACCTGTGATTAATCAGTACAATAGTCGGAATGGACAAGGCGGAACAAACATTCAATACAATGCTAATCCAAATTCGGGTACACCAATCAACAGTTATAATGGATCAATGACTGTTGATTCTAGAGGTTACATGCCAATGAATGCATCTCAATATCAAAAGCCAACTCTTCAACAAGCAACCCATCAACAACCGATTCAACAACAACCTTACCAACAACCCCATCAACAATCTCATCCTGTAATTCACCCACAAATTCACCAACAATCTCACCCTCAACCTCACCAACAACCCCATCAACCACCTCTCCAACAACCTCATCCACAACCTCACCAACAACCTCTCCAACAACACCAACATCCCCACATGCATCAACCTCAATCCCATCAACAGCCATCATCAATGCATCTCCATCGCCACCACCAAGCACAACAACCTCAACAACCACAGCAACAACAACCTTACATTACCGGACCTGTGATTAACCAGTATAATAATCGAAATTCTGGACAAGGTGGAACCAACATTCAATACAATCAACATTTACCTATTCCCGGTAATCCAACACCGCCGTTGACACCAGCGTCTGGAATGCAGCAACCCTATCCTGCCGATATCAAGCCTAACTTCACTGCCAACGGCAACGCTGGTCCTGGTTTAATGAATGGTGTAGGTGGTCCAGTAACTCCTGGTCCATGTCCAACGACAATGGTTGGTGGTATGAGTATGGATATTAAACCTACTCTTCCTATTCCTTCCAAAGATGACGAAATTCGTTTAACTTTACCCCTTCGAGATGGAACTTTATTACAACCTTTTCGTCTTCCTCACAATGACTGTGTTAGCAATGTTGAATTTGAACTTAAAAATGATCTTTACAATTCTCTTACAACACGTCCCGATTTTGAAGTACAGTTAAAGTGTTTTCAACATCAAGATGCATTAATGCAGCCAAACTGGCCGCCAAATCAGACTGTGCAAATATCTGTTAATAATCATCCATTAATTATTCATGCTAGTGAAGTTCAAAGACCACTCAATTTAAGATCTGTTTGCCGGCCTGGTCGTAATACAATTACAATTACTGTGTCTAGTTGCTGCTGTTCACATTTATTTACCTTACAAATCGTCCATAGACCAACATTAAACAGCGCCATTCAAAGTATTGTGTCAAAAAAACTCATTAATCCAGATATTGCTATTGAAAAGATTAAACGCAACTTTTCAAATAACCGATTTATCAACAATTCAACCTACTCTTGGTAAGTTAATTAATTCATAACAGAATAACCCTATTTTTAACTATCAATATTTCACTTGTGAATTTTGTGTACAATAAGCTGTTTTTACTTGTGATATCAATCTTGTGTTCACACTGAGAGCAATATTTAAAAGAGACAAGAACAAACAACTCAAGTCTTTCACGCCTTTTCTGTATCTCTTTATGATATCACACATTCTCTACTTAAATCTCATTCACCAACTTTTGCTCTCTCACTATCTTTCTCTCTCTTTCTCTCTTCCGTCGTGAAAAATATTGTTTTAACATGAGAAACTTCATCAGCTTCTTGTAAACCTCGAACCATGATCAATACACGCACACACTCAATATTAACAATTAATTGCCAAACCCTTAAGCCCTTGAAATATTGTGAGCGGTACATTTCTGGTTAAACATGGTACAAACCGTATCTTTTCGCGTGTTTACAACAGCTTTCTTTTCGTCTCTCTTTACTTTCTTTTTCTTCTTACTATTTCAACGGCCTCCTCCTTCTTTTAACCTCGATTACAATTTTTCTTCAACTCGCAGAAGAATATGAAGAAGCGAAAAGCGATACAAGAGAGGAAAAGGGGGAGTTGGGTGGCTTGTTACTCATAACTAGAATTGTGACTCTAAGAAAACATAAGAGACCGAGAAGAGAAAGATAAACGAAAGTAAACTTGTAGTGAGCGAGAAGCAGAAGACAGATTTATTTAGCTAAGTGGTGATGTTAATTTACTTGAATTTCCTCTGAAACAAAAACTAGTTAACAGCAATTAGCAAATAAAGTTAACTTACAACACTGAACATTTGAGAGACAACACATTTTTTTTTATTTATATACATTTGTATGAACCATCCATTCATTTACAAACAGCCATAATCAATGTTTCTGTGTCCTTTACGATCTTCCTCAAGATTTTTCCAAGGTCTTGATTGTGTAGAAATCATATTTTCTTATTGCATTCAAACAAATTAACTGATTTTCTTTTTTTTTCTTCTCTTTTTTCAACCTATTCTTATCATAGTATTAGGACACCTCCGATTACTCCGGTTGATGATTGTTCCGGAATTGAACCAACGACCATTAAAGTATCACTAAAATGTCCCATAAGTCGTAAAATAATATCTTTTCCTGCGCGCGGCTCTGAATGTAAACATATTCAGTGTTTTGACCTGGAAAGTTATTTAATCATGAATGCTGAAAGATCCAGATGGAAATGTCCAATATGTGATAATTACGTTAATTTTGACAACATTGAAATTGATCAATTTATTTGGGGTATTTTATCAAACATGACTAAACACAGTCCTGGTGCTGAAGAGATAGCAATTGAAGCTGGAGGCACTTGGAAATTTGTCGCGTCTAAAGAAAGTTCAACAAGTATGGCAGTATTGAATCATAATCAACGTTTCAAAGAGGAACCTGATTCTACTGGATCTCATTGCATTACATCAACTTCCATGGCCATTGCTGCCAACAACAACAACAACAACAGTATCAACAACAGCAACACCAATACTAGTGCGGTTACTAAAAAGAATAATAAACGTTTGAAGGCAATGTCACCAACTAGTTCATCAATGCCACCAACCTCTAATTCTTGGGAAATGGGACAAGGACTAGCAGCTACAAACGTTGTTCCTACAAGTTTACCGAGAGGAGTAATAGGATCATCTGGCACAAGTTTAACCGCCACTGGGCCAGGTTACCCACCGTCATTAACCGGTATTTCCGAGATGCAAAATGGTTCACCATTTGATTTTCAACCTACAGGTAATGAATATGGTACAATCCCTCATCTGCCCAACTCCATTTCATCAACATCTGACAATCCTCTTGATCCATTGGCGGCTATGGAGAAAACATTATCACAACATGACTTTGCTTCTCATAGTGAAAATTTTTCAAATATAAATAGTATTAATCATAATCATAAATCACCTCAAAACCACCATAATCATATGAACCACCACCAATCAAGCCAACAACATTCTCATCCTCATCCTCACCCTCATCAACAACAACAACAACAGCAGCAGCAACAGCAGCAGCAACAACAACAGCAACAACAATCACAGCAACAAAATCTTCATCCGCAATCACATCAGCACCCACCTCATCAGCAATCTTCTCATCAATCTCATTCTCATCCTCAGCATACGTCGAATGCACCAACATCTCAGCAAAATAATCAATCGCAACAGTCTGTCGGACAATCCAACCAATCTCAGAATCAATCTCAGTCATCTGATTCTGTTTCCATCTCTCAAAATTGTTCCTCTTTGAGCTCCAATAGCTCCAACAATGGTTCCAACGGTTCATTATCATCAATACCTAATGGACCGCACACTCCGCATACACCTCACACTCCTCATACCCCACACACACCAAGTAACATGGGTCCACCGTCAGTGAGCAGTGCAAATGTAACTCCCAACTCAAATGGTGATCCAGTCAACAATAATCCGGGAAGCAATGCAAGCAATTCAAGTAGCCATAGTGGTAACAACAACAATTCAATTAATACCGATCTTGGTGATCTCAATTTTGATCCTGCTGCCGTCATCGATGGCGAAGGACAAGGACAAGAAGGACTTAATGTAAATATCAATTTTCATCATTTTGTTTAATTACTTGTTTTCATGTACCTTTCACACTCAATTATTTGTGAAACATTTTAAGTGCAAACATCTTTTTTATACTCGTCTCTAACTCTTTTTTTATCTAACTTTTCTCTCTCCTCTTCTCATTATCAATAGCTTTTGCCTGAAAACATTGTTGATCCAATGGAGATTTTATCATACCTGGATACCCCAGAAACAACAGCTTCCCTCGCTATGACATCATCGACAAGTTCATCATCTAGTAGTAATTTACTTAATTCAAGTTCATTACCATCAACAAACTTATCATCTGACAATGACGATATACTTTCCTTCCTCGAAACATGAGCTTAGTTTCGAACGGATGAAATGTAAATCTTGGCCAGTATTTTCCACTGTACAAATTATAAATTATAAAGAATCGTTGAAAGCAAACCCAAACAAAGATGCATCGGAAAGACACTCAAGCTGCATGCCCTTTAATCTGGAGTTATTGAACAGCAAGAGATTTTATCGGATAACTTGCAAAGATTTTTTCCCCCCATGTAAATGTATAAATAATATTATGAATGGAATGCTAAAAACGAAAAAAACGTTTCCACTTTGACAGTGAGATGCATGTTCAATGTTTTTTTTTGTTGGTCCAGAACAGAGTCCAAACACATTGAAAAGACAATTAAACTTCTGCAAAGTAAATAAAATTACAAAATTGGCAACCATCGAAATTTGAACCTTTTCATCGATAACTTATTATCAAAAAACAATTGGTCGCAACTGTGCTTTTAACAAGAAAAAAGAAACAAATAAATGAAAGCATTTAAAACACTAACGACTCTCTCAAGTTGAAACAACTAAGTAAATAATGATGAACAACATTGTCATTATCATCATTACCACCATCCTGAACATCATCATGATCACCATCTTCACTATCATCATCCTCATGAACATTATCAAGAAATCATCTTTATCACAATCGTCATAATCATTCCCCCTGCCGCTGCTGTTGTCGCTGTTAATTTTGTTATTGAAAATAAAAAAAGCATGAAGGCCATTGATGGTTTATCATTTTGCTGATGTAAATATATAAATATATGTGTACATCTAACTCTTTCCCAACCTTTCTTCCCTCCCTCACTCTCTCTCTCATTGCTGCTCTTAATGTCAACAATATTTCGAGCTATTCTTCAGCTGATATAAATATAAATATATTTATAAAGAAATATATATTTTTCCTCTCTTTACCGAGCGATGGACGAATCATTGTTATGAGGACAAGATTGTTTTTTTCGTTTCACTTTCTCGATGTTCACCAGCCATCTTTAAACATCTCTTCAAGTCCCGTCATGGAAGCAACGTAACATCTCAAACAAACCAACACGCACATACAACACCAATAACAACAAAACAGTGTTCTGAAAATTTGGTGTAGAGAGAGGAGCAAGATGGTGATTCGTCTAAAGTATAAAGCTTGACAAAAGATGTGTGTGTATATATTTATATACATCTGTATCTATATATAGCCATGCATGTATATATATACAAATATAAAGAGGTATATATATTTGTGTGTCTGTATTAAGGAGAGTGTCAAAAGGATAAGCAGAGAGTTTAAGATGAATTAAGGAGCAAAAAAGAAGCAGCTAAAGCAAGAAAAGTAAGGACAAAGAAGGAGTAGCAGAAGGCAATCAAAGAAGCAAAAAGAAGGCGAACAAGAAAGAAAAGAAAGACTCGAGAGATGAATTTAAGGGAGCAAAAGTATCAACCATTACGCCGGGTGTTTTTTTCATCATCTTGTTGCTCTTATCATTATCTTAAAAAGCCAAACGTGTTTTGAGTCGCGCGTCATTGCGCTCGCGCGTCGTTGATGATACAATAAATGGAGGGAGGCAGGAAGAGAGTTGAGGTCACCGGCACAAATGGTTCTTAAGAAAGTCGCAAGACGGAAGGAAGACGATATATATACACACACACACTTTATTTATATACATACGTTGTATATGAAAGACTGGAGCAATAGCGCAACAAAAAAGGAGCAAAAATTTGAAGATGAATAAACGCTTGTAATGAAGGTTCATCAAGTGGTGATCTGGATTTTTTTGGTGGATAACAAGTTATCTTCATTTTTTTCTGGTTCCATCATTACACCCTAACAATGCAGCTGACTCGATGTATATATTTGGTGCAAACATGAAAACAATATATGCAAAGTATTCATTTTTTGTTTCTCCTTCATCCTTGATCTCAACTTAAAACTGATACCATACAACAGGCAAAAAGGACAAATGTCGAGAGCTTTTCATTTTCCAATGTGTTCACTTTTCATTCGCAATTGGATTGGTAAAGTTGATGAAAGAGGCGAAAATATATATTCCTCAAATAAAGTGAAGCAAATATTACATGGATGTGCAAAAAAGTAAATCAAAACCCAAGAAGGGACACCAAGAGGAAAAGAAAGAGAAAAGAGTAAAAAGAGGAAACTGAGTCTTGTTTCTATTTTTTTTGCTTCTTCTTGTTGCCTGATAAAAAGCGAAATAAACTGTTCAACTGTAATAATAATAATGATAATAATAATAACGCATCTTCCAAATAACATTTTCTTCCTCCAAGCCTCTAACGAATCTTACCAAAGGAGGAAAATGATGAGGATTATCATCTCGAAAAGCAAGGAGAAGTAGCAGCAGCAACAACAACAACTGTACAAGAAGAAAAAGAAGACAAAAAGAGATGAACTTTATATTATCATTTGCTACCTGCAAGCAAACTCGAGCAAAACATACGGACACAAAGGTCTCTCTCTACATCTCTCGCTTTCTCTCTTCATTGCCATCTCTTTTCTTCCCTCCTCTTCCTGGTTTTTGGGTTACTACGAACTTTTCTTATACATCAGAAAAGGCATGTAAACATACATAGAAAGTAAAGAAAGAGAGAGAGAGACAAATATTGTAAAATGAAAGGCGCAGAGAGAGATTCAGAGGGAAGACAGAGAAGTTCAAGGAAAGCAAAATACATTCTGTTCTTCTCTTTCTCTTCTCTTTTCTTCTAGTCTCTCTCCCTTTTCTCCCTCTTTTCTTCCTATTCCCTTTCTTTCTCTTCCTTTGCCTCTCTCTCTCTTCATCGATCTGTTTCTCCTGCTTCCATTATCTGTCTACTTTTCTCTCTTTCTCTTTCTCTCTCTATTGATGCTTCTCTTAGTCAGTATTGTTAATCGAACGGATAAAAGTCAGTTTTTACTGTCTTCTCTTTCTCCTTTTCTCTTTCTCTCTCTTTCTTTCCTGTTCCTCCTTTCCTATTATTCAGCCAATCGTGTCTTTTTCCTCTCTTTTCTCTAATTTTTTTTTCTCTACTTTTGAAACCTTACTGAGAAACGAGAAGAGAGACAACCAAAAGAAAGACAGAGAGATATCATCATCACATCAGCAACATAATTGTAATAATCGGGACAAGTAAACAAAATGAACTCCAAAAGATGTATACTGTATATACACAGCAACGAGACCAACAACAACCTTCACAAATTAATACATAACAAGGCGACTTTAAACAAAACCCCTTCAACTCTTTCTTACCCAAGAAAAGAGCCTAAATCTTTGTAAATAATTGAATTGTATTTAAAATCATTATAAAAGTGTAGCAAATAAGAAAACAAAAAACTACAAACAACAAAAGATCAATGACCATAAAACGAAAAAATGCAAACAAAAAACACACAAAACCTCTCAAATTTATTCAATTAATCGCGATCAAGTCAAATTTAAATGACAAAAGACAATTTAAATGTTGTTTAATTTTGACAAATTCAACCATCAATACAAAATAATCTTAAAAGTGGGTAAAGACTCAGTTTAAAAGCTATTTAAACATTTTCAAACAAAAGTCAGTCTAAATTTGCCTTTTAAAAGTCTTGAAGCGCGAGTTACAAAAAATGATGAACAACTTATGGCAATTATGGTTAAATGCAGTGGCTAAATGAAAGCAAAACAAGATTCATTGTTATTAGTAAATTATGAGAACAAGTTTAGTTGCGTAAGTAAATGATGATGAGATGAAAGAGGGACAAGAAGATGAAACCACATAGCATTGATGATAATGATGATTGACTGATTGTGCATTAAACAGTCAAACAGGGGGATAAATAAGAAAAGTAGTGAAGAAACAAGTAAACTGAAGGTAAATGAGAAGAGGGGCTCAAACAAGGGGCAACATGATGATGAACAAGATGATGAACAAGATGATGAACAAGATGAAGAATGGTTAGTTGAAGACATCCCTGTTTGAGAGAGAGAGAGAGAGAGAGAGAGAGACTCGGCCGAATGAAGATAAAGAGGATAACCATGCATCACAATCAGAATAGATGAGCTCGGAATTCCTGTTTCGTTGCCTCCCGTCAAAACTCATTTTTACTCTTTCTTTTCTTTCTTTTTCATTCTTTTCTTTTGCTCACTCAAATCATCATCTTATTATTTCTTCTCCTTCTCTCTCTCTCTTACTCAGTATCATGCAAGTGATCTGAACGATGTTAACCTATCCTTTAAAAAAAACTTATTTTTGTTCAACATCATCACACTTTGTAGCTTCATTTTACCTCATTGAACCAAAATTGGTGTGGCTGGTTGATGATAATGTTAATAATAATAATGATAGTGATGATGAAAATTTTCATGGAGGTGGAAGATTAAAAGGCTGATCAGTCTCAGTTTAGACTTGGACAGTTTCTTGTTGCACCAAATCGCTATTTGTGAACAAATGAATTTTCCCTTTTTTTTCGCCAGTTTCAGTTTTCTCTTCAACCCAGATTTAGGTCAACCTAGACACCGAACTTTCCACCTTAACCATTAAAACGATAAAAAAGCATTTGAATCAAGATCAGCAAAAGAAGCAAAATATCTTTCCATCATCATGTTCATCATCCTGATCATCTTGATCATCCTCTTTGATTCAACTCTAATCTGACAAAAGATTCTTGTTCAATGTTTTTTTTGGTCTCTTTTTGCCTTCTTTTTTTTGCGCTCCAATTTATTGTCTTTTTAACTTGTAAAGATCATTGCAATTCATTCAGTAATAAGAATCTCATGAAGTAAAAGTAGCAAGAAGACGATCATGAAGACAAGATGAAACTTAAATCTGTCCAATAGTTCTGTCCTTTTTCTGTTAACCATTTTTCCCAATTCTTTTCGTTCTTTTCCAATCTTGCTATTATTTCTTTCCATCACATGATCTCTTGATTATTGATTTTCTGTCTTTTTTTACTTTTCCTCCTTTCTTCATCACTCTCATCATCACATTGACTACTTATCACCAAAGATTTCCTTGATTCTCTCCTTTTTATTATTATTACAGTGTTTTGTTGCCATTCTCAGTCTACTCATATCACGCTGTAATTACTTGAACATTACACTTGAATCGTATTCATAAATTTGTATTAAATCATCAAATCAATCAACAACCAAACAAGTCAAAGGACAAACAAAAGTGAAAACTGAAAACCAAACATATTTTACTTTACAAATCAATAAACCTCTTCAATAGTTTATTCACACCTAATTCAAGTTGGTTGATTAATTGTCAATTATCCCAATAAAGTACTATTAATGTAATTTAGCCAATAATGAGACTGGAAACGTCAATTTAAAAGACTTGCTTCTCACTGAAACACACAAAACGTTCAGTTTCAATTGTATCTTGGTTACCAAAAACTCATAACACTTTAACATTGATTAATTAGACTCTGAAAAACTGTAACAAACCCAAAAGAGTTTATTCAATTCCATTCTGGTTTCATTGTTGATCTACATTGTAAATAGAAAGGAAAATGCGAAAGAGAAGAGAAGAGAAAACAAAAATGAATGCAAATAATGATAATTATCTTGATACCGAAATAAGTTCAACTGGTCATTTACCTGTAACAACACAATAAACAGCAACAATGGTCATCATCTTTAGCAGATAAAACAAAAATAACTAAAGGCTCATTGAAAGAGAAAAGTTGATTCAGGAATAAAAAATGACTTTTTTTCAATGAATTTTGTTGTTGTTTGCATTTTGATTCATTTTTTGCACTTGAACAACACTCGTTTCATCGCCTGCAATGTTTACAAACGCAAATCAGAAGCACTTGCAACCGGAAGAATGATCTACATTTCCGTGTTCAGTTGGTGATCAGATTGTTCACATTTTTCAACACCAACACACTGCCATTAGTTGTGCAAACCTAAAAAAAGTTTAAACTCAAAAATAGCGTTTTCGTTGTTGATCTTTTGCTTCCTTTTGCTTTCGAGTTTTGCCATTTTTTCTGTTGTTGTTACTCTTTTTTTTGCTGCTGCTTTTCTTACCATTTTTCTGGTTCCAATATTGATGATTTAACTGGTGAAACGAGAAAATCAATCAGTTGATCATCAACATGATCATTACACGTCCAGGCAAACTCACAAGACTCACTTGAATCACATGATTCTCCAGGAATCATATGTTTCTCTGTCTGTTACTTGCAATCTTTAGATTTGTTCATTTCCATTTTTAATTTCATCCTTTTTTTCCTTTCCAATAATTTATTAATTAACTTCCTTGTCTCTCATCTCTCTGTGTTAGTCTTTCGTCTGAATCTTCCTTTACTTTCAAGGATTTTTTTTCTCTTTTCGCTATTTTCATCATGAAGGTCGATGAATAACTTTGCCTTTGGTCTTCTATTGCTTGATCATTGTCTTTTCCAGACGCACTGTTTCAACCATTTAGATCCAATGACAAAAGCTTTGCATTTCACTAAATATGGCAAAACATTGAAAGTCGCATTAAAAGTTCAACTCAGTTTTGCTGAAAAAGTTGCAAAACTCGATCGAGTCATACTGAATCTTACTCAATCCAATGCTCTAATGCTCTTTACTTAATTAAACTGCTTTCTTATTCAATCTTTGTTCAGCATTGGAATACAAAATTCCAGTAAAGAGAAAAAAATTGATCTTTAAAATGGAAATGCTTCAAGATGCTCAGATGGCGGATGAAGCATCTAGACAAGTTTACCGTATTTATTGACTCAAAGTTTCGAAAGAAAGTTGCTTAATACCGTAATTAGAATGACGTAGTTGAACAAAGTTACTTATAATTCATTCTGAGCCTTATGACTTCAAGTTGTGTTAAGAAAATTTGCAACTGTTTTCTGTGAATTTACTCAGTTTCTGTGAAGCGATTCGAGTAAAAGTTTTTCCTCGTTACAATCAGTATAAATCAAAAATGTCCAAAGATCTAAAGCAAAAGGCACTGCTTATAATATCGAGTAAAAGATGTAAATTTTAAATAAATAAATGCTACTAAAAAGAAACACAATTAATCGCTAAGCAAACACTGAACCCTCCAACAGCACTCGAAAGATGTGCAACATCGATAGACTTTCAATCAAGACTTTTTAGTAAAGCCACTTTCGGCTCAAACGAAACACAAGATTATCGCACGAGTCAGTTGATTAAACTTTACCATAACATAGTTGAATGAAGCCGATTTCATTCTGATATTTTAATCAGAAGTTTGGTTTACTTGAAATTTTTGGTTACATTGTTTGATTTTGAATGGAATGGAGAGAGAATTGTAAGTTTTGTTAAAAACTCGACAAAAAGTTTCTAAACTTTGAACTTATGTCTAGTCATTTGACTGAATTGGTTAAATTGTTATGAACGTTTGCAAGATTTAAAGTTTAATATCGATCATTGAATACTTTTGCATTATCAGTGTGACAAGAAGCTGATTAATTTTGTATCAATGAGGATGTCGGTTAACTTTGATGACTAAAGAACGGTTCTAATAAACCTTTCACTTGATTAGTTTGATAACAAATCGGAAAAGTTTCATCTTCAGACGAGCAATTGCTTCCCCTGATAACTGTTGACAACTTGAAACGTTTACTAACAACTCAAAGAATGATAAAATGACTTGAAAAACTGATCGAGTATTGATTAAAAGTTTCAAAAAAAAGAAATCTAAATCCAAAGTCATTCTCATCCATTTCCATGTACATTTGAAGGAAAAGCTGAAAAGCAAAACTTGCGAACAACTCGAAATTACATTTTCTACGAAAATTTCAATCGAAGAAAACACTTGAATTGAATCGACATGTTTATTCCAAGAAAAAACGATTGGTTCAACGATCCTTCGAATTGAAAAAAACTAATAAAACATTTCTATTCAGATGAACCTTCAACAATGTAAACATAAATGAAAAGTTCGTCAACTTGAACAAAACTTTTTTTCCATCGCAATATTTTCCAATGAGAATCATGATCATGTATAATCGGCAATATTGAATATAAAGTTTCATTTACAGATTCGTCTGAAGAATAACATTTTCTTTGAAAGACAATTGAATCAATAATCAATTGCAAGTGTTTTCATCTATTTTTGTTTATTTTCAACATTTTTCACTGAACCTTTTTCTGAACATTGTTTACCTTGAAAAAAATGGAAATGGAAAAATTTTCTCTCTTCTTTCGATTCAATTAGCTGAGCAAATTTGTGAGATTTATAAAGGTAAATAAAATAATTGATCAGGAACTTTGAACATCAAGTTTGAGTCTTTAACATGAAACATGAATGATTAAATTTGATGGTAAAAATGAGTGAAGAAGAAGAAGAAAAAAAAACTTAAACTAAACTGATAATGTTCACCGTAACCTTCATTGGTAAGGAAAGAAGAAGAAGAAGAAAAAAGTTGATGAAAATCAAGTATTAATGGGCGGTGAGAGACAATCTTGACTTAGTTGAGTCTTACAATTTCATTGAAGAAACGGCACAAAATGAGAAAAGCCGGTTTCGCCGAATCATATCTTCACCTTTCCTACTCTTTCCCCTTATCATCATTAGGATCATCATTTGACTCACTTGATCTTCTTCTCTCTTCTATCGACCTCACTTTGGCCTACCATCGGTACCATCCTAATTAGCTCGTTTTCAGCCAAGAAAAATGATCTAAATATAGGAATTGACTGGTTCGTTGATATCAAATGGTAAACAACAAAAGCTGTTCAACGACTGTATGAACCAGTTCAGTATATATTTTAATAAGAAAAACCCTTTTTCTCTTTATCATCATCATAATACAGGTTAACATGAGTTGGAAGAGAGAGAGAGAGAGAGAGAGAGAAAAAATGAGGACAAAAATTGAGAAATAGAAGAAAAAGAAGAGAATGAAGAGAAAGAAGAAAAGGAAAGATGAAAATGATGAGAATGATGATTAAAAAAGTAAGTAGGAAGACAGAAACTGGACGAGGTCCAAGTTTTGATAATTTTGTTGTTTTATTTTCTTCTCTTTCATTCCAGTGATGATGAAAAAAAAGAAGAAGAAAAACGTAGGAGGAAAATGATGATATTGTTGGTTGATTATGAAATGAATTTTGATATTCTGTTGATAATGATAATGAAGATTTGCGCTTGTTTCAGTTTCTGTTTAATCCACCAGAAACTGGACAATATAACTTTGATAATAAACTTATAACCTGTTTGGTTGTAACAAGAAAAGAACAAGTTGCTCAGTCTTTTTTTCCCATCGAAATAAAGTTTCTCATGTTGTTTAAGGGGTTGATGGTCAAAGGCAGGTAATGAAGAGAATGATGATAATGGTGAGAATAGGAAAGAGAGGGAAAAGTAGAGAAGATAAATGAAGAACAAGAAGAAAACCTTTAAATATGTAAATATCAAACGACAATTGGGTTTTTCGTTGCAACGAATTTGGTCAACTTTTCTTTTTTTTCTTCAAATTTTTTTGCTAAAAAATTAAAGAAAAAAATTGAATGAAAAAGTTCATTTTTTCATGTTCGTTTCTTACCTGTTCAATGAACAATAATTAATAATAAATTAGGTGTGTGTGTGCATAAGTGTGAGTAAACAAATGAAATGAACACAAAAAAATGTTAGTCAGGAAGAGATAAACAAAGACGGAAATGAATGCCTAGCAATAGCATTTCCGCTCTAATATCGAGTACAATAAGCCACCCAAAAATGGAGTCAAAGATGATGATGAAAGGATAGACAGAGAAGAGACAGAAAGGTAGAAGAAGAAGAAGAAAAAAATTGAAGTTAAAGAGGGTGAAACCTATTTCTTTAGTTGATCGTTTTAAGAGTTTATCAGCATTTGGATATCGGCTAATTTGGTCTCAACGGGAAGCAAAGGTGAGGTTACCTTTTCTTTTTCTGATAAGATAATAATGAGAACGATATAGAAATAGGAATTGGATGGACAAAGGAGATCAAGAAGAAGGTGAAGAAGGAATGAAGAGAAGAGAAGATTTCTCTTGAATAGAGTTACATTTCCATAACATAAAAGTTATGAAAATCGCCTTCCGCTTGCGACGACCAAATAATAGTCAGGAAAGAAGAAGAAGAAGAAGATGATAATAATGATGATGATGAAAGATGTAGATTGAGGGAGAGAGAGAGAAGTAGAGAATGTCTTATTTTTTTCTTTCGTTTCTTTCTTTTCTTCTTCATCTTCTCAATCAAAGAGGGTATTGACTTCAACTTTTCTTTCTTCTTAGTAGCATCTTCTGCTTATCTGTCGACAGTTTGCTTTATCTAATCTTCTTCTCATTTTTTCGCCTTTTATCATCATTTTTCTTCTCTTTCTTTCCATTTTCATTCCTCTTCTTCTCATTCACCGTAATATACACCTAAATATTTCTCTTCCTTTATCATCAAATTGTCTTCAACTGTCTACTTTGCGAAACTTTTTTTTTTTCGTCATTTCTCTTCTTCTCGTTTTATCACAAATTATTTCAAGTTGATTACTTCATTTACATTTCGATTTTGCTTGTTGATCGGAAACGATTTTCAGGTGATAAACAATTGATCATATCGTTGAGGGTATTTTTACTGACCTAAAAGTGGCTTCGACCTCAAATAACAAAGAGAGAGAGAGAAAAGAGAGAAAAAGATGAATGCGAAAAGTTTCGCCTGATGAACTGACTTGATTAACTTTGAAACATTTTCACCTCTTCAGCTTTGCATGGTTAACACTGAATGTAATCAATTTTGGAAATAGATTTACACAGAAATCTGAAAATTTGAATCTTTTAAAAACACTTTTTCATCAAAATTTTTAATCAACTTTTCCTTTTTTAGTTTCCATTACAATTAACTGAAACACTGAAGTCAATGAATATCAATCTCTGACAATTAGTCCTTCAATTTAGGTTGAACAATTAACTCAACATTTAATTAACATTTTCCCAATGTCTTTGCATTGTTTTCTTGTTTTGCTTTCAGTTGTTTCCCATTCAAACTCACAAAACAAAACAAGAAAAAACAAGAAAAATATTTACCTTCGTAGTTGACGTTGCGCCAGTACTGCCCTCTATGAGCAACGAAAAACTCTAATGTTGTTGTTCAAGTTTAGAGGAAAAGAAAAGTTTGAAAAGTTGAAAACAATTTATTATCATTTTTAATAAAATGATTATTTAATTGATTGGAAGAAGAAGATGAAAAATGTTCAATTTATTAATGATTTGCGCAAAATTGAATCAAGTCACTGATTGTTTAAACAAGTTTACATCAACTATTAAAATAGTTGCATCTAATTAATGATAATAATTACTGTGACAAGTTGGCAGATTAAGGAAAAGACACAAAAACTAGGATTAAGTGTCTGGTTAAATAAACTTGTCAACAAGTTTACTCAGCTCAAGAATAGTTGAGCCTCAACAACATTTCAAATCATTTCACAATATATCAACGGAAATGTTTTAAAAATAATTATTCCTTAATCATCGAAATTACTATTAAAGAATCAATTTTTCCATTCGCTCAAAACTGGAAACTTCTGCAGAGACGAAAAAATTGCGCCAAACTTCACTTCGAATCGAGTAAAGATGAAGAAATAAAAAAGTCAAAAACTGACCAAAAACTGGACTAGAAGAGTTTAATGAATGGAAGACAAGAGAAGAGAAAAAAGAAGCCCTGAAAAAAAAGAAAAGAACATTGCCTTTTCAAAGTTCTCATCATTTTTCTTCACGCTTTTAGCTTACTCAACCAGAATCTCCATTGAAAGCCTAATAGATATAAGCTAATGTCAAAAGATTCAAAGGAAATGATGATGATGATGGCGAAAGTTGTATCTTATTTTTGTAAGACAATCTTGTTTAGGTAAAGTTGATTTTGTTAATTTTTGTTTCACTGTTGAACCTTTTTTTCACGAACATTTTTTTTCAGGGGAAAGAATATTTTGACAATTAATTGCGACTATTTTGAGGACAAACTTGTAAACTATCGTAAAGAGAAGAGAAACAAAGAGAGAGATGATTATCATCATTATCATCTTTGCAATATCTTTCACCAAGCTTGCCTAATTATCGTTTTGAATAACTAAAATTAGCTTAACATAGAAACAATTTTTTCTTCTCTTCTCTCTCTCTATCAACATTATTACTTTATTATAACGTGTTTTTGCTTTCGCTTTTTACTCATCTTTCTCACTCTGTCTACTCTTCTCATCGTTTTTATCATCTTCTCTTCCATATAGACTCAGACTCACCATTCAATATTCAATCTTGTCTGGGTACAACAAGATGATGAGAATGATGTTGAAGAAAAGTTTGTTTGAAAATTGTCTGTGAGTTCCTTTTTTTTCATCTTCCAACATTTTTCTTTTACTTTTTCTTCTTCTTCTTCTCTTTCCCTCTCTTTTTGCTTCTTTTACTCAACACTATTACAACAAGGATCAACAGCAAGCAGAAAACATGATCATCATTATCATCATCATCAACACAGCCAATAACTAGCTTTTACTTGTCTTCTTCTTCATCATCATCTAAGCTTATCGATTTTTGCTTCTCCTTCAACTTCTCAGAATCAACTCAATATTATATTCATAGTTACACAAATATGCTTCTTCTTGTACAAAAAGGTCGCTTAACTTGGTAGCTTCTTTCTTGTCTTCAATCCTCAGATTACTTGTAAACCTAAACCAAAGATGATAGTGATGATGATAATTAAAATCAAGGTGAAGATGTTAAAGAGTTTAAGTAGGAGTGAAGAGAAGATAGAGAAAAAGAGAGAAAAAGATGGAACCATAAACTTCAATTTTTTAGACCAATCAATGAACTAAGTCTTTACTATCAACTCATCTTTTCATCTTCATCATTATCATCCTCATAATCACCTTTTGTTGATTCGCTTGTTTTTCGGTCAAAACATAAATCGGACAAACAAGCCTGAAACAAAGCTAAACCCAGATCAGGCCAATAACAGTGAAACGAGTACAACTTTGAAACGCATCAACATCACACACAATCATTAAGATAGAATGGAAAGAGAGAGAAAAAGAGAGTTTTGATGATAAGAAGAAGAAGAAGATAAATGAAGGGGAGAAACTGGTGGTTTGTAGACAGATCATGTTGAAAGAGCATTTTGTGTGTAGACAGAGGATGATGATAGAGGTAAGTGAACCGTTGAGGTCACCTTTTTGAGACACTTTTTCAAAGCAAACAGCACGAAACTAGAAAGCACAACAAGAAGATGAAAAGGAGGAGAAGAAGAAAAAAAAAGAGTTTTGACTCCTCATTTTATCAACTCACCCTTCACACCCCGGTTCAGGTTGAGGTCATCACGACGGGTCACCTGAATTAACCTTAAATGATCATCATTCAGTTCAATAATGAAAGCTAATTTTCATCACTTGAAACAAAATGGAAATTTCAATTTTCCAAAATCTAGCAAATTTGTTCCCTCAAACAATAATGTAAATTAAAAAAAACTTAACATTGAAACTCAAGAAGCAAATATTTGCATCCTTCATCATCATGAAAGACACAAAACAAAAGTTTGACAACTTCAAAATTAGCAACTTTCAATTGGGTTAAAGGATAAAAAGTTTTGAGCTTTAAATAATACAATTGACAGTTTACTTGTTACAGTTAATAAATTGTTCAACTTGTTTAAACAATCATAATTAACCATATTATTGGCTTTCCAGCCTTTTCGCCTCGTTTCATCAGTTGCCTTGTTTAATTGTTGATGGATTAGATTGTCATTGTTATTTATATCAATTAACAAACTTGATAAATTGCAATTGTAAACGTTAACGACGGAAACATTCAAATAACAATTTTTAGCAATGATAGCGAAATGGAAGCGCAAGTTGACGAAAAAAAGGTTAACATTTCGAATCTGATTTTTGGTTAAAAAATGGTTCAAAATGCATCAACAGGTAAATACAGAAGTAAAAGTTTCTTTTTTTTCTCTCCAAAAGATTTCCATACAACTTTTTCTCGTTATTTTTACCTTTTCTTTTTGAACAAACAAAACCTGTTTAATTGATAAAGTTGAGGTTGACAAGTTTCAATGATCATAATTATAGTGTAATGCAATTATAATTGTAAACAGCAATTGATAAGGCGTAATGGGTGAAACTTTGATGACCAGAGAAGAAGAGAAAAAATTAGCTGGTAAAATTGATGATTATGAGAGTTTTTTGTGTTCCTTTTTCTTATGCCTGTGATCGACCAACCGAAGAACCTAAGGAAGATTCAAACAATTTTGGGCTGAACCTGGTTAGGGTCAAACATTCCGTAACGGAAAAGATTGTCTGCCCTTTTGGACTTTTCATTTTCTCTTTGCTTTCCCTTTTTCATTATCATTTTAATTTGAAATATTTTTTTCTTTCCATTTTTTCCAAGTTATCAGCTTTTGGTGATAACTTGTTGAAGATGGTTCACCCTGAATACCATGACAATCAAGGCTGGTAAAGCCTATTAACGGTTCGAGTGAAACATGGAAACTCTAACCCAATATCAAGTAACTCAGCTAATAATAATATTTGACTGTCTAATTGGGCCTGATGACTAAATATGAGAGAGAAAAGAGAATGAGAAGAAGAAGAAGAAGAAGAAAAAAGTTCGAACCTCTTTATCTTCCTCCTTCTCCTTCACCTTCATTAGCCTAAAAGATGAAGATATTGGCATACAGTCGAAGGCAATGACAAAATATTGTTTCTCATAAAAAAAGCTTTCATCTTCATCTTTTTTCTTCCCTTTCATTTCACGCCAAACAATAAGCTATCACTTTTTGTTTCGCATTTCTGCTTTTCTCCTCTTTCGCCATCCAGTTCTAGGAATGATGAAAGCTGAAAAGTCCTGTTCTTCCCTCAGTCCCATTTGCTCTTCTCTCTCTCTGTACCTTTCCCTGTCCATTATGCCTTTTATCGCTCACTTTTCGTCTTCTTCTTTTCGCTGTTTTACTCTTCATCAGTCCACCTCGTAACGCCTACAATGGTCTCTCATCTACCCTCATCTTAATCCCTCACCCTGACTGTTACTCACTCACTAGGCACGAGGCTTCTCTTAGCGCGTGTAGACCACATAATGATTGAAAATAAGTTTCTCGCTCTCTTCCATTGTTATCCATATTTTTGTCAACTTCATTTCCCAATAAAACATAAACTAGATGAACATTATCAAAAGCGACCTTCCCTTGTTAATATACAAACTCATCTCTGTCACTCTTTTCATCCTTCAATCCTCAAGCGACCAACTTTTTGCTCCCCTTTTTATCATCGCCATCATCTTTAACCATCATCTTTTACCATCTTTGTCAGTTATTAAACATTTTACTTTCAAACGCAACATTTGATTCCGTTGAGTTGTTAATGTTTGAAAATGTTGTTACTTTCAAAGGCCTTTAACTAACCAACAAACCCTAATTGGTGTTGACAAATTTTCAATTCATGAGCAACAATCGGTTAACACACGAGTTTAATCAAAAGTCAATTCATTAATTAACAATATTAACTCACAATTGTCACAATGAAAAGGCTAAAATTGAAAGCTCAACTTTACAATTTTTTCCAAAATTTATTCTCAACAATTGAATTTCATTGTTCAACTGATGCAATAAAAAAGGTTAATTTCAAGTGTCCAGTTGACGATTGGTTGAACATTAATTGAAATATTAATTGTTGTTGCGTTAACATTATTGAAATGTTGAGTTTAATCAGTTTACTGTAATCAAGTATAACAAACCATAAGTTAGTGGACCAAACTTTGATTAAGTTAAACCGGTTTGAGTTGTTTTTTTGTGTGCTTCAGATTAAGCTAATCACAATCAACCGTTATTATGATAAAAAAAAAGATGGAGACTGATTATGTTCATTATTATAAAGCTTTCTCAAGGTAAATCATGTTTCCTATTTATTGTCTTATTATCAACAAGTTAAAATGATGTTGAAGTAAAAGAGGAACGAAGAAAAAAAAAGTTAAGATCATCTCAACATCAATTCTGATCTCTTTTTTCCCTCTCTTTTTCAACTTTTGGCTTCCTTTTTTGTTGAGAAGAAAAAAAATTTCTTGTTCATCTTCATATTCACGGAAGTATCATTAGAAATACATAATAATGATAATAGTGTTTTAGTCCAACAAGCTTGCGCTTCTCAAGATTTAATTTTGCACCAGAAGACACTCGGAATTGACCTTTGTTACTGCTGCTGTTGTCGGTAATGTTAATGATAATTTTGTTGATGTTACTGGATGTTAAATATAACAACAACATTGAAAACCTATTAACAAACCAAGGTCAAGATGAAAGGATAGGATTCAGTTAATGGTCACAATTTTGTGTCATAATTTTCAAACTGCTATTTTGGGGGGCTTTTTTTGCGCTTCGGTGTTGCTTTTCAAGTTGTCCTTTTGCTTGTTTCATCTCTTGGCTTTTCCAGGCTTGTAATAATTATGGCTTTGACCCTACTTTTTGGTTTGATTCACTGTAAATTGTTGCTTCCTTGGGTTAGTTGATTTAAGCTAATATACATCACATATATTTACACAGGAACTTGGTTTTGGGTTCACCCTGTAGTTGTTTTTACCAAAGAGGCGTTTGTTTTGACTAAAGTGCGAAACAGAAAAGACAGAGAATTGACTGGGAGTGGAAAGAGGTACAAAGTGAGAAACAGAGAAAGAGGGAGAAGAGGAAAGATGACAGGAAAGAGACACAGTAAGTTGATACAGAAGTGGAAGCTGTGAGGCGAAAGAGGAAAAGAAAGAGAAGTTTAAAGACAGGAGAAGCTGATAGACCGTGGAAAGAGTGGAGACAGAGGAGACACAAAGAGAGGCCATCGAGTGTCGACTAGGAGAAAGTAACCCAAAGTTGACGTGCGAATACAATTTTCCACCGGATTAGGTCAATTTATCTGGTGATTAGCCTTTAATTTTGTCTTTTCCATTCAATTGTTCAAATTAAATTACCAATACTTTGGTTTTTTGGTCCTATTAGGTTTGATTAGTTATCATCACTACAACGGATCAATAAGTATCTATTGAAGAAAAATGAGAAGAAAAAACAAAACATTAGTCAAAATTTTTATGATGATTAAGTCTACCAAATGAACAACATGTAACAATAGATTTCTCTCAATTGATTAACTGTCTGCTAATTGCTATGATAATCAATAAACAAATTATCTATACCAATAAAGATTTTCACATTTTCTCTTCTTTTTCTTGCTTCTTTTTTTTTCTCATCGTCATTTATTCCTATTCACAAATTACTTACTCTCACTCACTATTTTAACCCTGGTTACAGTTATTAATAGATTAATTTGAGGAACATTTTTCTTGGACAATTTCCCAATTGACCTAACACAAGTTTTTGTTTATAAAATTTATTAACCTAAACATGCACACATAATAAAAATACTAATACTTATATTTAAACATATGTACATATCAACTAAACAAATATAACTTTTTTTGGCTCATCCTTTTTTTGGTTAACAAGTTGAACAAACCTCAATTGAGCAGCAATGAAACCAATTATTTGCTAATAATTTGAGCTCGTCATTATCAAATTGTCACGGCACAACTTGTTTTCTGGTAATTCAATGACCAATCCAAAAGAAATGACATATTTTAAGCCTTAGTTTTGGATGCTTTTCTGGGCTGATCATAAGACGTTCAATTCATCTCTAAATTTCCATGTTTCAATTGAGAAATTTTTCTTGATTTTATGGTTGAAGCACAAGCAGCTATAATCTGGATGAAATAATCCTTTCTTTCGTTTGCTTTGCATCTGGTAACTTGGATATGCAAGTTGAGTTGCCTAATTGAGCCCTCTCGGTTGAAGATGAATTTGGATTAGTCAATGTTTAGACATTTTAATCAGCCCATGGTGAAGCGAATTGATTTGTGTATTTTAATTTTCAAATGCCACATTGAAATTATTTTCGGAATATTTTACGATTGATATCATCTATTGATCAATGAATATCTCTATACCTTCAAGGTAGCATGTTGATTAGCCTGAATCAATAATGAAAGATGAAAAGCTGGATAAACAGATGATAAATTCAGTAGATTTAAGTCTTTGGTGAGTTTCCATTGTCAATTTCACGCAAAATTGACTTTCCACCCTCCTTAAATTTAATTTCAAATCAAATGGCGTACTTTAATTGTGGTTTTTCTAGAAAAAAAAGATGAATAGGAAAATTAAAATTGATATAAAGTCTGAAAAAATCAACACTTATTCAAAACGTACTTTACCTTAAATTATTCGATAGAGTAAACTTCTTGTAATGAAACCATTAAATTCCCAAACATCCAATGTTTCAAAAAGTCTGATCTAGAATAGCATGAAAATTTGAAATCTAAAAATAATTAAGATTCAAGGATATTCACTGTTGCTTAATCACTAATAATAGTTAGAATTGAAATAATACAAACCATTTTGTGCAGAGTAAAAACGTTAAACGCAGCCATTTTAAGCAAAACAACCCAAATTGAATACACAATTGATTGATAATAAACTCGACAATAATTAAGATTAGACAATCATAAATTTAATTCAATTAAATCATTTAAAGAGTTGAAAAATATAAATTAAGTTGATTGATACAATTGAAAATAAATTGTTTTTGGTAAGCAGTTTGAATCAGCTGAATGATGCTCCTTTTGCCATCTACCGATGTAACAGTGATACACCAATAGTGCGGTAAAATTGAATCAGCCTTATTTTGATTGTTGCTCAACAATTGTGATAATCATGAAGATGAAGATAAAGATGAGATAATCAATGAACAATAAATGTTGAATCAACAATTTAATTGTTTCCCGTTTAATGAAGTCTTTGTTGGATTGCTTTCTTTTCTCATTAAATAAGCTTCTGGAAGTACGATTGGAGTTGATCCTTTAACACCTTTATTCCTATTCATTTGATATGCAGGTAAAATTTCAGTAACAATTTTATCGGCATTGAGTTTATCCTTAAGCCGTTGACCAGGATCAGCTGGAAGGGCAAAAGTTGCTATGAAATCTGTTGAAAAGGAAGAAAGAAAAGAAAATTAATTTCAAACATTTCTCAATTCAAAACAAGATTGACTAATGAATTATGAGGAAAAATCATTTCTTGATCAGATAGAGTAAACATTTCATGTGTTCATCTCATGGAATGAATGACGTCTTTGAAAGTATTAAAATATAATCACAATCAATTGATGAACCAATAAAAAAGGAAATGAAACGAAAGTAATGAAAAGTCTAAAACCAATTAATGAAACCAACAAGTCCAATTGAAATTTTCATGATTTCCGATTAAGTTTCTGAGCAATTGGGGACAAACTGTTCAATATGATTTAGACTGATATTTTGCATTTGTAATTACCTAAGAATGAACAAAAGCTAATGGCATAAATCATTCCAGTCCAACCAAGAGATTCGGTTAAATATTGCGATCCCAAGGCTCCACCAACATCGGCAATAACCTGTAAGTTGTGGTTGAAAGAAAATTATTAAATTGATTGTTTACTTGGAAAGATATTCACACTGATCTAATCTATTATATTTACTGATTGTGAATAAGTGAGAAAAGTTGTAAAAAATTTCCTTCACTTTCATTGCAGGTGAATCATGTTGATGGTTTTATGAAAATTCAAGATCAATAAACAGAAATATCTCGATCTTTGATCAAACACAGTTTACTGTAGCTTAAGTGAAGATACGAAGTGAAATAAAATTAATATTATTCAGCGCTAAAATAAAATATAATGAATTTGGAGTAAAAAGACTCTGTCGTATCAACTGCTCAGTTGAAGCAAAGATTGCGCTACTGCATCTGGACTAAAACTAGTCTTGATCATTATTTTGATTACGAATTGGCCAGATTTTAATAGTTTCTAATTTTGATATAACTACAATATCATGCACGAATTATTTGTATTAGAAAAAAATATAATAAAACAGAGTTTGGACATGAAGCTAGGAATTTTTTAAATGTTTTTCCAATGCTGCACCGAGACTTTTTTAGGTCTTTTTGGATGCTTATTCTCTCTGTTCTTATGATAGCCAAGAATGTAAATCAATCTGATGCATGAGAAATGAGAAGATGCAGAATGAACAAACTTTCATGACTTCTCCCATTTCTAAGGCAAATACTAGGAATAAACAGCTGAGCTCTCTAATCTTTTTCAGTGCTCTCGTCGCTTTCTTTAGTTTGACCTCAGCCAAATCGAGTGTTTTGTTGATAAAACTAAAGACACAGCTAAGCCTAAACATCCTAAATATCTATCGGCCAATGAATTTGAAATTTTGATTGAAATATATCAATGCAGGTCACTGTTCTCAATTTACAAAATGGTTTGCGAAAATGTACAAATTTTGTAGAAAAGTCGTAATTATTCACTGAAATATCTTAAATTGTGCTTTAAATTTTCAGCGGTCTGGATAAATTTCAACCTCGACTCAATTAAGTTGAGATATTAAGTTTTTTTAACTTTTCGGTATAAATTCAACACTCCTAGTCATGGTTGTAGAAGCAATAATCTAAAAGTTTCCTGCAAAGACTTCTATGAAATTAGTGGCCATCATGAGATTTGAAATCTCAAGTTTTGCATCTTTTTTGTGATCAATGGCCCAACTGTATATTTTTTAGAGAGATTCAGATACATGTTAATTGAAATATCCCTTTCCATCAAAAGACTTTTCATGCTTTTCAAGTTAGCAGTTTTCGGTAAACTTACAGTTGACATGTAAACAAGTCCAATATTCATGCTTGCATATTTTTCCCCAAAAGTATCGGTAACGGCCGATGGCATAAGAGCATACTGAGAGCCAATGATACCAACAGCAGCAACTACTGTGATTGAATAGACAAGTGGATGAGCCATTGAGCTAAACGGTAAACTGGCAATCAAAACGGTCGACATTGCACTTAATGGTATACAGCAAGCCTGTTTTATCAATCAATTCAGATGAAAGAGTAACATTAACATGTTTGATTAAATGGTTGAAAAGAAGAAGAAAATTTGATTGATTGTAAAATGACTCTTTACCTTGTAGCTGAGTATATCTTTAATGTAGCCCATCAATAGACGGCAAAAGCAGTTTGATAGACCAGCACAAGCTCCAATGGCTGAAAGCATAAGGTCATTTTTGATAAAAGTTTGACCAAATGGCTAATCAAATTGATCGAAAAAAAAGAAAAGCAAATTAAAAGTTGACCTTCATTCAATGGACAAGTTTACATTGAAAAGTTTTAATCGAGTCAAGAGGGAAATTAAATGCCCAGAAAAATAAGTGTAACAAAAATGTTCGTCTTTTGATTCTTTTCGAGTCCAATCATGATTGGAAATTTGAACGATCAATTCTTTAGTGGAAACCTTGAGTGTTGTTCAACTATTTATAAACTTTAATTGTTAAGGGTTACCTTGGATGTGATTATCGCAATTGGATAATTATTGGAATATTAATCTTAAGAAGTTTATTTTTAGCAAATTAATCGACTATTGTAATTGGATTTTGAGAAGGAAATTTCAACGAGTTTTGTTCGCACGTTGAAAAGTGTTGCTTTAATTGTTGTGTATGGAATGCTATGATAAAAATAGATTGGCTGTACTTTTGATTGTCAAATGAAAAGGGTTGAAGTCGGTAATGAGTCTCACCTTGTAAACAAAGAGGAGGTAAAAAAATACTAGTTCAGTGAGCATAATTTTGATGGATAAAATTATAAATTCAAAAGTCTTGATCGCTTGGGACGGAGTAAGGCCATCTGCGAATCTCAATTTAACCACTTTTCCAGTCTCACCATTGCCAGAGGCTTTCTGTTGTTTCTGATTTTATAACAAGTAAAGAAACCATTTTTAAAATTACTTTGCTTTCATGTAATGCGATCATTATGAATTATTAAGCAAAACTTTACCTTAACTGAATCCAAGTCTTCAGCTGATGGAGCAGGGAAAAGTAAGGCTGTGCCAATTGAAAATAAAAACAACGTAACCAAACCTTGAACAATTAGAGAATCTTTGGTTCGCTCTAAAACAAGCGTATCGGTAAAGTACCTGTAGAAGGTTATAAATGAATGATGATTATAATACTAATCAATATGGAATAGTTGACCGAGAAAACTTTTCTTTACACAAATTTGGTTCGATCAAGACAAAAAGTCCAAAACCTTATGAGATATAAATTGATCTAATCTTTTATCAATGTTTAATGTCGATTTGCAATTTTCCGAACTTTCACCAAAATTCTTGTCGCTCAAAATTAAAGTTTTCTCGTGTAAGCAAAACTTTGAAATAAGCGAGCGTAATAGTTTGATGGTTTCAAGAAAATCGTCAAAATTTGATACAAAATTTACTTTCTGTTTCTATTTTTCTCATCGATTTAAATTCAAACATTGAAACGTTCCGATTGAAAACAATCGTTGATTTCGATCTAATTTTTGCTGGTTAAAGTTGACTGAAAACTTTACTTACCCTTTCATATCTGCCGGTATATTTAATGGGTTTACATAGGCTGTGATCAAAGGCGTCCAAGCGGTTGGTGCAAAGGCCATCGATGCACAGGCGATTCCCGTTACAAGACCCTTCTTTTCGGGAAACCACTTTAAATGTAAAGTGAAAATAAAGTTAAAATTGTTTCTCAAACTCTTTTCATCTCAACTTTACCTTGTTAATCTCAACCAAAGGAGCTGTATAAGCAACTCCACAACTCAACAGGAAACTTCCACCATAACATATTAACACCAGAATAAAACTGTGATTCAGAGCAAAATAAGTTGCGAAAATTCCAGCACTGAAATGAATAAGAAAAAAGCGATTATCGATAAAAAAACGAACACTCAATTTCGTCAATAACTTTTACTAACAATCTGGTCGAATTGACTATCTATTGTCACAGTAGATGTCACTAAATGTCAGGGAAAAAAGGTTTTACTTTACACTTTTGTCCAACAGTTTTGCTGCCTTCGATAGTTTTGACCTTTAATTGTCGATACAATTTTGGCATATTTAGATTAATCAAGGTCAAGTTATGGTAAGTATCGAGATTAACCTTGAAACCTAAAAGTTTATCTTTTCACTTTACAATTGTCCATTAAATAGGAAATGAAATTAGCTTGCAACTTATAATCAAGATTGACAACCATGAGACTGTGATTCAATCACTTTCATGTAATTCAATTGATTATTTCATTTTGAAAATGTTTTATCAATCAAAAAATGGAAACAAAAAAAGTCGAACTAAAAGGTTGAACAAAAATCTGAAAACTCGAAATGCAATGTAAACAAGCAATTAACAGATGGTTCCAATTTGCTTTAATTAGCTAATCATCATTTTCAGCGAACAAAATTTTCTCTATTTTCCTCGAATCTAAAGCTTTTTCAAACGAAACTCATTATCATTAATCGATCGGTAATTTGCTTTAGACCCTGATATTTGTTGATTATTGATGTTGAACTGATTAAAGATGAAGATGAACCCTAATTAAGTATCGATCGAATCTTCAATCTGTTTTGAAATCGTTTGACTTTACTTTTGATTTTATTTGATCAAAACTTTTGTAAAAAAAATATTGATTGAAAAAATATTTCAATGGTCAAGTTGATGGTCAATAGAAGAAAAAAATCTTTCACTTTCATTAGCTTAAATTAACTTTGTTTAACCTTAGTTGAAACCTTGTAAATCAAGTAAATTGTTGTAATATTAGAAGGTAATGTTATTAGCTCCTATTAACCTGTAGATCAATGCCTCGATTTTTGTGGCCTTTTTATTTATTATCATTAGACTGTACTGTATATCGATTGGATTCATTTTTATCCTAACTAAGAGAAGAGTGAAAATAAATAAATAAAACTGATTGATGATGTTAAGGTAAACTGACTTATCTAGTCAATTATATGAATACAAAAATGGTAAATATTGAGGCTATAAATTGAGTTTTACTGGTCAAGAGAAGAAGCTAGTAAAGATGAGTCTGATAATGATGGGAATGAGGGAAATGATGAAGATGGTCAAGATGATGATGGTTTTGATAGGAAAGAGTAGAAATGATAATGTTTATGGGTTGGTCAAGTTTCATTCAAATGAATACTAATGGTTGAATAAATGATTACCGGCGGCTAATTTAGTCAACAATTTTTCAATTCTACTTGATTGACCTTAAGTTATGTGAAAAGACAAAAAAAGTGAAGGTTAATTTATACTCTGTTATGCAGTTGGCCTAATTTGGTTTCAATGTTCACTTCAATTGTTGATGACTGAAGAAGCTTACCTTTGCAGTAAACCACCGATAATGCAAACTGCTCTCGACCCAATCTTGGAGTCTAACCAGCCTCCAAAGGGAAGTAGCAAGGCTGACAGGCCGACTGCATAGAGAAACCAAACCGAGTCGGAGAGGGTTGCGGTTGAGGTTGACTTGGCACGAAGGTATGAAGTTAGATAGATGGCTGTATTGCCCGAGCTGAAGTAAAGTCCGATTGAAAAGTAAATGATTGCAGTTCCAATGACTGCGAGGATTCCCTTCATTTCAGCCATTGGTTTTGAACGATTATATCAGAGACGAAGAAACAAGTGATGAGATTGTAACAATGAAAAACTTGGAATGACCCAACAATTGTTGCAGTTGACCAACAATAATGATGATATTTAAAGATAATGAGATTGGATAGAAAAGATTCAACTCGAAAATGCAGCAATTGAGGTGCAGAATTTTCTCATTTCATTCTTCTTCTTTTTCTTTCGTTGATTCCTAGTTTTGGGTGGTAAAATTGGTTGCTTCTCTAACTCTTTGTCGATGATAGTAATGATGTTGGAAAAGACGAGAAGAGAAACTGAAATTAGTTTGAAAAGGTTGCAATCAAATCAATCACGATTAGTGCAAGACTTTAAAGTAACGGTTAAAGTGAAAAAAAACAACAAAAAAAATTAAGAGCCTTTCAATTTGACACTGATGATGATAATGATGATGAAGGATTAAAAACAAAAGTTAAATAAAGTCATAAGTGTGAGTTGAAGCAAATTAATCGTGTTATAAATTGTTGATAAACCATTGAGAAAATAAATGAAACGAGGAAAAACCGTAAACGTTGAATTGTGTGGCAAAAAAAGTGCACTTGAACAAAACTTGTAAACTTATTGAATGGAGAGTAAAAAACAGTGATTGACTGATGGATAAGTGAATGTGTAAAGTTTCATTTCAACATTGATGGTGATTGCAATGGGAAATCAATTTTTGTCACTCAACTTTGTGGGTTCATGAGGAGGCGATTGAGAAAAACTTTATCTATTGTTAGCACACATGGGATCAATGAAAGCCTTTGGGACATTTATTTATATGTGTGTTCATGTGCACGTTAAAGGGTGGATAATAATGTGTTAGCATTCCAATAGTTGGGTGTTACAATTTTATTAATAGCATTTGAGAGATATTTTTATATTGTTAGATCGAGTTAAGTGGTAAAAGTGTTTTGAAAAGTTTTACAAAAAGTTGAAATTGTATGAGAAAGAAGAAGAAGAAAAATTAAATTTCAAATGAATTGGAAATCAGCCTTTTAGCCATATAATAATGATGATTATCATGATGATGATGATAATTGGTGATAGTTATGATAATAAGAGAATAATATTTAGGAGGAGATTTTGGAATCAAGGAGAAGGAAGAGATTCAATGTTCAGTGAGGAAGTTGATTATTTCAACCTTTTCCTTACTTTATCGTTTCAATTTAATCATTATTAGGTCAAGATTAACGACGTTGCATCGTTTAGACTTGAAAGTCAATATCATTTTGTAACGATGTCTAACGTTTCTTATCTAAGCGTTATCGAGTGAATCATTAAACCTGATGATTTTTATTCAATTAAAAACTTTGAAATTAAATAAAAACATCACATTTTCCGTTTGAAAGCGATACAATAATCCTCGGTTATTGCAGGTTTTTCGCACGTACACCAGCCAGCTGCGACAGCTTTTAAACCGTCGTCTACTTCTTGCTACCTAGGTGTTTTACCGACCTAAAGGCGCTAGACTTTATTCAGCTTAGCTGGGGATTCAGCAGGAAGGGAGGATAGGATAGTCCAGGGGGCTTAGTCCTGAGTGAGCATTTACTGTACATAGCTTGCGAGATTCTAACGCTGCCCCAAGATGCACACAACATATGAAAGTTAGCAGTCTTATCAAAACCTCTAACCACCAGGCTAGAGGTTTTGCAAGGTTACTGCATGACTTGGTTAGGTATATTCCTAATTCATGGTTTCGCCAATTGTTTAAGCGAAAAAACATTTTAAACACAAAAATATTACGCTATCGACATTTTTTGCGAATAAAGTTGTAACTTTGATTGAAAAACCTGAAAAATGAAAGTGAATATTCTCATTCATAGCACAAGTCTAGGTATGATGATTAAAAGGTTTGTAAACGTTTTAAAATGAGAAACATGTGAAGAACCAAAGAGCTAGACTATTTAGTTTAGCGTTTTCCATTAACTCAAACAAACAACGACGTTTAGCCAGGTTAACTGTACACTCCGCATTTGGACTAAAAATATCTTGAATGTTGAAAACCAATGAACATGAAGTAAACTTTAAAACGATTCTTCCTGGTTGGTATCATGCTCGTTATTACACATACATGTGAAGTATACCATAAAGCAGTTGCTGTTGTTGTTCCTGAGAGATGGAATATAAAAATTAAATTCATTAGTTCTTGGAAAATAGAAAAATCTCTTGAAAATCTTACCTTCGTTCAATTTTATCCTCCTTTAACTGAATAACTCTTATCCTTAGCCGCTTCATCTCACTGGTGTTGTTTAACCTAGTACTAAACTACTAAGTGTCGAATGCTTCACCGGTTGCATCTGATATGGATGAATATGAAAACCAAAATAGTCTGATGAAAATCACCTTCTGCTCTTCTTGTCCATGGATGATAACGATAAAACTAAACTACGAAAAGATCCAAACACATGAAACAAAATATGTAATAAATAAAGTAACTTTTACTGGACGTTTTTTACATTTTACGCCTTCATACAGGCATAACTCACGAACGGTTGATGCTACAGACTTCAGACTTGAACCATAAGCTTATTCAGATTGCACAACGATAAATTCAAGTGCTCAAGGTTATTCACGGTCAATTCTTTATTTGACCTCTAATTGACATTTAAAGGTGATTTTCAGAAATCGCAAAATTTTTCTGACCCAATAGTGTTAGTGACATGTATATAACTCATACCATTGGAAAAATGGAATGAATTTTTCCTGATCAATTGATTAAGGATTCACCCATATCCTTCAGCCAGTATGAGTTATGAACATGTCACTAACACTATCGGGTCAGAAAAATTTAGCAATTTCTGAAAATCACCTTTCAAGGTCAATTAGAGGTCAAATAAAGAATTGACCTTGAATAACCTTGAGCACTTGAATTTATCGTTGTGCAATCTGGATAAGCTTATGGGTCAAGTCTGAAGTCTGTAGCACTAACCGTTCGTGAGTTATGCCTGCATGAAGGCGTAAAATGAAGAAAAAACGCCCGGTATTCATAAATGAATAATAAACTAAGGAACTTACCTTTTTCAAGTGTTAACACGTTCTCAATGGATCTTGAAGTTGAATCGATTAGAGGCACCAACTTGTTAAAAACACACAAAATATAGAAATGAATATTTCTTATCACATAAACAACATAAAACTAAACGACTTTAAACATTTGAGAAAATCCACAAACAAAAGGTGTTTAAATGACTTAAATTTATTATGATTATGAGGGAGGGAAATTATGGCAAAATGAGAAATTGACATGTAACTGAATTGCTTTATGAAAATTATTAACTTACCTTTTTTAAATATTTAAATTAAACATTTCCTTTTTTTGGAGGCTCTGACTTCAGATCTGGTTCTGGCTGTTCATCACTCTCTGATAGTTCCTCCGAGATTTCCATAATAGGTCCATCCGTGACTTCATCGGGATTAATAGTAAAACCGTGATTAAACTTGCAAATATATGAATAAGATTTTCCACTTATATTGATTTTCGCCATCGTTGTCAATAAATTCTGCGGTTGCAATTGAAATGCCTAAATTTAGTTGCTCCTTGAATTTTCTAAATTCTTTTCTTCTAACTGTACATAATTTTCCAGAAAAAGAAATTGAAATTTTTTAAAAGTGTATGCAGATATTTGCGCTGGTAGAAAAACAATATATGTCTCCTGCAAAACGCGCAAATGTATTATTATATATTAATATATTATATTTTAATGATGATAAATTCATCATTTGTTCCCTGCTTACTTCAAAAGTCATATAATTTGGACCAACACAAAAGAGTTTCTCAATGAAATCTCCGTGTGAAAATTTTATATCATAACAGTTGAGACTTTTCACGATATTTTCTTTTTCATATAACTTAAACTCCTGACATAAAGTATCTTTGGGCCCATAAGAAGTGTAAACTGCAAACAGAAAGGAAATACAAAATTAATGGAAAAGAACAAAAAACAATATAACAATCAAACAGGTTACTCCTTGGTTTGACCTTATCATTCCTCAGTCGATCGGACTCATGTCTTGGCCAAAGGATAACTACTCGCCAGAATTGGAAAGACGTTTGGCAATAACGATGGGTTGATTATCGACAACAGAGCTATCACGATAGTTTAATCAAATTCATGTGTTTCTGCTTATTTTTGAAAACCATATGAAAGCATTTGTTATTGATTCCAATCATTTTGGTAAAATTTGAGGTCGAAATCGGGCTGAAGGATTATCAATTAGCACTTTCTTCTTAACTCTAATCCTTTCCAAAAAACTGTTAAAAGCTTGAGATTGGCGAACTTACAGGGAACCGTCGATGTTGTATATTGTGAAAGTCCCCGGTCAATTTTGCAGTTAAAATTAGTGAGAAAACAATAATTGGATTATTAGCTTAAGCTAAAATTTTACAATTGTTTGCTCTAGTGTCCAAATGAGTCTACTCCGGCTGATTTGACTTTGACTGTTTTGAGCCTTCACTGGAAGCCTGATTAGGACTGAAAACCAGAAGATAGTACTACAAGTAACTACAAGGGGATTTTTGTTATTCAAATGTGTTTTTAGCCTGAAAAATATGAATCCTAAACATGATTACTGTTTCATCCAGCATATGTTATGGATTATCGTTTTGCTGTAGTTTTGAAAAGAACTCGAAAAATAATTGAAACGTTTGCTTTGCGGTTTCACAAAGTTATTTTACGCAATTTATTTGAAAAACATTTTTTAACAATTATTTTTGTTCAAATTTGAATTGTCGACATTTTTGGTCATTTCATCATTAAAACCATCGACATCTTTGTCACTTAAACCATGTGCAGTTTTCATTGTGAGGCAGCACAATAATTTACATTTTGATCAATTTTCGTCTTTATTACAAGTGGATCAGTTGCAAAGAGTAACAGGCTCTTTGATCAGGTCCCTGGTTGAAGTAGAGTTTTTATCAAAACTAATTTCCAAATAATGATTGAATGAATAGAAAGGGATTGAGGGTTAAATTTTGATTCCACTTTGTTTGATATTAAAAGTGCAACGATTTTTGGTTCCAACAAGTTATCCAAGAAAAAGCCATTTTCCTGATTAAAGTTGAGGTTCAGCAAAAGAAAAGGTAAATGTCTTTAAAACCAAAACAAAATAACAATTTTAAACATTTGGTTAAATTAAAAATGACAAATTGATAATTGGATAAATAACGATGATAACAATAATAATGATAACAGTGATAAAGTGTTAAGTATTGAACAGATTTTCAATTTTCTGTAAAAGCAAAAACGAAAAATGAAAAACATTTTTCTCTTTTTTTTAAGAAAAAAAAGTTTGATTCAAAGTCATCAATTTTAATCTACTTTTCACCATGAAACTATTGATGCAATTATCCAGAGATGATTCAGATTGGGCGAAGAAAGAAAAAGTTTAAACTAAAAGGGAAATTAAATTTTCGTTCAATTGTTATTTTTGGCACATTTTCATTGAGAAAAAGAGAAAAAGAAAATTTTGTTCAGAACTTTTTTCTCCCCTCCAAATGAATCAAATTCCCTTCCAACCTAACATTACAAGTTGCTTTCGAGAAACAAATGATGATTAACTATAATCGTTATCATTATCATTATAATCATTATCGGGATGAGCAATAATCGCAATCATCAATAAGCGAAACAAAAAAGTTTAGAAAATTTTTTTTTCGTTTCAACTTTTTTTCTTCACTTTTCACCATCAATTGCCAATAATGGTAACTGACTTGTCAAAGTTGCTTCAATCACATTTTTTTCTGCTTCATGTTTTTTTTCTCGGTTCACATTTTTTCCATGTTTCATGAATTCATTTTTGGTATTTATATGCATGTATATGTAGAAGTGTGATGTATAAAAGGAGAGTAAAGAGATTTTTGGAATTGAATAAAGCTCAATAGTTGAAGAGATGAAGATAATGTTGTCTTGATGATGGTCTAGATGAAGGTTTGAAGCTGGCAAGAAAGAGGTTCATGATGGATTTGATAATAATGATATTTTTATTCAAAAAAAGAGAGAATCCTTCTCTTTCTTTATTTGCCTTTTTTTCATTTCTTTGCATTTTCTGGGAGTTTTTTTTTCTTCTTTTGCTGTTTATTGTTTACTGTTTATTTCTTATCCTTTCATTTATTGTTGATGTTGCTGATGCTTTTGACGTAGTCTTAGTGATTCAGATCTGCCCATTTCGTTGATGTTTTCACCCTGAGAACCGGAAGTTCCACCTAGATTGATAATGATATTTTTGTATACAACTCCAGAGCTTGGACTTGATTCACCGCCTGAGCTTGCTGATTCTTCGATTACGCATGAATTGGTTCCACTGAGTAGGCTTTCCTCACTAGCTCGTACTTTGGCACTTGAAGATGAAACTGAGCTGGGACGTTTTCGTAGGTTACTGGGACTTGATAAGTTTGAACCTAAAAGATATAAAGAGAAAAATCAAGTTAAAAAAGTTCTATCAATAAACATTTGAATTTCGAAAGCAATATTTTTTTAAAAAAAACTTCAGTTTTGAACATGTCTGTCTCTTGGAGCGAGTTTCGAATCGAAAAATTTTTGTGTTTCGTTATTTAGGGTTACATTTTTTTGAAATTTGAATAGAACCAGAATTGCCAGGATTGTTCAGAAAACAGAAAAAATTGGTAAAATTTGCTTTAAGCGAATACTTTTGCTTGACTGTTCTCTGTAATCATTGACATTATCAATTAAAAGTTCTGTAAATTTCAATCTAAATGTTGGCTGAAACAGTCAGAAATAAACACTTCTCTTGATACTTTTCAAGGATGGATAATTGTTAGATTGATTGGATATCAAATTTCATCAGAATCTGAAGAGAATTGAAATGGAAGAAGTAAAAGTGGAACAGCAAAAAAAAGCGATTTTCCCACTCAAATACATTTCCTCTCAGCAAACAAAAGTTTCCTAAAATTCCATTCTCATGTTGCTCTCGATTCTCATTTTTTTTCTCCATCTTGATGATAAATTTGAGTCTAAACATTTGATCAAAAACAACAAATAGGTGAAACATGAAAATGATGAGGAGAAAAAAAAAGAGTTTGAAAGCTTTACAAAGTCAAAGTCATCATGACTGTTGCTCCAAGCAATTCAACTCAGCAAAGGATGAAAAAGAAGAAGAAAAGACAAGGCAAAGTTTGAAATGGAAGCCTCTGATTCAACCGGAAACACCTCTTGAAAACTAATCCCTATCATGAAAAGAGAATAAAAAATGTTGCACTTTTACTTTTTTCTCTTTTTCTCCATCACCAGCTTTTCCATGCACAGATTTCAAAGTATCCCATCGGCTATTTACCGTTTCAGAATTGTTTGCTCCATTCAAAAGGATAAAACTCTTTCCTCTCCTAAACCCATATTAACTGCAAGTTTACATATTTTGAATGAGTAAACAAGAAAAACTTTCAATTTATGAATTTATCAAAACAAATGGAACAAGGGAAAAGGATGAAAACGCTTTGACTCACTTGCATCTCTCAATCTACTTGTTATTCATGTAATCCTCTCAAATCATCCTCAAGTAAATTCTGATCTTCTTCTCAACCCAAATCTTCTTTTCATCATAGTTTCAATCAGCCATGATATGCTATCATAAGTTGATGTTAAACTGTTTCACCAAGGACAACAAGGAATGAAGAAGAGAGCAAAAAAAAGAGAAACATTTATTCAATAAGATGATCTGAATACAATGAATTTTCAATTGACTTTCCAAATCACATTGTTATCTATTATTTGTATTTCATCTTCATCATTTTTTATCCTTCATTTCATTTGAATCATGTTATCGGAAAAAGAAGGAGAAAAAAGAAGAAATAGTTAAACATTGACAACCATTTTCTTTATTTTGCCTGAAAAGTAATTTTTCATGTTCAAATATTGAACACTTTGACTTGTTCATATGTAAAAAAGATGAGATTCAAAGTCAATTAATTTTCATTTCCTTAAATCGTTTCAAAGATATTCAGAAAAATGATGAATTTCAATTTGAAAATTTTGTTGAAACAAAAAATCTTTCCATGAATTTTTATTCTTTAAATAATGAAGTGGAAAAAAAGTTAATTGAATGTTATTGAAAAAGTGCAGAAAAGTTGAATTTTGTGCTTCAACTTGACACTCTTGAGTTTTAATGAAGTTTACCATGTTGATCCAAGGTTGAAACAAAAATGAAAACTTTGAAAACTGTCTCAAACTTGACTGAACGATTCATAAATGATGAAAGATGAAAATGTTTCAACTTTCGATTTTGGTTGTTAATCGAATTTTCAAATTTCATTTCGATTTGAAACTTTTTCAACTTCATTGTTTTTCTCATGTCGTGCAATGAATGATTAAATCTGTGAATCGAAAATGATTTGAAATGTCGAAAAATTGTTTTTTGTTTTTCAACTTTTCTTTTCACTGTTGAAAGGTTTCCATCAATTTTCATGTTAACCATTAACAAACAAACTCACAATAAACATTAATTATAACAATGATGATAACTGAGGAAAGTATTTTCAGTCAAATTGAGAGGTTAAGTTAAATATTAACTTTCACTTGGTTAATTATGATCTCATTTTGGATGAAACAAAAAGTGACACAACAATGATGATGGTTATGAGGAGGAGGGAAGAAGATGAAGGAATAATAAGAAAAGTTCAAGTTAATAGAAGATGTAATAATAAAGATGAGGAAGAAGAAGAGAAAAGAGAAAAGAGTGAAAATGATTAAGACAAATGATGAAAAGGATGTACTTATTTTTGTACTTGTTCCGTTTACATCACATCATGATGATGGGGATGATGATGGTAAAGGAAGATGGAGATGAAGGAAAAGAGCGAGCAAATGTATTATATGTTTTGACAGAAACAGAAAAGTTGTGAAGAAGTGAATAAGACTCAAGTCCAGGTTTACATTATTAACTATAACCTAATGAAAATCAGGTCTAATCAAAGGGAACAAAAATTGAAGAGAAGAAATGATTGAGATTGAGATTGTTAATAATGATTGAGTTGATGAGAGATGAGAGAGATGAGGAATGATGAGAGCATCATCAAGATGGTTAAGGGTGAAACATGAGGAATCCATGATAATGTTAATGATACTTGTGTTTGCATTTGGTTACTTTGTGCTCTTGCTTTCATCTTGTTAGTCAATCTTAATCAATATTCAATATTTACCTTTGCTATTTAATCTAAGTGTGGTCAACTGTTGACGACCATCTTGAAGTACATTGGACAATTGATTTGAGAGGACAGCATAATTAGTTGACCATTGTTGGCTTTGATTCTGTTGTTGTTGTTGCTGTTGTTGTTGATGGTAAAGGTGATGAGGATGATAGATTGAACTTGCACCTAAACTGTTTACTCCATTAAGACTGGAATCCTTTTCAGTCGACCAAAGAGTCTGCTGTGGTTGATGCACAGGCTGAGGTTGATCACCTCGGTAACCTAGAGGTGCGACTGAACTGGTTTGCTTCATCAACCGATGGAACCCATTGGCTGATCTACTGTCATCACATTCATCAAGGCTGGTCATCAACACAATCTCTCCGTTGGTAGTGGTCGACCTTGCACCACTTGGTCCTCCACTTGTGCTTGTATTGCCACTTGTACCATTGGCACCGTTACGTGGTATCCGATGGCGCAAGGCTGGAAACCAAGTCTCGAGTAGGTCGTACGATGTTTGAGCAGAATTTTCCACCAAAACTCGACGAGATTCCCGTTTAGCCGATTCTACAAACTCGGTGAAACCTGGAATTTTATTGACATCATCACCATACGCATGTTTCAGCATCTGAACCAGCCTCATTTTACCCGAATTTTCACCCTCTTCTGGTATATCCATTCCACTTGAGGAACTTTGTCGAGGTGGAGGTCGACCTGGAACTGTTTGCAAAATGACAGAGAGAGAGAGAGAGAAAAAAAATGATTCCATAATTGAAGTAAATGGTTGAGATTTTTTTAATGACTGTTAATAGCAACATAACTATGCATGGATAAGTGGGAAAAAACAAATTCATCATGAAAAGTAAAATGAAAAGGAAGACAAAAAAAGGTAAGGAAAAGGTGAAATGCACTGAAAATCAACATGAATCGTTATTAATAATAAAAGTATTATAATTAGAGGAATGAATAGGAAATGATAAAATAGACTGAGAATATTGTGTATTATTATCTAGTTAGTTGTGCTGCTCTTGAGAATTGGGTAAAGAAAGGAAAAGATGAAGATGGAGAAAAAAAGAAAAATTGGTTGATAAAAGAGTTGTTTGGAGTAAAAGTTGCTAACAGAATGTTAAACAGAGTCAGAGTATTAACAGATTAATCAGACTTTGATATTATTAATGTTCATTTGGGCATAAGTGTAGAACCTGAGAAGAAAATGAAAAGAAAAGGAAGAGAAAGAAAAAAAAACTCATTTCTCCATTTGTCAACTGATCCAAATTATTTCAAAACAATCTAGGTAATGCAGTTGAGAATTCAATCTGAGAAGAGAATTATTCCGAAAAAAATTGATCAACTGTTGAATGTGATGAATTTCAATCTAGCCTTACAAGATTATTAAAAGCAAAGTTCTGGCAACTTGGATTGGCAAATGCTTTTCAATTTTGCCAAAGTTAATTTTATGAATTTTCATTCATAATTTTGTCAATAAGTAAATTGAACGAAGCAATAAAAGTTGAATGAATGCTGGCAATAAATTGATAAAACATATTCTCGTGAAAATTATCAATCAACTGGAAATTGAAAGCTATTTGTAAAATTATGTGAAAATGGAAGAAAAGAAAATTCCAAGCTTATTATTGTCCATGGAAATTGATTTTTTCATAATTGTTTTTTACTCGAAAAATGCATCAAATGAGAAAAGTTTTGGGTTCATGTTTTTCAAATTAATCAGAGAAGAGGGAAATTTGGAAAGAAATGAAATTTTTTTAGGCTTTGCTTTCGCATATTTACCTCGTCTATTGGTTTGACGATCCAACGCTTCAGCTGCTCTAACAGCACGAATCTTTTGCTGTACATTGGCTGCTATCTTATCTTGCTTGCTTATACGAAATCTTTCAAAAATATTGAAACTTGAACGCCTCTTCTCGGGCTTGGTATTGAGTAATGATGAGGTTGATTTATCTGTTAATAGGGTTCCAGGCTGCTGATGACTTTTTGATGGTTCAGAAGATGAACTTTCCTTTTTTAAATGTTGATTATAATGATGTTTCACTTCCAGGGAATGATTTCTGTTGAAAAAAAAGAAATCAAATTAAATTATCGAAAAAAATTATCCAAAAGCTTCCAAATTTTGTCAAAGCTCCAAGTTTTTTTCTGAAATGCTTTTCAACCCGAACGAAAAGTTGAACGATGTAAAATTTTCTGGAAAATCGAGCTGCGAAATTTCTTCATTTAAACAGAAAAAAATCTTTTATTTTCGAATCGAAATGATTTTTTCTAATTTCGATTCACTTTTGTAGACCAATGTAGACATGAAATTTATTCATGGAGAATTTCATTTTTTTCTGTTCTTTTTTTCTGATGCTTATAAACTGGCCATTTCATGGTCAGTGATTGAAGCTTTGGTTTTACGGATAATTGATTGATTGTCAGAATCTTTTTTTTCTCATTTCGGTTAATTGAATAAAAGTGAAATTATGAATGTGGAAATGTTGACTTTGAAATTCATTGGTGAATGAAAAAGAGGAAAACGATGAGAACATGATTCATGACTTGTTTATGAAATTTGATTGATTCAATGAGAAGTGAAATGCGAAGAAAATGAGCCAAAAAATCGATTTACGTTGCAAATGTGACTCTTTCAATTGCAACATTGGTAATCATAATGAGAATGATGATGAAAAGTAATTGATGTTATCCATCATGGAAAAGTTGGTGGCAAGCGAATCAGTTATATCATTCCCTGTGAATACAAAAGCAAGGCCAAAAATGTTTACCTCACCATTCAACTGAGAATCTGGTGCAACTAATAGAAACGCAATATTTATTGTTTTTTCACATAATTTACACATTATTTGAATGTGATGAAAATTTTCATCCACAAACATTCCAATTCTCAATCAATCAAAATGAAAATCAATTATCGATTTATTTCCATTCCAATCATTTGAAAAGAGAATAGTTGAGCGAGAGAAAAAAAATTCACTCCTTTACTTGAATTTAGTTTAGCATTCAATTTCATTTTCTCGTTGTGATGCAAAATATTTTTTCATTTCACGCAAAATTCATTCTTGCACACTTGAATGCAATCAAGTAAACACAGAATTTCGTTTGAATCAAATTCATTTCCATTCAATTCCTTTCTTTATTCAACGCTTTTTTCCTTTCTGATAAATTCTTTCATGCTAATGGATAAACGAACAAATAATTAACCAATCGACAATATTTCAATTGCCATTAATCGAAACTCAAGTTTCAAGCAAAATCTAAATTCAATCGAAACCAACAAATTCCATAATCACCTGAGAATTTTCAATTCCAATTTTTGAAGAAACTCCAAACTCGATGCTAATCAAATTATCAAATGTTGACTAATCGACACATTTACATTTTCAATCAATCGAAATTTAATTTCCAAGTTCAATCTTGAATTGAATAAAAACAAGAAATTCTCTAAAGAATAATATAATCTTCAATTTGGAATTTCAGAAAAATGAAGTTTTCTCAGCACAAAGAAGCTTCAATAATCATGGAACAAAAAGATTTTGAAATTTCGATTTAAAGTTCATTGATTTATCTAATAATATTCGTTAATATCGAGTAAATCCTGATGACATCCCAGTCACTCCCAGTAGCATAGTCACTCCCAATCTTAATGAACAAGTTGAACTTCAAGTTAGCGTGAGTTTGGTGAATCAGTCTTGGTTTGTTGATGAAATTCCGAAATGACATTATTTTGTTGGACTTAGAAAAAGTCTAACAAAAGTGATTGAGACGGATGATGGAAACAATTGGAAAGATTGTATTTGATGATTTAACGCCATTCATGAGAGTTTCATGAGGCAAACAGTAAAGTGGTAACTAATCAATGTTTTGGCTTCCAATAAAACACTTCCTTTGTGAAGACGAATAGTATAAAGTAAAGGGAGTAAAAATGATTCCCAGTAAGTATAACGATAATGACAATAATAGGCAAACATAAAAAAGGACAAGACAAGACTTCCTGTGATTATCCACTTTTTTATTGATCATTATCATCCATGTTTCACATTTACTTTCACCAGCCAATCACTTGTGTTCAATATCGCTTAGAATCCAAAAAGGAATCCAAAAATTGGAGATAATTTTTTGTTCTCCTTCGCTCATTACATTCTCACAGCATTTACTCATTTGCAACCTTTGAATCAAATGTAGATTAGGTAATCAAATGAAATGGCTAATGAACAAGACGCTAAAAGGGCAAAAATATGAATGATGATGATTGAAGTTCAACTCCCAGTTATTTGTTGATATTTTTTGCTCGTCTCTGGATTTTCCGCTGATTCATATTCTGCCAATTCATTTTCTAATCTAATTTATTTCATTTCCTCAGCAACACTATTTGGTAAACATTAACATTGAAAAGGGGAAAAGAAACTAATACTCAATTGAACGCCTTCTTGTTATCATTATTATCATGTTATTTCATCCCTTTTGTCAAACTCCAAGTTTATTGATGTTTAACAATCAACGGAAATTCATTCTTAAATCACTCTTGCCTTCAATTTTTATTGCAGATCACAATTTATCTATCATTTTTCACATTCAACGTCTATTCTGCATCATTATCATCATCATCATCATTTTACTCGACAACCTTGATTGATGACTCGGAGGTTCACTAGTTAGAGCTACATTTCATATCTATCATGATGAGAATAATGAAAGCAAGAATCATATCAACACAGCAAAAGGACAAGTTGCGCTGAGGCAAGCAATAAAAGGCTGAGTAAAATGCCAAAGGAAGGTTTTCTGACAATTTGTCAATGGGTTTCCAATTTCAACTTTCAGCTGAGATGGTAAGGGTTCGATGGTTCATTTTGTATGCCAAATGAATCGATTACTAAACGACGTTGCCATGCTCAAGACGAATAAATACTCTCCATCGAAATCAATGGCATAAACATGTTCCAATCAGGGTTTCTCTGATAAGCAAACAAAATTGTTTTCACTCAAAATTGATTAAATCATTGATTTGAAAACCGATTTTAAATAATATAAAAATTGGCGGAACTCATTGAATAAAGTTATTGACATTGGTAAAGTCAAAACAAAAATGGAATAACTAAAAGTCAAAATATAAGAAAATACTGAAAATCAAAATTGATTGATTAAAATTGAACAGACATTTCAAAAGGAATAATGATGAAAAATTTTCAAAATTTTCTTCTTTCGAGAGGTATTTCGATGAAAATTCATCACATCAATTACAATCTTAGATTCGATTCAACCACAGAAACACTATTCCAAGAAATTTAAAACCATGTCCAATTTTCTCTTCAATTTCGAGGAGCATTCGTTTCCTTTTTCTCAAAAAATTTATCGTCGGTCAAACAGTTGCTCTGTAGTCGAAATTTGCATTATTTTTTTCTCCAATCCTGTTTCTTTGATTTTATTTCACTGAAAATCCTTAGAATGATGGGCTGAAAAACTCTAGAAACTATTTGCTAGAAGATTTAATTTTCAAAAAAACCTTTGAAATAATTTTTCGAATATTGAAGATGAAAATTGAATCGTTTAAAAGCTCAATTAGATTTGGATTAACGAAAAGTATAAAAGTTGCAAGACTGAAATTTCATCTGATTGAATAAATTTGGTAAAGAAAATGTTTCAACCTTTTGCTCTTTTCTTTTAAACCTTTTGTCCATTGGATGCTCCATCAATAGAAAGGAAGAAAATATGATCAACGATAAAATTGGGTCATTCTTTTGTTCCATTATTATTATAACTTCTGTTGTTGTTTCAAGTTATCATATCAAGTTATCTGACAATTTATCAATGTTCAAATAAAAGCAATAAAGAAATGCAAGAAGATGAGCATTTTCATCTCAATCACTATTATCATTATATCTGTACCTAGTAGAGGTTTACTTTGCCTCCCACAACATGATGACATTTCATGAGAGTTTAACTTTATTTCGAGTTTCTCCATCCATGTTTCAGTTCAATATATTGAACATGGAAGGGAACAATTTTTTCCTCTTTTTTCCATCTTCTCTCGTTACTCTTTTGAAAGATGAAAAAAAAACAAATTATTCGTATCATTCAACGTTACTTGATTATTTCATTTTACTTCATCAGTTAACCAAATAATGTTTTGAAAACACAAGTAAAAAGAAAACTCGAATCAATCAGAAGAAACGAAATGAAATTATTTTTCCAACTTTTCTGGGTAAAGACAAATTCATTTCATCCCTGACATGATAATGAACATTCAACTTAATCTAACTACTCAAATGTGATGCTCAAATGTATTCATTTGTGTTCAACATCACAAACATGTTACACTCTTTTGACAGTCATGAAGATATCATTTGGATTTTTCCACTTATTTCCTTTTCTTTTTACCATGAATTGTGAAAAATTGACTTTGCATTATGTTGCAGGATCAAATGCTTAATCTCTAGAGTTTCGAGTAATTTTCGCCATCTATTCGCTAAGCACTTGAGATGCTCAAATGAATTGAAATAAATGACTGCGAAACCAGAAAAAAAATATTCTTCGACTTTCTCGAAATTCGTCGAGATTCATTTTCTTGATGAAAAAGCTTCAACTTTCCTTTGGATTTTGATTGATCTTCAAATTTCGTGCAACTTGTAATGAACTAATTGAGCTTGACAATTTGGAAGCATTTGTAGTTGAAGGAAAAGTTACTTGCCTTGGAGAGTCGACTGAAAATTCTGAGGTTGAATGTGAGGAATGGCGAGAGATGCCGAGTGTCGGTACATAGCCAATGTGACAACGTACATTCTTGGCAGTCGTGAAAAAGGAGCGATTATTTTTCTCTGGTTTGAAAAGGATTATGTAAAGTTTGGGGAAAAAGAGGAGAACCAAAGCAACCAGTGCGCTGAAGGAGATGCAGAGACACATGGTGAGTACCTTTAGGTCGGAGCCAAAGTAGATGGGAACAAAGGCGATCCAGATGACGAGGGTTGTGTACATGGTGAACCCGATGAATTTGGCTTCGTTAAAGTTTTCTGGAACATTGCGAGTTTTGATGGCGTAAACGGTACACATTGCAATGAGAAAAAAGTCAAAACCTAAAGGGGCAATGATTCCAGCTGAGGTTGTATTGCACACTAAAATAACTTTATCCAATACGGGATAATCCAACTTGGAATCGGCTGGTTCTTTAAAGAGCATGAAACCAATTATACCCGTCTCAATGAGTATCAAAATAATAGATATAACAACTTGAGCTGAAGAGGACATGAAACGAGGTTTCTTGGTTATTATGCGTTTCTTGGAGCCCGCTAAAATGCGAGCAATTCTGTTAGTCTTGGTTACCAGGGAAGCGTAGATAACGGCAAAACTAAAGCCAGGTAATACTCGGGTTACAAAACAAGTTTCCTGGGTTGGCATTGCGATAAGGGCAAAGGTTGTTATATAACAAAGATACATTCCCAATAAAATCATGTAAGAAAGCTCACGGGTCGAAGCTTTAACAACTGGCGTGTTGTTATGCTTGATAAACACAACCATAGTGAAAAATGTTAACATAATACCAAATAGAGCGATAGCTATGGCAACTAACGATGGTGTCTCAGTCCACTGAATATATTCAATTTCGATTTGGAAGCAGCCTGAAAAGAAAATAAAGAAAAGAGAAAAGAGTTAAAATTTTTACTTAAATCACCAAAACCATTTTGGTTCAAAGCTCGAAATTTTTCAAAATGTTCCTGATTCTACTCTGAGTTTTCTCAATTGATCGTTTTTGTTTCCGAATGCATAACATCAAACAATGTTAGTTGATCGAATCATCAAATCTGATCATTATCAAAATCGACTCTAGTTTCTAGTTATTTCAGCTTAAAGATTTATTTTATCGATCCGTTTCCCGATCAGAGATTATCCATCGTTAATTTCATGATTCAATTGAGTTACATTTTGAACTCATTTTCCTTTTAAAAGAATGTTACTCGATAACTCTGGATTTTGGAGATCAAAACATTGTTCCAAATGCCGAAATTGGAACAATATTCAAATTATTATTGAAGTTTCCACAAGAAAAAGTTGAAAGAAAAGTCGAGTGACTACAGATTTTAAAATATGCCGATCTGTTTGCATATTTTCGAACAGAAACTTTGACAATGTGAAAATGCTCGAAAATTTTGTTTAAAAGAAATTGATATTCGCGTGAAATGGATTGGAAATCAGCATTGAATAATCGATAACAGCAATCAGTGTCACCATCATTAGTCAAATAAATTCGGTGAATTTGTTAATGAATGTTGAAATGCTGTGCTTAACGACTGCTCATTTTGAGAGTTAAATTATAAGCTGATTGATGAACCAAGTTGATCTGTAAACTGATGTGCTTCGGAAATTACTGTTGATGAGGAAAGGTTTTGCACAAGTTTTAACCTTTTGCCAATTCCACACTATTTACTTAGATTGTTGTTACTTTTTTAATGCAACTTTTATTATTCAACTCCAACACTGGGAGTGAATTTTTATTAATTTTATCTCTTCTTCCATAACTATTATATTTCATATATTATTAATACTTTGACTCTTTATTTTGTTTTTAATGTTCCAACTATTATCACATTTATACAGAATGCTTCAAGAATTGAAAATGTTCAACTTTCAACTAAACACGTTCAACTGCTCAACATCTCATCATAATTATCACTACTTTTATCGTGTTCAGAACAGTTGCAAACTTCCGTTAAAAGTTGAACAACTTGGAGCAATTAAAGTTTAAACTTCAATCATTTTTCAACTTTTAATTGATATTTAGTTCGAGTTTTTTCTTCTTCTTTTTTCTCAGAAAATTGTAGCAAAGTTTCAACAATTAAAGTTGCAATTTTCACTTTCAATTGTTGCCTTTAATGAGCAAAACTCTGCCATTCATCATGTTGATGTGAAAGTGCATGAAAAGTGAATAAAGAAAAGAAAAACTTTTGTCAAAGTAAACATTTGTTTTGATTCGAGTTTCGTTTTTAAGGAAATGAAAAGAAAAAGCAAATTCTCGATTCATTATTGTCGCTGATTATCTGAAGTCGAACAAAGTGAAAAAAGTAAAAGAAGAAAAAACCTTTTTTCTCTTCATTGATTGCAATTTTGGTTTCTCTTATTATTCCAGTTGTAATAATGACACAAAAGGAACCACTTTTGATTGAATTTTCAGCAAAAAAGTAGAATTGAATGGAAATAAAGAGAAGCAAAAAATGAAAATCGAAGACAAAAAAAGTTGAAACTCATGATTTGTTATTAAATAAATGAACAAGAAATAACTTTATCTATTCACTTCTGCTAATGCAGTTTGAAATGAAATAACCAAAACAAGATGGTTTATCATGAAATAATATACTTTACTGCTCATTATTGGTTGACAAAGAAATGTGGCCAACAATAGCGAAGGTAAAGTTTTGGATAAAATTCAATCAAGAATCAGTAAAATACATGAAATGCAAGAGAAATCAATTGAGAAAACTTTTCTCTTTTTCCTGTCAATTATTTTCATTTTCAGTGTTTCCAAAATTTACAAAAATGCACCAAATAAAAGTGAGGAGAAAATAATGAAAAGTAAAAGGAAAAGAGAGAAAAGTTTCAGTCTTTTGCTTCACCAGTAACTGAACAAGAACTTGAAATATATCATCCATTTTACCACCAAACAGTTGTACAACTTTTCTTTGAATTTAATTTGATAAGTGATAAAGTTTCTTCTCCAGTTGATGGTTCAATAAATTATGAGATACGAATGCATTTCGCTGTCGAATAACTTTAACCAGAATTCAATGTTTTACTTTTGCAGCCAGAAACATTCACAAGTATCGAACTATCGACAACGAATTCCATCAAAACATTAGCTTCTACAAAATATTGAGCCTTTCGAAAAATCTTTCATCTGAAGGATTCTTTTAGATTTTACTATCGATATTGCAGTGACTGGGCATCCAGATCATGGAAACTGTTTCGTTCGAATTTTGTTTAACGAAAGTCTCTTCGCAATTCGTAGGTTCTAAAGGCACCGGACTTTTGATTCTCTTGGTCTTTCTCTGATTTCTCTGCATTGAGTTGACGAATAAAATTTTTGGTTAAAATCCTTTTGAACCAACTTTTGATTAACTCGGTTTTGACAGTTTCACAGAGTTTTATAATGCTACTTTTGTGTGAGACTCAGGTGTGAAATTTGGATTCAATGGCTTTGGAAGTTACAAAGCATGAACGATTGTTGATTTCAATCAATCAATCAGATGCAATTGAGACATTTGCTGATCATTTTAAAAGCATCTCAGGTATGCAGAAGCACAGTTTGCAGCACAATGAGACTAACGAACCAACTGACAATTGCAATTTTCCTTTTTTTCGTGGTTCTTTTAAATTTTATTTCACTTTTACTCGTCAAAATGTATTTTAATACTTTGAATGTTGTTCCTTTACACTGAATCATTTCACTTTATTACTGTAATCAATATTTGTATGCACAAATGAACACAGATTATTAGAGTAAACATCATTAGTAGCGATGATTACATTGAATGTTTTGTTGATTTTGCCATTTTTTTGTATCCTCTTAGTTAATGAGCTCGTAATAATATTTAGCTTGTTGTGTTGAACAAGAAAAACAAAAATTAATAAACAAAAATGAACAAAAGAAGAGGAAAATGATCAATAAAATGAAACTTTTATATCGAGCAAAAGGTTAGTGGCCAGTCAGCCATTATGCACAAGTGACTATGTATTTAATAAGAAGTGCATTTATATTGTCCAATGCAATACTCAACATTAACCATTAAAGACATATTTAACCCAGAATCGCGGTCAAACAAGATTGATCAATAAAAGAGAGAAAAGCAATTCTCTTGAACATTAACCATTTCATATCTCGATATTAACATAATAGGCCAAAGAAAAGGATCTTGCTGAGGATTGGGTGCCAACTCATAGTGAGATGAATTTCCCAAGAAAATTGAACAACATTGAAAGGAAGTTTTAAAAGCAACGAAAAAGTAATGGAAGAAGGAAAAAAGGAAAAATTGGATTCCAGCAAAGATGAAAAATGAAAGTAAAAAAGTTGAGCAAATGTTGAACCATTTGTTTCTGTTTGACTTGCCATTTACATTTCATAATGTCCATCAACAGCGTATAAAAATGAGATGAAAATTGACTGGATTGGTTGGGAAGGAAAGCAAAAGTGGAGAAAACAAAGTTTCTCTGGAAAATCTTTTTATCTCTCATTTTTAGAGTTCAACTGGATTGGTTACCTGAAACAGATTCCTTCACTTTCAATTATACTGAAATGAGGTTGACAGTGAAATTGGAGTCGAAAGAGTAGAAATAACAAAAGAAGAAATGAAATCACAAAAATTGGACACTGACCAATCATGGAAAATGTAATACAAATTTCAATATTTGGGTTAAAACGAAAACATTTTTTTCTTTTCTCTTTTCTGCTTTTAATTTCTTCTCTTCAGAATTAGCTGAATAGGAAATGTCTGAATAACCTTTGACAGCAAAAATGGTTGGTATTCACATTTCATTGTATCATGTGTTTAACAGTTCATTTGTGTCTTTATCAACTCGATACTCGAATTTGATTTTTTATCGACTTTTTGAAGTTAATCAGTTCGAAATTTGACGTTTCTGCATTCTTCTGTATTCTTTAGGAAAAGAATTTTCTCTTTCCATTTGTAATGATTGCTGTTATCGTTTCCTTGGGCAATGTTGAGGATAATATTGCCTTTTAACAATCTTGTAAGCTTATTAGTTTTCATCAGTTACATGAGATTAACTTTTAACAGAGAGACAGTTTCATGTTGTTCAATTGAGTTTAAATGGAACGCTTCGTAAGCTCATCAATCTAATTGCAGCTTTACATCATGTAAATGCACACATTTGCTTCTCTCTTTATCCGTGTGTTCATTTTATCCTGAAGATAACATGAAAAATTGTTGAATCTTTTTATTTCTTCAGGTTGGTAAAAAAAGTTAACTTGACGTTGAACAAATATTAAGTGATCAAAATCCAGATTTTTGTTTTCCCTTTTAGCCTCAACATGGAATCTTGTAAAACTTTACATTTATATGGAAACTTGATTAACCTTTAAAAGAAGATGAAAAGAGTAAAAGCTGATTTTCTTTGAATCAAGATTAATCTCAGCAACTGTCTAACGGAATAAACTAACAAAAAGCAACCAATAGAAACTGTTCAAGTTGTCGGCTTATTATAAAAGATTAGGTCATCTGTGATTCCTTCATAGTTTTCCTTCGAAAATTAAATCCAATTCAATTTCGATTTCAGTGCCAATTAAAAACTCAATCAGGTGAAACCTGGAACCCATATCACATGTTGCAAGTTCACTGAACGATTTCAAGCTTCGAGTTTCAAAATCATTAATCTGTTTAAATTGCTACTCGACATTTCGAAAGATATAAAAATTCTAAAAGCCAAGATTGAAGTTGGAAATAAGGAAAATTCGAATATTTTTTTTCGAAAAATATTTCACAATTATTTACAAATTACTCTCTTTTGGTGACAAAATGCTTGTTTCAATGTCAAGCTCAAAGATTACTTGCTCAGTATTTCAAATAAGTTTCCTCATTTTTTGCACTTCTTTTCACACAAACATTTCACATCAAGTATACTTTGGGTAAACACACTCTTAATGCACCAAAAGGAGATGCAACAACAAGTTTAATAAATATCCATGAATAAAGTTCTGGCACATGTTCAACATTATTTACAAAATGAATGCTCATAAAGAAACACTTTTGCACCCTGTCATATGGGAAGGCTTCTTCTTTCAGGGAAAAAACACTTTTTTTCTGTGCAAAGAATCAAGTTTATGTACAACATTTTCCATATCCAAACATGAATGTTTTTCCTGCATCAATGAAGGGAGTGAAAATTTATTGGATAACAGGGAGTTGGAATTTTGATAATACCTTATGGATTTCATATCTATCCAATATAAATGCAAATAACGGAGAAAACTCTTTCTCTTTCCTGCTAATGGAGAGAAGAAAACATTTTCAAGAAAAGACTGAAAAGATCGAACAGAAAAGCAGATTGAAAAGTTTTCGACAAAAGAGTCGATTCTCACAATGGAGTAAAAACACAAAAGTTTGTGAATCACGAAAATTGAACTTTAATCAAAAGTGAAAAGTTTTCAAATGGGAAACTCTTTCTCTGCACAAATAAAGAAGTAAAATGATGAAAAATGAGAAAACAAAATTGATGGTTGATTTAGAGTTGACAGGCTTAATGATGTTGATAAAGGAACAGGAAAAGGAGAAAAGAGATAATTTTTAATCTGTTCACGTTCCAATAACGTGCAGATAAGTAGAATAATTGATTTTCAAGGTGAAAAGGCGAACGAAGGGGCAACGAAAAAAGTACCTTTTCTTTTGACTCGCTTTTCTTTGGCAAACAACCAAAGCTGTGGATAAATACTTGACTTTGATGATGTAATAGTAAAGAGACGGACAAATAAATATCAAAGTATGAAAAAAATGAAGAGCTTATTTATCATTATCATTGTCCAATGGTTCATTTAATGATGAAAAAAGGCAGCAGCAACAAGAAAAAATTGCACTTGAAAAGGAAAGGAAAAGTAAACTGAAAAGAGTCAGAGATATGAATGCATCATGTTTATAAACCATATCACATCCAGACGTATACAGTGAATTGACTTATAACCATTTATTTATAAATATATGAGTTTGTGAAAAGACAAAACATAAATGCTTTTTTCTTTACTTTCATTTCATGTTGTTTTTCATGTTTATGAACAGGATGTGAATGCAATCATTTTCAATTGAGATTGAACAGGATCATGAAAGGTGCAGGGAAAGTTTCAAGTTTTTGTAGAAATGAGGTTGAGAGAAAAAGAAGGGAAAAATTTCAGAGTTTCATTTGTTTCCATGTCACCATTGAGACTAATCAATTGAATCATCATTAATCAATTGAAGGATAACAATTTGATTTCAATTAAACTTGAATGGTCAGACGTTTGGGATAGCATTTTTTGCTTCTTTTCAGTTAAAGTAGACAACAAATATTAACCCGAAACTCAAGAGCATTTTGAAAATCTCAAAACTCTGATTCTTTCAAACTTGCAAGTCAAGTAAAACAGAAAATTTCTAAAACTTGGAAAACTCACAAGTTTTATAGTCTTCGAGCATTCAAACACCGAAATCATCAAAAGGAGTGAAACAAGGTAGGCGTTACAAACTCCTAACTTGTGTTGTCAAATGTTGAACGACCCTTGGAATTTAAGAAGAAGTTAGTCCGCTTACCGTCCAGGTCGATTGATAACTCGGTGTGGATTGGTTTCAATAACAAAATGTCGAATCAAAAGATTTGACGCAATCGTTTTAGTAAATCATGCTTTTGTCACTTGTTTGTCACCTCTCCTCTCAACTCTTTCCAAGTTAAACCAATTTGTGTCTAAAAAAATTATCGATAAATAATTTTCCAAGATATTTTCTTCATTTGAAAAGGCGGAAATTAACTTAAACATGGTCACACATTGAATCTAATGTTCATCGTAAATCTGATAAAGCAGACCTTTCTCGTTAGAAGCAGTGATAAAGTCCAATGTAAAAAGTAACATTTAAAATTGTAAGCAGAACCAAAACTTTTGACAAAATTGTTTGACATTAACTGAGCTTACTTTTTTGTGTATCATTTCATCATGACATTGAACTGTCTCAAAGTAAACTCGATTTTCATTCAAGCTGCAACTTTTTTCCACGTTAAATTCAATTGTTAGTATAAAAATGATTCCAATGCTTTACTCGGATCATTACTTTTTACTGTTTTATTCTGGCTCATGAGTTTGATATAAACAACAGTTAAATGGACATTTTATGGAAATGAACAGAAAGAAAGGACAAAAATCTGTTCAAATTAAATGGTCAACGAAGTGTTTACTCACCAATTTAACTTGCGCATTCAGTTATCGTTAAAACAGTAATGAGCAGGGCTTTTCAAAAGGCATAGACGTCTATCTCTACCTAAACTACATTTTTGTCTATCAATGAAATGAAAGATATGCAGCGTCATCAAAGAAAGTAGATTGTTAGTATGATGCATTAAATGAGATAAATTTGCACATTTTCAGAAATCTTTTGTCTTTTTAGTCAAGAAGCACAGTTTTCTTTATATCCTCTCTTTGTTTACTGTTAATTAATTTAAATTATTGTATTGTTGTTATGAATAATTTAACCAAATACATCCAACGCTTTGGCGAACCATTTAGTGTTGTTGAGTCGGCAATTTACTGCTCATTGTGTGACGCTAAATTACATGTTCTTCGTCCTTCCCAAATTAAACAACACATCAATACAGCGAAACATCAAAAAGCTATTGAGAAAAACAGTGAAACTGAAGACCAAGATGAACAAGCTGAATTTACCAAAGATTTATTTCATGCTCTCGTTAAATCGGACATAGCTCCTTATAAGATAAGCAATGAAAGCTTCCGTAACTTCATCTCTAAATGGACTAAAAAAACTGTTCCATCAGAATCAACGATTCGAAGACAATTGAAGTCTGAGTTTGATCGAGGTTTCTTGAAAGTCATTGAATATTTCAAGGATAAAAAAATTTGGTTGTCAATTGACGAGACTCAAGATATCATGGGTCAGAATGTGATTGCGGTTTTAGGAGGTATTTTAGATGGTGTCGGTGAAAGTAAACCAATTTTACTGAACCTTCAATTTGCTGATATCATCAACCACTCAGTAATTTTTCAATCAATCAATGATACATTGAAATTAATATGGCCTGATGGAGTTCAATATGATAAATTTTTACTCTTTGTTACTGATGCAGCTTCATACATGAAAAAAGCAGCTGAAGGGATGAAACTTCTTTATCCAAAAATGCTGCACATTACTTGCTTGGCTCATGGCTTACATCGTGTATGTGAAACGGTTCGCAGTAAATTCAAAGATGTTGATCAACTAATATCAGAGGGAAAACGAGTATTTTTGAAAGCTAAATCTCGACAAAATTTATTGAAACAAATGAAACCTAACCTTAACTTGCCTCCTAAACCAACTACCACTCGATGGGGAACATGGCTCAATGCAGTCAATTATTATCATGATAATTATCAAGATTTCAAAGATGTTGTCATTTCTCTTGATGAAGATGAAGCTGTTGCTATTTCTCGACTCAAAGGAGTTCTGAATTTGTCAAATATTGTTTACGATCTTGCGTTTATCAGAAATAATTTTGTTTTCATTGTTGATGTTATAAGGGAACTTCAAGCCGAGAATTTATCGATATCTCAACAACTTGATATCTTGAATGTTGTTAATATTGAACTTTTATCCAGTAATGATGCTATCGGTATTTTGATCAAAAACAAGTTACAAACAGTGCTTAATAATAATCCTGATTTACATGTTATTAGGAAAATCAATAATATTATCAGTTATGGTCAATATCCAGCTGAAAATTTAAATTATGATGCTGAGGAACTTACTGCGTTTAAGTTTGCTCCTCTAACTTCCTCTGCTATTGAGAGATGTTTCTCGAAATATAAATCTTTCCTCAGAGATAATAGACTGAGTTTTTGTCAAGAAAATCTAAAAATGTATTTCATTTTGAATTACAATGGAGATCAATTTGTATGAATTTTTCGTCTAATATTATGACCTGAATTGACTTTTCAATAATTTAATCGTTCAATATAACCTGAAAGTGACGATTTACTTGTAATCATGAATATTTTGAAATTTTGACTTTTTCCTGTTTAACCTATGAACTCTATGACTAATCGATATGAATTAAATTTTAACCTTAGATTATTCATAGTTCAACATCATGAACTTAATCAGTCATGATTAGTTTTGACCTGATGAGTCATTCGAGGATAAACTTTGATTAATCCTTATTTTGACCTTTTTCCCCGATTTTCGTTAATTTCTTGTACAAAATAAAGACGCATTGATATTTTCTGACCTTTCTATATATTGTTAGCTTTCTTTTGTTATGACAAATCTAATGATAGTATTTGTACATCTGTATCATCAATAGTTCATGAGAAATTCCATGTTTCTCCATGGACTTTGACCTCTCGAAAGTCCCAGGCAAAGTTCCTACTGTACCTAAACCACTCAACCTAATTACTTCATTTTTGCTTTAAACATTTACTATACTACTAATCCAACTATCTAATATACCTAATTCCATATCATAGAGCTAGAACCGATTTTGCCCCTTTGACTTGACCATTTTTGCCTTTCTTAGTTATTGAGTCTTTGTCTATTTAGATTGGTTAGACCTTTGTTTTGATTTATTTTCATTCAAAAATGTTGTTGAATTTACCAACATAATCAGCAAAAAATTACATTGCATATCTTTCTATGCTCTGGTAATTACACTGAATTAAACCGTCTATCTATTGCATTATCTATCAGCATAAAGTCATTTTTTAAAGATAGACGAAAGGCATAAAATGTGAAAAGCCCTGATTATTATAAAGCTTTCTCAAGGTAAATCATGTTTCCTATTTATTGTCTTATTATCAACAAGTTAAAATGATGTTGAAGTAAAAGAGGAACGAAGAAAAAAAAAGTTAAGATCATCTCAACATCAATTCTGATCTCTTTTTTTCCCTCTCTTTTTCAACTTTTGGCTTCCTTTTTTGTTGAGAAGAAAAAAAAATTTCTTGTTCATCTTCATATTCACGGAAGTATCATTAGAAATACATAATAATGATAATAGTGTTTTAGTCCAACAAGCTTGCGCTTCTCAAGATTTAATTTTGCACCAGAAGACACTCGGAGTTGACCTTTGTTACTGCTGCTGTTGTCGGTAATGTTAATGATAATTTTGTTGATGTTACTGGATGTTAAATATAACAACAACATTGAAAACCTATTAACAAACCAAGGTCAAGATGAAAGGATAGGATTCAGTTAATGGTCACAATTTTGTGTCATAATTTTCAAACTGCTATTTTGGGGGGTTTTTTGCGCTTCGGTGTTGCTTTTCAAGTTGTCCTTTTGCTTGTTTCATCTTTTGGCTTTTCCAGGCTTGTAATAATTATGGCTTTGACCCTACTTTTTGGTTTGATTCACTGTAAATTGTTGCTTCCTTGGGTTAGTTGATTTAAGCTAATATACATCACATATATTTACACACACATTTTCACACCATTTTATATTCTCATTACTAATGAGAATATAAAATGGCTTTTGCTCATTTCAATGATTAAAGTGAAAGGTTAATCTAGTAACCTTTCATCTAAAGCCTTTTGATTGAACCAAAGAAAATTTATCTCATTAAACATTTGATGCAAAAAACAATTTCACTTAACCAGCAACTTTTCACATTCACTTTTGATCAACATTCGTCTTTAATTTTCAATTTTTCATCATTAACTTTCCACACAATTTGATAAACGATCAACAAAATTGGTTCAAGTTTGTCCATCATTTATCAAAGTTGAAAAAATGAAAGTAATCGCTGATTCGAGTTGACCATTGAGTTGATCAAGTTTGATGAATTTCATTATTTACTCGACTGGAATCGAAAGTGAATCCTAAATTGAACAGAAAACAGTTTCATTATGAAAATGAAGAGAAGAAAAAATTGAAAATGAAATTCTCTCAACTTGAAACTGTGTTCCAGCAAACTTCATTTGCAACTTTCATCTGCCAAAAGCGTTTTCAAATTTTGCAATTAAAATTGATAAGAAAAAAAAGTTTCATTGTAAAAGTAAAATTGAAATAATTATTTAAATGAGAAAAAAATTTCAACTCATTATCTGATTGTTAATGGTTTGTTTCATTTTTTGTGATTCTCATTGTTTGCTTTATAGAGTAGATAAAGGGTATCAATTGTGAATCAGAATAAAAGAAAGAGAATTTTGTTTCAAAAATTCTGGACGTAAAGGGAAGAGAAAGCAGATAAAGAGAAGTGAAAAAAGTTTAGATAAAGATTGTCATGATGAAAGATGATGAAGTTGGAACCGATGGGAATGAAGATTAGGAAGAGGAATGGAAACAGTCGGTGAAACTGTTCAGGTAAAGAGAGAGTAAAAACAAGAAACATTGAAACGTGATTCAATTGCAAGGGTGCATTGAATTGTATTTACAGAATTTTCCTGTCAGAACTTTTTTCGATATATTTTTACTCTTTAGTTTCCTGCTTTTCTTTTTATTCATTCTCTTATTGAGTGCCAATCAGGTTTTCCAAAATCTAATTTCAACAAAAAGATTCTCTTTTTTTGTCAACTAAAGGACAAGAAAAGCAAGATGACCAAAACAAACAACCTAAAAAAAGAAAAATTTAAAAAAAAATTGCGGCTCCAAAAGGAATTGAAAATGAAGAGAAATAAAAACAACACTTTTTTTGAACATAAAAGCAAATGAAATATTTGATACAAAACTTCATTTTTTCAAGAGAGGATATGATAGAGTTTCACAAAAAGTTAATGCCAAAGGTAAGGGTCAAAGGTTTGTAAGTACAGGTTAATAAATGAAATATTTTGAGAATTTGGGTTTTCTTCGGATGAATTTGATATACATCTTAGTCTGTCTAGACAATCAGGAAATAGGTATTGATAAATTTTATACCACTGCATCAAAAGTATCCATGATTAAAATACGATGCCAAAGATCGAGTTTCTTAATCATGAGATGGCAAATAAGGAGAAAAGCTATTACTATCATGATCGGGATTTTCATTTTTAAACAGTTTCCATACTTTTTATCTATGCCTTTATGCAGATGGATGAACTGGAGTCCATTTTCAATGAGAAAAGTTATCAAAAAATTGTGAATTGATATAAAATATGTTTCTAATTACGAATTTGACTGCAGAGAAAATGAAAAGCGCTGAATATCAATGTGAACGTATTAAAGTTTTTAATCATAACTAATCAAAAATTAACCAAACGTTTTTCCCAAACCTTTCTTGATCAAACAAGATCTGGAGAATAGCTTAAAAGTGTTCTATCCATCTCAAGTTAACTATGCGAGAGTAACCATCAATGGAGCGCTCTAATAGATAAGAGTAAAAGAACCTGAGAAAGACTCGGCTATCAAGCCATCTAACATTAGTCAATAGCCAGTACAGCCAACATATCTAACGAGCTATACGCTGACAAATAATATTGAGCAAGTGTTTGATAATTTTAAACTGGCATTTTGTGAACGTTGTTTTTTTCGACAAATGGAACGAAAATCAGTTCGTTATAAAAGATAAGCATATCAAGTGTACAATACACAACCATTCTAACCGTATTCTTTTCTAGTGGGCCAATTTCAATTCGATCAATGTAAAGCTTTTCAGCGTCGATGAACAAATCAAGTTAATATAACTGAATGACAAAGACTGACAAGATTTATAAGAGGTGTGAAAAGTTTGAGAGTTGGTGGAATCCAGTTTCCCCATTGTACACCATTGATGGTGAGTCAATTTGTTTCTGCTCTTTGATTAACTTTGGTTTCCATTTCTTAATACATTTGCTGATTTAATGGATCCTGATGTGATTGTAGAAAGGTTAAACAGAACTAAAAGCAAGCAAAGATAAAGTAACGATAATGAAGATGGAGGAAAAAGAAAAGAAGAAACGAAGAAAAAGGAGAAATGTCCAAATTTAAAGCAATATTGTTCCATAGAAAGTCAATTTGATTTAATCCAATGATTTGTAAAGTAAAAGGCAACATGTTTCGATTCCATCTTCTCTCATCATCAACAATCTCTCTTTCATCATCTTCTCTCATCATCATCTTCCAACAATTGAATTGACTTTTACAGTGAAACAGATTTTTGTATTTCGATTTTACTCTCGTTCCAACCTTTATACCTTAATTTTAAGCTTTTTTGCACCTCTCTCAGCATTCTCCCTGCATGTTGTTCATTCAATTTATCATCATCATTATCATCATGTTTGAAGGTGTTGAAAGCAAATCAATTCCTTTGTCTAAAGAAGATGAAGGAAAAGGCAAGAGTAAAAATTCTGACCCAATCAACAACAGAATAAGTCAATTATAATGAATCGTGGTCATCATATTGATAAACATTTTCTGCCTTGCAAGTAATTCCTTACATGGGAAAAACTGGTCAAAATAATTCAAAGTTTATCGAAGCACAAAAAGTTCACTGAATCGAAATATTCACAATTATTTTCGAACCCAACTTTATTCTTTGAATCAATCACAACTAATTGAAGTATAGAAAAGAAAAGTTCGAAGGAAAATCGAAGTAAATGAAAACTGTATTTTTAAGGTTGACAAGGCATGTTATTAAGATGAACCTTTCGAGTCTAAATTTTTGACTTTCCACTGTTGATGGTTAAAGAGGAATGATTGCTATTGTCGTTGAAATTTACCAAAACATTATACAATCAAAGTCATTCTTTTGACACTTGTTTTTGACATTTGTACCATTGACTGAGAGAGAAACTTTCTGGTAACTAATATGACGAGAAAATGAGAAAATGTTCAGAAGAGAAAAGGAAAAGTAAACAGTGTTAAGTTTAGAAGTTCAATAGTAAATTCATTGGATGATTAACTGAAGTAAAGAGTTGAAAAGAAGGGAAAAAAATGTTCAACAGAAGAAATAAAATGTAAAAGTAATGGAAGGAGAAAAAAGCGAAAATCTTGAACATGATTCAAAGGAAACATGAAATTGGAAACATCAAGTGCAGAGTAATTTTCTAGTGAAAATGTTAACAATCAGTCCACATTAATCATTTTAAACTGTTTTACCATGAAAGGTAAAAATGATATTTTGACGAGTTTATAATCAAACTCATTGTCGCATGTTTTAGCGTCATTATTCAAATCACTTTGTTTCCTTTTTTCTCATTAAATTCAATTATTCCAAAACTCATTTCAACTTTTTTTTCTCTTCCAATCTCTTCAATTTGTTTGATCTTTTTTATCAAATCACTTGCTGCTTCAATGGGTTGCCTGCTTTCCCTTGGTGATATTTGACTGCAAATCAATTGGACTGTAAAGGCTTTTCAATTAGTTTGATTGAATGGTAATTAGTTGATTAAATGAACAATTACTTTTAGTCTCTTTATTTTTCACCTGAAAATGCCTTTTCGATCTACTCTTTACATTGAAATCTTTCATTGAATTTCATCGACTTTTTGCTCATTTAAATAGTGAATATTTTTAGTCAACTTTTGGGTTTACTTTTTGAGGTTTTGCTTCTTGCTTGTTGAGCGGAAAAGTCTTGCTCTTGTCAAAAGGTTCAGTTGTACTTTTGTTGAGTAGAAACTGGTTCGAGTTCGAAAAGATGATTATCAATGATTAACTTTACTGGAACAAAGTTAAATCTCTTGTTTGTAAAGTCATTTATACAAAACTTTTAAGCCGACGAATTATGTTTGTAACATTTTGAAGCGAGGAATAATTCAAAGGATAAGATTATCAATAAATTGGATGAATCGAGATGCAGTTTAGTTTTGAATTTTTTGTGAAACTTTTTCTTTTTGCACAATTCTCAGTTTTTGCTTGTAAATCTTGCAAATTCTCGATAAATCACGCAACATCGTGCTTATCTTAACACGAATATTTCATGTTCTTGCTGAAGACTGGAGGCTGATATATAATAATAGTTTATTTTAAATGTTATTTGAACAAAAGATTTAAGAATTACTCAAGTGTTGAATTTCCAGACTCTGTTACTGAATATTGGGTCAAATCTGGTTGCAAGATGGAGTAGCTTCGGATTGATCTAAAGAAATCTTGTACCAAGTGAACTTTTAAGCATGTTATTTTATAAAAAATGTACTTTGCTGACCACCCTAAATCAATAGTAAGACAATTTTGTAATAAGGAGTAGCCATACATTTTCCGTCAATAAAAATTGTTGGTACACATCAGCGATCAAATCATTTTTCAATTTCATAGCGTTTTAGCTTGATTTTAGCAATTGGCCTTAGACATCAATATTTTAAGAACGGCACATTTACCATGCTGGAAACAAGTATTAGATTTTATTATTATTGATTATTGACAACCTCTCCTCTTTTACCGACGAAAAATAAGTTTCATCTCTCTATCTCTTACGGCAACTCGCAAGACTTTAAAATCTAACCAGATGACTCAAGTTCATCCGGTTCGTCTTTCCCTCATCGATTTAAAGGTATATACAATGTGTTCAAGCGGTTTGGTCAAAATGTAAACGGCTATATCTTTAGAACGGATTTGTTTATTGATAAATAGATTTTTCTCAGGCATTAGCTATCTAGCTTCATTTATTTCACGTTTTATTCAATATCTAAAGAACTAAACATGCTAGGGGTATTTATATTTGAACGGTATACTTTTGAGAATTGAAGAACAATTTTCAAGGTCATTTAAGGTCATTCGTTTATTTGACCTCTAGACGACTTCTAAATGTCATTTTCAAATAGCAAATATTTTTTTACTTCGAAAAATGTTTGTCATGATAAGTCAACAATCTTTGAAAAGTTAGACAAGCTTATGACTAATCTCGCGAAAAAAGCTTCGTGAACAATATCATCATATCAGTGCTTTTGATGCTTCGAAGTGATGAACTTATAGTGATGAAAGTATGGGTCATTCGAAGATGACCTTCAGAAGTCGTTTGGAGGTCAAATAAACAAAGAACCTTGAATGACCTCGAAACCTCAGAAAAATTGTCCTTCAATTTTCAAAAGTATACCGTATATAGTTTCAAAAATAAATACCCCTAGCATGTTTGGTTCTTTGAATATTGTACGAACCGTGAAGTAAATGAGGCTAATAGCCCTGTATAGCTATAAATTTGCGAGTTTGCATTGAAATGTTATAATCCCATCATAAACTGCTTTTACAAGCTGAATAAGCGTTCTTGTGTCGCTCCTGAATACCCTGTTTTTTAGACACCTTAAAATTCCTGATAAAGCCGAGTGAAAACTTAACCACAGATAAAAGTTTGTTAAACAATTGTAATAATCGAGCACCGATTGAGTGTGATGTAATTTTTACACAGTTTTCATTGCTTTTATACAATTTTTTTCATCACAATCAATCAACTTATTACAATTGATAAGATAAATACATATTTTGGGGCATTTCGCAGGCTCCAGATAGCGATATGTTAGGTCATTTTAAAGAAAAAAGTTTGTTGCACGATTGTGATAATCAAGCATCGATGCATTTCGATGTAATTTTTACACAGTTTTCATTGCTTTTATACAATTTTTTTCATCACAATCAATCAACTTATTGCAACTAGAAAGATAAATGCATATTTTGGGACATTTTGGAGGATCCAGATAGCGATGTATTAGGTCATTCTAAAGATAAAAGTTTGTTAAACAATTGTGATAATCGAGCATCCATTGAATGTGATGTAATTTTTACACAGTTTTCATTGCTTTTATACAATTTTTTTCAGCAAAATCAATCAACTTATTAAAATTTACATTCACTGTTACCAAGCGTTTTTTTCAATTTACGCCTTCTTGCAGGCAAAACTCACGAACGGTTTGTGCCAATAACCTAAGACTTGCACCATGAGCTTGTGCAGATTATACAACTATAAGTACGAAAGCTCAAAGTTATTCAAGTTCCAATCTTTCTTTGACCTCTAATTAACATTGGAAGGTCGTTTTCTAAAACAGAGAAATTTTCATGACCTGTACATTACAGTCAAATGTTCAAAACTCATACTGGCTAAAGGATATGACTGATTCCATATTACATGTTCATAACTCTTACAATTAGAAAGATAAATGTGTAAGGGATCGACACTACTTTTTGCCTCTCTTAATTTACAGTTTGTAATTCAATGTCAACCCCCATTAGTTTAATATCACATGTTTAGCTTTTCTTCCTTTTCCTCTTTACTTAATATAAATACTGGTCAATTTGACCAACAGAGGAGATTATGTTTTTCTCTCTCTCTCTTTAAAACTGTGATCAACAAATTGTTAATTGATTGAAGAGGGTATTCTCTCAATACTGTGTTCATCATAATCAACTTAATTTACTTAAAAATAAGTCTAATTACTTATTACCTGTGCTCTTGTGTTAACGTTTGATTTACTGATGACTTAGACACCTCAACTGAAATAAAATAATTTAACCTCAAATTGATTAACAACGTTGATTATACTTAAAGTTATTGAGAAACTGATCTCAGTTGTAAGTCTCTATTCCTCATCCCTGAAGAGACCTTACAAATGAATTTTCCATAAATGCAATTGATTAACTGAACGGTATGGAATCAGTCATATCCTTTAGCGAGTATTGGTTATGAACATGTAAATAACACGTACAGGCTAGCAAAATTTTGCGGTTTTAGAAAAGGTCATAGGTTTAGAGGTCAAATAAAGATTTGACCTTGAATAACCTTGTGCGTGAGAATTTATTGTTGTTGAATTTGCATAAGCTCATGGTTCAAGTCTGTAGTCTGTGACCGTTCTCTAATCTGGGCAGAATGTGTGCCCATTGGAGAAAAATCCGTCGTTATTTCATCATAACTGATGTTTCTCTTCTTGACACACAATCACTTGTTAAGCTACGTATGATTTATTGCCAGTGTATGTAAGTGAAGCAAAAATTTTCCGAAATACGGCCAAGCTTTCAGGAATCGATATAAGTTTATTTTACTATTTAATCCGATTTTTAACCAGTATTTATTTAACTATTTATTTTTATTCAAATATGAAATACACCCTTATCTTGAACACAATTAAAATAGATTGGGATATGATTTATCTAGTCTTTTCAATGTTCGAGTATTTTGCACCTTTTTCTCACATTTGATTGAAAATATAAGATCAGCATTACTGCACGGTATGAAAAATATTGCATTTTAAAAAATTATTGTACAAGAAATTCGAAACTCATGACATTCTCTTTTCTATCCGAGTCAACTTTTAATTATCACTGTTTTATCATTTTATTTACCCTCATTATCATGATTATGATCGTTTAAAGCTTTACCACCCATCAACGGCATCAGCAACAACAAAGGCAACAAAACCAGACAAAGTATCATAATTGTCTTAACTCAATGGCGATAATGTCTCTTGTTATTACATGCTTTTGTTTTTCATTTTCTTTCTCTTGTTGATTCAACTTGTTTTTATACTTGTTTATTACTTGCTGGAATGTTGATGGAACATGGAACATGAACTAAATTACAATTCAGTTCAACTTTTATTTTCTTTTTTATCTTGATGATCCAAAAGAATTTATATTGACCACACACTTTTTTCTTTCCTTCTTCCCTTTTCCATCCTTGTTCATCTTTTCACACCAGGATCCTCTTTGAATTATTGCTCCATGATATTGCTTCCAACACTTTTCTCTCTGTTTTTACTATTAATTTATCAACTAATTGTTTATCATCATCGGACTAATGGTTGTTTTGTTGGTTAATAAAAAAAAGTATTACAATGTACCAAGAATACTGAACAATTTCATGTTCATCAAGACTACTTGATTTTAAATCACATTCTGTGCCAGTAAAAACAAAGGCTTATCGATCCATTGTTAAATTCATTCAGAATCCAGTCAGACTTTGGCTAACCTATTTTTTAGGAAACTTTGAAAAATACTTTTCCATTCAAATTCATGATAAAAAACAGATCAAAGTTGGAAGAAGAGCAAAAAATCTCAACTTTTTAGACGCGTCAGACTTGGGCATGAAATGGCAATTATCATAATTCATGCTTATCCTTCAACAATGAGTTTCTGAATTTCATGATTTTTTTGGCTTCCATTTCGTTTTCAGCGATAATTACAATGTATATTAGTGATGATTTATTAAAATTTAATCGATTGAACTTGCGCCATTGATTCAGTGAACATTGAATTTTGAGTTTTGTTAATTCTTTTTTGTGAATGTTAGATAAAAACAAAAGTAAAATTCATTTCCCTGAATCTCGATATTAAATGATTCATTTTCAGTTGCTCTGATTGATTCAATCTATTCAGTTGTAAACTAATTTCTTTTCACTCCCTTGTTTCACTCCCAGTTTATTGCCTGTAACCAGTTTTTTATAATCAGACACCAAAGGTGAAACCTTGCAGCTCTCTATTTACCCTATTTACCAATCTAATTTCAAACCCATTTATCATTACCATTGTTATGTTCAAACAAAAAATTTGCTCAATTTGATTCACTTTACAGTGCATGCTGATGAACTTTAATTTAACTCACCTAAAAAAAGAATTTTAAATTTCCAAAAAAAACATTTTAATCATTAGAAACCTCATAAGAACAGAAGAATTGAGTTGATAAAGCCAATTTTAAATTCAATCATCGAGTCCATAATGTTGAATTGTATGGATAAATGTATCTCATTATTAAAGAATAATGATTCAAAATTGAAACAACAAACTCGGAAAGAACTAGTGTAACCTCAAAATTGGAGTGTTTTTAAATTGAAACAAAATTTGATTAGTTCGACGTTTCCAAAGAGATATTGACCTGCATAACCTAGCTTGCACCTAAACATACGTTGGAACATTATCTCTTCGATTCTGAATATCACAAAGTCACTAATATTCATTCTTGACTTTTCGTTTTATTGAAAAACGGAAAGTTTTTCAATTTTCCATTCGGCATTTTTGCTGATGTGCTTGAGTACCAATGTCCTGATGATACCTGAGACTATCCATCATTGTCTATTCGGATGTTAATAATTGTCGAATGCGAAATTGTCTCACAAATGTTACATAATTGATGAGTGAAAAAGATGCCCAGTAAGCACCAGCAAGACCAGTGTAATCAATTATTTATTGCCATTTCGTCTTCTTCGATTGCTTTTAATCGATGGACAACAAATCAATAAATGACAACATGTTAATTACCAAATTGATGTTAACAATCTTGAGACTCATAATGATGGCGAAACATTAGCCCAAACTTACGGTAGGCAAAAAGAGAGAGAAGGTTAAAAGAGAGAAAAGTGTTCTTATTGAATTAGTAGATTACAGCTAATTAAGACTGACAAACATGGATAAATAATGCTCAAATAAATAACAATATTGTTTGATCAATGAAGGAAGACATTGAATAAATAGAAGGAAAAAAGCGAAAAGAGAGAGAGAAAAAGGAAAATGTTTCGAGACAAACATTGTTATCATCATTATATTTAACCTTTACACTTTTGATAGCGAGTTGATATTTTGTCTTCATTTGAACATAACGATATATTAATGGATAAAATGAGACTGAATGGAATCCAGTTTACAACTGTAATGCAATGAAAAGAAGAAACAATATTTACTCAATCACAATTAGTAAAATGAACCAGAAAAGAGGTAAAAACCATTCCCATATTAATTAATCAACCAACAATTGCAAGTAAATGTTTAATCGTTGACGTGAAAAGTAGCGAAAAAAGAGAAAAGAAAAAATCTCAAGTTTAAGAAACGTCAACGAAATGTCAAACGAAAACTCATCAAGTATTAAAAGTTTCATTTCGACAATATTCGAGTCTCACCAACTTCCAGACTTCATTCCCTGGATGAATCCAGTTTTCCTTTTCTCTGACATTCTTTTCAACTAAGTTCAATTGGCTTTCGAATGAACAAAAGGCTGTTTAATTAGACAACCAACTGGGAGTTGAATTTGAAATAGCAAATTATTCAATAACTTAATGTAGAGGAAAAAAAGTTGAAATTGATTGAAGAATTTTGAAATTAAGAAAAGAAAAAAAAATTCGGTGGAAATTTTCATTAATATGGAATAAATTGTTATTAAATTGAAGTAAAATGTTCTTGAAATAAGAAGTTGAAATGGCTGGAAAGATTATCATGTTAATGATGATGCTGTTGATAAAGGCATCAGTGGAATGGTGAAGAAAAAATGTTGCGAGACTAACAATGAAATTCCCATGAAAATTGATGTTATCATTGCATAAATCAGAATGAATCAAATTGAATGAGTTTAGCCTAGTCGAGCAATTGATGAGAAAATAAAGATTCATTTTGCAACCTTTTTCTCACATGTAAGAGGCAAGTAAAATGAATAGTTCACAAAATGGAAGCCATTATCATTCAAGAATCACTGGCGTCAGTTTCACCAATTTTTCTGTTTAAATTTCTTTTTTCGCAAATTCTTATTCTAAAGGGATTAGATATATCATTAGTTTCCAATGCATTATCATTACAATCATTGAGCGATCCATTTTTATTCTTGTTCATCTTATTCATTTTCTCATTATCAGATCAAATTGTTTAAACTTTACCATAAAACACCGAGTTTCTCATCATTTGTTTGTTTAAGCAAAAAGCAATATTTCAACTTGCATTAACGATTCCATCTTCAGACGAAACTTCATCTTCAAGATTAAAGGAGAAAATTTTTCTTCTTTCTCTCAACTTTTCTTTCGTTCGCTGGTTAACCTTTCGTTGCATCAAGTGAAGTTGATTAGCTAATTGATGAATAAAGATAAAAATGGATTTTCTCCTTTTCCAGGAAACTTTCAATTCATTAAATTGTTTAGTTTTTCAGTTACTTTGTTCATATTTTTTCTTCGCTTGGGAATGAATGTTACTATTGAAACAATATCGTTGGATTTAATTTGATAAAAGATGAAAGTTAAAGTTGACCCAAATTGGAATCATTTGGATATTTGGTGAAATGTATATACTTTGTTAGGTAAAGGGTGAAGTTGCTGTAAGAAGAATGTTTATTTCGAATAGTTTACTATCGATTTTCAATTAACTTGTTGGAAGTTTGGTTTCGTAGGAAGAAAGAAGGCAACAAGAAGAAGAAAAAAGAAATGAAACGAAACAAGTTTCCATCCAATAAAGTGTAAGAATAACATTGAGCTTAGACAATTCTGAGGCAAGAAAGAAAAAGTAACCAAAAGCTAATAGTAAAAGAGGAAAGAGCAAAATCCTTGGCTTTAAGACATTTTCAACTTTTCTTCATTTTACTTTTTTGCCTTTCTTTCTTGTTCCCTCGTTTTTCAGCTCACATTTTGTGACTTGCAACTTTAAATGGACATCACTAACAGAATATCTTGAAACTATTAGCTTTTATTATATCCTATTAAGAAGGTTTATTCAAGCTATTTCTTTCCTTTCGAGAAATGAGCATATTAATAGAAGACTTTTTCAACTCTTGTTTTACTTTTTTCCTTTACTCTTTCAAAAGCTGGTTGATTAATCATCAACTTATGATCGTCATTTACAGTCAAGACAAACCGAGTGTAAAGGTGAATTTGAAAAGTTACCGAAAATGTTTCAAGTGCAAAACGATTGCAATTACTTTCCGCTTCAATTTAAAGTAGTTTATGGTGCAAGATGAATCAAGAAATGAATGTTAAATCATTTGTTTTAACAGAGTTTTAGAAGTACGAATAAAATTGTTTCAGAAAACATTTTCTGTGATTTCTCCAGCGGTCAGCATTTGAGTGAGTTGAGTATTGAGACAGTTTGTTGTTAATACTTTGATCGTTTTAAGGTTGCCTTATTAACTATAACCAGACGCTCATGAAGATGTGAAAACGAAAAGAAACAATGAAACGGTCTTATTGAGCGATGCAAAGTTTTTCTGAGGTACGAATGTCGGAATGAATATTTCTAAGAATGTTGATGGATGCAAATTTTGACGATTTACCAGTTAGAAGATATCGATTGAATGAGGATTTAAGAGAAGATCAATTGAGATGAAAAGCCGAGCATTTGCTCATTAATTACGATAATAACCATTCATTGACTTGAAATTTGCTTTCCTTTCCCAATAAACTTTCATCTTGTTCAATGTGAATGGTTAACAAGATGAAGAAACATCAACCTTGACTTGGCCGTTAATGACTTTGATAGATTAGTCAAAAATAGCATAGAATGAGAAGGAAAAGAGAAGAAATAAAAGTTAATTAGCTCATCATCATTAACAGTGTGTATTTGTACCAACTTTCATTTTCCCTCAAGATAATGTTCAACTTGTTCAACAATTGAATCAATAAGCTTTCAGTATTTGCCTTTGAAATCAGAATCAGTGAACAAGGAAAGGAGTTTATTCAAGTGTAAACCATGAAACCAGAGTAAATCAATACAGGTCAATGCAAACCTAAACTGTGTGCCAACACAAGAAACTGAACAACCAAAAAGTGACCAAAAGTCGACTCTTTTCCGTTCACCTTACTAAAGCAAACGAACCTGTTAAACAAATTGAGCCAAACATCAATCATGTCAACAGTAATGTCAACTGTTGAATGATATCGCTTGACAAACTTCATTTATTCATGATACAAGTACAAGAAGAAAATGTAAAAAGTTAAACTCTTGAAAACGTTTTCACTATGAAATTCGTGTTTAATTTAATGTCTAGTTTGTTTTTTCGGTGTAAAGGGAAGAAAAGAGGCGAAGAAAATTGCTGCTCATAAATAATTTTTCTTTAAGTTTACACTTATCATGGTCGAGTTAAATGTTGATATTGAAACTCTTTTTTTCTTTGAATGTTTAAAGAGTTGAGACTAAAAGTTGAACATTAATAGAGAATAGGTAAAGAGAGGAAAATGGTTGAATGAATGAGAAAAGTTTTTTTGGTGAAATGTCATAAAGATGAAAGTTATCGTTGGTTATCAACACTGGGAAGGAAATGTGTAAAGATACAAAGAGTACATTTATACCTTTTTTGTTGGTCTCAAGGGAAGAGAGACGTTAAATACTCGTAAAGGTAAAGAAGATGAACAAGATTGTGAGAATGAACAAGATTGTGAGAATGAACATGTTTCTCTTTCATTTTCATTCTTTTTGCTGTTCTTTTTGTCTTCATCTTAATGGCTATCATGGTAATAAATACCAATGAAACTAGGTCCATTGTTTGTCTTGTATTGTTGTTTGGATATAATGTTACTGTGAGAGAACAGGTCAAGAGATGTTCGAGTATAAAATAAAGGAAAAGTTGGTCATGAGAAAATGGAATTGAATGAAACAAGATGATGCTCATGATGATGATGATAATGAGCAAGATGAAACGAACCGTGCATTTTATGAGAATCAAGATGTGAAAAGGTGAAAGAGGAATGGAGAGAGGAAGATGAGAGGAAGAAGAGCAAATTATATCAATACTTGGTTCCAACTTTTTTTTCTGGCTTCTCTTTGAAATAAACCAAAACATGAACAAAGTGATGTCCACTTTATCCACCTCAGTCTACAAAAATCCCTGTGTTTCAGCTGATAAACTCGAGTCTCTAGTTTTTTGCATTCTCTTGTTGTTGCATCAAAGAGATACATTTTGCTGAGATTTCCATCTCGATTGTTACTCATTTTGATTTCTTTGTTGCTCTCATTGCACTGGACATTATCATCATTAAATCCTCATGAAACATCGAAAGCAAGAAATTGTCTCGTCATTTCAAATCTCGATTTGCAACTTTTTCTAGCCATATTTGGTCTCACAGAACATTCCATAACATGGAAAAACATTAAAGTCTAAAGTGTAAGTATCTAAAGATACGAGCAGAAGGCCTGAAATTACGAATTAATTAGGAGGCAGAATAGGTTCGATCAAGATGCAACTCCATAGCAACTGTTCGCTTTTGAACTGGAGTTGCTGTTGGAATCAACTTTGCTCATTTTCTTGGATTTTCAACTAGAAAATCCTTCTTTTTAGTTGAAAATGAAATTTCATCTGATTATCTGATCGCAATTTAGCAATTTTGAGAATTTTAGATTGGAAATCGATATGAATTTGGTCCGATATTTGCTTACTTTCCCTTGGAATACCTCATTTGAGAAACTTATGTGAAACTTGTCTTTAAAATTAAATTGATTTCCATTCTTTTCCAAAGTTATCGAGTTTGAGGTTCTTTTACTTGAACATTTTTATACGGTAGTAATCGAGCAAATAAAGATTTGGATAAAAGTAAATTTACCTGTTTGATTATCATCAGGCCACCATCCAAGTGGACAATTTTCACAGTGATATTCATCTCTTAAAAACTGATTCTTTTGACATGGAACACAAACCCAACAACATTTAACACTATCACTTTGGATATTCTGAAAAGGAATTGCAAAGTAGAAGAAATATTATTAGAAAATTTTTGGTAAAGAAATGAAATTGATGCCAAATGAATTGAAATGCCAATTAAAAACGATTTTCTTTCTATTCTTTGTATGTTATTCTTTCTTTTTTTCGACATTAAATGAACTTTTAAAAATGTAAATTTGACATTCTCATTATCAAACTAATGAAAATGATTATCGAATAAAAGGAAAATATTAATTCATTGAAACGAGATGAACCCGGGTTTGATTGATGAGAAAACCTTTCTTCTCGAATATCTTCTTCTCTAACAAACTGGTAAAAGTAATGAAAAAATATGAACCAAGAATGACGATGAAAAGGAGAATGAAAAGTTTACTTTGAATAAAAACAGATTAAAGTACATTTTGATTGATATTATTTATCCATTGAATCAGATTGCATTACAAGATGAAAATGGAGATAAATTGAGATTCGGATTGATTCGCTTCAGACTATTATCACTGATATTAATACATGAGGCTCATCATGATGATGCTAATAATGTTCAACTGCCTGTCGACATTTATTAATATTTCAATATTTTTTTCTTTTCGCTGCAACTTCTCATTGTTCATCATGAAACATCCAAACATTGTAACTGATATAAATGTAAATATCATTAGTAGCTTAATCAACTGAAACGATAGAAACTGTCGTAACGATGTTTTGAAAGAGAAAAGTTTTTTTTCGAAAAAATATTCTTTGATTTTGATTTGCTTAATGAAATGCTGGATGAAGTTTTGAAGTTTCCAGAGTTAATTTTGATTCTAGAAAAAATTTAATCTTTCATTATGAAAATTTTCTCATCTTGACAGGTTAATCAGTTTTGATGAGAACATTTTCATTTCAAGATTATGAATTTCTATCAAGAGTTTTCTGTCAATATTCCAGACTTTGGAAATGCTTGTTTCTTGTTCGAAGAAATGAACGTAAATTTCGAATCCAATTTCGCTGATGAACATGTTTTTTGGGTTAAACGTTGTTCGAGATAAACTTGCTTGGATGAATGGATTAGGACGAAGCATCTTTGAATACAATGAAGTACAATGAAGCAATGATAATAATGATGGTGAATGATGAATAATACAGAAGAAACTGAATTGTAATAATAAATATTATAGATTAACATTGGATAAATGTAATAACATTTCTTTCCTTTTATATTTCTCTTCTTATTTCTGGGATAGATTTTTATTAGTTTTGCTCCTTTTTCATTGAACAACTTACACCAACAATTGTCTAAACTTGCAATCACAATTTATTATCATGAGAATGGTAAAATTGAAGCTTTCTTGTTCAATGAAAATTGCTACAGAAATGAATTTACTGTCTTTGTTTCGTTGAACCATCAATATTTAGCCTTTTTTTAGTGGAAAGAAAAAGGTTTTCAAATATTGCCATTTCTTTGAAAAGTTATCAATATCAATACATCGCATTGAGCCAACTCCCACGCTCATCGAACCTCAAAAACGTTCATTACTGTTAGAGACTTGGACATAACATGAAGTCTCTAACATTGATGTGGTTCGAATGAGCGAAAGAAGTTGTTTTATTTGTCGAGTTACTCACTTTTGCATATCCTTTTTCACAGGGTTTACTACAAACAGATTTAGGTACATCTTCATCACTCATAAGAGTCTTTAAAGGCCACTGAAAGGGTCTCCATGTAACTAGCTCATTTGAATTTGAATCCCATGAGCCAACATGAAGATAATCATAAGTATTGTCGTCAAGTTTTTGAAAATTCATTATATCATAGCGACCCGGTGGATCGCCAAATTCATTGAATGAAACAGTCTCATTGGACCATGTAAAGGATACGTTAAGTAAATGGTGTAAAAAAATTGATCCATTAACGGGCAACATGGCTGGACATGAGCTTGAAGTGTGTGGACACATTTTCTTTTGCATATTGTGAAGTCCATAAGCCATTGTCCAAATGGCTTTAATAACAAAAGCCAGTTTAGTGTCTTGCTTGTAACGTTCGCGTAAATTTTCAGTCCCTAAATGGAAGCGAACACAACGAAAAGAAGAAAAGAAAAGTTATTTCCATTGTTTACCTTTTTTCCTCATTAATTGGCTTTCGATAAACTTTATCCGATTATTTACTGTTGGCTTTTTGGTTAGCCTTGACTTGGATTATTCCGTTTGATTTAATCATTGTTCTTGAACTTTCAGTTGACTCGATTACAATTGTTATTCAACTGAAAGTTGATTTTTAGTTTGATAATTACCTGAACATGATCTATTAAATAATCGAGTTCCTGGAAAAGGAGCCTGATTTGGTAGTAAAGGTGTTTTGGCTTGTGCTTGGTCTTTTACTGCTTTCGGTGTCAACGAACAGTTGAACTTGAATTCCCAAAATTCTTTGAACCAAGGATTTCGAGTATTATTATCAGGATGAAGGTTGAAGTAATATGGGTCAAACTCATTAACATAAGGTGAATGAATTCGAACAGAGATTCCACCAGAAGCTTCAACCTCATACCCTTCAACAACATCATAACGATCAGACCAACCGTCGCTAAAGAACAACAAAAATGAAGAGAAAAGTCAATAAACATTTTTCCAGTTCTGTTCAAATGCAATTTCGATTTTTGAAGAAGAAAAAAAGATCGAAAAAGTGTGCGTAATTATGTTTATCGAAATAATCAGAGTTGAGTTTTGTCTTTTCTGCTTCTATCAATTTGCAAATTCGATGAGTTGTTAACCAAGTGAATGTACATTATAACATTAATTGCAACTGAACAAATGAAATTTATATCTTTTCACCCTTTTTCATGTGCAATAATTAACTAGCAACAAAAGAGTAAAGAAAAGTTATGAGAATTATACAAAACTGGAAAATCTAATTATCCCAATTATTGTTTTACCCTTATCATTATATAACCATTATAAAGTAGCACTTCTTTCTTGTTCTTCCAATTCTCAATTTTCAATAGTTCTCATGTTTAGTAGGAATAATTTTCAACCAAAATTTTCCCTGAATTTCCTTTTGCTCTTCATTAATATCATTACATTTTCCTATTGCAGCTTATTATGCAAATTTTCATTCTTTCTTTCATTCTTGATGAGCAAATTTATTGAATTTTTGTACAAAACTTTGCAAATCAAATGCGAAGAGAAAAACTTTTCCAATTTCGACTTGGTCTCATTATGGATTCGAAGATTTCTTGTAGTAATTGGATATTTGGTGAAATGGGATTATTGCATTCCAAGTTGACCTGAAAGGTTAAGTTCTGACTCTAGTATTCTGTTTAAGAATCTTATGTTCTTTGAATCTTCACCATTTTTGTAGTTTCCTAGTTGATGGCTTTAAATGTAAATTTTACAAGTTTATTCATTCCTTGAGTTTTAATATTTCTGGAGATTCTTTTCAGACTGATGCTTTTTCAATTGCAGAGTTTGGCCTAAATGCTTGCAATGAATCAAAATGCAGTCGAGTTGCATTTGCTCAAGCTGCATTTCGAGAAATTCGCAAATGTCTGAAAATCGATGGTTATATTTTTCTAAGAAATCAATTTGGTTTAATTTAAAATTTACTGGCCTCTATGCATGAGGTTAAATTTTGATAGGCAGTTGTTGAGTTGCTATTTTACAAGTTATAAATTTATCAGCATCAGTAAAGAGATTCTTGAGAATCTCTTTCAATATTCATTGGAATATGGCTCGAGTAAACAGTAAGAATGGCATGATAAATCAGCACAGTCTTGTTTCTGTCTTTTCATTAAACTTTAATCATGTTCTAAGAAACTATCATTAAAAATTTATCCAAAGACCGTTTCTGATTTTTGTATAAATTAAAGATTTATAAAGATTGTCTTCCTTTTGATGAACGAAATTTCTATTAGCATCCAGAAGATGAAATCAATTTGGGATTCAATTTGAATTTGGAAGGATTTCAATAAGTTAAAGAAAAGCGAAGGTTAATCAAATGTCCAGCTATGCAAAGGATTCGAAAACCCACTCTTTTCTTGCAAACCAACTAGTAAAGTATTAGTGTCTAGTTTGAAATAGCCTCACATTGCTGTAAATACCCTTAACAGCAAGTCTGCACGAGCTCTACGAACCTCAAAACCTTAGATCTAGCTTTATATGCTTAAAGTCAGATTTAGCTTAAAAAGAACAATCTCAAATCGAATTTGATAAACTTTTTAAAGTTAGTTGTTCTTATAATCTGGTGTTTTACTCGTTACGACTATTATCGAGTTTTTGATTCAATCTTCATTTAGCCACATTTATGTTTAGCTTATGCAATGTAATGGGAAGTTTTCATGATGAGAAAGTTTCATATAAAGTAACACACAAGGAAAAGTCCCCAAGTGATACTAAAATTTCGAGCTTCTTTGGACTAGAAATACTTCAATGGGTCAGACACGAACTTTTGTTAGGCCTTTCTTTTCGTAAATGTATTGATTGAAAAGTTACAGGATGTTGAACTTGTTTTTCACAGGTTAATGTGCTTAATGCGAATAATGTGGATCTTTCATAAAATGGTAAAGTCGCTTTTTTATCACTTTTTAATAGATCCTTATGGCTTCCAATAGGCTTAACCCAAACAAAAATTGAAATTGAAATTTTCGTATAACCTTGGGACCCTTCCTTGTTTAGGCTTAAATGGGCTCATCACCTATTTATTGACTTCATGAAGCACAGATTTTGCAAGAATAAGAAAGGAAAATGATTTCAATCAAATTCAATGCTCTTGCAACAGAAGCTTGGAATTAATTTTTTACGATCAACAAGATTGCCTGATTTTGGACAGAACAAGAAAGCGCATTAAATTATCTCATTTAAGACTTCATTTTCATTTATAACCTTCTCTGGCATTAATCATGCATCTTGAACATTGCCAATTATTTTGCCAGATTTCACCAGAAGAACTTGAAAAGGTGCAAAAAGAAATTCAATTGCTTCTGTTCCATGTTGAAACGAATTTATTATGCATTGTGTAATCTGTGCCTTTTCAGGTAAAGAAAGTCAAAGATGACTTACCTTCCAACAAGGAGAAACTCTCCGGTTGCATTCAATCGACGTATTGCTTTAAGTATACCTCGAACTGTCATTCCTTCACAAAAACAGGCGACAACTTTGACAGACTTTGTTTGCAGAATGGATATCACAATTTCATCAAACTTCCAATCCTCAGCATTATTGGTGACAACTTCAGTATTTGCCAGGCAAATGCCAACGTCTTGAGCTAAATTTTTAAAAACCTCCATCAAACTACTTCCATAGTTGCCTGTCAATCAAGAATAAATAAAATAGATATTAAAATGAAGTAAATTCAAGATTCAAATCCTTCACTTCGAACCAAATTTTCCACTGAAAAAGAATGCAAAAAATGTAAAGAAAAGTTTTGTTCAAAGTTTACTTCATCAAGAAAGTTGACATTGAAATGAAGACAACGAAAAAGGCAAACTCTTTACCAACCAGAAATTCATTTTTTTACCTTTTCCATTGCAAAAATGATGGACTAAAAGACTTCGAAAAGTCGAATGTCTTACTCAAGCTGAGGAGTAAAATGAACAGTCAAAAGTCGACTTGAAAAGCGCAGTTGAATGTTCGAAAAAAAGAGTTTCTTTTTTGCTTGGAGTTCGTGTGAAAAGAGATTGAATTGTAAATAATATTTCAATTTTGGATAGACTTTGATTGTGTTTAATAAACCAGATAATAGGTTTAGACACAAAAGAGGTGAACATTTGATGAGCCGAAGATGAGGATGCCTCATGAACAAGAATGAAGGTTAATAAGCCGATGAATAAAATGATGATGATAATGAAAAGAAGGGAAGAGAAAAGGATAAAAACTCGTTGCAAGTGACATTAAAATTATGATGTGAATACATAAAAAAAAGTTGCGTAAAATTATAATAAACATTATGAGTTTGGATGACAAATAATGATAAAACTCATGCTGGTAGTGAATCAATGAAATATTGGTTGTTATGGTTACTCTTCAGGGTAAAGCAAGTTTCATCTTTTCTTTTATTTACAGAAAATATTTTTCATTCCTTTTTTTACGAGATTTTCTTGTTCTTACTTTTTTCTCACTTCTTTTCAGTTTTTCATTTTTACGACTATTATTCACCTTATTATCATATTAATCTGCAAGTTTTGGTACATTAACCCAAATCAGAAAGTTTGCAGTTTTCAATGCGATTAAATTACAAAGGATCAACAATTATTCAAATTTACTTTTCAACTGAATACAGCCTCATGCAGTTTTAATTGGAAACTTGAACGACTTTACTATCGATTTTGTAAAACAGAAATTGCAATTTTTCTGGATAAAATTAATAGAAAGTCACTGAGGGAAACTCATTAATGTTTAAATCGTAATACTTGATAGAGTTTCTCGATTCGTGCAAAAATAATCAATTGAAATTTTCAATTTTCTATCCAAATTCGCTTTGCGTTTTCGATTTGCTTATCGAGTAAAATCGAAAGAGCAAATAAAAACTTATTGAATAAGCAAACTCAATTCAACTTAAAATGACTTATTCTAGCACAAAAGAGAAGTCAGACTTTCCTCATAAGATAGGCAGACATCGACTTAAACCAAGACCTGTGATCTCGAGTAAAAGTAAGCCTGGACTCCCTTCTTAAGAGCTTACACATTTGATGGTGAAGTCAGAAGTAAAAGACTTCATTGCATTACAAGACTCGACTAGACTTGCTATTCAAATTGTGACCCTGTTCTAGTTTACATTTCTGCCTGAGTTTCCCTTTTGCTCAAATTATCATTTCGTTTGTAAGAAAATGTTTAAGACAAAAAATGAAACAAAAGACTTGACTTGAGAAATGCTTTTTGGTTTCTAACTCGAAATTTACAGTTTAACATTAATCTTTTCAACGAATCCAAGTTATGACAGCTTTCGTCGATATATTTTATTCATCTCTTTCCAATCTTTCAAGGTAAATATATCATGAATTCAGCCACCAAATTTAAAGATGACTTTGTGAGAAATGTTACCAAAAAAGAGACTTTCGTTCAAAAGCTTCAATTTACCTTTGATTGGAAAAAAGCTTCAAGATAATTTCATTTTCCATTTTCTTTTAAATTTTTCGAGTTTTGGTTAGAAAAATTCTGATTTCATATTTTAGTAGAAAAATTCATTGATCCAATCAAACTTATCTTAATCTTTCACCTGTGTTCGATCAAACAGAGGTTGAGTAAACTTGGACAAAGTGAATCATTTGATGAAACTATCCTACTGAATGATGCTATATTTGACCTTTAAATAGCTAAAAAAGGGTGCAATTTGCTCTTCTCTTGACCAACTCAAACATGATGGATAAGATAAATAAAATAAAGTGAAGGGAATGGAATTGAATTGAATGGAGGAAAACGAAAAAAAAAATTTGTAGAAAATCTTTTGTTCACTGAAAGAAACGAAAATGCCAAGTCAAGGTAAATGCCATCATTTTTTACCTTTTATCATGTTTACCTGTTCACTGTTATCTTACAAGAGCAACAAATAAATACAGTAAGCAAGACGAAGAGGAAAAAGGTAAAGAAAAGGAAACTGAAAAGAAATAAAAGTTATTCCAAAGTTAAGTTTAAATTTTGACCAATCCTGGATCAAGAAGATTCATTTCCACTTTCTTGAACTTTCCAACTTATCTTCATCATTATCACTGGGAGGCAAAATTTTGATTTTCTTCAACTTTTTTCCTTCTTTTCTTTTCACTTTTTTTGTTTTCCATTTTTCAGTCGAAATCTTTTGTCGAACAAAAAGTTTTGGTAATTTAAATTGCAATTAATCATTTACTAACCATCAGTGTAAATTGCTGAAATGTAAGTCCAATTATTTTTCAAAATTAGGTCGACCATGACTTTGGCTTGGAGTTCATCCGATGGAACCACTCGGAGAAAGTACATGTAATGACTTTTTAAACTTAAATCTTTGCTCGTTGCTGAATAACCTATTTGTGGAATGGCAAATAATTGTAAAAGATTTTGAACCTTTTGTTTGTCCAAAGTAAAGTGAGCAATAAATGACGTTTTGAAACAGTTTGGTTGGTGTTCAATTGTTCATCAATTGTTCCGTGTTAAATAAGGGATTTAAAGTGGATCATGGTGTTAGTTGGTGTTGCGTGTTAAGTTTTTGGTTAATTCGTTACACCAAGTTGATGATGTGATGTTACCATGAGAAGGAGGGGAACAAGGGAAAAAGACAAGAATAAATGTTAATTTTTTTCGATGCAAAGAATCAAGAGAATGATTACAGTTTTTTGTTCCATGATGATATTCAAATGAAGTTGTCAAAAGTTGAATCGCTATTTTCATGATCAATAGTCGATTTCTAGCATTTGTTTAACTTGATGAGCAATTTTTCGATTTCGTCAATTGTTTCTGAATTTTGTTTCTTGTCGGTCAATTGAAGTGTTTATAACTGATTCTGTTGAGACATGGTTCATTTAATGTGTCAAACGCACGATGAGCTTGGTTGCTGTGCTTTAACAGTTGGGTTAAGAGATTCAAGTTTAATCCAGTTAAGTGAACATTGGGCTTGCAAACAACTTGGTATTTGAATCAATTTAATAATTGACAAGTGACTGTAAACTCAATGTTGAGGTTTCATTTTTAAGCGATTTCAACTCGAATGGGCTTCAGAGTCAAAGTTTATAATCAATCAACTTTGACTAGGTATTGACATCGTTTCAAACAAATTGTACAACTTCATTTCGAAAGTCATAGCGCAGCACAGTCGTAACAATTTGTGAAGATTTCTCGATGTCGATCGCTCACAGTTCAATATGGTAATGAGACGCGTTTAAATAGATCTGTCAGTAAATAGCTGAGAATTTTTCTTTCAATCGAGAGTCTCAATAAAATTCTAGATATTTCGAAGTTAAATAAGCAAACAATATTTCCCAATGAACACTTGTGACTCACATGTGAGTCACGAAACGCTCACAACAGGACAAATGACTCACAGGTGAGTCACAAATTTTGTGAGTCTCTATTTTGTCACAATTGATTCACGAAATTTAGAATCGTATTGAATCCTTACCATGAGAATCAGAAATTCTGATTCAAAATTCATTGGATAAGAATCTTTATGCCAAAAATTATTTTACCTTATATCTTACATTTTAATTTAATTTATTTATAACTGCTCCTAACGGGTTTAGAACCCAGGACACTAATTAATATACTAATTTAATGTGCCTCAAACCACTCGGCTACAACTAACTTATTAAATTAAACTACTAAAAGACATATCTATCGTGAGCAATGCTTGATGTTTATATTTGAATAGAAGTTATCGAATCTTCTCATGGTTGATTCATAAAATTCTTCGTGATTCTGAAATGGCGACATGAATCATTAGCGACAGGAATCTTCAAAGGAGATTCAGAATTTATATATAAGATAATATTTCTTATATTGAGGCTCAAATTATGTGACGATTTTCAATAGGATTTCTAACTCAAATCTTTAATGTTAAAATTTAAAGAATCAAATTCAATTGAGTTATTGGGCTTTAATTTGAGAATCATATGAATTTCCCTTATGATTCATGAACAGGATCAAAATTTAGTGCCCGAAATGGCCAGCTAGATTTTGTGAGTCAAAAGGCCGTCACATTGCGACTCACAAAAAAATTCACAAAATTTTGTGAGTCACATGTGACTCTTTTTTGACTCACAAAAAAAACTATGTTCATTGGGTTTTGAATTTATTGAACTATTCGTTCATTTATTTCGCAAAGATTTTGAAAGTTTTATTAGTGATATTACAAGATTTTAATGAAAGATTGTTATGAAATGTTATTTGCTTTCAAAATTCAGGATATTCTGATGTTCGATGAAATTAAGAGGAAAGGTTCTCTCGAGTTATTGCGGAATCCGTCTTTTGCTTATTGGAAATTTCAATATTTAATTTTGCTCGAAGGTTAGTTTGAACGTTAAAGGACAAGGTCCATTAACTCGACTCTAATCAAGAGCATTGGCTCATTTCTTGGGAAACCAAATTTTCTTTACGATATTATAATGAAACCACTTGGAAGAAACTTTTTTTTCCCTACAAAGTAAACATTCTGAATCACTGAACTATAGAAGCTTAAGGTTTTCTTCTTCTCATCATCATCACCTAACTCTATTCATTCATTCAATTCTTTATTCTCTTTCCTTTTTTTACCATCTTGTTTCGTGTAACTTGCTCTTGACAAGGCTTCTTCCAGTCCGAGTAAACAAAAAGACGAAGTAAAAAGAAGAAAATGTTGAAAAGCAAAAATCAAAGTGAAAAAAAAGACAAAACAAAAGGATTGAACAAGTGATTCAAACATGAAGATCTTTTTACCCAAAATTATCATGCACCATTTTACCTTGTAATATTGCTCAGAGAATGTGAACAAACTTTGATTCAAAGAGATTGGCATTTAGCCTGAGGTTCCAGTAACCCTTGAAACTCTTCTGTCTTTTCTTGTTTTCTCGTCAAATTATTTTTCAATCAACAACAAGAAAGGAAGTGAAAAAAGTTCGACAAAAGTCAAACATTGAAAGCAAAACAAGAGTCAACTCAGGTTAAACAATTCAATTCAATGGACTAATCCTTTCCAATGAAAAACAAAACTCCATTTATTGGTAAACAAACATTGACAAAAGGCCAAAATCGTTCAAAAACATTCACAATTAGAGTTGTAAGTTTGACGAAAAATGTAAATCTTTATAACAACATTCATCTTCAGTTTAACTCCCAGCTTCTAGGTTATAATATTTATCTCAAAGAACTCTTTGACTTTAGCTTTAGACTTTTTCTCCAAGAATTTCCAAGCCAATTAAACTGCTGAGAAAAAAGCGATTTAAGGTTGAACTTTGTTCGAAAAGTTTGGAAAAGAAATTCATGGAAAAATGAAATTTTTGGCTCACAATGAAAGTTCATTCCCTAGTCACTCATCTTATTATCCTTCGCTTTCTGATAACTTGAAGATGTAATTCCAAGTTCGAGTTTTAATTGGCTCTTTAATCTAATCAGTGGTGACATTTTGTTCTGGTTGGAGAAGAGATGAAATTGGTGTTCGATAATATTGTGAGTTTGGATGAATCAGAAAATGAAGATAAATTGTAAAGAATAAGAAAAGGATAAAAAGTTGATAACATGTCATTCGGAAGTAACTCACCTATTGAAGCCAATTTATTTAATGATTCAGATATCATTATCAATATGATTAATGTTATCACATGAGACAGAATGATATATCTATGAGAATTGAATGTTACAACAAAAAGAATTGTAATCGAAAAAATAGTTTTTTTCTCTCTTCCATCCTTTTTGCCATTCTTTTACTGAGCAACAATAAAAATTGTCATTTATTCACCAAAAATTTTATTCCAATCCAGTTCAATTCAGTTGATATAATTGTCTTATTTCTGCTCATTTCTTCAGCCAACTCACCAGAATCCATCAAAATTCATCATTTTTCTTTACCATCCACTAATTATTTCTCTATTTACGTCTTTTCTATTGTTTCAAGGAAAAGATTCTTTTCCTGCTCAACTCAGTTCATTGCGCGTCTCAATTATGTATTCATAATGAATAAAGATGATGAACATAAAATGAGGTAAACATTGAATAATGAAATTATCTGAAAAGAAAATTTGTTAATTAGTAAGAAATAAACCAAAAACTCGTTTAGAATGAAACATGAAAGCGATTTTTTCTTTTCGCGAATAAATTTTCATAAATTAGTCAGAGCATGGAAATTTATCGATCTTTTGAGAGAAAATCATGATTAGTTTCTGTTTCTATTTCATTCAACAATCTTTCGATAACTGCAAAAACGATATTCGAAATTTTCTGTAAATTCGATTCAAGTTATCTTAAAACTATTCTCAGCTCAAAACGCTTCTCTCACGGATTTCGATCTCTTGAAAGACTATCTTGAAGATGATTCGTTTATGTTGCAAATGTCTTGATAAGTTCAAGCTTCAAGTTTCTCATCGAGAAAACGTCGAAATGTTAGATGCTAATGAGTTTCGATTTTGGCAGAAAGTGTTCAGCGAATGGAAACTAAGTCTGATTTTGATCTTAAAGCGGTAAAAGTTGCTTATTTGTAAGGTGAAGAAACCAAAGAAGATTGGATTTTAATGTTGTATGTTAATGGATTGAAGTTGAGCGCAACGTTTCCTGTGAGCAGGAAAAGTAAAGTTATTTTTATGTTTTTTTGCTCAACTTTTGATTCAAGATCGAGGCTAATGTGAATGTTAGTGACTGTTTCAATGAAGATGAATGAAGAACCATAAATTTCGTTGAAGGTTGACATTGCTTATTAAATTAGGTAAGTTGAAACAAAAACTGAATCTCAGGTGAATTCATGTCAATTGAATATCTTCTCCAGCATTCGTACAGTAATTTAATTTCACGGAATCAAACATTTGTGAAATTAGTTAGTATTGCAAATAGTTACAAACGAACATCAAATACAGTGAAATAAGATGGAAACTCGAGCTCACGGGGATAAGTAATGCATCAGTTTCTCATGATTATCATTCTCAGTCAAATTCCATGTCGTCAGACATAGAACATACATTCACATCACAAGGAAATTCAGTTTTAATGTTCTTCGAAAGGTCAACAAGCTAAAGTTACAGAAAAAAATCATTAGATTCCTCGTCATTTCCATATTAACTAAGCCTTTTTAACCCGAAAATCCCTTTGAACTTATCCTTAACCATCTTCCAACAAAAGAGAAACAAAAGTCAAAAAAGTTCCTATTGATGAACCGATACTTTTCAGTCAAATGTCCAAACTCCATCTGTTGAATAATCAACAAATATTTGGAAGTTCATTTTTTCCAAGTTCATGATCCAATTGAATTTCAAGACATTAACAGGAAACATAGAAAGGTGAATGGAAAAAATTCCAAGCTGGTTTTCATGATGAATATACTAACACTTGTATGCATTAAAAAAAGAAAATGTAAAAAAAGGAAAATCACTTTTCCTCATCTTTCACCAAAATTCACCAGGAAAAAAGGATAAACTTTTTCTTCTCTTTACATTTGAAAAGATGAAAATTTTGGTTAAATTTGAATAAAAGGAAAAAAAAAGAAATGAGCAAAAGGCATTAGAAAAGCTCGAGATGGAGAGAAAGAAAAGAAACTTTAAAAGTCTATTCATTTTACCAGTTCTTATATTATGTTACATACTCGGAATATCATCTGAATTCCTGGTGAACAAGAAGGAGAATGAAGGTGGAAATGCTTTGTATTCTCGCGGTTAACAAGTAATATTCAAATGTATAAATCGTCGATTCTTATTCATTCACATTATTCCCTTTATTCATGTTACCAATAAACCCTTTTCATTCTTTACTTTTCCCTCATCATTTATTAATATTATTGCAAATACAAGGAAAGGAGGGAAGAAGAAGAAGCAAAAAAAACTCCCAGTAACTTGACTCATTCATTCATCGTTATTACATTTTACTTCTCAATTTGGGCCATTTTCATGCTTCTTCATTTTCCCTCAGTTCGACTCTTTTTTTATTGTTGTTGTTCATCTCATTACAAATGGGAATCAGTTGAAAGATGATTCAATAAACTTGAAGAAAAAGAAGAAACTTGTTTAGTTGAAGAAAAAATATTGAAATTTCTATCACTTTTCATTCACTTTTATCATGTTATGTTTTCGTTTTTTACTTTTTTCTTCTCGACTATCGATTGTTCGAGGTTGGCAAGAAATGTTTTTGTCAATTGGTTATTCAAAAAGGCAAATGGTGATGATGATAATGTTGTTGTTTATCATGGTTATCATCATGATGAGAATGAAAAGGGAAAATGATTTGGCAGGCAAAGGAAGGCGAGCAAGAGAAAAGTTTACAACTTTGGGATGAAAATGATGATGATGATGATGTTCTGGAGCAAGTGAATGACTAGCGAAAAAAGAAATGAGTTTTGCCAGTTTCTTTTCTTTTTTTCTCTTCCATTCTTCTGGCTTTGATAAGAATTTATTCAATTCAGTTGAGAATGGACAACATTCTCAGAGAAATATATTCTCATTTAACCAATACAATATCTGGTACTACATAATCATCTGCTTCTGTCTTTAACTCAATGTAATGCGCTAAACTTTATTTTACTTATTCTTCTGTTATCCTCATTCCCACTCTTCAACCTTGGCCAAAAGATGAACCCAAATTGAACCGATAAAGTTCAACAATATCAACTGAGAATAAGTCTCGAAATTGTCCATTTTCCTTCTTCTTTTCTCCAGATTCAATTATTCTTATTCGACATGAAAATATTCAATCGTCTCGTTCAACTTCGAATCACTTTTTAACCAACTTTTTGTTTGTCCATCAAGAGTCTGCTAATGATCTGAACATTTGGAACAATAATTTTTTTTCTATTCTCTGATAATTCAGTTGGAATTTTCTGATGACTGAAAAAGTTTATTTTGTTGAAATTTTTCGATTCGTTTTCGAGTTAAATTTTTGACGAATTTTTCGTTTTCTTTTTTTCAATTTTTACATCACTTTACATTCGTTGGTCGTAATCAGCCTTTTGTTTCTGTCAAAATGAATTATCATGTTATTCATGGTAAAAGATTAAAGTATTATAACGGAAAAAAATATTGAAACAAAATGTTCACAGAGAACATTTGTTTGCATGATTCCTTAAGCTCAATCTGTGAACATTTTTCGAGCAAAACTCTTTTTTTTCTTCCCTTGTCTTCACGCCGTTTTTCACAGCATTCATCAATTATATCGTTTAAGGTAAAGTAAGTAAACACGTCACAAGGCAAAAAAGGTTCACAAAGCTTGGTTAGTCTATTATAATAATTGGAGGTGAAATTATCTAAACTTATAATTACTGGGAATTAATTGGTTAATCAACAACATGAGATTATGATTAATGTTGATATCATTATTTACGGTAAACTTTTTTCTTCTTTTTTGATTCTTCTTTTTCTATCATGTTAATGGTAACCAAAGTTGATTAAAATGATGATCGTAATGAGTGATGAAGGATTATGAAAGTGTAAACAGTGTTCAAGTTTGAAAAATGGTTGAACCAGAAAATTGAATTTTTCATCAATTTCTATTGCTTCTGAAATTGTCCAGATAAACTTGTCCAATCATGAAACAGGTTAAATTTGACGATTTCCTGTTGAGCTTTGCCTTCCTTTTCTCACTTTCTCGTTGAATTTCCTTTTCCAATGTAAATATTATTTTCCATTAAATTAATATCACTTTTTGAGTCATCAGTTTCCTTACCAATTGCGGTAATTGACCAAGGTTAGTGCATCAATTGAAAAGGGAGTTGATTTGATCAATAATCGTAATAACAATAATCATCAATATTGAGGAAATACTTTTTTCTTCTTCTTCTTCTCCCCTGATCTTTCAGTTTCTTCTTCTCTTTTTACACATTTTCAGGGCAACATGGAAAGTACCCATGAATGATGGAAATCATTTTCTTTTTTTCCCTCGCCTCGAGCTTTTTATCAAGAATTTTTTTCTAACTTAACTTTTTCACTGGTAAAGTTTCCTTTTTTTATATATTCTGAAATGCATTCAATTCCATATGCTTTACCATGCAATGTTTCAGGTTTTGAATTTAAAGCAAAAAATGAATAAAAAATGCTTTTCTCTAGTTGGTTATAAGATTGTTATTAAAATGATTTTCCTTCAACTGTGCAAAAAGTTGCAACTTTATACACCATTCATACCTATTCATCCTTTTCATAATAGATTTCACATCTGCACAGCTTCATGAGGAATGTAAATTTCAAAATTGAATTCAGAAGTTATTTGAACAGCGCTAAGGTTGTAAGAAAGTCTGCGAGCTGCAACTTGTCTGCTTTAGGAAGAAGCTCAAATAGATGAGCGTTAGGAATGTAAAGCATCATCTATGGGACAATCAATTTGCAAGCATTCTCATTTGAATAGAACCAACTTTCATGCGAACAGAACCAGCATTGAAAAGAGTAAAACCGACTGAGTGTAAGGACTAAGAGTTTTCATAGCAGCAAAACCAGTTTAAGACAACTCTCGAGTTGCAGTGTTACTTTATTCAGAGTATGTACAAAGAATTATCACTAATTTTCCAATGAATTTCCATTGAAGATTGTAAATCACAGTTAATGAGTCAAAATGTTCACATATATTCCAATATGCACCAGAAAAGAAGTAGTTAACAATAACGTAAATGATCTAAGCACTGAATAAAAATGTTTCTTTAACTCGAAAGTTTTTGTCTTTTGTACAAACTCAGCAACAAATTGAATCAATTAGAAATTGTTACAATTTGGTGAAACCGGGAGCTAGATTTTCTAGTATAAGAGATGTGACTAGCCACACAACCAGTCATAGTCTAATAGTCTTAGTCTCGAAGAGCCACTCAAAAAACAGAGGATGTTTATGCTCTTCATCTTCTATGCATCTTTTGATTTCCTTTTTGACGAAAGAAACGATGAGAAAAAGTTCGATAAAGAGAGCAGAGAGATTCCTCACATCAATGTAACTTTAAACAATTACATCAAAAGTAATCAATAAATATTTGTCGAATAATTAAGAATATTTATACAAAAGTTGTTAAGAAATACAAATCTCAGAAAGTTACATGAAAACTAGGATATGATGAAAGAAATATTTAAGAGTAGCAACTTGGTTGCCTAGTATTTCCAAGAATTTTCAGCACCGTTTCGAATTATTACAGTGAATTCCAAATGCACATTACTTAGAAACTGTTCAAATAACTAAACCCTTAAACATCGGCATTATTATTCGTCTTCCATGCGTTGACGAAGTTCTTTCGTCCATTCAGTTGTTCGTGCGATTTCCAACTTTTAATCCAATCAATTCTGCCTTGAACAATATTAGCCATTCAATCAAATTGTGTCACCTGATGAAATAATAATTCTTCACTGATTCAACTGCTATTTCCAAATGAATACATCTTGTAGCGTGATTCATTCACGAGGCTTAACTCATCATTTTCCTTCAAAATCTCATGCTTTCCTGGCTAATCATTTGTAGCCTGTGAATGGGAATTTCATCAATGATATTTTTCCTTCAAAACTGAGTTACAACTTCACTTGAACATGAATCTGTAGAGTTGATGAAAGGAAGTGTGTTGATGATAAGATGAAGATAAATGAGTTTAAATTAGAAATATTTTTCTTCATGAATCAAAGGGAACGTGAAAACATGAACTTCTCTGAATTATGAGGCCTTTCAAAGTTGATCATGATAGAGTAAAATGAAAAGCAAATTAAGGGAAAAGTGAAATTGATTGAAGGTGGAAAAGTGGGTGAAGAGGAATAAAGTTGTCTCTCAATCTAAACCAGGGAAATGTGTGAATAATTTCAAGTGAAGATAATCTTGAATCATTTCCTGAATCTCATTGAACCAATTGATGAATCAATAAGAAAGGAAAAAGGCTGTTAAAATGGAAAAATAGAAAAGCTCGGAATAAATGGAATTTTCTTATGAATAAGAGAAAAAAACTAAAACTCTTTTATCTCATTAAACCTCAATGAAAAGTTCATTAAAAATTTTTCATTTTCTTCTTTTTTCTCACTTAAAAAGTGAAAATAATCTTTTCTCATTTGATTAAATATTTCCTGTCAACATGAGAGAGTTCAGCTAAGGAAATGAATGTGAAAATGTTGAATAAAATTGATTAAGTGAATCGCTGAGTAAAAGTTCCGACAAATATTTTCCTTTTTTTCAAACTTTTCATTGTTCATCTTGGCAATGAAAAATGCTAAAAACTTAACCAACTCTCTTCAATTAGAGTAAATTGTTTCAATAATTGGAATCAAATTTAACATCAAGTTCATACCGTTTAAGCGTTGCGTCAATTTGTCACATTGATAATGAAACTTTACTCGAGTTTCGAGGTTAGGGTTAGGTTAGTTTCCAGCCAACGATTACGGTTGAATTTTGTCTTCGAAATTATCAAATGCTCTCAATTGACGAGTTCATTTGAGCTGTTAATTTAGATTTATCGTCATTTCTCATTGGAACAAGACTAAACTCTGTTTTTCCTGTTGATCAGCTTTTAATTGGATCATTGAGTTTAATTCATAAGATAAACATGTTTATTCAGTTATATTGTTGTCGCGCTTTGATTCACATTGCATTGTCATCCTAGATTGTTATTGATTAAAAAATGATTTATCATGTGAAAAATTTCATTCTCAATGACAATATTGATCATGATTTAACATTTACCGGTCAATCATTTCAAGTCAAATTCAATGACAACTCTTGAATATTTCAATGAGAGCTTCAACTCAACAGTCATTTCCTTTTGATTTGGTTATTGATTTTAATTTTGCTCAAAGTTTGAATGAAAATCGAAGTTTTTCTTCAAAAGTGAAAGAGTTTTCACTTGCTCGATTTACTTAATTGTCTGAGAAAAGCAAAGACTTATAAGATGAACCCAATGAATCCAGCAAGTCTAAATTCTGAGAGATAATGACATCGATTCACGATCCGAAAGGATGCTTTTCCCGAAAACGTAAACTTCGTATTCTAAAACTATCTTTTGTCAAGTTTACGATGACCATAGATAAAGCAAAGAGTCTCAAGTTTTTGGATTTCAGTTGATTGTTTCCGTAAACAATAGCATAACGTTTCTTTCAGTCAAACGCTTATCGAAAACATTTGACTTTTGAGTTGCAGGTTTAACTGAAAATCGAACTGATCTGTTTTACAGAAACAGAAAATTTTATTCCTCAAATAAGTGCATTTTCTGGTTGGTCATCAAAAGCTACATCAGCAAAATGAGTTTCATGGAAAAAGCTGCTATAATTGAACAAAAGTCGATCGAAGTTTCAACTTTGGACTCGATTTTCTTGAAAACTGAAATTTTTATAGCAATTTTCTTTGCAACATAACATTTTCAGATGAAACAAAACGGTTAAGCATTTGTAAAATATTTGATCAAACCGTGACTTGTAGGAGAGAAGCATCTAAAATAAAGGTTTGTTTCAATTACTGAATCAAACATGTTAATTTCGTGAAATGCTCGACTGTATTAAAGTAATTTCTTGATTGGGCAAACAATTGGAATGATGATAAAAATAAGAAAATGTTTGTCTCTCAAACATCACCAGATAATCTGTAGTCTTCTCTGTATGAAAAAGGATAATGAAAAGAAAAACAAGGAAAGGAAGAAAAATATGATGAAAATTACCTGATGTCGAATGAGGATTTCATTTCTGTTGACAAGAAAATATTCAGAATCATTCATCTGATACCATGAATGATAAGAAAGGGTAAGCCAGCAAGAAGGAAAAAAGACTCAAATTCTGATTAGTGTTTCCTTAATCTCTCAACCTTTTTTTGCTTTTCCCACCAAATTCCTTGTTCATTTTCATCATGTTCCCAATCCCTTGCTCTTTATCTCTCTCCATATAAATATAATATCTATTACTTGAACATTATTTTCTCTCTGCTTTTCTCTCTTTTCTCTCTTTTCTCATCCTCTTTTCATTATACATAACAAGTCATCTTCTTACATCCCTTCATCTTCTCCATCATCCTTTCATCCATTTACTCTATCGATTACTCCATCTCATCATTTGCCGGCTTCTTTATCAACTCTCATCTTCATTTTTCCCTTTCCTTTCCATTTTCATCTTTTTCCCTTCCATTGTTTCCCTTTTTCCAATCGATTCTGCCTGAAAATTACACACAACAAGAAAAAAAATTTCTATTCATCTTCAATCATCCTCATCCATTCCAAACTGATGATACAATTTCAAGCAACTTTACCAACAATTCAACTTGATTAACAACTTTCATCTCTGACCAACAATTATCAACTCGACCAATCAGCCAATCTAGGCCAGTAACAATCGATAACAGAAGGTCGAAAAAAAGTGAAGAGAAATAAAAGTTGTCAAATTTCAAGGTTTGAAAGTTGATCATTTCATTTGTCCAACATCTTTAACCATCCATTCAACTCTTGCGGTAAAACAATGTTTCATCGTTTCCATGAAAGCAAAACCTTTTTTAAACCATTAATAAAATGAAACTTTGAATGAAATTTACTCAAGTTGAGATGAAAGTTAACATTTATTGTTGCCTTGAGCGTACAAAGAAACAAAAGTAACTTTTCTTAACATTCAATTTCATTAGTTTACCTTTTTTGATTTGACAAGAAAAATGCATTTAAATTGGTCAAATTGGGTCACAACGTTTTTTGACCGAAGGAAAGTCAAAGATCAATAAGTTTCTCTTCGTCTTGGAAAACAATTTACTAGATTAAACTTATTGCTGATTAGTTTGGTGAATGTCATTGATGATTAGATCAATAATTGAAGGAGAAGAAAAAAAGTTCTCTATTGATTGAAACATTGAACATTTTCAATGCTCATCAGATGACTATCCATTTGCCCCAGTTCAAATTCAATGTCAACTGGAAACACTTTAAGTTGATGAAATTTGCTTGGCCAACTGACTGACTTTGGTCAAGAAAAAGAATCAATCAAAAGTCTGTCCATTTTTTCTCATTCCATTCATTTGTGAATTTAATTTGAAAAAAAGTTTCTTTTCTTCGACAACTTTTTTCTTCTCTATTCACACATTTGTGCTACTGTTTCATTGTCTTTGAATCTAGAGTTTCATCATTGACTTGACGAGTTCATCCATCAATGTAAAGATGAAATTTTTTGCTTCTCCAGCAAGCAAAAGTTCATCACATAGTCTTTACCTTATTTTCATTCATCTCTTTACGCTCGCCTTTTATCACCTCTAATCATGAAAGTTAATTCAATCGAGGACACACTTTGATCATTCATTATCAGCTTCAAGCCATCAACTTGTATCACAGCTTTCATTTAACCAGTTAGCTAATCAAAGGCAAACTTTTCTTTCCTAACAAGTTGATAACAAAAAGTCAATTTACAGTTGCGATCAAAAACAAACCTTTAAGCAATCTATTAATAATTACAAATGCAAAAAATTCAAACATTATCTCGCACCTAATCAATATTTTGACCAATCATTTCTCTGATCAAAGTCAATCTCGATCAAAATTATCAACTTTGAATTGATTATAAATCATTTCCTTTTCCTCAATTTACAGTCAGTGAATGATCCTTGTCCTTAACCTCTCATTCAATCATTACATTAGTTGAACGTTAGTAACTCTGAACAAGTGTTTTCAAGTTAAAATAAAATCTTTTTGAAATTCTGATTTCTGTTAACAATTTCTGGTTTCACCGAATTTTTCCTCTCCACAGATTATTCTGATATTCATCTAGTTTCTGGTTGCTGTCCTGTCACTGGCGATCTCAACACGAGCAGTTACTTTTCTTTTGATGAGCTTTTTTGGAAACAATGAAATGGTAAGAAAAAAATTAACTCTTCTTTGAGACACCATTACGTCGAGGTGATCAATCGAACGTAACTTAAAGAATATAATTGATGTGATTTTGTTTGCATATCAAAAGACTCTGAGAATCGATAAGAAATAAACATTTAAACATTTCCTTTTCATGATTTTCTGTTCCTGTGGAAAAATTGATTTTGAAAATGCTTGAACTAGTTCTCGATTGAATTAATGAGATGAGGCTGATTTTCGTACTCTTTTAGTTTCGATTATTTCTATCATTCTACAACCCATTTTACTGTTTTGATCAATTTAATCAATCGATTGATTTAAATTGGAATAGAACTAATTGTCATTCAGTTGACAAGATTTACAAACTTTTCAATTTAACCAACTCCAATTAATAGAAATTTTTGCATCCAGATCAGTGCATTTATCAGCCTCAAGAGTAGCTCATTACCTAAACGAGAAATGTAAATTTTTTCAACTTTGTTTGAAAGTTGAATTTGATTGAAACTTGAGTGTTCATTAAACACTATCTAAATGTATCTCAGCTGCTTAACTATTCTGAATAATGAAAGATAAGGAAATGAAGAGTGATGAGCAAATTGAGCCCAAAAGTTTGAACGATAGTTCGTTATTCTAATTGTATCCATTTATAAATAGTAATTTAATAACAAAATTAATCACATAAGTTAATTATGTTAATTTATGTAGGTTTTGTTTAGCTAATTATTTATCAATCAGATAACAAGCTTTATAAAGCATCAGTTTATAGCAACAGTGAGTCGCAAATAGATCATCGTTTATGCTCATTCAGGGTAAAACAATAGAACCATTGAAATTGGTCAATCTTGTTCGAAATCATTTTAAAATCGAGTTTCAATGAACTTTTTTTTCTACCAAAATTTCAATTTACTAATGAAGAGAAACGTTCGCAAGAGACAAAATGTATATTCATAAAGATAAATGTTTAACTTTTTTCATTTACTTTGATCAATCTCGCCATGAATTTAAATGTCAGATAAAAATACCACTGAGAATTAGCTTTATCATCTAGAGTTTAATGTTATTAAAAAAGTTTGAATCAAAAGTCAATTGAATTATCTGGAGCATTCCATTTTGCAGATTATCAAATTAGATTTTCAGAGTTAAGGGAAAAGAAAAAATCTGCAACAGTTTACATTATGGAATGCAATATTTTGATGGTAACATGATAAAAATGATGAAATGTTGGAGATAATCTGACTTGGAAAAGGTATTGAAGCATCCACATAAATAACTAATTCAATTTTCATTCTAAGAACCTTTTCTTTCTTGGATTGATTAAATTATAAGCTTATTACAAAATTACAACTGTGAGCCTGTTCGCAGCAAAGTTAATTCCAAGTTTACAGGCTTACAGTTTGCTCGACGTCTAATTGGCTGATGTTCACTGGGCACTGGCTTGATCGATCATTGTTCTGATTCTTCGAAAATTAAAGTTTATTCTATTCCAATGTACATTTGCATTTTGTCTTTGTTTCACAATTTAAACTCACGAAACTGAAAGCTCAAAAAATTTTTAACTTTTTCAGTCTAAAAACTGATAGAAACTAGAAAACAAAATTCCATTCGTTCTAACGAAGGAAGGTGATGCGATCAACGAAAATCTCGGAATTTAGAAATAAATTGAGAACTTTTTGCGAATGGTATTCAATCCAGTTTTGAAAAAAGAACTTTCTGTTTTTTGTGAACAATTTCAAGGTGAAAAATCGAAAATCGATTTTGGGATGTTTTTATGATTGATCATTTTCTTGAATACTAACGATTTTCGAAATTCCCTTTTAGTTGAAATTTTTCTAAATTGGATCAATTGATTGATGAATTAGATGAAAAGGCCAATTCCTACACTTGACATCGAATTTGACAAAATTTCGGAAATCGATCATTTATTAAACCTAATCATACTTCATCGATGAATTGTCGAATGTCTTCAATTTTTTCTGTTTCTCTTTGCTCGATAAATGCTTTGAATCGGTTTAAATTCAGTCATTAATTTCGTAAAGAAGGCTTTCCTTTTGGCCTTTCATGGGATTCACTACGACCAGAATGATGACTTGTAAAACTGATTGAATTTGTTATTTAAATGTACTCTTCCTTTGCTTGATAGCAAAAGAAATAAAAATTGATTATTCAAAATAAATATTTATCATGATCGAACATAATTGAATGAGAAAATCGATGGAATGTGAAAATTCGCGGAAATAAATTTAATCAATCAACAGAATCTACAATTACATGAGAATATTTTTTTCCTCAATTTTTCGATCTTTCCATTTATAATTATTGTCGATTGTTGATGCTGACGATAATATTTACATTTATATCAGTTACAATGTTTGGATGTTTCATGATGAACAATGAGAAGTTGCAGCGAAGAGAAAAAAATATTGAAATATTAATAAATGTCGACAGGCAAGTTGAACATTATTAGCATCATCATGATGAGCCTCATGTATTAATATCAGTGATAATAGTCTGAAGCGAATCAATCCGAATCTCAATTTATCTCCATTTTCATCTTGTAATGCAATCTGATTCAATGGATAAATAATATCAATCAAAATGTACTTTAATCTGTTTTTATTCAAAGTAAACTTTTCATTCTCCTTTTCATCGTCATTCTTGGTTCATATTTTTTCATTACTTTTACCAGTTTGTTAGAGAAGAAGATATTCGAGAAGAAATGTTTTCTCATCAATCATGCCCGAGTTCATCTCGTTTCAATGAATTAATATTTTCCTTTCATTCGATAATCATTTTCATTAAGAGAATGTCAAATATGCATTTAAAAAGTTCCTTTCGAGTTGATGAAAATTTTACTCGAAAAAATCAAAATTCTTCTTGCGATTGAATCGAGAAAAAATCGTCTTTTGCTAAAATCTGCTTTTGAGAAATGAAGTGTTTAAACGAATCTTTTTTGTTCAAATTTGTCCGAGTTCCGAAGGAAGAAGATACGATTGATAATGAGTTGGCTGAATCAATGATAAAATGTTTAGCTTTTAATGAAATTGGCACTGAATTTGACAGTAAATCAATTTTGATGCTTGTAATTGATTGTTGAAGTTGTTTCCATTTGAATGAAACAAAGTTGTCCTTTTAACAGTAAAATTATTAGCTTGACCAAATGGTGAATTTAATTTGACAGTAAAGAAGAAAAATTGATTGAAGGTTTGATTTGATAACTTTTTTATTCTTTTTTTTCTTCATGTAATACCAATACTTGTAGACAACAATTGAATATCATCATGAGTAAAGTAAAGTGACAGGACAAGGTTAAGGTTTTCCCTGTGAATAATGGCTCAAGGTGAAACTTACTTGGATAGTTACTGAGCTTGATGCTGGTCCAATAACTCCAACAAGATTTTTAACTTTCTTTACTTGCTTTGGACACATAAGCGATGTATTGAGTCGACCAAAGGGTGTAAATGGTGCATTGAGCATTGGAAATAAAGGCGAATGAGATATGGATACAGATTCTGGCAGGAAACTAACGGATGATGATGATGATGAAGATGTGGTGGAAGTTGATGATGTATCACTTTTATCAGTTGTATCACTTCGCTCATCTGAAGCAGCCATTGCATCGCGAATAAACTCAATGGACTGTTCAAGAGCGATTGGTGAATACCAGCAAGAATCACGAATCTCAATACCTAAAGTTATGTTGGGTAAAATTTCCTTGTTTGCATTGATTGTGTCAATGGTGTGGAAAGCGGCTTCAATCCTTTGGATGCCATACTGTTCACGTATGTCACCGCAAAGACGAAACTGAGCCTGTTTGACTCCGGGTGCATGATGAACGGGAAAAAGTGCCCCTAAAACGAGGTCACCTGGAATGGCGGCCACTGTATGGCGACTTGTGATTAAACTGTTGACTGAAAGATAATTATTTATACCTAAAAGTAATAGTAAACATGGAAGGAATAAAAAAATGATAGCAACATTATAAACAATTTTGGCACTTTCCATAGCCTTGGAATGGACAACACTTCACTATAACACCATAACTTGACTGAACTTTTAAAGGGCCAAGTGTATCATTCAAGTGGCAAACATTCAACACACAAACACTGCTTTGGACAAAAGTGTTTTTTAACCAACAAACAAAAGTAAAAACTTTTTTGTTTTCCCTTTCAATTTGTGTCTTCCCTTTGCTTTTGTACGTTTGGCTGTTCAATTTTGTTCACTCACTGAATCAACGAAACAAGAAAATGTTTCAACAACAAGAAGACGAAGAAGAAGATGATGGAAAAAGGCGATGAAGAAGGAGAAGAAGAAGAGGGAAAAAAGTTCAGTCGAAAAAAAAGATGCGGATAAATATGAGTGAGTTGGTGAGTATTCAGAGAGAATTGGATGGAAAAACCATGAGAATTGATGAAAGAAAGGAAAAAGAGAAAGAAAATCGAGAGAAAATGAAAGAATGAATTTGTCATGTGCAACTTTAATTTTCAACTCCCGCACATTCAGGATAAAACTATTTAATCGATATTTTCTCGTAAATTATCCATCCTGGTTTTTCCCTGGAGCATTTATTTATCAATTCTTTTTCATTGCATTCTTTTTTCTCCAAAAAAAAAACAATCATCGAAAATCAAACACTCTCTTCTGTATCAATATTTTAATTCGCATTTGTTTTTCTTGTATTTCATTAGCACAATCGTCACAGTTTGGATCATCATCGAAAGCCAATTTTACGAAAAAATGACCGAGTATTTCAACCCGGGATCGATGGCTTAGTTTTTCGATTTCACGATTTCCTACTGAATGGTGAAGCTACTCAGATTTTACATTTATCAATGGTTTAAACAATTCAACAATTGAGTTTCATCAAAGATAAACTTTTATGTCTTCTGTGACCAAACTAGCGACATCTTTAGTTTTGTAATCTTGATAGACGTGAACGAAGCAAGCAAAAAGGTTAACAATTTTTGCTTGAACAGCTACTAGTAAGAACTGAAAATTTTCAATTCGAATCCCGTATTACAAGTAGATTAACTATTGAACATCTTTTTTGTCACCAAATTTTCGGCCTTGTGCTAGCGCTCTAATTGGTTAGTTACTCATTTGGCTTAGCAGTTGAGTTTATTGAAATTTATTTGAATCTCGATGGTAATTGTAATAAGCTGATTTTAAAATCGCTCTGAGAATTTTCTTGACTTTTCGATTTTGAGTTTGGTTGAAAGTTCAATTTATAAGATTTGGAACCAAAAGAACCCGTTTCTGAGATTAAAGGTTTATTTTCATCAGCAACAGAAGTCACCACTTGCATCAAGTTTGAACATTCATTTTGAGCAACTTTGATAATTTTCAGGCTTTTAAACTCTGATGATAAGATGAAAATGATCTCATTGTAACAATCGTATTTTAACATTGCGATGGATTCAGGGTCATGAAGAGCTCAAAGGGAGTTTACTGAAAAAGCTGCAGAATAAAAAAATGAGTTTGAATTAATTGAGAAGCTCAGATTGATGTTGAAAGAGTAAAGCTTGATGTTATGGAATTGATTGGTTTTTTTTGGAGAAAAAAGAATGCAATGAAAAAGAATTGATAAATAAATGCTCCAGGGAAAAACCAGGATGGATAATTTACGAGAAAATATCGATTAAATAGTTTTATCCTGAATGTGCGGGAGTTGAAAATTAAAGTTGCACATGACAAATTCATTCTTTCATTTTCTCTCGATTTTCTTTCTCTTTCTCCTTTCTTTCATCAATTCTCATGGTTTTTCCATCCAATTCTCTCTGAATACTCACCAACTCACTCATATTTATCCGCATCTTTTTTTCGACTGAACTTTTTTCCCTCTTCTTCTTCTTCTTCTCCTTCTTCTTCGCCTTTTCCATCATCTTCTTCTTCGTCTTCTTGTTGTTGAAACATTTTCTTGTTTCGTTGATTCAGTGAGTGAACAAAATTGAACAGCCAAACGTACAAAAGCAAAGGGAAGACACAAATTGAAAGGGAAAACAAAAAAGTTTTTACTTTTGTTTGTTGGTTAAAAAACACTTTTGTCCAAAGCAGTGTTGTGTGTTGAATGTTTGCCACTTGAATGATACACTTGGCCCTTTAAAAGTTCAGTCAAGTTATGGTGTTATAGTGAAGTGTTGTCCATTCCAAGGCTATGGAAAGTGCCAAAATTGTTTATAATGTTGCTATCATTTTTTTATTCCTTTCATCATGGAATTATTTTTCCAACTCAGCTCAATCAATTCCAACAACTGTTAAAATAGGTAAAGTGATCAAGAGAAAAAAAAGTGTCAAAGTTTTTTCTCTTTTTTCCATAAAATTGTTATTCCAATCTTGAATATCCGAATGAACTTATTCCATGTTCTTTGTAGGTGCATTGTTTACCAAAGAAGAAAAAGATAGTCAAACTGAATTAGCATTTAAATATGCTGTTTACCGAGTCAATAAAGATCCAAATATACTGCCCAATACAACTCTAGTCTACGATATTCAATACGTACCACATGATGATAGCTTTCATGCCTCCAAGAAAGGTAAGCAATGAAAAATCGAAATTCTTTTCTTCTAAATTCCATATTGAACATCTTCTGCCGATTCCAGCTTGTTTCCAGGTCACTTCGGGTGTCATTTCAATATTTGGTCCTCAAGACCCTCTCCTTGGAATCCACGTACAATCGCTTTGTGATGCTCTCGACATACCTCACATGGAAGCGCGTCTTCAAAACTTGGGTGAAGCCGGTCACAGCAAAGAGTTTTCAATCAACCTTCATCCCGGTTCGGCCGCAATGAGTGACTCCCTTCGAGACCTGATAATATACCTCAACTGGACGAAAGTAGCTGTGCTCTACGAGGATGACATGTGTAAGTAGCAAAACTCATCTCAAGATAAATATTTGTTTTTCGATCAACTTGTTCGATGAAAAATTTCCATCAGATAAACTGTGAACATTTGACAGTCGATGAAATGATTTTCGAAACTCGATAAAATGGATTGATTTTCATGTTTTGCATTTCGTCTGAATAAACCATTTCTGAATAATGACAATTTCATCATCAATTTAGTCTCGTTTCTTGGTCTTTCCTTTCATCTCTTTATGTCTGACAATGATATAAAGTTAACAGATTAAATGACAAAAGTAACAACCACGAAAACATTGTGTGTATGTCAATACCATGTAATCAGAGTGAATACACAAAATTTACTTGTTCATTCTTCTTTTGATAGAGTTGAATGTTTATCTGAATAAGTCTTGGAATTGAGCCTAAAAAATGTGAAGAAAGAAAGAAGCAAAGAAGCAAAAAAAAAAGAAATGAAAGAAATGAAAGGGCGTCATCAGTGGCAAGACACACAATAATATCACAGGGAATGAAATATATCTGTCTTTATCAGGATCTTGATTCCATTTCAACTTGTTCAATTTTCTCATCAGTATTCTGTCCAGAGTTCTCATTCAGAATACCATCACATTCGGATAAAAGTAACACTTTTTTTGTTCCTTTTTTTCGACTCTTGATCAATGTTTCAGTTTCTTCATTGTTTCCTTATTATCCTATCAGTTGCAAGAGGAAACTTTCCTTACGGCCTCTGCTCTTCTTCATTGGAGCAACTTTTTTCTCTTCTCATTATTTTCATCTTTAATGTGCAAAAAAATAATCACAAGATTCGAACGAGAAAATGAGGAAAAAAAATTCTATATTTATAAATACAAGCTCCATGAAATGTTCAGTGAAATGAAACAACCTTTATTAATGTTCACAATTGATATTCAGTTAGAAATGAGAATCTAAAAGCTGACAATTGATGAGCTTTTTTTTCATTACTTTTGTTAGATTAGGAAATGAAAGCAAATTAGAGTTTATTGAAAGACAATCTTAGCGATTGTTTCATTATATTTCATGATCATTCCAAGATGCAATTCCCTGTTGCAATTGATGCAATGTTTAATGCATAAATATGTATGAATTGAACTGTGAAAGTCGGTTAAAAGTTGAATGTAAAATGAGCAATTTCATCTGTTGATGGAAAACTGATAAATCAGAAGGTTGGAAAAGGAGAGGAAAATGTGTCAGAAATGTTCAAGAAAAGTGTGCAATTGCAAATGTTGGAATAAGAATAGAATTTAAAGTTATCAAGATTGACAATTTCATTCGTTGTTGCACACATTTTATCCTCATTTTTCCTCTGCATATAATTTCTTTCCTTTTCTGTCAACGATTTGAGCTTTTTTTGACTCTTCTTTTGGCGTAAATTCCATTATTGAATGCTGTAATGTTGAAGCGAAGGCCTCAATATTAGTCTAGATGTCATTGAAGCGAAAAAAAAGGTAAAGAGAAAAGTTTATGATAAATTCATCACAATTCTTCAACTGATGGTTAAAGAGAAGCGAATCATTTTCTTGATCAACATTCTACCCTGTTAAACCAATCCTTTGATCTTGCATGATTCTCAATGGAAATGTAAAGAAATACCAAAATCGCAAAGAATCCACCAAGTTGTCTAAACTAAGCTGCAGTGTCAGATACACCAATAATCATACCAAACCAACTTTACCAATCAGACCAAAAAGACTTATTGATTTTTGTTATTCTGGGTATGCTACAGACTTTTTCTTTCGACGGAAAAGCCTTCAAGAAATGAAGAAGAGGCGAAATATTTTGAGAGACACTTTGCAAGAAAACTTGATTCTACTAACTTTATCATTGGCCTAATAAGCACTGATTTGCATCTTTTACATCACCATGAACTTGGTCACTTCGAACGAATTATTTTTTCGAAAAGAATAGCACAGAATAATGAAATTTTCGCTCTTAGAAAGTATCTTCAATACCAGTGAGTGTAAGACTGAAAACCGTTAGCCCTTCAAATCTCAAGCATACATTTGCAATATAAGTTGAAGCATATCTGATGAGATATTGGCCAAGCATTGAATGAGCTTGAATAACTGAGCATAAATTTTGAATTCTTTATCGATCACATCATTGAATATCATGGAAATTAACGCACATTTAAGCTCAATTAGAAATTTGTTGTGAATAGCAAAGTTGATTTGCACTCGAAAAGAAATTTTGAAAAGAATAATTTTCTTTGCGAAAATTGTGAAGACGAAAGATGGATTACACTACTTATTTCAAATGAAGAGATGCAAGGTTAGAGTGGAGAGTTGGGAGTAAATAAGTTGCAAATGATAAGGTAAGCAGCTTCATTTTTATTGATGAATACAAAAGTTGAACAAAAAGAGCAGTGAAAAGGTTAGTTTATCAATAAACTGTATTCTTGTGCACAAGTTTGCCCAATTTTCTTATCAACTTTTTCTTTTGATTGCACCATAAATGGAATGAATTGCGCCAAATTACAAGCTAATATTGTTGATGTAGATGCAAACACACACACATGTTACTCTGCATGTGTTCATGTATTGCAATAAAAGTACTTACTCATCACGTTAATGTTTAGTCAGTTGAATCAACACTTATGAATCAGTTGGCAAAGAAAGGAAAAAAGACAAAAAAAAAAGAATTTCTTTCTCACTCGAAATGATAACGGATTTACATTAATATGCATCATGATGGACCATTTGTGAACAAGAAAAATGATGATTCAGTTAACAAGAATCCAAGGTAAATCAGATATGAAAAAGTATTTTCAGATAAAAGATGAATTACAATTTTACCTTTTTTTGTCAACTTTCATTTCCAAGTTGAATTTTGCACATGAAATCACACCTTGTTAGAACGATTACTATCAGTGTTCTGTTGGAATTTTGATTCTTGAATGATGTACATGATGGAAGGTTATCAAGGTTGAGGAAGCGTTGAAAATATTGTAAAATGAATATTCTGACAAGTTGTATCAGCTCTGTTGAATCTCAAAGGCAAATATGGTTCAACATTGAACCTCATTTCCTTGCACTTTCAACATGATTCATGGTTACCATGAATAAAGTCATTTTTTGGCAAAGTTTTTTTTTCATCCAAAGCTCAGCAACAATTTTCTCTTTTAAATGAAACTCACGAAAAAATGTTGAGAAAAAAATGAACCTTCTAAAGGTTTTACAATAATCTCGAAATATGAACAAGAAAAATGATCATGATCTTGATAGATAAATAATTGCGCTTCAGATCAACTTTATATTCTTGGAGAAAATTCTGTAAATTCATGATTCAAGATAAGTGCAACTCTACAATGAATGCAAAGTGGAATCAATTCTCAAGAGAATTTAGCTTTTTTCAGATTCTTTTACAGATCGTTATTAACATTCATAATCACATTTAAAACAGCTAAACGTTTTTCCACTTTTTATAGAATCTTTTTCATTGAAATTGAAACGAAATGAACAAATGATTTTTTCGTCTTTTTATGTTCGAAAATTTCTTCAAAATTTAACAAAAAAACTTTTACGTTCGATTTTTTTACCAAATTTTCTTTTTTCTTTTCATACCAATGGATTTCATGGAATCTCTTTGTTCATTAACCAGCACTAATTGGATTACAAGAACTCATTAAACCACCTTTACCTAAAAATGTGCAATTTGTTTTTCGCAAAACGGAACCCCAAATATTCCGTGAAACTCTTCTCGATATCAAAAATCGCAACATTTACTCACTGATTGTGGACACAAAACCGGAAAGCCTTCCATATTTATTAACTGCGGTAAGTAGTGCATTTGAGTTCAACTTTGCATTTCATTAATGGCACATTCTGGGAAAGTTCAAACTCTTGCTTTACGATGTTAGTGAATCTTATGACATCGTTTTTTGGCTTCCATTGTAAGTAAATAGTTGAACAGATTTTGAAAGTTGTTGTAACTTTTGATAACAAATTTCAATATGTGACTAAAGTCGCAATTTGAATACTGTAACATGTTGAAGTGTTTGCAGTTAGGCAAAGTTTAGATGAGTAGAGTTGAACATGATTTTTGGATGAAATTCAATAAATTTTTATAATTTAGTAGATTAAATCTTGTTTCAATATTTACTCAAGTTGATCTCGTTTCAAATCGGATGTTCAAATGTAACCAATCTGGTTACAATTCGTGTCACGAACTGTATGAATAAATAAAAAAGATATTTCTCTTCTTCTTCGTGCAAGGCAACAATATTTACTTTTTTGATGTATTTTTGAAATTCACTCAAATTCAGGGTTTACATTTATCAGGAATAAAATTGCATCTCAATTTTCAATTTCTGATTTTTCTTGCTTCAACAATGGCAGCCTTTTCTTTGGGTAAAAAGGTTCAAATGACGAACTCAAGTAATCTTCAGGGAAAATAATTAAATATGTTGCATGCATTCCAATGTCTTTGCATTCCATCCAATTCCAGATAGAAATTCATCTCAGTTCAATAAAATGAATCGACAAGGTTCCAAGTAAAAATGATCATTTTTACATTATTTCAACTGAGAAAATACAAGAAATCGAAAATGATCAGAAAAGATAAATTACGTTAAAATTTCCATTAAATCTGAAAAAAGAGAATCTCGAACAACCTTGACTCCATCTCGATTTGCAAGAATCAGAAATGGAATGAAGTGAAAGAACTAAAAATATCGAAATGAAATTAAAAGATCAATGCATTTTGGGCAAAAAATTGAACCAAAATTTTACAAAAATTGAATGTATTGAATACTTTTAAGCTAGAAAAGGGCCAAAGCAAAGGTTTGAATTTCTTATGTTTGAGTGAGAGCGGTTCAAATATTTTAACGAAGTGATTAAAAGAAAATGAGAAATGATGAAATCTTGAGTTTCAATGTCCAAGAATGTTGACTTTTCAAACGAAATGATTTACTTTCTAATTTTAAGGCAACAAAAGATCTTGTTTCAAGAAAAAAATGAAGTTATTGAATATCGGAGTTTAGTGCGCAAAGTAAAAATGAGAAATTGGTTGGAACGGGAAGAAAATGAAAAATAATAAATAGTTGAAAAGTTGTTCAACCCATGATGAAGATGAAGAGGTAAGAAAATATGAAATGAAAGATTTTGTGACTTATAGTTTTTATATTATCAGATATTTATCAAAGGGAAAAGACGCTGAGGATTGGGCACTTGAAACCACTCACAGTATAAAACAATGTCTTTATACTTTTGGGTTTTACCTCAATTCATTTCTTTTTTAAAAACACTTCTTTCATCATGTAATTTCGTTCTCAATTGATCTTCAAATAGCTATCATCTTGTTTGATTGTTACCATTGTTATCAATATCAGTGGATATTAATTTCCTGTAGATTGTCATACCTTTTGTCTGCCCAGTTTTCGACCAATATATTGACTAGAATGTGCAGCTCTTTCATCAAATGTAATCAAAATCCATTCTTGCCCCATTAATGGTTCACTTGCAAAATGGTCCAACTATTCAGCCTTAGTCGCTCTTTTCATGCAATCAAAATTGACTTGTTTACTTACATTGCTGTTTACAATGTTCAAACAAAATTAAATCCAAGATCGCATTTGATCAAATTAACACTTTTACTGCTGGTTAGAGGCGAACAAATAATTAATCAAATACAAGTTGTTGGCTGTATGTAAGTTTACTGCATTTTTTGGTCTCAAGATTTTACATAAGATTTGGCAGAAGCACAGAATGAATGGATTTGGAAATGAACTTCGAATAATCTCTTGGAATTTGGTTTTTGGTTTTCTTGCAATTCGATTTCAAATTTTGAATTTAATTTCTAAATAAACTTTGCTTTGAGAACATTGAATTTGCCGACATTAGACTATTGAATAAATTTCAATCTAATTCTAGAGAAAAATAAGTTAACTTTGAGGGAATTCTTGAAGTCAGTAACTTAAATTTAGAGAAATTGCTATTTCTATCATTTATGTTCTCTTCCATTCTAAACTAGATTTTCATGATTTAATGAAGTAAGTTTCAAAATTGAAAGAAATTTGAAAAACTCAGAAAATCAAAAAATGTTGAAAAAATATTTCATTCTTTGCCCAAGTTTTCCATTTTGTTTTCATCCATTTTCATCAATCAGAATTTGTTGATAGCACTTTGACCAATATCGGCAAGCTTAAACAAGATCACGATAATATCATGACAAATGTCATTTCTGATGAGCATGAAAATTCTGATTCTTTTTTGTCCAACTTTTCCCTTGCAACCATGAAAAAAAGAGTAATTCAATAATTAGATAAATCCATGTAAACATGAAAAGGGAAAATTAAGCAAATAAAATGACCAAATGTCCAAGTTGAACAATAAAGTTAAAGATCAATTGATAAATCAAAAGTTCTGTTAATGGTTCAATTAATCAGTTGGAGGAATAAGTGAAAATGCTAAAAAAGTGACTTGCATTCTCTTGCATATTAACCCTTTTCTTTTCCTTCACAAACATTATTATACATTTTGTGCTCTTTATGACAATAATAAATGGTAATAGTGATAATAATAATAAATATGTGAATATTGTTTCATCAAACGAAAACACTTTGATTTCAACATTTCTGCCTTTCTGAGCTCAATGTGATTCATGAAAGGAAAAAGAGAAAGAAAAATGTAAAGATAGAAAAAAAAATATTCTGTTGACTAAGCCGGTAACATATGGATTCATGTGGTAGTATAATGATGAAATATTAAATTTAATGCAATATAAACAGTGTTGGAATCTTTGCCTACTCAGTGTTTACACATTTAAAATAATAGTGGACACAATTGGTTTTTGTTACATGAAACACAAAAAAGAGTTGAATCAAGATTGAAATGTTTTCCAAGTGAAAACATGGAAAATTTGAATATCTAATTAAATCAAGGCAGTAACTGTAAGATCGTAAATGAACATAATTTCATTGTAACCCACTCAACTGCATCTTCAGGGAAAGACTAATCTGGACAGAGGAAACTTTCCTTTTTTCAACTTTAAACATTTTTCAATCTTTCATTTTGTTTTCAATGAAACATTTCAAATGATTAAATTAAACAAACTCAACTTTTGTTTACCTTTTTTGACTAGAAAATGTCAACTTTGTTTACAAAAATGTAACTCAGAATTGATAATCGCTTTGTTTTGAGCTGAAAGTTTTCAGAATTTTGGACAAAAGTAATGTTCGTATTCGTTCAATCACATGAAATTTCATGGTTTTTGATGCTAATCTAAAGAACCGAGATTTTCTGCTATCGTTGGTTGATTCAATGGAAATAGATTTAGAGATTAAATTCGGAGTTTCAAACATTTTGCATTTGTTGTGTGATAAACGAAAAAATTTAATTGGATTCTTTCGATCTTTTAATTCGTTTAATTGTTGTTTAATCTCTTTGAGATAAGATTGATGATAAAGAGTATCTGAAGAAAAGCGGATTAAGAATTGATGGACGAAGACTTATCCAGCTAATACGTAAGCAGTTAATTGTGATAACTTGCAATTCCAAAGAGAGACTCAGAGTAACAGATAATAGAATGGAATTTTGCATTTTCGTTGTCGATATTGGTTGTTATTCATTTGTCGCCAGTTGAAACGTAACTCTTATCGTTCAAAATCTTCTTTTCTATCGCTTTTGCCTTCGATTTTCCTCGACTCTTCTGTTCTTTTTATCAATAATTCTTCGTCTGGAATTTATGGGATTGTTCTATTTTTTTCTTTCGGTTAATATCTCTTTTCTCTTGTAATTTTGTTTTTCAATTATACATTCAGAATTAGGTTATGCAAGTTCATCTCACCCTGCTATTGATCGTGTTTATTTTTTAAACATTTATACTTGCAAAGTTAGATCACTCAATTTTGTGAAACCAGATTGAATGTGCATCAATTTATTGATGAACCTTTTGGATTATAAATTTTTTACAAACCCATTACATCTAAAAGTCTGAATAGCTTTTGAAAATTTGAAGATGAACGACCAAGGCTACTGGAAAAGTTGATTTCAAACTCAGTTTGAAATGTTAACCCAAATAGGTAAAGTAAATTATAAACCAAGTAAACTCGCATTTTCAATAATTTAGAAACTTTGATTCAATTTACCGAGACTAACATTTTCATGCGCAATTGCTCATCAAAATGGAAATTCTAGCAAAGAAATTTCGAAATTCTGTAGTTTTGATTCTCAACCATGTGAGCAGTGGCCAGCATTTCCTAAAAATGTTACATTTTCATCAATCGATTAAAATTCCAATTTTACGATTTTTCTCCGAGTTTCGATCAGATTTTGATTATTTCGTTTAAGAAAACGCTGATGAAACGTAACATTTTGTTGAGCTCTACCTTGAAATTGAATCATGAAATCGACATCTTAATGAGCGAATATAACAAAGTGTTGAAATGAATGTTTTGGCAAAAAGGTTGTACTAATGAAACGTTAATGATTTGTAATTGAGAGAAACTCATATTACTCGATTCATTGTAACTATTGATTTTCTTGTTATCGAAGCGCAAACAAATGAATTCATGTTGAGAGTTGACCTTTGAACAAATGTCATATTAAGACAAAAATGATCTAATTGTAATTGGATATGTTTATTATTATAACATTTTCTTGGGCCAACATTGACATTGAATGCGCACAGAAAAGCAAATGAAAAGTCAAACAAGGAAGGAAAAGGTTTGTGCTTGTCTTATAAGCTGTCTAATAATCTGTTGCAAGAATCAGACAAGTCTTATCAAGAGATGATAATAGCAATGTAATAGTGAAAAGAGAGGGAAAATGCTTGAAACGTTAAACTTGAGCTATTAAGATGATTGTATTTGATTAACCATTGGTAAGTAAATGAAAGGCAGAAATGAGAAGAGAAAGCGCAAAGTTGGAGAAAGAAGAAAACAAAATTTTGCTTTACCAAGGATAATGTTACTAAGCTCATTTGCTAATTGAATGCTGTAAAGATGAAAGTATTAGAGTGTTGAGAAGCAGAGAGAATGAGAATATGCAAAATTAATGAATGGATGAAGATGGAGAGAAGAGGAAAAGTAGAGCGAAAAAATGATTCAAAAAAGTGTATCAAAGCGTAACAATGATGAGGTAAGAAGCAACTTTATTCAAACATTTTTTTTCTTCGCCTCACTTTTTACTCTCTTATTGCTTCCATTATTGTTATTTGTTGCTTTGAAAGTTGATTCAACATTGAATCGATTAACTGTTAAATAGTTGATGCAATGGTAAACAATTGTGCTTCTTGTTGCTGGATGAAAGGGAAAAGTGAAGATTCAAGTTGTTCTTTTTTCTATTCTGTTTTGCTCTTCGGAATTATGCATTTGACTCTTGTCAACAATGGAATCAACCAAGGAGAATGTTGGTTACAGAGTTCTGATTCTGAAGGATCAATTTGAAAGTAAAGCAAGAAAATGTTGAAAGGCTTAATTACAGGTTATTTGCCTGGTAACGCCAGTTATTTAAGACAATCACGCAACGATTATTCTATTCATTATCAATCAGTCTCTTGATACATAAATCAAGGCAAAGTGGAAACAAGTGAATAGCAAAGCAAAATTATCCATTTGATTAAAGTAAAGAACAGAATTGATTCAATTTCCTTTTCACTCGTTCGTTGGATTATAATCTAGAGTTGTACCAATTGACTCGATAATCAAGAACGAACAAAAAAATCAAAACTGATAAAAGACAAAAGGACATTTGACTGCATTACGACTGGCAAAGACTGACAATTGAATAGCAAATGCTTCGAGTGTCCAAGCTGCCAAGTACTTGGGAGTAAAAGTCTTGGGAGTTAATATGCTGGGAGTGAAAATATATTGCTATATTGAGTGACTAGAGATTGAAGTTATGACAAATTCAGCGATCTTTATTGCACAAGTTTTTTTGTTCCTCTTTCGTGGCAGTAAAAGTGAAGTTGATGGCAAGTGCAGGGAGTGAGAAGAGGAAGGAAGGAGTATTTGCTTGGAGTGAAATGGGTGATAAAGGTATTCTTGAATAATCATAATGATGGTGAAGATTGGAATGATGATGAAATGGAAATGGTTGATGGAAAGGAAACTTTTTTTTGAAAAAAATGTCGATGGCTATTCTCGGGAAACATTTATTAAATGCTCTTTTGTCTTGGTTGTCTTCATAATTTAGTGTTTATCAATTTTTGCTCCTTTTCTTTTTACGCACTTGATCATTTGTATTGGAATTTGAATTGTTTTCAAGTGATAATGAAATTGATGATTTAGATTGTTGTGATGATGCTGGAAATTCAGTGGGAAAACAGTGATGGCGAAGAGTCAAAAATTTCAATTTCTGTTGATTCCAGGCTATTTTGGAGTTTCAATCAACAAAATGCAAAGGGAGCAAGCATGTGAGGCAAGCCTTTCTTCCTACTGTTGAGACAAGTTGAATCAATTGATGACCCAAGAAGCTATCGATTTAAAGGCTAACGGATGATGATGAAGATGATGATGTGAAGGATGGAATGAGGAATAAAAAGGAAAAGAGAAAAATCTTCACTATTTTTATCATCTTTACATGATTGAAAAGGGTATATGATGAAAACGGTGGAGAGAAAACGTTGTACTGCAAGGAAAAGATAATGTTGTAAAGAATATGTAATAAGAATTTTCTTCTCATTGGATAAATATTTCATGGGAATGTGAATACATCAACATTTTTACTGTTGATATCTTTAATTCCTTTCCCTTTCATCTCTCTTCTTTCAAATTGCTTCCAACCCGATATCAGGTCAATATTGATCTTCGATATTCTTTGTTCATCTCTTTTCACTTTCAACGCATCGACTCATTAAAAGGCAATAAATTGATCTGATTCACCGGAAAACAGAAAAAAACTCAATTTCTATTGATTGTCTACATGTTGGAACTTTATGACAATCATTAAAAGATTACAGTTCGTTGTTTTATTCACTATTCTCACAGAATTTTTTTATGACTTTTATCAAAATTCTTATTGGAACTTTTGGGACTTTTTAGAAAAAAAATTCGAATCATGAAAGTTCTTCAGAAAGGTTGGCACATTGGCACCATTCTCGTACACTGATAATCCACTTTAATCAAAGTGAAATTTCTTTTTCTATTTTTTCTATTCTCTTCCTTCTCAGGATGAAAATCATTGAACCAGAGGAAATAATTATCTGGTCTCTTTCCCCTTTCATTGCGCTGTGATCCTTTCTGTGAATTTATGTTATCGTTGTTTCTCTTAATAATATATGTTATCACTACTCTCATCATCATTACTATTATGTTGTGTTAACTTGTTATTATGGGACGAATGAACAACTCAATTAACAATCTCTTTTTGATAATCATTTTGTCTCTTATTCTATTTTCTTTTTCTTATAAAAACATTGTGAACAAGAAGGAACAAAGTGTAAGAAAAAAAAGAAGAAAACGATTCCCAATGAATTATTCCCTTTGAATACTCACTAATCAATCGCTTTCTTTCCGTCTTCACTTAACACACCATTTCCGTTTTCACTGCATCTAATCTATTGAGTTTCCTGAAAACTATTTATCCTCTAAGAAGATTAATATAACACCATCTCACCAAAGCATTCAATTTTACATGCATCAAGCATTCCAACGAAATAAAATCCGGAAGCAAAGCTCTGAAAATTTTACTAACAAAAAGTAAAGTTCGACATTCGCACTATGAAGAACTTTGAAACTTCTTATTTCTCAAAATCCACTTCAAAAATATACTTGGACCTACAGACGCTAACATTTAAATTATTCAGAATCTAAAGGAATCGAGAAAAGAAAAAAATTCGGCAGAAATTCAACTCGAAATGTTTTGAGAAAACTGTTTTTGATCTGAGATTTACAAAACTAAAAAAACTTGATATTATTTTGAGAATTTTTTGTTCATTAAAAAAGCAAATCCTTTTTTTCAATTCATTTTTTCTGCCTTGAAAGAAGCCTCGAAACTGAAACGGAAGTTTTTACATCTTCATGTTTCAGCAATCTTTTGAGAAACCAGAAAATCATTGAGACTGTTGAACACGAAGAGGGAAAATAGTTGTTTATAAAATGGGAAAGTGAAAGAGCAATGATGAAAAAAAAGTGATGCAAAAAATAGTGATTCAAGACTTATGGAACCAACGAACAGGGAAAAAGTGAATGAGAAGAGCGGAAATGTTTTTCGTCAGTTTTTATTCTCTATTCTTTTTTCTCCTCTCAACACACAAATAACATGTTTTGAAGAAAAGAAAAGGATAAAAAAAGGAAAAAAACAAAAGATGAGAAAATGAGTGAAAAGAAAAGAAAAGAAAAAAAAGTTGTTCAAGTTACAACAAGTGAGTTTTTTTGACGAAAAAATTGTCTACAACTTGAAGAATCACTGAATCAACTCTTGGTCAGAATCGAAAGTTGAAAGTTTACTCTTTACTTTGGCGAACAAAAGAAGAGATAAAAATGATGACAAGATGAACATTCATTGATAATCATGAAAAGTCTATTTGATCACGAAAGTATTTTTCTTCATCTTCTTCATTCCTTTCAACTATAATTATCTTTCAACTATCTTTTTGCGCTTTCCTACGATTGATGATCAACAGAATATCCAAATTATACAGATTGATGAATTGCAAGTTGAGCCAAAATTCAATAAATTATAACAAAATTTTTCATTTTTTCCTATTTTCTCATTTCAAAACCATTCAATTCTTGAGGGAAATTTCGCTTTTTACTTTTTCTTCTCTCAACTCTTCAGTAATGGCAAAGTGAAATGAATTATTGATACTTTTACCTCTTCTACTTTCATTATAATGTAATTCTGTACTTTCCGTCTCTTGTACTTCACATTCAACTTATTACTTGATTGGGTTAATTCAAATGTTGATTTTGAAAATTTTGCCTCATGTTCAACAGTTTTCTGCCTTTATGTTCAATCTCCATTTAAAATAGTCTCTTATTGACTGAATGTTTCTTCAAACTTTCGTTGCAACTTCAACAACTTTCTTCTTCTGTTTACTGATTTCACTTTTGTTTGAAAAGCTAATGTTCAAGTCTAAAGAGTAAACAAAATTACAGCTTTTCTTGTAAAATGTCAACTTTTCAATGTAATTTCATCATTTACAACAAATTATCATCATTTGAATGGAATTCGAAACGAAAAACGAAGAAATTCTGAAATTCTTTAATCAATTTTTCTACTTGAAACTCATTGTTGAATCGAAAATTGGATTTTGATTCTTTTCTTCTAAAGAACTCGAGTTTCTCGAAATGTAAAAATTGACTTTTTCTTGACTCTCACAAGATATTTGCTAGAAAAATCTTCTGTTCAAAAATTCCAATCGAACTCAAATTTTCGAAAATTATTCCTGATTTTCTTTCTCAGAAAGTCGAGTTTTTCGAAAAGGAAAATTCGATTTCTGTTCTTGTTGCTTTAACTCCATTTGGAACATAAAATTCTGCCAACATTCGAATCGAACGCAAAGTTTTTGGGAAAATCTTAATCGCTTTTGTATATCGACATTTATTGTTGAATCGAAAATTGGATTTTGATTTTTTCTTTATAGAAGCTGCAATTTCTCGGAATTGACTTTTCCTCAGACGATTTTAGGACACTTTACTTGGATTCGATTGAAATTGATATAAATAGATTAATATAAATCACATTTAATGAATCCCATTTTGATGCTCTAAACTGATCTCATTGGAAGGTTAAAAGATGACTCTTGAGAGCATTCAAAGGCTAATATCAAGACTGGGAGTGAAGGGAAGGTGAATAGTAAAAATGAAAAGGAAATGAAGATAAAGCTAAAGACGGAAGAAAATAAAGTTTACCAATTTTAAAAGTAAATTGACGTTGAAAATGAACACTGAAGGTAAAGGTAATAATAATGAAGTAAAGTTATTCAAGTTTCGTTGGCTGATGAACGAGAAGCAGAAAAAACAATGCAAGTGTTATTTGTGTTAAATTAACTGAACAATTGTATACTTTGGTTGACATCAACTTAATTGAGAACTATTCTGAAAACACTTTTTTTCCTCAATCTCTCTACTCTTCATCTTAGCATAATAATCTCGACAAACATTAATTTTATCGAAAAACTTTTTCTTCTTTTTTTCTCTCCTCTTATTGTTCTAATCCTTTTGCTCACACTTGCTGTTATAATGTGCCCAAACAATGAGATTATGTACTTTTGACAAAGTATTAGAGTGTGCAGAAGAGCAGAAGATGATGAGAGGCGAAAAGTGCTGTAAATGGTAAACATGAAAAACTGAAAATTCCATCAAAGATAATTGACATTCTTTTCCATAATATTTTAATCTGATATTAATAATTATCATTATGATATAATAATTGTAATGGGAATGAAAATACGCTAGCATTTCCCTTGAAAGATAGACTATCATTTAATAACTTTTTAAGATAATTAAGATGAAAGATTGTGAGAAAAAGAGTCGAAAGAAAGTATTTAATTAACATTTTGCTATCAATTTGATTTAATTATTCAAGGAAGTAAACAAAAGAAATCAAGTTTTACCTGAATCCCAATCAATTGTTCATTGACTGATAAAGTCTTGAAAAGTCGAGACGAAAAAAATGTGGAAAATTTTCTAAACGTTTCTTCGTTTTGTCTAAAAACTTTTCCAATTGAATCAACATTGAGTTGATCCACATATGCTGCGATCCTAATCACAAACTTATTTTTTAAACTGTACGATTTTTTATCGCTTCTACCTGTTTTTTGTCGTAACTCACGAACGGTTGATACTACAGACATCAGATTCGAACCATGAGCTTCCACCTATTGGAGAACCATAAGTTTAAACTCTCAAGGTTATTGAATGTCACTCCGTTATTTGACCTCTAAATCAAATTTCAAGGTCATTTTCTGAGAGTGCAAAATTTTTCAGTTTTGATACTTGTATCATGTTCATAACTCATGGCTGCCAAAAGAAAAAGATGTTTCCATAACTTTCAGTTAAACGACTGGTTTTCAGTATAGTTCGTTTATCTTTCCAACTGATGAAGTTTATAACCTGTAACCAAAATCAATCCATCTGTAAAAGTTTTCACTCTCAAAAATGACCTACATTTCATTTAAAGGTCGAATAATGAGTGACCTTTAATGCCATTGAGCGTTGGAATTTATGGTTCTTCAATCTGCGGAATTTCAGGGTCCGAATCTGATAATCTGTTTAATTGTTTTAATTGTAAAATTCGTTGTTTTCCCTTGTTAGTTCATCTAGATGTCACTTTAATAAAAAAGCAAAAAACTCTGGGGAAAACTGTACTTGCAAAAATGGTGCTAAGATACCAAAATTATGTTTAGTTTATGTTAATCCATTCCGTGAAAGATCTTGCACCATAACCTTCAATATATTATTCAACCTTCATTTGTATTCTAGCTTAACTTGACCCGAGTCCACATTGAGTTATATTGCACTCTCGACTAATCACGATCAACTAACCAATTTGTTTGGCTTCTCAATTTATTCGTAACTGGACTTGAACTCTAACGCTCAGCTCCATCGCTGATTTCATTCACTCCATCATTTACTTATATTTTCAACAAACTGATCAAACACGTTTCGATTTATTCCAATAAATAAAAATAATTCTTCTGATCATCATTTGTCAAAGAATCCAAATTATTTCAATTTGAGTAACCTCAACAGATTATATCATTTTCTTTCTGCATCATTTCATTCAACAACTTCAACTTACCTTTGCTGTTGATTTTTCAGCATAGATAAACAGATTTTTCCGAAAATTTCACTTTATAAAATGTCAATATTCAATTCTTTACTTGATCCAATTTCGTTAATCAGATTTTCATGGCGAAAGGAGGTTCACCAACTCATCAACTTTGCAACATGATTGATTACTTTTTTTGTTGAGATAACCAGATCAATTGGTGATTAATCAAAAGTTATCTAACCGTGAATATGAGAAGGACAAGAAAGCCAGTGTCAAGTTTGACTTGTGGTTAAAGAAGCAAATCTGAGCCGAGATTCAACTTTGATATGGAAAAATTGAATATAACCTTCTATTAAACATATCGAACTAATGGAATCAAGTTTCATGTAACTCAATACATTACGCAATTAGATAATTGACTTAATTTAAATTGCGTTTTCGCTGGTCAAGATAGCTTTTTGAGTTTGAATTTTCAAATGAAATCATAAATTGCTATGAAAAAGTCTTTAGTTTATCGATTTTTTAATGATGCATATTGATATTTGATTCTGTTCACTTTTGGAGCACTCAAAGAGATCAAGTGTAAATGCACTGACAATGGGTCACAAGAGTTTATCGATACAAGGTAATGTTGGAAATCAATTTAACTCTTCTTTTGTTTCAAAATTTTCTCCAACTTTTCCTTCCCTTTTCATTACTGAACAATTTCATCTTCTATTCAATATCAGCAAACCTTTTCTTGGCTTTCATTGGAAACTAAACCAAATGTGAAATGAAAAGTGATGAACAAATCAAATGTAATAACTAAAAGTAATTGCTGATAGAAATGAAAAAAAAGGTTTTATCACCCAAAGAATGAAACTTGAAATTACTTTCATTTCAACTTTTATCAAAATAAATGATTCAATTGATTGTTTACTTGCATCACTCCATCCTAATGACATTGGAAATTGTTAATAGGTAAATGTGTTGAACGAAATAAGTAAATGAACAAATGATGAAATTGGGAAAACAGGGAAAATTGAAATATCGAGATTCGACAAAATGGAAAAAATGGAAAAATTAATTTTCCATTTTCCATCGATTCGCTAATTGCTTATCATGAAAGGTTGACCCATTCTAGTCAGCATCTGGTCAAAGTTGACAATGTAATTAATTAGCTTTTCTTGGTCAACATCGAGTTCAACATTTTCACTTGTTTACCCAAACCATCAACTTTTAATACTAATAATGGTTTTTGCCTGATAAATAAATAAAAGTTATTGGGTTTAGCCATTCTGTCTTTTTGCTAGACAAAATGATCGACGATTGGTTTACCATTGAAATGTCCAAAATGAATGAATTTGCGATTTTCCAAATTGAATACTTTTCCATCATTATATTTGATCGATTGTTGAACTCGAAAGAAAAGATTTTATTTTTCAAGTAAAACTGTAATTTATGGTGAACAATCAAAGAGTGAAATAAGTCTATAATTAGGTTTATTGCTTTTCTGGTTTTAATGATGATAATAAATTATCTTTACTTGTGCATAAAGAATAAATTGTTGAAATGATTAAATCACGTTCGTGTTTGCATTAATAAGTAATTGACGGCTTCATGTTTACTGGAAAGTGTACAAGATGATCAACATGAACAGCATAATGAACAAGATGAACATGATAAACATGGATCCAAGTAATGTAAACATGTAAACCTAGCAATGGATTAGATACAATTTACTTGGAGTGCAAACTGTTAATGTCTAAATTTTCAGACAGAACTTGCAACATTCCAACAATTATCGTTCAAATGTTGCTTTACTTGTCCAGTCGATCAGGTAAATTCCGCAATCGTGAAAATGGAAAATTTCAAAATTCTTTTCAAAAATTTCGAGTTTTCAACATTTTCGAGTTTCTTTTTTTGTAATTGGTCATCAGATGAATGATTATTTTAAAGGTTCATTTTTTCATGGTTCAAGTGAGTTTACCTTTGGATGAGATAATCGATTAAATGAATGATGAGGGCAAAGTAAATGAAGGTAATTTGATGAGTTTGCAGGTTGAACCTTTGACAATATTTGATAGTAGAATTGAAATGAACTTCGACTAAACTGGAAAAATGTCATTGGAAGGAAAGTTGCAAATGGTAATGTAAAGTGTAAAAGTAACATGATTGAAATAATTCAATTATCTGAATGCATTTAAATTCATTGATGAGACTGATTAGATTGATTGAAAAGTAAATAAATGTTGAAACGTTTAAACGTTGCAGGAAAAGCGATGTTTGAAGTTAGTGAAAGTATCAGCAAACACTGTTCAAGTATATTGTTGGAGTTAATGTAATAAGTAAACGTTTAGTTGCTCAAGTATGCTTGGAAATTCATAATGAAAGAAAAAAGATAATGAGCGAATATTTGGGTTGTGAAGAAGAAAAATGTTGAATGGAGAATCAGGAAAATAGTTGATTTCAAGTTAACTGGAAAAGGCTATTGAACAGATTTTCAGTCGATGATTTTGATGTGCAAAGAATTTTTGGTTGGAAAATGAATTTTTTATGGAAATTCTGATTAATTACAGCTTTTTATTGTCTAGCAAATTTTGATGCATTTTTCATTTTACGACTTGAAGTTGATTTGGATTTGTTTGGCAATAGCAAATGTCTCCAAATGTTGATGTTTATTAACAAGCTTGAGAACCTTTTTATAACAATTTTGTTTAACTCACAATTTTGTTAGTCCAACAATGTAAGCAAACATTTAAACAAGGTTAAGTCTCGAAGGATTTCAACATAAAACTGTTCTACAAACAAAGTTCGAACTTGCAGTTATCCTTTAAATCTTCTAATCGAGTTAAACTTATCCGAGATTAAAAACCCATGGAAGCGGAATATTTCCCACAAGATTGAACAAAAACTAAAAATTCGATTCCCAATGTTGCTGTGAATAAATTAATGAATTTTTCTTATTCTATTGAAAACAGAAAACAGGAAATTTCCAAAAATTTTTGAAGTGAATTTTCGATTCTTTCTTCATTTTGATGTTCGAAGAGAGAAAAAAGTAAATGAAAAACTCATTGAATAATGATTTTAGAAAAGAAAATTTCTAGATTTTCGAATGTTCAGAAAAGGTGTTGAACATGAGATTATTGTACATGACATGAACAAGCTGAAAATATTCACTCAATTCAATGAAAAGATGATCGGTTTTGGTGAGCAAAAAATGATCTCAACAGTTGCCAGAGGCTGATTGAGTCTTAACCCTAAATTTGCATTTCACGAGAAAATAATTCCCTCGTTATCATCATGGAAGATGAAAATTTGACAAAAGAAAAATTTGCCTTCAATTCTTTATTCTGTTTCGAGTAAATTGACATGGTTGATCATTAATCAGGTAAACCACTTTTCTGTTGCCATTATCAAGCTCAATGTTTGATGGTATCATTTGAATAATGAAAAACACAAATCAGCAACATCAACAGTAAAAACTCGATTCATCTTTTCTTCCAACACAAAAACAGTTCTTAAGCTGAGCAATTTGCACAACTAAATCTCCTTGTCAGTGTAATTAGTTTTTTTCGTTGCCTTTCAAATTCATCTCATTTTCCTTTCAACCTTTCAGGGAATGAAATCTGTGGGAGTGAAAAATATAAAGAAATGAATGCAATCAAATTAAACAGAGAAACCTTTGACTTATTTAGATTCTATTTACATATTTTTTGCTAATTTTCTCGAGAAAACATGGAAAAAGGCGAGAAAAAAGATTCCATCAAAAAAGAGAAAAAATCGAAATCGAAAAAATGGGAAAATTCTTGTTTTCTCAGAAAAGCATCACAAACTAAAAATAGAGAAAATACAATATTTTGAAGGAAATGAGAAAAAAATGAAAGATATTAACAAATATCTTTAGCGATCACTTTGATAGATTCAAGTTTGGAAATCATTTTTGACAAAAAAAGTCTTTTGATTCAGTTAAGTTGAAAACATGAATAGGAATCAAATCGCAAACCAAAACTATTTTCATCTTTTCATACCTCAGGCTATTGTGATGAGATAAAGAAGAAACAATATCTCAAAAAGAATGAAAATGAAAAGATTTCATCAGTTTCATCGAATTTTTGGTCCTTCAGACCTTTTCAACTTGGATTCAACTCTTTACATTAACTTGTTCTGTAATGGCAAAAGTCGAGAGATGATAAACTTCGTGATAAACTTGAAACTAAAGGTGAAAATAAACTGAACAATTAATGGTAAAGATCGCAATAATTTGTTAAATGACGCGATTATTGCAGGATTTGGATTGGAGAGGAAGAGGCGAGTCGATTAACTGTTTCAATAATGTTGGTAAAGAAGTGAAATAATGAATCTTTAGTCTCAATTTTAATCTCAACTCAACCTGTTAATGTTGCCAAGAAAAGGCAAGAAAAGCGAAAAAAAGGTAAACCCGAATAATCTGACAAGGATTTACCAGAACAATTTTAGCTTCTTTTTACTTTACTTGTTATCACTTGATTCTGGTTTTCAGCTTTAGCCTTTACCACTGTTCCATCTGAATATCTGAATGCTTATTGAAGCTCAATTTTTTTCCACTTTTTTCACTCTTCTCTTTGCTTTAACTTTTTACAGTTGAACTTGCAAGTTTAACTGTACAATTGTATTTACTTGTTACTAATAGCATCATAAACTTTTCATGTAACAGTTCACTCTTTATTCATCATTTTACGATTTTCATTCCTTTGATCATGCTCCTTCTCTCTCATTATAATGATGATGATCCATTTCAATATCATTTACAATATCATCATGACTCTGACAAATGTTTCATGTTAATGTTCTTGTTATTTCTCAATTTTCCTGACAAATGAAGATTTGTTTGGATTGAAGGTTAATGTAAAGAAAAAAAGTGTCGAGATGAAAACAGCTGAATGGAAGATGAAAATTTATCTTTGATTGGAAATTCCATTTTTCTTCGATTTTTATTCTTTTCATTTACCTTGGAAAATTTTGTGTTGAAAGTTGGAATGATTTTCTATTTTCTTCGTTCAAAAAGCTAAATGTATCATTAAAAGTCAATATCAAGTTGTTCAGCTTTTGTGCTTGAACAAAAATACTTTTATCAAACAGTTTCATTGTGCCAGTTGGTTGAACATTGAATGGTCAATGTTTATAGTCATTCGAATTTCAATTTTTTTTTGGAAAATTTCGATGACCGCGCGTCGATAATTACTTAGAATCGATTCGAAGAAATTGATGAGAGAAAAGGCAGAAAATCGAAGCCAAACAAGTACACAGTATGATCAGTGAAAGTCGGGATAGCAAATTTTTGTCAAAATTCTGGGCACAAATGAAACCAACTTTGATATTGAAGTCTAAAAACTCAAGTTTACTTAGTTATCTTTGTGCCTGAAGCTCAAGATTCATTCTTCAAGACTCAAACACACAACAAAATTTTGTATTTCAGATTTCCACGAAATTTTCATTCAACTTAGAAATGTCATCGAACTATTTCAGAACATTTTCATTGTCACACCGTTCTAAGTTTATTTTTCCGTTCAAATGGGTGTCGATTTTATCAGCCCAAAACATGGAAAATTCAAGTGTGAAATTCATCGTAAATTGAACTTCGCATTACAATCGACACATTTTCGGGTCTATTTCACTCTGTGTTGAACTCAGTATCGGGAGTTGTCGATCAATTGCCTTCATCTTGGAAGTAAAACTCCAAATGCTTAATAACAGAATGAAGTTATTTCAAAAAATGAAATTCCAAAGCAATCGTGACTGGTTTCATAACCTGTTGAAAATATTGAATGTGTGAAAGTATGAAAGGTTGGTGAGCTCACGCTATTTGTGCATGGTGGAGGAAACGGAAAGAGTTTAACAATAGCTTGAAGGCTCATTACAAAGAGAAAGGTTTAGCTCAAAGCATTAGATCACTTGAAGAAGATTATTATTGCCTATTTCAACACTCTGTCACTTTTTTGCAGTAATCTGCAACTTTGCATGGGAATAGAGAGAGAGATTGACATTTGTATTAATTAATTGCAAGTAATTCATTAGACTACAAATTGTTAGAAAAGTACAAAAAATGGAAACATTTTTGTTCGATGATGCATAAGTTCTTTCTCAAGATTAGCGCAACATTAATAGAAAAAATAATTAAATGATAATAAATTGAAATGAGAACAACTTTATTCATTATTCTCTAATTAGATACCTTTTCAGGCATCAAAACCTTTCCATTGCTCAGATGCGACTCAACTGATGCAATTTTTTCTTGATCATACAAGAAATTGCTATGAAAATTGTCCAATTATTCAAAATATTTTTGTTCAAAAGATTGATATTTCAATTGTAAAATCGGCGGATAAAATGGACACAGCTCAACGCAGCGAGTCAAAGAATCTGATTTCACTTTCTATTGAATTATATTTTCTGTCAACGCAAGCGACAACAAAACATTGGAACCGGCTGCAATTTCTGAGATCACCAAAGGGCAATTGATCGTAGACTCAACCTAAACAATGTTCAAAGTTGCATTTCATTCAAGCTTGATAATTTTACTAAACTTGCGCAAAGTTTAAACATTCAAACATTTTCCTTTGAAAGTTGCCATGTTTTGAATAAAAAGAATAAAGGAAGAAGAGAAAACGAAACGAAAGCGAAAAGGCAAAATGAAAAGAAATCGGAATATTTTATCATGAACTATCCATGAATAATTCATCTGTCATCTGCAAACAGAAGAAAAAGAAATGTCAAACATGATATCGAAATGAAAATAGCAGTGAAATGCAGGGTTTCCACGAAAAGGTAGGCCACATTCGGCAATAGAACCGACCTACCTTTCGACGAGAATCATGTGTTTTGCAACTGAAGTCAAAGTGAACAATCGAAGCTTCTAAAGCCAAGAATATGGTTAAACAAAATTCGAAAATCGATGTTGATAGATCTTTAATCTTTATTATTTATATGAGACATCATTTAGACACTTGTCTTTGAAGGTAAAGCGTCAAAAGTTGAACAAACTGAACATTTGAATAAAGTTTTGAAATGTTTTTGTTTTTCACGAGATCAACTTGCTCTCAATTTGCATCTTGCAGTTGAAACTTGACGCTATCAATCAAAGCATTTGGAATGGACTAACTCATCAGAAAGCTTTTGTCATTTGTAATCCATCAGAATTTAACTTTCTATTAATATTGACAATCAAAGAGCGAAAATGGAAATTCATTTTAAAATTTTCTTAATCCATTTGACTGTTGAATCATTAATGAGGTTTCAATCATTATCGTGATTCAATTGTTTGAAAGATTAGCCAAATGAGTTCTGTGAGTGATTAATATTTGCAAATTTTGTGCTCATCAAAGAGTTTACATCCGATTTTGAATGAACTGTCAACACTTTATTTGCCATTATTTTGTGAACAGGAATTCCGTTTTCAGAATTTCATTGAAAACTTGTTTGCAAAAAACACAAATTTTCAAAGTTGAGTGAAAAGTTTGATTATGAAAAATGATAATAATGAAAAGTGTTGGGTTAACTTGTAAATAGTTCATTTGGCAACAAATAAAGTCGATTATTCTTGCTGGATAAAGAGTCATTTTTAATTCCAAAGTTACATTGATTGACATTTGAATCTGTTGCATGGAAAAGACAATTTATTTTCATGGAGAAAAATATGTTCAAGAATTTACTTAAGCTTTGAAAGAAGAGAGAAAAAATGAAACTCGAAACGCTCTACAGGCTTTGCTGACTAAACTGATTCTGATTAATATCGAGAACATTTTCGGAATTTGCTGAGCCAATGTCTTTACCTTTTCTTGATAAACATTCAAGTGTCCAATTATTTTTGGAAATTTGCATTTTTCCATGTCCACTCAATTGATGGAAATTTTTTTTCTCAATTCAAGTATAATGCTGTTCAACTAGTCAAGAATGTTTAACACTTGAAAATAGTTTATAGCCATTAAAGGCTTTCCTTGGTTCGCCAAGTTGACCAACGAAAAGACAGATTCTTGATTTTAGTCAATAGTGGTCAAAGTTAATTACTCTGAATGCCTTTTCCATAAGTTGGGTGAGAATGTAAATAAGCTTGATAAATATACTTTGGATTTGAGTCGTTGCCTTGTTTACCTGAGAGCTTTTCAATGTTTATTTATTGCATTTTAATGGAAGAAAATAGATTAAGAAATGGAAAATAATAAGATAGGAATTTAGTTGACTTTTGTTAATTCAATTATTTCGCTTCATCATTAGTTGCTTCCTCATATTTTGCTGAATTTTTCTTGCTTTTCTTTTTTCCATTCTTCTTCTTCTTTTTCTGTTTCAGCAATTTATTTGGCTTAAGTGCAAACTATCATGTTGGGTGTTGTTCACTGTTATTAACATTTCTTATTGTTGATTCCAAATTCATGTTTTAGCTTCTTCTCGTCAACTGGTTAAGGATATACATTTCAAGTAACAATTTCAGCAACTTTTGCTGTCTCGTTGAGGGATCACAAATTGAGTGATGAAAATGCCTAAGTCAACATTGTGCTGCTTCCAATGCAAATACAGTTTCTTTTGTTGACTAAAGACAGAATTAACTGAAAGCTGATTCCAACTTTTTTTTTGTTTTTCGTCACTTTTTTGCTAGCAAAAATTATACCATCGAGCCAATCAGAAATGCTTGCTCTTCACACTTTCATCATACTCTAAATCAGCCAATTCAACTTTTTGCAACATTTACAGTTTGATTTGTTTAGTTTGAATTTGATGAAAAATTGTTACTTCAAGGCATAATCAAGTTTCATGTGTCGAGTCAATTTGCACAGTCAATTTCATTACAGCAAAAACGAAACTGATATCAAGCTGCACTGAGCATCTTATGATTCTAGGTCAGAAAATTACTCGCCGAATCCAAAGCGTTAGTTTCATAGTGGATTGGTCGTATTTTTCGATTCGATGCTCGCTTCATTTTTAGATGTTTGCGTAATGTCTCGACAAGTGAACTTTACAAAATGTTACAACTTTACAAATTTTTTCCGATGAAGAAATTTCGATTTCGAACGATTTTGAACTTCTAAGATCAATGATTTTTAGATTAGCTTTTGGGAAAGTATCAAAATCAATAAACTTATCGTATGATTAAGATCGATAATATAAGTCGGAGCTTCAAGCTCTTCTGTTTGATAATCCGAATTCTAAGCATTTATTCGAAAATAAATTTCTATTTGGATTGAATAATTAAGTTATTGACGGGATTTTATGTCCTCGAAGGATGAGAAACAAATGGGTTTAAATGAGCAACTTGTTGCGCTAAAAGAGTTGAAATTATTCATGAATTGAGTTGTCCAGGCTCAACTGCAACTTAGCCATTCACTGAACTTGAAAATGAATTTTCATGGTTCATTCAGGATAATAAGGTTGTAAAACAAAAGAAAAATAATTTTTCTTTTGTTGATGATTGTCCTGATGAGCAATTAAATCGTCAAGAATGGCTCAATATTGTAATCAATGTTTACTCAAGTGAATTGATTCAATGTAATATTGACTTCTCTTCTGTCTGACCATTAGTCATTAAGGATACAATATGAGAGTAAAAATTGGTTAACTCTACTTTGGTTCGTGGTTACAATACTTTGAGAAGATAACATGTTTTTTTCATCAAAAGTGTTGAATTGAACATTAAATCTTTCATTTTCCATTCTTCCTTTTCTTTTCTCTTTTTACCTATTCTTTTCATTCCCACTTCTCATCATCATCATCATCATCATACCTTTTCCCTTTATCTTCTCCTTCGTTGTTTGCAATAAAAACCTTTAGAATCACTCATTTATATCAATCCATCCAATCTATCCAAGTCATTTCATTGTCTTCACCATTTCCTCAGAAAATTCATCTTTTATTTTTACCTCAACTTTTCCCTCATTTTATTCCATTCAACGCTGTTATCATGAAAACCTTCTCTCATCATCTTCTCTTTACATCATTATCGTCATTTTCCCTCCTCTTCTTCCTACTCATCAAGCTTCAAATTACACTGACACAATGGCAAACCAAAGGAGAAAAATGTTGAAAACGATGCAAGAGAAAAAAGTTTTTTTCTCTTCCTGATTAGATTGAGCAGTTAGATGAGAGAAAGAAAAAGGTTGACTCAGTCAACGGGATGAGGAATTTCATGTGAAAATTAACCAAAACTATTATGGAATGAAAGATAAAGCATTGATTGATTTCATCTGACTTATTCACATTATCGACCTTTGCTGCTCCAAATGAATTCATTTCGGCGTCAAATTTGTTTCGAATTAACAATTTTCCAAATGAAGATGACTTACAATATTTTGTCCAAAGTTTCAGCGAAAAAAGTATTGTTTAAAAATATTTCATTGAAAATTTTGATTTCATTTTCAACTTTTTTTAAATTCGTTGAACTCGAGCCTTTTCAAATTTGTTATCAAAAGATGTCAGGTAAATGGCAAGGAATTTCACATAATAAATAGCAAACTGGATCAACCACTTACCCAGTTCATGTGAACTTGATAAGTGAAGAAACTCTCCAACAGTTGATCAATAAAGTCATTGATCAATTTTTAATCAAAAGCATGAAATTGCATTATTTAACTCTTTAGCCTTTCAAGTAAAATTTCAATGTGAATTATTAAGTCTTGTCAGAAGCTTTTGTTTACAGAAGAAGAAATTGATTTAACCCTGAAAAGTTGAACATTATGTTTGGCCCACTTAAACTCAGAAAACACTTGACAAGTAAATTGAACACTTGAATTTATAGCCAATTACGAGCAAAAAAAGTCATCACTTGTGAGGGAACAAAGTGCAACATAAACAACTCAAGTAAGGTTCAATTTTAAAGCTTTGAAAGAAACTTTGACCTCAGACTAAAAGTTCAATAAATAACTGGCCAATAAAGAGAGAAAATATTTCCAAACATTTCAATGCAACTCTTCACAAAAATCAATGTTTCTCCATGATTAGACATTGCAAATTGTCGACGAATAATACAAACGAGAGAAAAATAAAAATGTAAAAAGCCTTTTCATGAGCAATGCGCACAATTGGCCAATGTGATGAGCTATAAAATTGCAAATCAAAATAACTCATGACCATAAAGTTTGCACCTAAATGGCAAAATTAAATAAACTATTGCACCATCAATTCATATTTCATCCAAAATTGCAAAATTTTGTTATCGACAAAAGAAGAGAGGAAAATATCAGTTTATCAATTTATCAATTTGCAATATAATCTGTTGCTATTTGATAGATTTGATAGCTAAACAAAAGAAAAACAATATCAAAGAATATTACATCATTTTCAAAATTGAAATATTACTTGAAAGTGTTTACGTTTCTTTCAGTTTACTCTTCGTCTTTTCCTATTTTCATTTTACTCCATCACATTCAGAATGGTAAATCGTTTCAAGTGAATGTTGCTGATGACAGAATTGATATTATTTTTTTATTATTATATTCCTAAATAGCATTCTCAAATGTGCTCAAACCTAAGAATATTAAGAATAAATTCTGGGCAAGAAAAGTAAAAAACAGGGAATCAAGTTTGATCAGGGAATGGCAAAACTCCCAGATAGTAGATGAAATAAAGCTGGGAATGGGAATGTAAAATAAAAGGTAATAAAATGGATTCCTTTTGATAATAATATTAAAACATTAAACTAAAGCTTATTAGATATTTATATTATCTTACTGGGAATGCGAAACACTTTGATCAGAATTCTTTAGACGCTTTTTGCATCAAATGATAACGGTTATTGTTCTAGTTGATTCAATTAGAATACATTTTCAGCTTTGGTTGCTTTTTTTACGCTGAAAATCTGTTCATTGTTCTCAATGCTCGAGCTGGGAGTGAATATGGATGCTAATCAGAATATGAGATTTCGCCGAGATCCATTAGTACGTGAATTATGGTTTAGACATGAATTAGATTCTTGTAGAATGATAAACTGATCACATTTTGCATGAGCTGAATTATCTCATGTAACAAGAAAATTGAACAAAATAACCAAATTTCCATCATTTCATCAGCATTACTTATGAATATTATTTCAACATTAACATTATATTTCATGATTATTATTCCCTGGGTTGTTGAATCAATTTACAAATGCAAATAAACAAGTAATACAATTTTTATCGATGAACAGAATTTTCGTGTCGACAAAAAAATATTGATACATTTTTCGACTAGCATTTTCAATGGTTCAACAGGGAATTGTGTAATTAGATCATTATTGTGCATTTTATGGAAGGAAAGAAAAAATATTTTCCATTGCTTGGAATGAAACATAATTGGGAGTAGAAAGTTATCAAATTGGATTTCGGGACTTTTCACTCCCAGTTAATTTCTTAATTGTGCATGTTGAATGTGATAAGGAAATGCAAATTTTTACTTTTCCAGTTTTCCTGTTAAGGACTGAGTTTGAATGAACCATGGCAAATGTTTTCATGTTGAAATATTCTGTTTATCTCTTGAAGTTGTTCAACAGACATCATTTTTATTCAATAATGAGAAGCATTTTTACTCGAGTGTTGCTTGGTTTGGATTGAACTCGATGATGCCTACAAGCTGATGAACATGTCAATGAAATGAATGAATTGAAATGTTTGCAGGCAAAAATGGTGTGAAAAGTTTAGAGATGAATAAATGCCTGGGAGGTGATTTTGGGAGTGTAAATGAGTTATGACGAAGGTAATAGTTATGATTATCTGGAGCGATGATTATTATCAAGACATTATCCTTCATCGCTTTCTAATGATGGTTTCCGATACATTGAATGAGAGCAGAGAGGAACCAATACAAACTTTTATCTGGTTTCTTGTTAATGCAGTTTATTGAGCATTCATTATTTGACAACTTGATGCACCAATTTTCCTGTTATCGTCTTAACAGAATTTTCTCAATTCTCAGATTTTTTATTGGAATATCAATATTTTGCTTTTCTGTTAGTAAATTGCAAACTTGAGAAGTAAAAGAAAAAAATTCTGTCTTTTCTCGAAACCAGTTAATGAGCTCTGCACATCAAAGTTATTCAAGTTATCAAGGCGAATCAAAATTAAATTTCGAGGCAACACCGAAATTCGACAAACTTTGAATTCTCTAAAAAAAACTCTAGATTTCACTGAATTTTCACTGTCACACTGTTTGTGAGTTGCTTCATAAAAATATCGTTCACCTAAGAAAGTGATGAATCTATACCTTGTGAGTTGACGGACAAGAGACTGAGAAGGTTTAATCGGCAGAATCATTATGTTCAACTTTTCTCTTTCCATTTCAATTGATCTCATTTTCCATTATTCTTTCCTTTTTTTCTGAAAGTTTCCTGAATATAACCATTTTCTCATTTCTTTTCATCATTTTCAAGACATGTTATTGTGGCTTGAAAAGCAAATTAAGTCCACAGGAAAACCATTAATCCTCTCATTGATTAAAACTTTCTTCATTTTCGTTTTTTTCCCTTTTCTTTTTTTTCTCTCTCTTCCCTAACAAAATTCCCATTCTCTCAATCATCCATTGGTTTACCCATTTACTCAATCCAAACACCATTCAGATGTAGACTCATACCAACCAAGATACCCACAAACACACAAGCAAAAAACAAAGAGAAGAGAAAAAAATGAAAATCTATTAGTCTTTTTCACTTGATAACACTTGACTGAACACTTAAAACGGGTCACGTAATTTGGCATTTAATGTTTCAAAATTTTCTTATCAAAGTTTCATTCTTGATGCTTTAATATTGGAAAGCCACAAAATATATAATAAATGTTTCAACATTATTATCAAGTCAAGTATAATGAAACGAAAAAAGGAACAACCATTAAAACCATTTTTTTGCACCAAATTTACCTTCTTTTTCCTACAAAACATTCAATATACTTTATTAACCGTGAATATTTTTACCCAAAATGATAATACACTTGACAATAGTGATAACAATATCGATGAACGAAAAAATTTGATTCCTTAGAAAACATTTCCTTTCGCTTTAAATAATGTAATAATAATGAAGCCAATCTATTGATATTCCCTGACATTGATTTTCAAGGAAACATGATACAATCATTTTCATCCCTTTCATGGAACAGTTTACATTGATTTTTTTTTCAAAAATATTCAAATGTTTACTTTAATTGTGAAAGGCACAACTTTTGCTTTTGGAAAATTTCAATTCTTTTTTTATCAAAATTTTAATTTGAAACAAATGTTATGGAATGTTTTTGGGTTAATTTCTTGCTGGTTAATCAAGTGAATATTGAATATCATTTTTCCTTTTTTCACCTTTTTCTTTATTCTATTCCAACTGGGAGGAAAGATGAAAGTAAACAAATCTAGGCTTCTTTTTGAAGAATATTGAAGTATTGAAAGGCTTTAAACAAGATTATGGAATGATTTGCCTTGAAAATGATTCTCAATCACGTACAATTTTGTTGCGATTATTGTATTCAATCAAAGTCAAAGGTTGAAAACAAGTTTCTCATTGACTCAGGATTTAAGCTTTTTGTTCAATGAAAATTGCAAATTCGTGCTTCAGATGAACAACTGTATGGTGCAAAGAGATATCAATCTGCTAAGCTGAATACTTTATCAATTCACAAATGAGATTTTCTTTCAAACTTGTTCTTTATACAAATTCAAAGTATTAGAGCTGTGAATTAAAGCTTACATTTTGGTTGAATTTTTTGCAAGTTTTTTCAATTAAAATGTTCTCAAAAGGAACACACTATTGTTGAAAAAATCAATTTTTATCAGTGAAACTTGTTCGATGCTAAGTCTTGTTTAGATGGTAGGTTATAGACCTGAGTAGTTGCTCGTCTAGGTTTGGCTTGGATTGATTGGTAGCTGAATATAATATCAAGGATTAAATGAATATCATTCCTTTGTTTGTCATAATTAGTTTACATTCATCAATACTTAATTTCAATGTTTAATCTTATTGAATACTAACGATGAGATAAATTATATTTTCCCTCATTAAGATGTTCATCATTTTGAAATTGATTAAAATTTTTTCTTTTAAGGTTCATTGTTTTATGCAAACCATTCTAACTCCTGTTTAAGTTATAGTTTTTAGTGCAAAGCAATCGCTTGTCTGGGTTTGGCTTGGATTGGTTGGTTGCTAAACATCAAGACTTGATGAACATAAGTTTGACTTGGATTTGACTCTCAATAAGTGAATGTGATTCGATGAAAGGTATTAGGTTAGATTCAGGGTCAAATTTGACTGGTCCACTTGAAAGTTGAGATGTACATTTAGGTATTTAAAGGTAAACTTGAGGGTTAATGTGATAGTAAGTCTTTGGTACATGAAGCAGACTTGAGTATCATGAGTTAAACCTGTAGCCATGAATTAGTGTGAGTAACTTGATCAAACTCAACTTGAAGCTGCAAAGTTGTCCAAGTGATTGTTGATGCTTTAACCTGAAAGCTACTTGACAGCAAAGGAAAAGTTTAATGTTTGAAGGTTGAGAGGAAGATAGAAAAAACGAGTAAATCACTCATCAAAGGGTAATTTAAGGTTAAAGGTTAAAAATGAAAAAGTTGATCATTTTGATAAGTCTAGCGTAATCACCTGTCTGTTTCGAGATGAAAAATGTTTGGATTTTTCTCAAAGGTAACTTGGCTCGGCAACATTTTGATTACAAAATATGATTAAAAGATTGACTCGAGCAAATCATTTTGGTTATTCCCTTTCAATCCATCAAAAAACATTCAACTCTCATCTACTCGACTGCCAACTTGTTGACTAAAATATTTAATACTTTTGCAGCTCTCACTCAACATCAATATGTGAATCGACCAGCGAAGCGATAAAACTCAAAATCAATAAATCAACCTCAAGATTATCACAAGCAGAAATCAATCTGCAATCATTTTTATTGGAAAATAGCGAACAAGTTGAGTTGAAAATTGAGAGAAAGAAAAAAAAAGAATTCTTTTTTCATTTATCATTTTCCATTTCAATCATCGATACAAAAATTTTGCTCTAAAATGAAGTTACAATTGAAGTGAAAGTCCATCTCAGAGTTGATCATTTCAAACTGAAAACCTTTTCTTTACACAAACTTACCTTAATTAACTTTACTTTTTTTCTGAATCGGTTCTTGTTCATCTTGCCTCTTCATATTTTTACCAGTCAAGTTGAGGAAAAGAGAAAAAAAGTTGACGTGAAAATTCTTGACCGGAAGTTGGTGAATCTCTACTTGATACATGGACAAGAGGAACAAGAGGAAAAAGGGAAAGAGAATGAGGCAAAGAAGATGACAGTGAAAAGAGGCAAAGTAAATATCTGGATCGATATTTGATTAATGTGATGTCAAAGTGGTTTACCATGTTGTTGTTGTTGCTGCTGTTCATCTTTATGAACACCTGCTCAGTTGATGGTTCAAGTTTGCAACTGTAAGCTACTCGATTGAGGTTCAAAAGAAGAAGTAAAACACAATTTCACAGTTGAACAGAATTTTAATTACAGGTCGACCTTTTTTTTCTATGCCAATATCCATGTCTTAATGCAAACTCGAAACGCAAGAAACGACAGTTTTGCTCTTTGCTCTTTTACGTTGCAAACTTTACTAACATTCAATCCAAGAGACTGATGAACATTGCATGAGAAAGAAAAAATAATTATCTTTGATAATATAGTGAGTGGAAAGTATAAAGCTTTTTGAATTTTTCTGACTTTTAAGGAATGTTATGGCTATTCGCACTTGTAGATTAAATTTCATGAAAGGGAATTGCTGAGGAGTCTGATATTGCTCTATATCATGCGTTTTTGTTAAGTGCGTATCCATGTTTGCTGGCTCATGAGACATCTAACTGAAATTTGAAGATCACTGGGCAACAATTGTATTGAGAAGCAATCAATATACTGGCAGTTTTTTTTCATTTTACGCTTGTTTGTAGGCATAACTCAGGAACAATTGCTGCTACAAACCTCAGACTCGAACCATGAGCTCACGCAGATTGAAAACCATGCGTACGGACGCTCAAGATCATTCAAGGTCAAACCGCTATTTGACATCTAATTGACATTTGAAGGATATTTTCTGATAGAGCAAATTTTTTCAGATGGTTTGATGTTTGTCTCAAGTTGAAAACACACACCGAATGACATTGAGCGTCCGTACTTGTGGTTCTTCAATCTGCGTTAGCTCATGGTTGGCGTCTGAGGTGTGTAGCAGCAACTGCAAAGTTATGCCTGCAAACAGGCGTAAAATGAAAAAAACGCCCGGTACTGCGTAACTGTTTATAAATCATCTATTTATGATAGAAATGAAAGAATAATAGCTAACTATTGTGGATTTGAGTTTTGATATCAACATAGCTACCTTAAAATGTACTAAAATATTGTCTCAATATTGTACAGGGTTAAGCTTGTCTAATAGATTTAATCCAATTGTTTCATCATTATCTATCACTTTCTCTGTCTATTTTCGTTTAAAAGTTTTGCTCCTAATTCAAATGATCAGCTAATCGATTAATATCGGTTGCAATCATTAACTGATTACAATTGATTGTTTGTCCCCTAAATAACCCTTAACGGCCTTGAAACTTTGAGTGAATGTAATATACTAATTTATTTCTTGTCCATTACATCAATAAAGTTTAAAGATTTTGATTTAAGCCTTTAGCTGATTTCACTGTTTCTGGTTAAGGACAAATTTATTCATTGATAAAAAAGGCTACTGATCAAAAGTTAATTACAATGAATGAATCTATGATGAAACTTTAAAAATGATATTAAATATATTTAACGTAATATGTTTAATTCGTGAAATATTGGGTACAACATGATTTAATCGAGAACGAATAGCCATGTAATGGGCGTTTTTTACTCTGTAAGCATGTTTGTATCTTTACTCACGAACGGCTGGTGCTAGAGATCTCAGATTTGACCCTGAAATTTCACAGATTTTGAACATAAGTTTGAGAGTGAAGCGCGAGAGTAACACAATTCCTTGAAGTTAAATTATCCTTTTCAATTCCAACGTGGCGAATCAAACACCTTAAAGCTAAAGCTCGTCAGGTATCTCACAAAGGATTGCAAACAATTCTCTTCCGGTATTAGACTAGCTCTTGGTGCCCATACCATTGAGGAATCTCTGAAATCTACCTGCTTCATTTCTTCGCCGGCTGAACTAAGATTCAAGAACTCGCTTACTGCTCGCTTAGATTCACGGGCTTTGCTCGATAAAGCTTCTTTGACCGCCACTAAAGCTACCCAACTATCGACTGTTTCGAAACTTGTTGGTTCTCCGTCTCTTGCTTCTCGACCTGCACCTTTCGTTTTTTATTCTGTACGCATGTTCACATCTTAACTTACAAACGATTGGTGCTACAGATCTCAGATTTTAGCCTGAAATTCCACAGATTTTGTAGTATAAGTCTGAGCGTTCAAGGTCACTCTTTTATTTGACTTCTAAATGACATTTGAAGGTCATTTTCTGGGTGTGCAAAATTTATCGAATTGGTTGATGTTTGTTACAACCTGTCATAACTTATGTCGGTCAAAGGGCTGAATGTTTTAATAAATAAATAAACTAATAATCAATTGAAAAATTGGTTCTAAGAAATATTCGTTTATCTTTCCAACGGTTTAAATAAACAACTTGTTACAATTCCCAATACCTTAAGATGTCCTCTAAAAATCAAAAGTCAAATTTCCAAAAATTTCTTTGAATAACCTTGAATTCAAACCAGCACAACCTAATTTATCATTATATCAAGTTTGGTGCAAATCCATTCGATGATTTGTCTGTAACCGTGTGCGCAAGAATTCAAAGGTTTAATTTTCAAAATAATCGAACTTAATCAAAATTCTCGCTACACTCCGATAATTAAGTTTATTTTCATTATGACGAGTGTCTATGGATTATCTTCGGACTAAAATACTTCGATATACGCATAAATTCAGTGCTATTACATTATGAATATAAGATTAAATGGATCTGAACTATAAGCAGAATCTAATCAAGAGGCTGCATGCTTTGGTCACGATCATTGCAAGAAACTTTTTTGTTTACCTTTTCATCTTTTTGAGTTTCAGGCAGTACTTTTAATAATCAATATTTCAGGTTATTTGTGTTTCTTTTTAAATTCGTTGAAGAATCAACAGGGGAAAATGAAGGGCTGGATAATTTTGTTACTTACTGATGCAAGCTTGTCCGCAATTCACTCGACAAAATCCAGACGCAGACGAAGAAAAAAATGTTACAAATTTGAGAAAATAATATAAATGTTGAACCAAAGCTGAAAATGGAAATGGATTTATGTTACCTTAACCTAAAGTCTTTTCCCATTTTTCTTTCTTTTTCGCTCTTCCATCATGTTTACAGCCCTGGTTAATCATGAAAGTATTCCTGAGTGAATTAATATCTTATCTTTATACTGGCTTTCCACTAATACCTTGAACACAAAAAGTCAGAATATTTCAGCTCATCTATTGGATGATAATATAGTTGAAACAAACTAGTTGAATGAAACAATCTGATTGTGAATCATTTTACTTGATTTCTCTTCTCATGTTCATATTCAAGATTCCCAAATGATTATTATTTATCAGAGTGCAAAGAAAAGACAGGCCAAGATGATTCTGATTATTTGAGTTATGAGAGAAAGAAAAGGAAGAAAAAGATTTGCCAAAATGTACAACATTTACTTTCTTATAAATTATCAAACCATGTAATCATGATGGACCATCATGATGGTCATCCAATGGGCATCGAATGATTCATCTTTTATCAAACTTTTATCAAAAAGTTTCAGGGATTATCAGGGATAGGGTTTAATAACGCTTACAACTTACACGAATTTACTTGTCTTTACTTTAATCCATTTATCTCAACATTTCATTTGCATTTCAATAGCATTAATAGGTTGCTGGTAAAGTTGAATTGAGCATGAAAAAGATGTGAATTTAAAAGAGCAAAGCCAAACAATAAAACTTCATGCTCTTTCAATCTTTTAAATTCAGTAGAAAAATTCACCTAATCCAAATTAATAAGCATAAAAAGCAAAGCAAATTCAGTGATCGATATTCAAGCACAGAATCAAGAATAAAAAATTGAAAAAATTGAATCAAAAATATCTCTTCTGGTAAACACAAAGTTACAGACATTAGGTTACTCAAGTAAGACAAGTCTGACCGAGTTGGGTTGAGTTGTGAGGATGACAAGATAGACATGAGAAGCCTCAACTATCGACTTGTTGCAGCACAAAGACTAGGCTCTGACTAGGAACATGCATCACCTGATGAACAGTTACCATGTTAGTTCAAAATATTCTGATTATATTGAAATTCAAATTTTCGTTTGATGAGATTCTTATGACCATTTTATGACAAAACGCTTTCATTGTTGGTCTTGATTTCGAGGCTAATTTGTATTGTTGATTAATAGTCGATCAATTATCGATTTACTGAATCTTGTATTTTTACAACCATCATGAAATCGAATCTAAATGAATCGCTTTTAGAGTCGATAAAATTTTTAAATGGATAACCATGATTGTGGTTGAAACACGATAAAATCGAAGTAAATTATCTTGAATTTTGAATTTTGAATAATTTGGTAAAAGCAAACGAAATATGAAAAAAGTCGATTCCGTTAATTTATTGAGGGATCGAATGGGTTACTTTGTTCACTCGTGATTAATGCAAATGCATTTTATTGCAACTTTTTATTAGCCAAACACAATTTAATGATGATAATGATGATAATAATTGAACATTAACTTGTTTATGAGCATTTAAGAGAGACAAATGTAAAGACTGAATAGCAAATAGTTGATAATTACATTACATTTTTTGTTTTCTCCTTTCCTTTCCCTTCCCTTTGAACATGATAAAGATGTTAAATAAGTTTATCACAATTACAAGTTAACCTCGTGAAGTTATCATCTGGGAGTTAAAGTTATCACTCTACTCTTGGGTAATGTTATCATCAAAGGTTATCTTCATTTCATTATAAGAGCGCTTTCAGATGAAGAAGAAGAAGAAGCCAAAAATTGTCTCTTTCTTTTCTCTTATTTCCTTTTCCATTATCAATTGTCTTCTCAAATTATTATCATTTTGTCCATTGTATTCATTACTATTAACCTGTTAGCCAGTATAGCCAATAGCAACATGATAATGCGATAAAATTATTATTTCCATTTATTCTATTCAATTGGACATTCTCAGGTTTGAACAAGAAATTATCTTAATGAACCAATCATTTCATATCCTTCATCACAATGTCCATCAAATTATCTGGAAACATTATCTGCCAACAAGAATGTTTCCAACAGAAAAACAAGATATTTCCATAATTAACAGATAATACTGAAAAGAGTAAAAATAATGAACTTTTTTTCTCCTCTCGCACAATTTTATCATTAAAATTGCAACTCAACTGTCAACCAGAAAAGAAAAATATTGCAAAGAAAAATGTAAAATTTCAAATTATTCCAACCAGAATGTGCTCATTTAAGATGGTTCAACTTGAACAATTGTCATTTCTCATGTTTTTTAATGTTTTCCATTTTTTCTCATTTCCAGATTCTTCAAGTTCAAATGAATGATTACAAATATCATTATCATTTTACAACTTTTGTAAGTAACATTTTTTGCTCAACATTAAACTGCATTCCATGATCAACACTTGTTTCCCATCAATCAGCTTCAAGTAAATAATCATTTCAATGGATAATCAAGTTTCCATCATTTGTTGAATTATTTATTCATTGAGTGTCAATTTGGACGCTTTGTTCCTTTATCGCCATGATTTGCATGAAAGAGAAGAGAAGAAAAAAATGAATCCATTTTTCAAAAAATTATCTTGTCCAATGATTAATGGATAACCATGATTCTGGTAATGATAATGATCATGATTATCATTGATAGTTTTGCATTTTCCTTTTTTTTATGTTTTCTCTTCTTGTTCATTTATTCCAGTTTCTCGGCCTTTTTCATCACCATTTCATACCCTTCTGTATTCAATGTTGCTTGTCTCTAATGTTGTCTTTAATGTTGCACTAATGGATACAATACAGAGCAAACCAAAATTTCTCATTCCAACAATCAATCACAATTAGTGAGTCAGCAAATTAGATAATCAATTATCTTGATAAAAAAAGGTACTTTGTACTTGTTAGTCAACTTTGATCCTTTCCTCTGTTTCATTAATAACTGTACAAACATCTTGAACCGTTTACATATCATACAGACTACAGGTTTGCCAGAGCAAAACAAACCATTTATCAATGTGCAATTGAAGTGAAAATTGATTGGAAACGTTGAAACCTTTTCATTCCCAAAAGCAGCTTTTTGCTTCATTATGCTTTCGTCCTTTTTCGTTGCTTTCTCATGTTTTCCCCTGTTCTTTTCAGGATGTTGAAATTTATGATTTGGAAAATTTTAAATATAATTTTGTAAATATGACTGCCTATCGATTAATTGACTCAAGTAACACACGAATTGGAACAATCTTGGAAGAGATTGAAAAAATTCAAGCGGTTGGACAACCAATACTCAACCGAACCAAAGTTATCCAAGTAAGTTTTCAAACACCAAAAATTGCTAAAATACGTTTTGAGATTGGTTGAGAATGAACGGGTGACCTGTGAGTAAAGTCCTCATGATGATTTGGGCATCTCAGCAAGTTGAGCATGTGATAGAGAGAAAAATACATAAAATAAATCATTTTGATCGCAAAACTGTGTTCTACATTTTAATACATAATCCAGTCTAAACAATTACTCCATCTTTTCTTAAATGGATTTTGAATGCGCTCTTTTTTAAAAACAGTTTTCCAAGCCCATGTTTAAAATAAATAGACAAATTGAGATGAGACAAAAAGCTAAAACGCTGGCCGCCTATTTTAACGCAAGCAAGGTTGATTGAAAAGTTTTGGACTTGTCATGAGGCATAGCCTTGAAAAAGAGGAATGTTCCGATCCGATTTTAAGATCGATCTGATCGATTTTTCTCGCACAAAAATTAGTAGTAGGTATGATATACAGGCTGAAAGAGGAGGAGCCTCCTTCAACCTGTTTATCATAGCGGGTTTTTAGGGAAAGGGAGAGGGGAAGAAAGAGAGGGAAAATAATGAAAAGGCAAAAGACGGCATAGACGGCAAAGAAGGCAGAGAATAGAATGAGAAAATGGAAAAGAAGATAGAGAAGATGAAGATGGCGAATAGCGAAAATTAAGAAGCCGAAAATGAAAAAAAGGATTAAGAATAAAAATAAAGAATGAAGATAAAGAAGCAAAAGCACTTTTTGTCAAAAGCGTTTATTTTTAACGCGAAATTATATACAGGTAGGAAATGACTCCTCCTCTTTCAGCCTGTATATCATACCTACTACTAGAATTGATCGAACTCAACTGCGAGAAAATCGATTGAACACGAGAGAGACGCTTTTGTTGATCCGCTGATACTTTTGCGTTTTGAGAAATCAAGAAATTTAGTGTTTCAGAAATTTTTCGCGATGTAATTGTGCTTTTATAAATCGAAACTCATCTGAAAAATCAATCTCACGATAGTGAGTAAAAACCGTCTGTCGCAAATCCCTAGAGAAAGAATTCAAAAAAAGCAAATTGAGCAAAAATTCGGATACATTCAATACATTTTGACAAAATTAAATAAAATTGCATAAAAATTCTCGGCAAACGTTTTTTGCTGGACTCAAGCATGAACTCAGATTATTCAGTAGAAAAGAATATATGCATGTTGAGCATTTTCAATTGAAAAACATTAATTTTTAGACTTGTATCTATCTTAATTATTTGTCAAAAATTAGATTGAATAATTCAATCATATTACAATTAAGATGCGGACTCTACTAACAGGTCGCCTTCCATTTTTCAATTAGTTTTTTTTAGTTTTGTTGAAACGAGTTTCGATAAATGTCAATCGATGTTTTTGGGTTTTCTTTAATTTCATTTCATTCTTAGGCTGCTCCTGCCTTAATGTACGATTCCGTCTATGCTCTTGCAATGGGCTTACATTCATTACAACTAAGCAATCCATCCATACAATTACGAACATCAAATGCTTCATGTGAAACTGAAAATCCATGGATTGATGGATCCAGTCTATTCAACTACATCAACTCGGTAAGTCACTCCAAGTTTGACCCAAAACTAATCTATCTAAACAATGAACCTTTTCTGTCCAGATTAACTAGCCTTTCAATCTGACCAAGTTTCTTGTAAACATTTCTTTATCAAACTGTCAAAAGCAAAGAAAATTAAATTCTTGAGCATTTACAGAAGCGATTAAGACAATTGATATAAAAGTCTTCGAGTAGATCAAGAAACTCGTCGAGTTCAAAAGAAAAGAAAAGTCTGCTAAAAATGAAGATCCAAATCAGATACTCGAAAGAAGCTCAAGAAAAGTAAAGATAAAGAGATAAAATATGAAAATCATCTTTCAAGAGTCAATTAGACAACAAATTGTTTCCGAAAAATGTTTTCACAAGAAACTTGAAAAAACAGAAAAAATCAGATTCCCTTCCCTGAAAGAAGCAAACATTTTTCAAACATTTTTCTTTGCCAAGGTTGAATATCGTGGTTTAACGGGCAGAATCAAGTTCACTGAAGGAGTTAGAGCAAGTGTTAAAATGGACTTGCTAAAGCTGCGTCAACATGATCTAGACAAGGTGAGTGAACAGAGTTTCATTGAGAATCCATTTTTATTAATTAACTCGGTAATGGAAAAAAATGTTTCCATTATAATGCAAATTGAATCAATCTGCATTTCATTGATAACATTGAATTTCGTTGCCTTTCTGTCTTCACTGTTACATTGAATAGCCATATTATGCTGTGAGCAACTTGTAATGAAATTGCCAATAAAAATGCTCAATATTTTTCAGCATTTCATTTCCATTTGTTTTCTATCCAATCAATTTTATCTTCTTCTTCTTCTTTTACCATCATTTTCCATCAATTGTTTGAAACCCAAAAGTTTACCTTTTATCATCAATCTATTGATTCTTCCGATTAACTTGATTCATTTTATATCAACACAAGATAATCTCTTATTCATTTCAATTCATTCCCTGAAAGAAAACAAAAGACAATGAAATGAGCATCGAATGTGCAGAAAGAAGGAAAAAGTTACTTTTGCAAATCACTTTTAAAGCTCAACAATTTTGAATAGTTTCAAGTTATCAACCAAAATGACTCATTATTGTTGCGATAAACATTCAATACTTGAATAGTATTTCACTTTTTTATTGCATTACGATCAATCTTTTCATGTCATTCATTCTGAGTTTACAATTTTCCAAATCACAAGAAATAATTTTCATGTTCATGGAAAAAGGTTGATTTTCTTTGGAAATTTTGTTTCAAAGATGCATTTTTAAAGCGAGATTTATTCATTTTGCATTTTGCCTTTCATGGAGAAATGTGAAGAAAAAGCGTTTTATTGGAAACAAAAAAGTTTAGATTAAAAAAAAGGAAGAGAAGAAAGGAAATTGAATTGGATGATTAAATGTTTCCATGAGATATTCATTATCAAACCATACCATGACTCGATATCAGTCATGATGAATTATCCCTTGTTTATCAATAAAAATTTTCCTTCTTATTTTAACCCTTCTTGAGCTATTTTGTTCCACGTCTCTTTAGCCATCTATCATTCTCGTCATCAGCATTATAAACAACTAAATTTCTGGTACAATAGGAGAGAAGCAAAAGCTGATCGATCAACCAGGACAATCATTTATCAGACCTTACATTGTCCAACTTTTCAATCACAAATCTGCATTTCATTCGCCAAAATTTTCACTCTAATGTTAGGTTACTCTTGATTATCCATCTGCTAGAGATCGTGTCAAACAAGTCACAGTAAATTGCGACACAAACCCTAATTAGCACACTTATCGAAGAGGGGAAAGAAGAAGAAATGGAAATGATCAGAACACCAAGAGTTAGACGAAATTTGCAAAAAATGAGCAAGAAATGTTACTTTTAACAGCTCTGTGCTAACCAACTCCAAAAAGCCAGTAATGGTTTCTAAATACAATACAAATTTTAGTGTTCTTTGAGTATTTTCAGTGAAGATGACTCGTGAAGTTCATTAGGCGATCAAAAATTTTTCAATGAATTTGATGCTAAGGGCATTAAATGTACGAAAACCGCCGAAGTTTATAATGTTAATATTGATAAAGTTCTTGGTATCTTGATGAGATACAAAAAATGCAGAGAACATTGAAATTAGCGAAAAATATTTCCTTTCCCTTTCAATAGCGGAAATCAGATTCAGCATTATATCACTGATAGTTATCGAGATATGGCTCAAAACACGAAAAAATTGAAAAATCTTGAAAATTAAAACGTTAGAAATAGAATCACTAACGCTCCGATTTCGGCATTTTCATGTTGACACTTTATTTCTCTTTCGCTTTGCTTCTTCCATTCTTGCACCCCGTCCTAGAACAGTGGGTTGCTTATAGTCTAGTGCCGCAAGTCTTTACAATGTTTTTCAAAGTAACTGTTATTTAGGAAAAAGTAACTTTCGATTTTCAATTTTATCGATTTATGAACGACGCATCAAGAATGAATTTAACAAGACTACAGCTCATAGATTTTGATTTTTATCAATTTCTTTTCTTTACTATTCAGGTTGGTGAATGGACCAACACTGGCGGACTAAATATAACCAATGCTGAAGCTTTTCACGAGTTTGGTACGACAAATATAACCCTTCGAGTGACCACAATTGAGGTAAATAACTATTAATTATTTTGAAAAAGAAGCAAAGTAAACTTTCTTTTCTCACCAAATACCTTCTTCATTACAAATGGCTTGAATTTACGTTTCACTTGAATTCCGTTTCCGACAAGTTGAATGGCGAGAAAGAGCAAAAAGGATTTACCAGAAATCACAATCATTCAATATCAACTGAATTTGATATTTACATTAAAGAAAAGTTAATCAAGTTTGAAAACTCAGGAAATTGTATCTTGTTTTTTTTCTTCTTTTTCTTTACTTCTTTCTTTTTCTGTTATTCACAAGTTGTAACATGATGATGATGAACTGGAATGAAAAGTAATTACAGATTTAATACGGAAATTGGAATGAACACTTTGCTTAACACCAATTTTTGGTCTTTACAATTAGATTTAAATGTTTTTGCCAGACAAACTGCAATCCATAACAAATAGCATGGAAAAAAGGAACGAAGAAGAAAAAAATTGCTTTTCTTTTGCTTAATTTTCGTTCTTCAACCCACTTTAGCTTCTTTGCTTCTCAATTATTCTCATATTGAATCCGAGTTTTTATCCCATGATGATTCAGGAAATACCTTATTTGATGAGAAAAAAGGATTCCAATTTAACTGGTAATGATCGTTACGAAGGATTTTGCATTGATTTATTACAATCAATTGCTGAAGCTCTTGACTTTCATTATGAACTTCATCTGGTTCCTGATGGTAAATTTGGAGCTCAAGATACAACCACCAAGGAATGGAATGGATTGGTTAGAGAACTCATGGATAAGGTAACAATTTTCGAATTCTTTTTTCCAACTTTTTTTCTTCTCCGAACAAAACAGTTTCTTAAACTGAATCACATTTCATTATCGATGTCAAAACTTGAATAACTTGCACCGACTGTGGTTAAACTGACAACATTTAACCGATAATGATAATAGTAATGATAATGGTTGAAACGATTATCATTTTGTAAGAGAAACATTTTCTAAGAAAAAGGTTGAAAAATGAGGAAAAATATCAACAATTTTTTTCGTTTTTTTCCTTCAATCGAAAATCATTTTTCTTCTTCTCTTTAAAATCAACTTTCTGTTTCATGTTGTTCCATTATTATCATCATTATTTTAACAATCTTGAACTTGGTGAAATGACATTTTTCCAAAATTTTGAATTCCATCAAAGTTGCTCTTTTACATCAAGTTTCATTTTGAACAGGAAAATTGGATGACATTTTGATGAAAAAATATTTGCTCGAAGTTGATCGAGTTGAACTTGCATGTTGATAGGAAGTGCATTGACTGTTCATCAACAATTGGACAGTTTATGTCCATTGAAATGTCTTTTAACCTTTTCTTGTTTCCCTCGTTTCATGCAGAAAGCTGATTTAGCTGTGGCTCCAATGACAATCACTTATACTCGTGAATCTGTCATTGACTTTACTAAGCCTTTTATGAATCTTGGCATTGGAATTTTGTTTAAAATTCCGTCCAACATGCCGACTCGACTGTTCTCCTTCATGAGTCCTTTGGCTGTTGATATATGGCTCTATGTTTTAGCTGCTTACATTTTGGTCTCTTCAACGTTGTTTATTGTTGCCCGTTTCAGTCCCTACGAGTGGACCAATCCACATCCCTGTGCCCGTGACTCTGATGTCATTGAGAACCAGTTTAGCCTTGCAGACAGCTTCTGGTTCACTGTTGTTACCCTTATGAAACAAGGTTGTGACCTTAATCCAAGAGCTGTTTCAACCCGAATTATTGGTGCCATTTGGTGGTTTTTTACGCTCATTTTGATATCTTCTTATACGGCCAATTTAGCTGCCTTTCTTACCGTTGAACGAATGGTGACCCCAATTGAGTCTGTAGAAGATCTTGCTTCTCAACAAAAGATTGCCTATGGAACACTCGAAGGTGGATCAACCATGACATTTTTCAGGGTAAACAATCTAATCCAATCTAAAGTAAAGCAAAGACGCGAATTAACAAGTCAAGTCTTTATGACCAACTGATTCTGTCAAATACAAAACTAAAAAAATTCCGATTCGCTTGAAAACTCTTTCAACAAAAGATTTTTCCAATCGAGTTTAGATGGAAATCTATCGACAGAAAATAAACTTTCTAAAAACAATTGAATATCTTTCCAAACTTCTCATTATGAGTAATAATTTTCTTTTAAATCGAAACTGTTCCTTTGGGAATTCCAAGTTTAATGCTTGCCAATGTGCTAGAATTAAATTTGATAGTTTTTGCAATTAGTAATCATATAAGATGTGAAGTTTTGAGAAGAGCTTTGATAAAGATTAATTTTTCTGAACAATTGTTATAATGTGCTTAATTGATATCGATCTTTTCAATTATCTCAATAAATGTCACTCATTGATTTTGCCTTCTCTTGCCATCCCATTCCATCTCTTCAGGACTCTAAAATCCCGACTTATCAGAAAATGTGGCGTTACATGGAAAACAATCCTCACGTTTTTGTGAAAAGTTACTCAGAGGGAGTTGAACGAGTTTTACAAGGAAATTACGCTTTTCTCATGGAATCCACAATGTTGGATTATAAAGTCCAACGAGATTGCAATCTAACTCAAGTCGGAGGTCTTTTAGACTCAAAGGGCTACGGAATAGCAACACCAATGGGTAATATCAAATTTCAATTCGAAGTTCGAAAAAGTTCTCAATCCCAATTCCCAATCCTCGACAAAACACAAGTATAACTTTTCCTCCCAGTCAATGCAGTATCACCAGAAGAAGATAAAGTAGAAAAGTTTTTTTCAAATATTCATTTCTAAGTCAATAGTTGATCAATATTTTCCACTTTTTAATCATAATATTTTCAAATCACTCGAAGCAAAATGAGCGAGTAAAACTTACTTCTCTTGGCGTCAAAGTACAAACACTTTTACCTTAAATGAAGCAAAGTAAAAGTTGACTTTTATATTTTATTTTTCATTACAAACTACTTTTATTGTGATTATTTTTCCTATTATCAACTATTAATATTATCATTTGTGTTATTCACTTTTTGTTTTAATGTTATTTTTCCTTCTACCAATTGCAGTGTGCAATAATAATTGAAAAGTTTACTCAATATTCAAATTCGGTATAATTCACATTTAATGACTTTTGCTCGAAGCAGTTTTCCTCTGTACCTTTGCTTGTCATGAATTATTATTTTTTTTTCATTTTCATGTTGCTACTTTCAGACATTTATCCAAAGATTTTCCATCTTTACTTTTATTTAGTTTTCTTTATTTGCTTTTTTTGGGTGAAAAGTGAACTTGTCTCTGTAATTTTTATGGTAAACCTTTTTCCTCTCATTTTCATACGTTTTTCCGTTTTCTTTTTTTCTTCTGAAACAGGTTCTCCTTGGAGAGACAGAATTTCCTTGGCAATATTAGACCTTCAGGAGAAGGGAATTATTCAAATGTTGTATGATAAATGGTGGAAAAGTCCAGGGTTGACTTGTATTCGAGATGAGATGAAAAACAAAGATGGTAAAGCAAGTGCCCTTGGCTTAGATAATATTGGAGGTGTTTTCGTTGTTCTCCTTTTCGGCCTTGCATTAGCCTTAATTACTGCTGTGGGGGAATTTTTTTGGAACTCGAGGAAGAATACCAAAGCTACCAGGGTAAATATTGGTTCATTAATCATTCAAACAATCAACATTTGATATTCAATCTCAAACCAAGATTCCGGCAAAGATACTTTCATAATTTCATTGAATCTAAAAAATCAAATCTACCAAATCTAAAGTTATTGAATAAAAATTGTCCAAGTCAACTTTTGGTTCAATCTTGATGAACCTTTGACTTAGCTTAGAGATAGAAAGAGCTTCATTTTCTGGAGAAGAGCATGAAATTTCTTAGAAATTCATTATTTCTTATTTCTTGGAAATAAAATATTCACTCCAAATGAGTATCAAAGTGAGCGTGAAATTGAATGCTTTGCCAAATCTTGTAAAATTGCGTTATAACTGGAAGATTAAAATTGAAACCAAACTCAATTTGACTAAAGTGATAAACTCGAGTGTATCTTGGTTTTGGTTTGTGTTTTTTTTACTTTTTACTTCTTTCGATATATTTTTTTCATCAATCTTTTAAGCTTTGAACAAACATTTGTTAAGAGTCTCAACTCGAAAAACCAAACATTATTAGCGACTGCAATCTGTTGTCTGGTCTTAAGTCTTTGGTCTCAATCAATTCAACCTGGAAATGTGACTCTATTGGCAATTCAATCGTTAAAAGATTGAAGATTGTGAGGCAAAGTTGGAAACACAATTTAATGTGATAAAATGGTGAATTTGTGATTCAGAATTTAAGATTTTTATTTGGTTCCAATGAAAATCTCACTAGTTGAAACCTTTATGCTTAACGTCCATTATGACTGTCCATTCATCCTTTGCCTTTTGCTGTTTCACCTAATAATAACCTTGACATGGTAATAATGATTTAATCAGCATCTGATTGATTAATCTGTTCATCATTACACATCTCTAGCATCATTTATATTCAACTATTATTATCAATGATAACAGAAGCACATCTTAATGATAATATCATTTAATTAAATATATCTTTTCATGTCAACTTGTTGACAGCATCAACATGCACTTGCTTCCACTGTTAATAATAAAAGTCATAATAATGTAAATAATAACGACAATAGCAATATTAATAGTACAAGTAATATTAATGATAACATGGATTGATTGTTGCTTTATGCAAAGGCAGAGTTACATTTTGACATGCAAAAAAGCAGAGTTGCTCTTGTGTTTGCTGTTGACTTTTCATTCTTGGACAAGAGTTGAAATCAAGTTGAATATTTATTTTGGATGCATGTTGATGAAATGGAAAAGAAGTCACAAAATAATATCCAGTGGACATCATGGTCCATGACCAATGAAACCGTCAACCAGTTTCAACAGAAGCAACAAAAGATGTCAGTCAAGGGAAGAAATGGTTAGATCAATGACGACTTTCATCTTGCCCAAAGCCTTATGTATTATAATGGACTGCCAATGTCTGCCAAATCTAATTACTTGGTAAACTAACTGAGAAATGATCAACTTGGAATTAAAGGGGAAAAGGAGGAAGATGGAGAAGAAGAGGAAGAAGAAGAGTGAAAAATATATCAACAAGAATCAGGTCACCAATAGATGTATCAGTAGATTTGATTCACTCAGTTCTCATCAATTCTGAAGTTGGATATTCGTCCAGGAAAAAAAAGAGACAAGTCCAAGGGAGGGGAAAAAGGACCGAATGACTTTTATTCAAGATAATGATAAACCTTTCTCAGCAATTCTCATTGAAAGATTATCATTATTTTTATCATCATTATCTGGTATAACCAATGAGAAACCAGTAAAATACAAATCCATTGCTATAATAATGATGATAATAATGAATTATTGAGCTAAGTCAATATTAATGTTCGATTTTTTAGCTTCCATTGTAAACAGTCAAAGTTGATTAGATTCTGATAAATTTCTGATTTTTGCCTGAAAACCTTTAACTTCAGACTCACATTCAGTACATTGGAGTTAACTATGAAAAGCATGCAAAAGCAACTTATCAAGTTGATCGCTTGATGACTGACTGAGCAAAAAAAAGTTAGTTTCTGGTTTCTGGTTATTCAATTTGTCCATCAATACTGTCTGACTAAAGCAAAATATCGTTGATATTAAACAAGGCAAGTGATCGAAACAGTACGGTTAGGATCGAATTGTATTGAAATTTTGGAAATAGAAGTTCGACAAGAAAAATTGTTATTCGAAATCAGCTTCACCAGAGAAACATGAAACTTATTTTCTTAAATGGCCAATCTGAATGTATCTTTATCAGGTTTAGCAGCGTCTTCACGTCTCCACGACTTCACTCATGGAAGCAACCTTAGAACCAAATCTGAATCGAGATTAGAGATTCATGTAAGAAGTTCCCAGCTCATTAACACTAAAATTATCACTTTATTTTATCCTTAATGCTTGATAAAATGGTGTGAATTAAATTCAAATTTGTCTCTATTCATTTACTCATTTGCCATAAGATGTTGGAGTTGATTTGATTGTAATCTAAATTTAATTTGCCTTGATTAACTAAGGTTAAAAAAGGTTTATTGACTTACACACCAGAATCATCTTTAACCCATTTGCATAGATTATGTCAAAAATGATAAAAACTTGTAACTATGAAAATCTCATCAATCATTTAGTTGATGACAAAAAATTCTCATAAACAGTTCAACATGCTAATTATAAAATGATAATTTATCGATCGTTTCATGTTCAACTGATTTTCTTTAACATCATCATGATATGAATGGTTCTCATTTGTCTCTCAAATGTTGATTTAAATGCATCTAAATAATGTTTGATTATTAATCGCTTTTTGTCTTGTTTTGTTTTTAGCAATCATTTTGCTCTGAAATGGCTGAAGAATTGCGTTTTGCTGTCAAATGTCGAGCTTCCCGTCAAAGGCCAGTTCTGAAGCGTCAATGTTCAAACTGTTTTGTTGCCCCAACTTACGTGCCTAATGGTTCAGAGCAGCCAATTCATGAGAATGGGATTCTTCATGGTTTATATGATCTAAACAAATCAACTTCCCTGGAATATCATGAGACTTGAGAAACTTGGAGATTAAGAAATGTAAAGAAATGAAAGAAGACTGAAGAAGGAATAAAATTTTTCTATAAAACAAATGTATATATTTATATTCTTATTCATGGAAAGTTAGAGGAGAAAATAATTCCAATAAAAAAAGGGTTAAATTGAATAAGAAATGTTTTATTTGCTCAGTTATCATAGTGATCTTTTCATTTTTCATCTTCTTCTTCATCTTCTTTCTTTCTCTATGGTAAAAACTTGGATCCAGGGGAAAGGAAAGGCTTTGCTATTGATAAATGAACCAGAAAAATGCTGTTACTATAAATATAAAGAAAATAAAAACATGACAATTATTGATAAACCGATCATCATTGTTTGTTAACATTGTTTTCAAGATGCTTTTGTGTTATTATACGGTTGATGAACGTTAACCAAACCAAAATCAAAACAGACTTTTTTTGTTCCTTTTTTGTCTGCTAATAAAGTATTTCAATAAAGTTATCATTGTGATTGATTAACAGTAAAAATCTGAAGGTATAACAGAAATTAAAAGGCACTTTCAACCATTCAGAATAAGTTGAGTTATTAATTTCCAGGTTCAATGTTAACCCAAAAGGGAGAGTTGAACGTTTCGGGTTGCTTTAGTTAAAGTTGATTGAGCAAACTATTAATACTATCCAATATTGACACTAAATAATGTTTGTTGGGTGAAGTATTTGATTTAAAAACAGCTGGAAATAATTAAAAAGAACTGAGTTGATCTTAATTGATGGCTACCAATTTTTTGTGTTGATAATTAATCACTGGAATCACTTTTAGTACTGAATAGCCAGTATTTAGTATCAGGTAATACTTTTTCTAGTCACAAGATGGCTCAAGCTTGGAGACCAGTTGTAATGGTAACCGGTTATTTGTAACGGGGGTGAAGGAACCACAGTTACTGGTTATACTGATAAAACTAGCGTGTAACCAATGTAAGCTGATGCTGTAATGCTGAATGTTTTGGTTTTGATTTGGTTGATGGATTAAGTTTGTTTACATTTTTATCGTAATTGTTTTTGTGATTTCAACAATTTAATAATGTTAACTCTGCGACAATTGCGCAGCTTTTGCTCTAATGCTCCTCTAATTTTACCAAGAGAGTTTAAACTTCGTCATTCGGATATTTTTAATGAGCAAATTACTCCAATCAAAGAATCATGGTTGTACAATTTTGACACTACTCTTCCTGTGAAACTAGGTTTGGTCCAGCTGCACCCAAGGATATTCTCAGCGTTTCCGAATCCACAAATGATTGCTACTAACGTTTCTTGGCAGCAAAAATATAGAACAATTGACTGGTTAAAGATGAAAACTAAGGCAGAGTTTCGTACGCTAAATAAAAAGCCATGGCCACAAAAAGGAACGGGAAGAGCTCGACATGGTAGTCGTAGAACTGCTCAGTTTACTACTGGTGGATGGGTTAATGGACCTCGTGGACCAAAGACTGGATTTTTCATGGTCCCTTTTTATACTCGAGTTCATGGATTAATTTCAACGTTATCAGTTAAATTTGCGCAAAATGATATCAAAATTGTGGATACGCTGACATCATTTCCCTCAGATGATCCCAAATTTTTGACCGATATGATGAGCACCAGAGGTTGGGGACCTTCGACTCTGATCGTGGATACAACAGACATTTTTCCTAAAAATATTGCCCTCTCTGCTCATGGAGTCGAGTATATCAATTGCATGCCATTGTATGGTTTAAATGTTTTCTCGATGCTTAAACATGAAACACTAGTGTTCACTTATGGTGCGTTGCGAGAACTAGAGGATAAAATTTTGTATCAATTAGATAGACTCGATGTAACGGATGTTAACCGTGCTTATGAAGCTCCAAAAATTGTTCCTAATTATCCAAATACCGATCCTATCATTCAACCTTAAGAGCCTTGAGCTAATATATCTGTAAATTTGAATTAAATTAGTTGTAATATTAGTTAACTTTAAATTTTGCTTTTTGTTTTACATTGAATAACATTTATAACATCAATAATTAATTATTGATTTTGTACTATCAAGCTGATAGGAATTGATTGAAATAGTGAACATGAAAAATAAAGGAAAATTGATTAGCTAAAAAAAGAATCAATGCATTTATTTTCATTGATTTTGGTTCATTTCTTTCCTTTCTTTTCAACTCAACTCTATTTATAAATGATAGTAAGAATGATTTACAAGGAGACAAAAAAATTCAATGTACATGATTAGTATTTTTGAAACAATACTTGATGTTGATTAAGAGAAACAATAATTTAAGTTAGAATCTTTTTAAACCGAATTTTCTGAACAGATGCTAAAATGATTGAGTTGATGTTGTAATAACAAAAAATACAATATTTTTACAATAAATTGTTTAAACAATTTAATAACATGTAATTGAGTTCAAGTTCCATGATTGAAATTGGAATTAGATCCAATTGTAGTCAATCCATTTAATTATCCAAAATCATCTTCATGGCCAAATCGATGATAAAAATCAACATTTTACAACTTTCTCTATTTACTGGCCAAAAGATCGCATTTTTGAAACATAAATGGTCATGGGTTTCTAGATTTTCCTTTGTCTCCAAAGTTTATCATAAATAATTTGAAGTAGAATTGATGAATGTGTGACTTTAAACGACAGCATAATATTTAGGCATGGACTGTCTTTGAGATGCAAAATTTCAGTTAGTTAAAAAGAACTGAATCAGGATCCTCATTAGATAATTGTTTTATATGACGTAGAACATCTTTCTTTGTAATGATTCCTAAGAGACGTCTGCAATGAAAATGATGAAAAATAAATAAATGATAATTGAAATTTCATGCTTATTTGTTTTCTATAAGATAGAGCAAACAGTTGTAGAACAAATTTGAAACCTAAAATCTGTATTGTACATGAAATTGATCAGATGAACTAACTTATAGAAAACAAGATTCATTGGATGATTTAAATGTTTATCTTACCCATTATGTGTAACTAAAACTTGGCGAAGACCAAGTTTTCTAAACATATCAATAACAGTTTCCATTGGTGTCTGATCGGTGATTGTAATGGGAGCGAAATCAACGATTCGCTTTAAATTAAGAGGTTGAGGAATACCATCACCACCAGGAAAGATGTCAGTGTTACCGCTGAAAAAGACTCGAGTATTTTCATAGAGTTCGGTTGTTCGCTTAGCACTAATTAAAGCTATTTGTAGATCTTTTCGCAGCACAAAACCAACCAAATATTGTGACTCGCGAGAAACCACTACAGGATAACCATTATGATGTGAATTTCTTAATAAACTATCTAAATCATCAACTGTCATTGAATCTTGCGTTAGAAGAACTAAAGGTGGATCATTTCGTAATGGCTTCATACAATCAGCTGCTAGCGTAGTGTAGGAAAACTCCTCTTTACTGTCCAAAAATGGATACCCGTTCAAATTGATATGAGCATCGTAAATACCCTCTTTACCAAGCGCATCACCGACCCACTTGGAGGCCATCACAGCAGACATTAAAGGAACAATGAAATTAACACTTCCAGTTAGCTCAAACATTATCACAACCAGCGACACTGTCATTCTGGTAACACCCCCAAGGCACGCTGCTGCACCAACCATAGCATAAATGCCCGGTGTCATGCAATTAATTCCAGTTGAACAGGCCCCACCAAATATCCATAATTTTGGATATTGGAAAGCGATCTGTTCCATAACTATACCCACAACACGGCCAAGGATAGCACCCATACACATGGAAGGAATGAAAAGACCGGTTGGAATTTTGATACCGAAAGTAAATACTGTGATAACCAATTTAAATATCAAAGCAAGAACGAGTAAGTAGATAGACTTATAAACGCCGGGACCAGCCTCGGCATTGTTGGATAATTTTTTGTTGACATTGGTAAAATTTCGTTTATAATCACAAAGATCTGAAGCATCTGCAATTCCACATTGTGAAAACAAAATACGAATGAGATCTGATGAATCCATACGGGTAAATTCATTTGGAAAAGAAAGCATAGCTGTAACTAAAGCCACAACCAAAACTTCTGCGATTGGATATTGTCCTAATTTAGACTCTTTTCGGTGTTTACACCATCGTATATTAGCCCTGATAAAAAGAGTTCCAATGACACCACCACATATACCAAGAAAAATGAATGGAATCAATTCAAAGAGAACCCAGGGGCGTGTATAATCAACATAAAACTTCACTAGATGTTCATTGCCAAATGGGTTGATACCACGAAGAACAAAAGCTGCTATTAAAGCACAAAAAAATGATCGCCAAAGAGTTTTGAGAGGAAAATAATAGGAAACCTCTTCTAAACTGAAAAGTACTCCACCAATTGGTGCACCAAAAGCAACCGAAACACCAGCAGCCGAAGCTGCCGATAAGATTTCTCTCTTTTTTGCTTCATTTTTGCCATACTTGGAGAAACATGGCCAATGGCTGATGAAATTTCCAATGCAACATGAAACGTGAACCAAAGGACCTTCTTTACCCAAACTTAAACCTGATGCGGTTACTAACATTAAACAAATTGATTTTATAATGAGTGTCCATTTACCCAAATATCCTCGAATGATGAACCCAGATAAAATAGTTTTAATTTCAGGAATACCAGACCCACAGGCATAAGGAGCAAATGTTTGCACTAAAAGAGCAGCTAGTCCAGAGAAGAAAACACTCCACAGGATGTAAATGATATAAGATACAAAGGAATAACCAAATCCACTTGCTCTGGCGATTCCCAACAATTGTGGCCATGTTTTCCATTGGGCACAGTTATAATTTTCTAAAACAGTGTCATTTGATGACCAACAACATTGTTCACGATTAAGATAAAAAGCTTCTGGGCAGATGCCATCTTTAAGATCTTTCATCCAACCGGCTCCAATATCGATAACTCCGGCAACGTTTCCAGCAAGGATACCAACAAGTGAAACACACAGCCAGCCAGCCCATGCATCATGTTTAGAACGGAAAGATTCAAGTAACGATTCCTTTTTTCTACGGACTATAGAACGATGTCTGTTTCTGTCTCGTGCAATGTCCCGTTGCCAATCAATTGTGTGAAAATCATCGTATTGTCCAATACCAAAAAGCTCAGTGTCCAAATCTTAAAGAGAAATGAAAAATGGAAAAGGTTGAGCTCAATGTAAGGGATAGCGGATAGACAAAAAAGGTTAAAAATATGCAAAGTAGAAGACATTAGAATTGAATAAATAGATATTTCTATGTTATGTCAACTATCAATTAGATTGAGAAATAATGATCATTTCCAACCTTTGGTACCCGATTTAAGGAAACAATCAAGTTCAGTTGTATCTTCACCATTCTCGGAACTTGATGATAATTCACATAGTTTACGGGAAGAGGAGGAGGACAACATACCTTTATCCATCCTCAATCCTCTTTAAACGAGTATTTACACTAAATATATTTAACGACACAATTGTAACATATAGAAAGTCACAATTAGAAGATGTAAGACGCAGGTAGCATACGTAGAAGTTGACAACTGTAAACCAAGACAAACCCACCAAAAGAAACGGCACGGTTAAGCAAGTACAAATCAGTAATAGAGTGACGGAAAAAATGGAGTGTTGAAGCAAACAAATAAAAGGGAAAATTGAAAGAAAATAGCAGAAAAAATGGGTAAATTAAAGAGATGAAAAAGCACAGGACAGGTTAGATTAAGTTAAAGTTGAACCAAAAATTGAGGTAGAGAGACGAGATAAAAAAGATTTGCATGCAAGTGAGACCAGAAATTGACAAGGAAATACGTAGAGAGACGTGGAGGTCGATAAAATGTAAAATAAATACAAAATCAGGGTGAAGAGAAAGCAATTAATAACAGTTGTTAGGAATAAAGCTGAAATATGCCACACTCTATGGAATTGTGTCCTTCCTATCTTTACAAGCTTCACCAATGTTAGTTATGTTTCACATAGAAGGGTAACACAAATAAAGGAAACATACAAAAGAAAGAAGATGATTGTCAGGTTGATTACAAAATCAACGTATGTTGAACATCATTGATTGCTAAAAAAATAAATAAAACCCAATTTAATTATAAAATAAAAGATGGTACTGATTTAAATAGAAAATAAATGGAAAACTGACATTAGAAGCTGATGTTGCTAGTAAGAAACATCAAACCGAATCACTTCAAGATGCTGGTCACACCTCACAGTGATCCAATGGAGAATGAAGAGCCAAATTTAAATAATGAAACGTACAATGAATTTTTCATTTAAAAATTGAAATAAATCTACAAAAATTAAATCAACAAGCAGAAACAGTAATAAAATAATTAACAAGCTTACCATCAAAATCTCCATAAAATGAGTCCGCTCGCAGTTTCTTTAGTCTAGAGGAAACATAAAGATTTAGACGACTAATTGAAGTCGTGGTGACCATTGTACAAATTATATCCTGACCAGTCCGTTAATCTACAATTTAAACAATCAGTACCAAAACCTTAAACGTTGTCTAGACACTATTCAAAATAAACAATAAAATTATACATAGCAATTCAATGTTCACTGTTTAATGTTGCCAACAAATATGAAAACAACCCTAATGACTTCAATAGATTATCATTTCCATTCAACACCAATTATCCCACCTCAACTGATAAACATCTATTATAACTAAATAGCCTCCCATAAAAGCGATGGGCTGATTGTTTGTAGTGATTCCAATTTAAATCAGATGGTTCAAAATTAAAGATAGCACGAGAAGGGATTGGTGCAAACGAGATAAAGGCCAACTTTCGAATCGCAAAAACGGTGGATTTGTTAGTAAGACGAAAAGGTGAGAAAATTTTGAGAAATGAATGTTAATGAATCATTTTTATTTCTAATTGAGATTGCTTTTCTTGGAGATTCACAAGTTACCTAAAAATCAATTTCAGACTCATGCTTCATCGTAAAGTCTAGAGACAGCAGATTTTCCAGTTCGATCCTCAGGTTGGAACAAAAATGAAAAGATCAAGCATAAGGTAGAATGGAAATAATAAGATCGATCGGTAGGTCAAAGGAATGAAGCAAATGTAACAATATAAACCATTAAACGACTAAGTGCATGATAACCACTAGGTTATTGGAGCTGTTATTTTTTATATCACAATGATTGAATGTTACACATAAATATTACAATATTTATCGTACACTGACGAGATAATGTTATTTAACACATTTGAATAGGAAAAGTGAAAAATTAAAATAAAATACTGTAATTGATGAAAAGTGAGGTAAAGCTTCAATATTTGTGTAGAAATGGAAATCAAAATCTCGCAATCGACACCAATGTCAACCATGGCCAGCAAGTCGAGTCTCAATTATCACATTTGTTGTTTAAATGAGTTACACTCCATTTTACCAGTTTTTAGGTAAAGCCATTGTTTAAATTATTTTATATTATATTTTATGAATGCCACTTTTGGGTTTATCTATCCATTAAAAATGTAGAAGCCGATCTTTTTTCCCATTACTTTTTAAAGACCATTCTCAACCAGATTGTCCAATGCTTTCTGGATGGTAAAGTTCCAAAACCGCAAAACCGAAACAGCAAAGTCAAGTTGAGCAAAATTCATTTCAGCCAAAGGCAAAATAGCAAATTCATTGGAACGAGCTTGTATCATTTAAGCGCATTATGTCGAATGAAAATTTGAACATATGATCAGTTTATTGAATTTATGCTTAAAATTTTATCAAAATTATCTGACAAGGGAAGTGCCTTTGCTGGTACGATCATTTTCAATTTTTTTCGGGTTTATATTGTAGAGGGCAAAAAATAATTAGACACGTATTTTTGCTTTTGTTTCGCTAGTGCGCGGTTATTGATATTCAAGCACTTTTAAGCGAAGTTATTGCATTGTAATCTATTGGAGTTACTGAAATATGCTTTACAATTTTTATTAAGAGATTTTCATTTTCTGCTTTTCATCTGTTTTATGTACTTTTCAGTGGCTGCAGTGCATTACTAAATGCTTTATCTTTAATAAAAAGTGCTTAAATATCAATAACCGCGCACTAGCGAAACAAAAGCAAAAATACGTGTCTAATTATTTTTTGCCCTCTACAATATAAACCCGAAAAAAATTGAAAATGATCGTACCAGCAAAGGTACTTCCCTTGTGAGATGGTTTCTATTTGGTTTGCTAGGTTAGGTTACCATTTATCACGTTAATTCAATTATCATACCGGTAGATTCGAAATCAAAACCTTTATTTCAATTGTGCTGGCGATAAAAGAAAATCGCATTTCTCTTGCCAATGCAACGTGTTTTAAGTTTTGCTATTTTTCATTTTGCTGTTTTAGCTTTGCTCAAATTGACTTTGCTCTTCTTGCTTTTGCTGTTTTTGAACCAAATAGAAGCTTAAATGTCTTCCTGGTTGCTTTATCCGTTCCATATCGGAAAGCAACTCCTCTGTATAAGACAGTGAGTCTCTGCTTTTTGAGATAATAATAAAGATATTGGAGGTTTGACAGTAGTAAAGTTTAAGATTTCCATTGGACATTTTAAAAGGTCCATACTAGATACACTCAATTGTAACGTAGTTAACAGACACTCAATTAACTGACTAAAAGGCAATCAAGTCGAATCAGTGTTTCACCGTTTTTAAAAAATGCACATTAATTGTCAGTAGATTATTCAACAGTCCCTCAACCTATTTGTTTACATTGTATTTGATGTTACTTTCACATTAAATAGCACTTGCCGTGTAAATAAGCTATTTCCAGTTACTGACATTATCTGGTAGATGACAGTATTTCAAGTGACAATTACTGTTAACTTAATGTATCGTTGAAAAGAATCGATATCAATATAAAGGTATTGAGCATTTAAAGAGTAAAATTAATGGTTTTGCTCAGTGAGTAACTCTCAGGGCCTCTAGAAACAACTGAAAGCTCATTTTCTTCTCAATTCTCTAATTCTTTGATAATTTCATCAAATTGACCGTTTTTCAGCATCGAGCACTAAATCTAAAGTATCGATACTTTTACCGAGAAAAAAACAGGGAAACACTAACAAGGAAAGTGCCCTTTCTTTTAAGATTGTTTTCAATTTTTCGAGTTATATTTTGAAATGAAATTACCCAAAACGATTTTGCTTTTTGTGTACTGTTGATATTCAGGCATTTTAATTACAGATATTAATACATTTCAAACACATAAAACAAATGAAATGTAAAAAATGAAAAATCTCAAATTGTGAAGACCTTTTCAGGGACTTCAATAGATTGCAGTGCAATATCATCACTTAAAATGCCTAAAAATCAATAATCGCGCATCAGCGTAAAAAAGGCAAAAATAAGTGTCTAATATTTTTCGTCCTCTTCAATATAAACCCAATATATAGAAAACAATTGTACAAGAAAGGGCACTTTCCTTGTAAGTCGAAGCAAAACAAGTTTAATGGCTAACTATCAGCTAAGCGCAACTGATTTTGGCATAAAATTGAAATTTTTGTGGTTTGAGGGTAAAAATTTGATCAAATATTGTGGCTTGACCTTAATTATCCCTGTCTTGAGCGTTTTTAAAACAAAGGCAATTGATTTGAATTTTTAATTTTCATCTTTTATTATTATTTATTATGCAACAATTTAATTTTAATTACAATTCTCCTTTCATAAATTATTTTTGCTCTTCAAAGCTTTGCATTAGCAAATCTTAGTTTACTTTTTTTACCAATTTTAAATTTTTTTTTGCTCAAATTTACTTTTGATTTGTTTTCAATTTTCATATTTAATTTTATTAATTATTACATATTAATAGTCATTTTTTTCAATGGGTTTTAAAATGAATGTGAATGTGTATCTGTTTTGCTTCACTTCTTGGTATTGAATGTAATGAGATGAACAACAACAAAAAAAGGTCATGATGCGATTCATTTTTTGATTTTTTCCAAAGGCTTTTATGTCTCATCGTTTGTTTCAAAGTAATTTATTAATTCCAAGTTTGATGAATATTTGATTCCTTAATATCTCTAGATTGATCATTTGGGTGCCATCAAAACATTAACAAACTCTGCAAAAAGACAAGAAAAATCATTAGTTGAATTCATATGGAAACAACTTCAAGGAAACCGTTTGACTGTAGAGAAGCTCAGGTTCAGCGGTTTTAGTGCCTCAATCATAAGTAACCTGATGTGCAAATGTCTGAACAAAAATCCTCTTCGACCAGTAATCTCAGTATTTGCTCATAAAGGTGATTACTGAAGATTTCTTGCTCAACAGAAGCAGGTGGTGTTGGGATAATATTGAAAAAGCGGTTTTAATTTTGTCCCCAAGAATCACTATGACATTTGCAGGGTTGATTGCCATGATTCTCGTTGGAATTGGGGCGAAAAATATGAATAGGAAGATTTAAAAGCGTGAGGAGAAATCAAATTGACCTTTTCTTTTCTGGTTATAGTGATTTGTGATTTGCGAAACGGAAGGAAGCGCCTTTTTACACAACTTTCTGGTCATCTTTCAAATGGCACAAGAATTCAATGCTAAGTGTAGCGTTTGGAAGCCTTACCTTGAGAGTCTATTCAATGGTAATGAATTCAGTCAAATAATATTGAATGGTTCTGATTAAATGAACTCTTTTTCTTACCATCATAATTGACCAAACCATCGCCATCCAGATCAGCCTCTTTAATCATATCTTCAACCTCTTCGTCGGTCAATTTTTCCCCTAAATTGGTCATAACGTGCCTTAACTCAGCAGCGTTGATAAAACCATCACCATTCCTGTCAAATACTCTAAAAGCTTCTCGAAGTTCCTCTTCTTTATCTGTTTCCTTCATTTTACGAGACATCATGTGAAGAAATTCATTGAATTCAATAGTTCCATTTCCTGGTTTACAAATGAAGAAAGCAGGGAAGAAGAGAAGGCAAAAAAATATAAATTAAAAGAAAATTAATTCAAATGAAAATGTAAAAGGTTTTCATTAATTGAATGAGAAGCTTAAATTTTATGCAAAACTGGCAAGCTTCAAGTTAATCATCTTTCAACATTAAACCTTTTTACACTATTTCGATATACCTAAGCTGTTCGTATCAATGAATTGCTCGAAATATGGAAAACTTTTTATTCATTATTCTAATGAAACATTTATCGACAATTCAAGATATGTTAGCTGTAAAACATTTCATTTCTAGAAATAGTCTCAATGGCTAGGAGTTGAGTTTGTCAGGTAACTCTGCACTCCAATTCCAAGTACTCTATTCAAATCAATTCTGGTTATTAATTTCTGAAAAAAATCTCTTTTCTTCAACTTTCTCAGATGATAATTTTCGGTGAATCAAACCATTTGAGACTAATCTTTTGTGAAACCATCTTCGGAAGTAGTGGGTGACTTGCTATCACTTTCTGAATAAAAAACAAACTCCTACTTAATAGACAAAAGCAATCCAAGATTGAAGGCAAATTGAAAACAATTGAAAGCATCTCAAGTTATAATCATATCAAACCTTGGCCAGTCTAAGGAATCAGGTAAAGCAATAAATTGCAATACATTGAGCATCATTAAACATCCAATGCATTTTGACCAGGATTACCTGGAAATGTCAACCACTTTAACAATTCATGTAAAATTTTCACCAAAAAATCTCCAAACACAAAAAACTAAAGGGAAAATTTTGAAATCAAATTTTGACTTTTGGTCCACTTTTCGTTCAATCATTTAGCTTTTTTACCTAAATATCGATCCTTTAATGCTTGAGAATCATAAGCTAGAGAAATGATGAAAGAAGGAAAATTTGTATCACTTTCACTTGTATCTTGTATATGTAATGGCTAAAAGATTACCAATTGTTAATGCTTTACAAGTTTACATCTATTAATCAACATGAGCTAATCATTGTATACTGTAAATGAGCAGGATTAACGGAAATTTATATCCAAATAGAAATGAGGAAAAATGATTAATTTTGCTTATTCCTCTTGTTATTGGTTAAATGATCATCACTGTAATGAGAGAACATGACTTTCTAATAACATTAATCGGTGGAAATTTTTTTCCGGATCAAGTTTTCTTCTCCTCAGAACTTCTTTATTCCTTCATTCCATCAAGTTTATTCCTTGAATATAACACACACTCAGAAAAGCATAAATGTATGTTATATTGAATTCCGGTTGATCAGGTTAAAACCATTTCGCTTCAATAGCCATTTAGACCATTTCACTATACGTAACATCGAATCCAAATACTTGAGATTTACCAATTTAATTACAATCATCTTGATCGGCATTATTTACATATTTCATGTGATATTGATTAACAGTTTAATCAAGACTATCAAGTGAATAAATGACAGGAAAATGACATTGAAACGATTAAAAACAAAAAGGCAACTTGACTACAGTTTTGGGTTAAAACCAGGAAAAAATATCAAAACCTTTTGATGTTTCAATCAACTTTTGAAATATTTAATTTTACTCTTCACAATCAATCCATCAAAGCGTAAATAAGTTGATCAATGGCTATGGAAATGGTTTATAATTGTTGGTTTGGTTAATATTTTGGGTTCATGTTTTGCATTATGAATTTGAATTCGAAAAGATGATTCTTGATGTTTCATTTGGCTTTTAAATTGTTCACATTATTCATGGTTACCACTGAGAAACGTGGTTGGAAATATTAATACGACTATTGAGAGTCATTATATTGTTATTAATATTGCTTTTTTTTACAGTAAACCCATCAATGTGAATAGATAATAGAGAAACTTTCTTATTTACTCTTCAGTTGATGGTTTTTGATGATGATTTTGATGATAACATTGATGATATTGGAAACTCATGACATGGATTTGATGATGATGGGAGTTAGGATTTCAAGTCAATGAGTAAAATGTTTACAAATGATGATTTATTTGCTCTAAATATGTTGATTGTTGTTTTGTTTTCTGGTTAGAAATTCTGGTTTAATGTCTTTCTTCATCATCATCATCATTTCAATCCATGAGGTTGAATTAAAGATGTTTATTGTCAGTGAATCGATTCAGATATTTTTGTTTTTCTTTTACCTTATCAAAGCAAAAAATGTAAAGGAAAAAAATGTTTTTACCTTTTTTACCTTTTCTTTTCACAAAAATAATGTTAAAACATATATTTAGCCTTTTGGGAAGAAAATCTGAATCAGGCAATTTTCCTTTTCTTTCTTCATGATAACTTCATTTTCTTTAAAAAAAACTTGTCAAATTGAAATATCTGTATCAACAGAATGTTCATTTGAAAAAAGGTAAACTCACCAGAAACATGGTTTTTTTGATTGAATAACAAATTTTCTGGTTAATGTTGTTAACCAATCAATACATATCTTGAGGTTATCAAATTACAATTGTCAGGTATAAGTTATTATAATCCAGACTTATCTCAAAGATTGAATAAGCTTTGAATAATGAGATTTGGCTTTTTTTGGGTTCTCAGTGAATTTGGGTTTTGTTTATGTTTCTGGAAATAGGTTTTCTATTGTCTTTGGTTGAAAATTTGGTGATGTCTTGGGTTTACCAGTGAACAATGAATTATCGAAACAAGGAGTAAACATTATCATTAAACAGGGAGAATGTTGAGCAATTTGGATTCATAAATTGTTCAATTTGGTGTAAAACAAGTTGAATAAGGAATCCAAATAACGTAAATAACGATTTAACCATTTAACTGGTAAAAAAAGACAGTTTGGCTTTTTGAATTAAGGGAAACACTGGGAAGAGTAGAGTTGAGTAGGAAAACAAATTAGCCTTAAAATGAGAGAAACAAAAGTGAAGATGCAAAAAACAAACCAAATTATATGAACCATGAATATAATTGTACTGAATTTGTTAAGCACAGGGAAAAAGGTGAAAGCAATGGAAGATTCTTGACTGAATTTTAGGTAACAAATCATTTTGGAAGCAAGAATGGCGTTCACAAGATGAACAATTGTACTTTTACTGGTTGCCTTTTTTTGGGTTTACCTAAAATCGTCAATGTAACTTCAATAATGAGAGTGATGAATGATAATCAGGAATAAAAAATAACACTGAACAATAATGAACAAATGGGTTATGGTAATGTGTAAATTGACAAATGGGTAAACAAAGCAATTAACATTATTCCACATGACAATACACATTAAACTAGAGATGATCATCAACGTTAATAATTAACAAATAAACATGAAGACAATTAGCAAGAGACTTGGAGCAACATAACTGTATATAAATATATGAGCTAATTTAATTATTGGTGAACAATTATTGCCTCTTTGCTTGTGAAAGTAAATGTTAACCCATTTCTGGTTATCGATGAAAATTGAACCCATTTTGGTGGAAGAATGTAAAAAACAATTTAACGCTAAATGTTCAGTTGATTCTAGCGATTAATTCAATGATTGAATTACATAAATTGTCAACATGAATGGAAAAATTAGGCTTGGAATATAAATGATACAATTAGTTTCTCGACTGGCAACTTTCAAGTCTAACTGGGAAAACTCACGAGATGTACCTAAAAGTGACTTTAATTAGACCAAATTTCATTCTAGCTTGTTGAGTTATTCATGACATTCTGAATTGATGAATCAAGAGTGATTCTTGAGATTTTTGGGTGAAAAATTTGACATTTCTATTGTAAAATCTTAAGTTTTTAGTGTCAAGAGATGTCAAAATAGACAAAAGAGCGAAACAAATTAAAATTATGTTCAAAGGGTTTTGTTGTTTTTATAAAATTAGATGTTTTCCAGTGAAATTAGCTCTTGGGAAATATATTTCATGGTTTTATTCAAGGATTTTACATGGGATTGATACAATATTTGCTTCTTTCGCGGTTGACTTTTGATTTCATCTGAATTTAAGGATAATTTTGGGTTTCCCTCGTTTTAAAAAGACAATTAAATCTCTTGCTTTTTGTCGATTGATAATTTTTTACGTAAGATGGCGATATTAGCAAAAAAGCTAAATTACGCGCAATTATTATATTTACCGGTAAGAGTTAACGTGATTTGATCAAGCTGGTTTTATTCAATTTATATGTTAAATTTGTCTTAATTTTTGTCTCTGTATTAGTCTTTAATATGTTTCTAATTGTGTCTAAATGTGTCTAAATGTATTTAATTTGAATCAAAATTACTGCCAGCAAAGCTACAGTCTATGGGTAAGTCAAGGGCTTGTCTGGATGACATTCATTTTGGTATGTATCTATTTAGATAGAGGATAACGAAAATTAATCTAATTGTTTAAATATTTGTCTCTTCAATTAGCTCTCGGCAATGAGTTTCTTCATATTTGGATGGAGTCCTATTTCAATCAAAGTCAATCGATAAACCAAAAGTCAATGGGTAAAAATTTATTATTGAACAGACGACTTTCCATTTGCCTCCAAGAGAAAGTCTGAACTGGAAAATTCCTCTCATCATCACAAATTAATCAAATTATGGACAATCGGTGACCGGTTAATAATTGCCATTTAATCCAATCAAGTCAACGATGAAAGTTTTCTATCAGTTTGTTGAGAAAAGGAGTTACAAGTAAAGTTAATTTCGATGGTAAACTTGAAAAACGGAGGGAAACAGAAGACTAACAAGACATGAAACTTAATCAAGAGCAATAACTCTAATTTCGTGTCTTACAATAACTTCAATCCTATTATTTATACTTTTGATTTTTCTACCTTCGCTTCACACCGCTGTACACCAACGTTTCCATCAGCATCATCATCATGTTCTCACGAGATTCAACCCACAAACCCTGTTTTTTTTGGAAACTTATCTTCTGAGATATATAAAAATTATACTTTTCACCATTGATTAACTCTCTTCTTTCCAATCTCTGTAAGTATTTTCCTTTCCTTTCATCATCTTTTTTGTTTTCCTTCACCTTCTCACCCATATTCTTGATTATAGTTTTACAGTTAAATAGAGTAAGTGATCATCAACTAAATTGGAGCTCAAGGAAAAGAGAGGAGCAAGATGTGACAAAAGCCAGGCTGGACATGATCTCAATCCACAATGATTTGGTGACTCTGCTCATTGTAATCTATCTGCTTGCAATGTCAATCAATTGATAATCCTGAAACTGAAAGGCTTAAAGATTTTCATAACCTAAAGGAACATTAATTTAATGATTATACAGAAGACACAATCATCATTAGCAGAAGCAGAAGCAAAACATGTAACAAGGCAAAACAAGACATTAAGTTAACAACAATCTGTATCATTTTAACAAGTTTACCAATTTGTGTGCCTACAAAATATCAAATTTCAATCCATTATCACTCTCAAGCGACAACATTTATAATGATGATATCATTATACATCCAATAAGCAGATTTCCTGATTTCACGAAAGGGTGGAAAGGCAGAGAAGAAAAAAAAATCAAATATAGTTCAAGTTACTCTCAATTCATCATTCTCTTTCTTCATCAGTATCATCATCATGTTTTTCAATATAGATTATGATTTACTATTAACGAAACGTAAGTTGACAAGTTTAATGCCTCCACTTTCATTGTAACTTGATAACTTGAACTTGTTTTGTAGTAAATCACAGGAATGAAACAAACAAGGCAACCTCAATGTTCACAATTTAGAAGCTTCACCAGCAGTTGATAAATCAGTCTGATGATCAAAATGAAATGAATCTTGAAAATGACTTATTCATCAAAATTACGAGAAACAGAGGAAACCAGTTGATAAAGAAAAAAAAGGAATCAAAATGAATGAGAAATTTTGGTAATCTGAGAGTCAACTAACCATGGTATATAAATGGTATCTTCATTGGAAGAAGGAGGAGTAATCAATGGAAGACAATAAACAATAATCAAAGTGAATCAAGGAGGAGTTGAAATTGGAGGTGAGAAGTTGAAATGAAACAATGTTTTCCATCCGTCAAAATGAAAGTTATTTTCTGCTCTTCACACTTCTATCTTATTATCAAAGATAACCATTTTGATAACCTGAACGCAAAAATGGAATGATTGTAATAATGATTTGAAATGTTCGTTTTTTCTCAAAGCTCATTCATTTTTGGTAAATAACAAGGGATTCATCATCCAATAAATGTAATAATTTATCAATGTCAACAACATCTAAAAGTCCGTTTGTTACCTTTCATTTAGATGTTGTTGTCAATAACAAATAGTCTCTATTGACAGGTTATAAAAGTAGATGTTACCTGTTATCCAGTTGAATGTTTCTCTTTTTTGTTCGTTGCTCAAACAAAAAGGTTAAACGTGTATTGTAAACTGAAACTTTGAATTTTATAGATTTTTTACTCTCAAAAAAAGCCATTTATTCACTTTGATGAATCAGAAGGAAACAAAATTAATTTAAATTAGTTGAATTGTGTGTTGAAAACGGTAAACATTGGATCAATGATTAGCTTTCAAAACCTTTCCTTGACTTTTTTAACTTGATCAACAGTAAATGTTGAACTAAAGGTTTTCATTGACAAACTCAACATTGCTAATTGTCACTCTTGATTAATTAGTTTGATGAGATTGAGGTTAATTAGTAGAAGAAGAAGAAGAAAGTGAAAGAAATATCATGAAGTATCTTCAATGAATCAAGATAAATGAACTTGTTTTTACACGATTTTTCTCTCTTGTCTAATCCGTTTCAGTTGGTGATGATCAATTTTCCGCTGATATCAATTATGCACCAAGCAAAATGAGTAAAATAATGGTAAACATTGAAATGGATTAACTGATAAATTATTAAATTCAGTTGAAAGCTGTTGAAAGTCGCAGTTGAAAGACAAACAAAGTCTAAATATAAATCAATTGTCATCAACAATTCAAATGTAATCATTTCACTCCATTCAATGTGTGTTCAATGATTCAATTTGAGGGCATAATTTAAATGACTCTTTGAAACAACACTTAAACTACAATTTAAACAAGCGATTTAAAATGCTTCTGGATAATTGAAAAGCTAAATCTACATTTTTGTAAAATGAGTTACAATTTGATTGTAAACTCACTTTTTAACCTCAAATTTATGAGAATTAAATTAAACCTTTTTGAATCTACTTTGCTGTTGACAAACAAATTAAATTTAATCTTTCTTTACATGAAAAAAGGTAAACAATTTGCTGTTGATTTTACAGAAAAACATGAAATGTTGATGAATTTTTTCAATTTTAAACATTTTAACATTTTCCTTTCAAAAGATTAACTTTTACAACGCAATTGACGATTAAGATTAAATCTTTGTTGATTAAAATCTAGATTACAGGTTGACCTGAACATGAACAATGAATGAAATAAGTTGAAATGGGAACAAAAATAGATGAGAAAAGAGTTGATCATTATAAGTAGAGTTGTTCATCTTTTCCCTGAACACTTCAACTTGGATTAATAACTTGTGTTATAACTGTTTGTCTGCCTTCATGTTGGGTAATAAAGATACAAATTGTATCTTGAATCACGTTGAAATGGTCAAGATATTAATGTACAAAATATATGTAATAACGATGATAATTAAGGTTGGAAAGAGTTTAACTTTACACATTTCCATGTAACTTTGGTTCCAACTGACGAGAAAAACATTTTTTGGTTGTTATGAATATTGAACTTTCAACATTATTTGTTGACCCAAAAACATTTTCCCTGGTTAATGCTGGGAGATTATTTTTCACTCCAAGATTGAGTTGAAAATAAAAAGCTAATTTTTGTCCAATCTCGAGTTGAAAACAGTTTTTGAAAAAAGTAAATAACAAAAAATGGAAATCGTTTCAATTTTAATTTTTACTATTGTCTCAAAATTGATTGATGATTTGGAAGTGATTAAGTTAATTTGATGATTGTTGATGTAATCATTAATCAAAATTATAATTTGACCAACTCAATTGAAACTTGAAATCTCTGTCTATAACAAATGATATTCAGTGAATATTGAAGCTTAGCTTAAGATCAAGATTTGTTTTATTTCCAATTGAAACAAAATTTATTGACTTGTAATTTAATTAACATCTGAAAGTTAAATTGATCATCTTTAAATTTTCTTTTAGTCAGCAATTAAAATTAAGATTTCATAAAATTTAGTTGAATGGTTCAATCAATTGATATTTTCAGCAATTAACTGATCAATTCAACATTTAAACTGAATAAGCGAAAATTTTGATTTCAAATTTCAAGCTTGACTTCTTGCCAGATCTGCAAGTTTCAACGTTTTTTGAAGTTCATTCTTAATCAAAAAGTTACTTGAAAATCAAATTAAATTTCAAAAAATGCTTTACCAATTCGAATCATTTTCATCTTAATCATGAATCTTTCCAATCTGAATGAAACTAATTGTGGAAAATCTAACAATTAAAAGTCAACTATTCGAAGATTCGATAGTTGAGAGGATTCTCGGAATAATCTTTTTTTGAGCTCAATTCACAAGTTCATCATAACTTTATGATTATTGTGAGATGAAAATTCCTTGAACATCTTTGTTTGAAAAGTCGAGTGGTAAATGTTTGTGCTATCAGTGGACATTCATGGTGATATCATGATTGATTGGTTTATCTCTGGAACAAATGAATGATACAATTGTTCATTTTGATTGTGTCTGTTTCACTTGGAAAATTACCATGTTTTTTGATAGTTCTTACAATCTTAATTTTGTCAAATGAAAACGCTGTTCATGTTGACTTGAGAACCAGAATTCTGGGTTAAACTCATGAGTCAAATCAAAGTGAATAATGGATACCATTGTCAACCATCTCATGGTCTATTTAATCAGTTCAATCATCATCATCATTCCATTTCATTTTGTGAACATTTCCTTTTTATTCACAACTAAACATTTTCTTTCACATCTTTATCCCTTTACAGACATTATTTTACATTTACAGCATTTCATCTTTACTCTCAGTTTGCCCTGTTTTCCGTCAACTGGTTCAAGCTTATGTTTATTTCATCCTCATAATGTTGCCGGTGTTTGGGTTAAACTCACTAAACGCCTGTAAACCTTTGCCTTGGTTGTCAGCAAACCTGTCATTTGTATCTTTACCCACAGGTAAGGTTAATGTTTAAGTAAACATTTAATCTTGATTCTGGTGCTTAAGGGCTGTATGATGAGCATGCTAACTATCTCATGTATTTTGCTATCAATTTTATTTCCTTTTATTTCCTCATCACCTTCAACAATCAACCCAATTTTGAACATTTGAAATGAAAGTAAAAATAAATATAAATATTTCCTGTTCCTCTTTTTTTTCAACTGAATGAAGACAATAACTGATGGAAATTTGCATTTCTTTCGTTCAACATTTTCAGGTAAACATTTTTACTTGTTTTTCCAGTTTCAAGTAAACTTGGAATGGATTCTGGGAAAATTGGAGCATTTATTGCAACTCCAAGTGGTTATTATAATGAAAAGACTGGATATTCTGCCTTCAATGTATCTACTTCTAGATTCCGTAAACTCATTGTTTTACAATCAACTGAGATACAGAATGTTGAAACCTAAGTGTTCAATGATCTTTCCTCTTCAGTCAACCCATTAATGTGAACTAACTCATTCTCTTGAAACTCAGAGTTCAATTGTTCATTAAATGTCAAAACTATTTACTCATAGAATATTCAACCTTCAATTCCATCATGAATACAAAGAGAGAACCTGAGATTTTTCAAACTCTGAAAATCACAAATGTCTAAAATCAGAAAAGCTACTACAGAAATGGTTTAAAAGGTTCAATAAAATCAAACAATTACCCAAAAAATTCTGTAAAAAAACTCTATTTTTAGCTTTTTTTAATATAAAAGCGATTTGGAAATTAATTTCATCTTTTGCATTCTAAATTCCTTGTTATTGACAGAAAATTATGAAGTTATTCCAAGCTTTCCTACCAATGAATTAGAGGCTGAAACTGGTTGTGTTTTCATAGTTGATTGGATGACCATTTAATCATTTGATCAAATTTCATCAAATGAACAATCTAAAAGTGGAAAGGCTAAAAAAGGTTGAAAAGCATTTGATTAAATAATAATATTATTTTTCAACTTCATTTTCAGGTTTCCTGGTAATCATGGTGAACCAGAAAAGCCATTACCAATTCAATGGATGACAGTTTATATCAAAATTTACTTTTGGCCAGTCCAATGTTTTCATTTGGTTAACATGATGGAAAAGCTTGAGGCTATTTACTGTCAACTTGTCATTTCATTTAATACTCTTTAGGCTGAAATAAACATTGAAGCTCAGTCACCATTGATGATCATCTTTCATGGAACCATTTTTGTTATCCTTTCAGTTTCACACATTTATCCTGATCATCATGAAAAATGATGAAAAGGGCAAAACTGGATAACCTAAAGACCATGGAAGGATTGATAGTAAAGAAAAAATTGTCAACAATTTACTGATTTCAATAACATTCCAGAATATTTTTCATCTCTTTTAACCCTAATTTTTACTGTTTATCAAATTATTGATCCACTTTTTTTTCTCATTTCATCGACTTCTTTTGATAATCAATTGATACACAGATTTGAATCGGAAGTGGGATTCAGTGGAAATGGGATTTGCTATGGGAAACCAGATGAAATGTGTAGGTTGATCAATGAATTCACCAATTTTCATAGTTTATCTTTTTCTTGATACTTTGTCCAATTGATGGATGAAAACAAAAACTGAGCCATAAGGGTGATGATAAAGAGCATTTCATATTTCAATTGTTCATGTTGCTATTTTTTTGTGTAACAAGTATTTTCATGAGTAAATAATGGTTGACCTTTTCCAATGTTTACTTCACCCAAAAATAACAACAGTTGATGAGACAATCCATTGTTGCTATTGTAACCTGAAGATGATATTATTTCAGTAAATAAGATTAAAGGGCAACAATAATCATTTTTGATTTTGTTTCATTGTTAAGAACAATATTCAATGAAATCAAAATGGTAAATGAAAAGTAAATTAAATACATTTGTCCTTTTGATGGTCAACACCAATCTGTTCATCAGGTAATTACACTTTAATATCAAAGGTTAACCCATCATTAAGCTTGGTAAATGAATTTTTGATGAAAAAAAAGATGATCCAAGTTTAAAATGAAACGTTTGGATCAAGTTGAACATGAAATTACCTTCAAAAGCAGCCAATTTCAATGTAACAGTTTCATGTCATAATAATGAGGCGAAAATAATCTCATCATTTTTTCAAACTTTAATTTTAATCTGTAACGAATAAATCATTGCTTTCGTTTTTAATGATTGCTCGGTTAATTGTTGGTAATTTAACAAATTATCCACAACCTTGGAGGGATTTTATATCCCAATCAAAAATTTTGTGCTTCTCTTGAAATCTTTTTACAAATTCAGAGCTTCTTTGAATCTTATTCCTTGAATTTTCAATATATCGTACATTCGATGCTGAGTTATTCAAGTTTCCTTCAGATTAACTGAATGTTTTCCTGAAATTGATAAAGACTAAGAACAAGAAAATTTGTGTTCGAAACTCGATTGTATTTTTTTGGTTGATCTTTCTATTATTGCTCAGCTTCGATAAAATGATTTCGTGTATCGATAGTTTTCTTGGTTTTTATTATTCGGTTGATCATTTTTCTCATTATTACTTTGGAAGCAATTTTTTCTCCTATTTTTTCCAATTACTTTTAGATAACTTGGATTTTAACCTCAGATAACGATAATTTTCTGAGCTACTGATGGATGCATCTTTAAAATTTTGCTTCAATTCTTTGGGCTGACAGACAACTCAGGAAAATTGATGAAGCAAAAAGTCTTGAAATTGTGTTTTCAATTACTTTGAAAATTGCTCTAATACAGTAAATCTGTATTCTGATCATTTATCAAAAATGAGACAACTAATTGAATAATAATTAAACTGTCTTGAAAATAAATTGCAAACTTTACAGAATCAAATCAACTTTAGATAATTATAGTGAAAATATTCTCGTCTTGAAATTTGGGCTCAAAGTGTTTAAAATAAAGTAGATACAAGGTGATGATGAATGTTCAACTTGCAGTGAACAGTTTCAATTGAAACCTTTAAGCTCAATGAAAATGGACACTAATTTGTCAAGCCAACCCAATGTTGACACCTTAATGTTATCTTGAAATGTCACCATTATAAAGGCAGTCTTGTTGACTAACCTGATAGGAATATTAATCATGTTAATCATGAAGATATGAGAATTGGTTGGTTATACTTGTAACGTTATTTCCGATTGAAAAACAACGGATACATTAAAAACTGAGTCTTTCAATGTTTCCATTTTTACCAGTTTGTTCCCTTAATGGTTAACTCAATCTATTGTTTCCTAAATTTAATTATGTAAATATGCTTTTGATTAGCTTGCAAATTGATCCATTTAACCAGCCTTTTGGGTTGAAACGTTTCCTCGGACTACAATGGAGCCTTTGCAGAAACAATATTATCAAAAGTTCAATCTGTTGAACCTAAATTTCAAGCTAAATTACTGGCTTTAAATTGTTGTGAATTGGCGAGATTGTAATTAGTGTTCAACATTTGCCAGAGAAAATTAAAGACAAAAATTCTAGACCTTTTCTGATTAACCTCTCAAAGCCTCAATCAATAAATGTTGAGTTTTGTTCAAATTATGCAAATTGATCAATAAACTGGTTGATTTGGGTTGATTGGGAAAATGTATTTTACAATTTGGTCAATTAATCAAAATTGAATTTACTCTTGACTTGTTTTAATTTTCCCAATTGTCTCTTCTGATTATCAACATTGAAGTTATTGATTGAATCTTTTCAATGGGAATCAATTGTCCATTGATTTATTGCATTTCAGTAAATTTTGCTTGAAAGACAAAACAAATGCAGACGAATGTCAATATTGGCATTTCAATATTTCAATGGTTTAATAATTGATTCAATTGATTTAATGAAGGGTTCAGTTTTTGATTATATGTTGTCAAGTGTTGACATTGTGATAGGCAACCACAATACATATTTTCAAAGGTTTGTGTTTAACCTTAAAGTGTTTTAAATTGCGTAAAAAAAGGGAATTGCGCTTGTACAGTTTGAACATAATCGAGAGACAGTCGATTCTTCATCTTTGTTCATCTTCTTGTCATCTTGCTATTTTGCCTTTTCTTACAAATAACCTGGCAGGTTTACCGTTTGTCGTCTAATTTTAGCGCCATTTTGCCAAATCACATATTAAAATGCAGTAAACAGAGGGAAATAAATAGACCATTGAAAGGCAAATGTCTAATATAATTATGAATATATTTTTATGCATATTATATTGAAAATTATACACTTATAAATGTATATATATTTATAAATGTCTGAGTGTCTCAATGATTTCAAGTTGCTTTCCTTTTTGATATTTTTATATCATGAAAAGCTATTATTAGTTGCTTCGCAATTAATGCGGTTAATTAGATGATGAAAATAATGAAGATTGTTGAAGAATGAAAGTTTGGCCTGGAGAAGAGAGGAAAAAATGAATGTGATGAAGAGGAATGGGGAATGTTGGTGAACAAGTGAAGAGTGTTTGCTGGTGCAATAATGATTAAAAACTGGTGATGAACATGATGAGTATAATGTTGATTAAGATGATTAATTGAAGTTGGAAAGTGTGTGTTAACAAGTCTGTTTTTTGTTGTTGTACTCACCATCTTGGTCAACAAGAGTGACCATATTTTTGAGCTCAGTTTCTGTTGCTCGTTGACCCAAAGATCTCATAACAATACCCAATTCAGTTGAAGTGATTCGTCCATCGCAATCTTTATCAAACAGTCTAAAGGCCTCCTGAAATTCAGCTATCTGTTCCTGGGTCAGGCCATATTCAGCCTAATACAAGATTACATTTAAATCAATCAATTATCAATCTTTCAAATAATTAATGGTCAAAGTCAATGGGTAACAAGCGTTTGGGTTTAACCAGAAAATTTTTGCCAACCAAAAGTCTCTCTGCCTTTTCCTTGCTATCTTTTTGCTTGAGCTTTACTTTTTACATTCTTAGCTTTTGCTGCCTTTCAATTGTTCATGTTAATATCGCTATTTGTAAATTGTTTTCCTTGATTGTTGTACATTTGTTTTCATTTGCTGCCTTTCATTCCCTCACGCTGTTTTGTTGGATGTTAATATTGTTTTATCAGGGATTTCTTGTGTGCTTTAGTTTTTCAATGACTTTCTCAACTTGTTAAATCCAGTTTCAATGTTGAATTTGGTGTTGAGCCAAAATATTTTTTTTTTCATCATTTCTTTTCTCGCAACTGTTTGATCATCATCTTCATCTTATTTCTTTTCTTCTCCTTATTCTTATATATATATATGCTCATATTTATGTTCAGTTTTATAATTAACTTGGTATCACTTGAATAAGCTGGGCTCAAGACAAACAACCAACGTTTCCAAGGACAATTAACGGGTGAAAGGCTTTTTTTCCCCTTAATCCTGGCGAAAACATTCAATTGATTCATGATAATGATCTACCCTGGTTATTATATTAATCATAATAGATGGTATTTGCGATTCTCTTGCAAAGCAGCAAACTGTTTAAACGGTTAAACATGAAATACGGCCAACTTAGCAACTATATACTGTGTGTTAGGCCTTTGGTATATCTTTTTTGCTTTGCTGCTCAGCAAATCATTTGCAAATCAATATGTGATTCAATTGGGATTGAGAGGAAATAAAAAAGGATTATTAATGTTATTATTAACACTCTAATCATCGACTGTGATCATTATAATCAATGTATTTGGATCATTATTTGGTTGATAATAGAGTCAATTGAATGGCTTTGATTTTTAGATTCACACTTCTTTCTTTATCTGGTAATGGATAGCCTTATTGATTAATGGTTATTGGACTTACCTGTAAATTGGTATCACAAGGATCAGGATGCATGGAGTCGTTTAACATTAACTCCTAAAAAGGGTTAAAATATGATGAGATTAATTAATGATTGGTGAGATGAAATAATGACACTGTCTACACAAGGTTAAGAGTCTATTTGGGTATGTTTGTATGTAAAGCAAGTGGCAACAGAACAGAGTCAAAAATCCAAACAAGAGAAGCTGTTTTTTTAGAACAAATTGTCACACTAAATGTTTAAATTAACATCACACTAATTTTAATCCTTAGGATCCAATCAGATAGCCAAGTAAATCCAGTAAAAAAACCGTTGAAATTTGAATCCAGTAAAAGGTGAAAAGAGAGGTTAACTTATGAGTAATCTTTGTCTATTCACATGTAAAAAGCAGGCGACTCTAGTCTTATTCACTGTAAGAGTTTACTTTTTGATTTGTAATGTAATCTTACTGTTGATTGTTGTTGTTGATGATGAAGATGTTAATGACAATGATGATGAAAGTGATGATGATAATAGAGAGAAGAAGAAGAAGAAGAAGAAGATAATTTGTATTAATATACAGGGAAACAAACAGACTGCATTAAAGCTGCAAAATACACAAGAATAAAGTTGATTGTCGAAAATGCTGTATCCAACTGTTGCGATTTCAATTGCCAACAAAAACTAAACTTTTCTTCCTTCTCTTTCTCTACTTATTAATAAAATCTCTTTCATTACACATCATCTTTCATTCCCTTTCTCTGTCTCTCTCTTTCTCCTCTCTTTGTTTCTCTTTTATCTTCTTTTCTTTCTCTTCTTCTTCTTCTTCTTCTTCTAATTTTTGTTTCAAAAACAAATTTAGACTGAAATGTTGTTATTTCTTTCTCTGGTTATTCTTGCCTTCTGACAAAAATAAGTTATCATAGATATTAAATGAGCATTCTCAGTCTCTCACTTTAATCTTTCTCTCTTTTTATCATCCAAATCATCATGTTTCCTCTTTCTTTTTTACCTTCAACTCTTTCTTTTGTCTTCACCACCTTACACCGAATCAGCAACAAATGAATTTTAAAATAACTCTTGTTGCAATTTTAAAACTCCTTTCCGTTCTCAGGGTTAAATCAACTGATTTAACCAACGTTTACTCAACTTGTGAATATTTAACCAATTAAATGATAACCTGAACAATTACAAATTTCAAAGTCAAGTATAATAAAAATTGTAAATTCCCAGAATCTGCTATTTTTGTAATTCTGGTCGCTTCTTTAGACTTCATTTAGACTCTCAATTGTTACATTGAGCTTTATTGAGAAAAATTTTGACGTCTTTTCCCTCCTCAACATTAAATTTAACCATTAATATTAATTTCTGAATTAGCGGTTCAATAGTAATTGTTAACTGCAATGATATTTAATCTAAAATTAACAACCATTCGCAAATCTCATACAACGAGATAAATATCTAATGAGTTTACATTCCAAGAGAGATTTGCTGAAACTCACAATCAATAATGCATTTTGTTGCTCTCATTATGTTTCATTTAACAAATAAGCTGCTTATCGCCATCTTCAGAGTAAATCAATGAGTTCACAAGATTACATCGAAGCCCTCAAAGATGATTTATTGACGAATGCCGAAAATATCTCTGAGAGGCAAATAAAGTCCGAATTCATATTTGAAATTAAACAAGAAAATCTTTCAAGATTCATTCAGATTGCTCCACTGGCCTTCCAGTTATCCAGATTTAACATCAATCGAGAGTCATGAAATATACGAAATGTGATTCAGTGGATGAATTATGGACAGCAATCATAAATGTATCTTTAAATTTGTAGTCAGAATGATTGCAAAGCTTGTAACGAGCTTCAATAATCAAATTTTGAGATTGCAGAATTGAATTGAGCTCAAAGGCATTATTAAAGACAATATTAAGATATTGCTTTTTGCTATTCTACTAGATTTTTGAACATGAATTGTTGTCAAAATTTAAACCTTCTTCTGCCATTTGGATCTTCAATATCTCGAGAATTTTAAATTAAAGGAATCAGTGTGTTTGTAACGTTTATTTACCCCTTAACAACAATAATTTTGTTATCATCTGTCATCTCCTTATTCAGAGGATTCAATCATTTGGTTGTTGCTTTTTTAAAATCTATTTTTAGATTTAAATGGTTATTTATGAGCAATTAAAGTCTAAAATGTAATGCTGGAAAGGTTAACCATTATTAATTCATCAGTTGAACATCATTGATTGAATGTAGTTTGTACTTATTGATGCTTTCAAGTTTCTTTTCTTTCTTTAATCGATGAGGCAAGTCGAATCCATTAAGTCTTTAGTATTGGCTTTAACCAATTGTGATCTAAACGATATCTGGATGTAAAATGTCTTCAAGTTGATTAAATAATCAATCGTTTCAATTGACGACTTGTTAGATAGAAGTCGCCATCTACTGAAGTTTATATTGAATACTCATGTCTATGATGAGCATGATTTTCAATTTAGTTCAATTGAAGGTGTTTTATTACAGTTGAATAAACCGTAAGTTTGTAACAAGATATGAAACAATATATTACAGTCTAGAAATGATAATCAGAATTGTAAAAATGTTACAAATTTGTAGAAAAAAATGTAAACAAACATCATGAGATTAATGTTTTTTACAATGCTTCAGTTGAGATGAACAAAAAAAGATTGAATTTGTAAAGCAAATTACGGCAAATTATTGGATTGTCAAATGAATACATTATGTATGATCAGGCAGATATAGATGATGATTAAAGTTGATAATTGAAAATTACACAAATTTATGGCACGGATTGGAAATAATTTGGTCTTATATCACAGTTTCTAAATGGACCCCAGAAGGTCCATGGTGCTCAAATGTTAGCAATTGTTGATGTTCAGTATCAATTTCCTGAAATAATAAGAATAAAGATTAATAATTAAGCTCTTCAAGTTTTACTTATACTTACATCTTTTTTAATTGGCGAAACTTCCTTGGTTTTCCATGTGAACTCGATAGTTACTAAAATACAAGACAAGGCTGAACCTAAAAGTAAAAGAATCAATATGCCGCCAATATTTCCAGGTTGCAGTTGATTGAGATCATGAAATGATTTGAAAAAAGAGCAATCCAGGGGAAAAGCTGAATCCTTGGTTCTCTCCTGTTTTGGTTTTTCATGAAACCATTTTGTTGTAAGTCTTTCAATTGTTTGATTTTCTCTTAACCACAAAATTACTTCAGATAATAGCTTCTTGTAAGGTGAACCAAAAGGCAAGCCAATACCATAACCTCGATCATCCAATGGATCACCTATTTGAGTTAAATTGCAATATCGATTCGCGTAATAAACGATTGAAGTTGACTCCATGAAAAGTGCATAATTTTCGTGCATAACACGTTTTAATCCGTCCTCATAGGTTTCCACAAAGCTACTAGGACTTGATGAGCTCATTATATTGATTAAACGTTGGTGGATTGGATCACTGCTTTTCTGTTAATAGAAATTCAAACAAATTATCATTAGTAATGGTTAATTAGAAAGATCGAGTCAACAAAACAATCAACGAATTGGAAAAATATTTACTTTGAAAAAGTTATAAGTTGCTCCATGTTTAACACAACCAAATGCAACTTTCGTCTGTTTTATCAAATCTTCAAGAGTTTCAATAGGCCTTTCAAGCTTGGATGATGTTAAGAAAGCAGCGAGATTTGCTGTATAGGAAGATATAATGATTAAAGTAAAAAACCACCAAGAAGTAGCCAATGTCCGAGTTGATAGCGATCTGAATATTAATGTTAAATAAATTCAAGTTAATTATACAGATCAACATTTTCAAATTACTTTTCAATGAAACATACCTAAGGCTGAGATCTGAAGATTGCTGCATAATTGAACATAAAGCAAACCAGGCACAACTTGAAAGGTTGAAATTATTTTTCGCTGAAATTGCTTTTGCTTTGTTTCTTTTTATCTGATTTGTGACAATTAGATGGGCTTGACTTGGAAGTGAATTAGTTTCATCGTTTATCCATTCTAATGGACTTAATCTTCCAATGAAACGCATTGTCAGAGTAACCCAAACAAAAGCTAAACCAATTGAGAACCAAAGTTGTAGGGAAAACGGGTTTAAAAATGAAGTCAGGCTAAATTCATAATTTTCCGATTTCCGAGAAATTATTGATATACCAAAATTGATGAATGGAAATGTGAAATCAATCTTTTCTTGTCTTTCTCGTGTAATTGTCAAATCTCCAATAGCTAAATCAGCCTTTTGGGAGACTAAATTGTCTACAACATCATTCCAAGTACCGTTTCCATAAGATAATCCATAGGATCCATCACGACCAAGAAAAATGGTGTAACCAGAGAAGTTGAGTTTATGTTGAAGTAAATCCATGAAATCAATAACGAATCCTTCAAATTTTTCATTTCCAATCATTTTATCGTGATTACGTTTCAACATTAGATATGGATGGCTCTAAAAAATGTGATGAAATGGACAAGAATACATTTAAATCAATGAATACAGTTGAATATCTGATTTACTTACCAAGATAGAATTGACTCTGAATATTTTACGATGCAGTTTATCCATTAAAGTAACCTTTGATCGAGGTATATTCTCGTTTATGATCAAACCCATGTTACTATCCCAATGACCAATCTTTATGTTATAAGAAAAGAAAAATGAAAAAAGGAAAAAAACATTAAGTTAATCTATTATAAAATGAAAAAGAAACCTCCATGAAAAATGATTAACTGAAAAATCTCACGAGACTGGCTTGATATCAAGAACAAAAATCAAAGTTGATTCTTTTTATATCATTACCGTTTATTCCTAAAGATAAGTAATGAAAGTCAAAAGTCAATTGTTGATTTCAGGGTGATATCTTTCGTATAGACATGGCAAAAGAGGGTAACTTTATGTTAAAAAATAACATTCTCTCATTTTTGAACAGCAAAAAAGGTTATAAATGTTGAAAAACCTTATATAAAAAGTATTTAATGTTATCTGATACTCGGAAAGCATTTATCTTCATAAAAGTAACACTACGAGGAAACTAAATCACTCACAATTTTAAATGTCCTATTATACATTTTTTATATCACTCCCTGCAAATAAAACAGTGTAAATGTGTATATAGAAACATTACTTTAGTAGATTTCATACAAAAATAGATGGATTACACAAACATGAGAAGTGAATGATATAATGTACGAAATGATTAAATGTATCAAGCAAACGTCAAAACTGACCTCTAAAAATGATGTTTTATTATTATTGTTTTGCCATAACTATAGCAATAACCATAATAATTGAATTATCCGTCAAACACTTTACACACTGAGACTAAATTTAAGACACAAATACTTGAAATATGTAAGAATTATCGTCATTCTTTCAATAATGCTCAAGAATATGAAATTGACTTTTTTCTTGGACTATTGAAATCGATCATCATTGCCATCAGATTAAAAGCTAACTGTGACCAGACTTCAACATTCGCTGAGTAATACAGATTATTCAGATTTAGCAAAATCTCTTATTACCTTGTTAAATTTGCCTTTTCGCAATTTCATCAATTCTAATTGAAAACTAATTCTGGAACCAAATTGATTGAAGGAAATAGGACCCGTTAGACCATTGAAAGAATTCTGAAAAGAAGAAATCAAAGTAATTAATATTGGAAGACTTATTAAAAATATTGTAATGTAAAGGTAAAGATAATTGTGTAGTTTAAACGTACAGATTTTATAGTTGATATTAGATAGTTTCCTTGGGCCCAAAATTTGTTACTTGAGCATGTTAAACTTGGACCTTCGTAGAATCCATCTTTGATAGATTTTTTGATTGATTCAGCAAGAACTTTTACTCCATCATATATTAAAGCTGAGGCAACCTAAAAGGTTAAAAATGGTAACAAAAGGAAAAAGAAAGAAAAAAGTATGATATTAAAAAGATATATTCATGAATTACATTATATTATTTAAGAATAAAAAGTCTGGCAGAAATAAAGGCAAATATGATATTGTTCCGAAATTTGTCTGACAGTCTTTTTATCAATTCAACAAATTATCATTTTCTTTGAAAAATATATTGACAATGATGTTGTCTGCGTTCATAACAGAATTGATATGATCAAGAATCATAGCTATATCCTTATGACCTGTGTAAACACTGAAGGATATTTATTAAACTTCCCTAACAATTAACTTACTATTTTGATGAATTAATAAGTTGGTTCATTGATTATTCAGCTTCTAACAGAATTATCCTCAAAATAGTCAAATTAAGTTGCAAGATGAAGCACTCGAAAGGTCATATTGAATGGTTCCATTTTGCTTGGAAAGGCTCAGCTTATTTGATTTTTCAAATTTTAAATTCAATTTAAATTCAGTTAAAAGTAGAAAAAGTAAGTTAAGATTGAATTAGGAGGTCAAAAAGCAATAAATGAGAAGCAACTGATCTTAAGGTTGATTATCATGCAGTAAAAGAGGCTTTTTGAACCTACTTTCAATTTAGTATGTTTGGCTGTTGAAAAGTCGGATTGTATCCACATATCAGTTCGGTCAATGTATTGTTGGTCTAATAATGAGAATGTTGTTATATTAGTATCGATCCATTCAAAACTTCGAAGGTCCATAGATGAAATATCCTATTGCAAAAAGATTAGGAAGGGAAAAGATAAAATAAAATGAGTAAAATAGTGGATAAAACAAGTTTCATTTGTCAACATTTTATAAAGAGACATATTACAAAATAGATGCTATCAAATTTGATAAAAAAATCTTCACAACAAAAGCAGAATAAAAAGTTGAAAATAATAAATGGACAATTTCATGGAATTTTGAGCATCAACGACAAATTTTCTTTGAATCGGTAACAGAATGTGATGAAATATAACATATAAAAGAAGGGAAAAAATACTAATAATGCTTCAATCTATAAGCATTGAGAGGATAAACAACTTATCATGATGACAATGAACAGGGAGAGAAAAAAGTAAAGATAAATAACAAATTTATTAAATATCGAGCGATAAAAGATAACAGAAATGAAATTTCGATTTGTTTTGCCACTGAAAATGGGAATATTAAAGAATTTCAAAAATAGAAAAGATCAGCAGAAAGAATAATTTATTTTACATTTCAAAATCCTTCCCTTTGAGAAGACTTTTCACCCTTTTCCAATTCTCGGTTTAATCAGTGAAAATTTTATCTTCAGTGTGAATCGCATAAGAATGAGTATTAAATGCTTGGAAAACTTACCAAATTGAAAAGGAAAAAATTGTTATACTCTGTCATGAGACCAGCTTTACGTGCCTGATGAATAACAAGGAGAAAAAATTGAAATAATTAACGAACGCTAATTGTCTGAGTTGCTCATCAAAGCAATCAATTGTTTTAAACTCACTTCATTCAACAGCTCAAGAATTTTTTTATCGTCCAAATTAACAATGAAATTAGTTTCTCCGTGCTTTTTACAGTCTCTCAATAGCTTCTTGAAGGAGTTTACATAAGGTTGATATCGACGAACAGTTATTCGCATCATTTTGGTGGCTGAATTTATTCCAAGCAAATTTTTGAGCTCAATGAGACCTGTAAAATATGAAATGGAATGAAAAAAGTATTAGAATTCAGAAGCATTCGATAAAATCTGAAGAGTTTTGTCTGAAGAGTAAGATTACAATAGATTGAGAAAGTACATGGTCAAGTATGACGAAATGAAACTGGATCGCTGTCACAGGAAATAAAAGACTTGTTTAATTCAATACTAACAGCTAATCGATAGTGTCTAATGCTTGCTCAACATTTGTTCCTACTGAAATTGATTAATCATGATCAATTAAGATGACAACAGAAAGAGCAAAAATTACAGAATATCAAGTTAAAGTTAATCAAGACTAGAGTTGAGCAAATTTACTAGGAAACTACCTTTGAGGGAAAATGTGACAATGAAAGCCTAGACTGTAATAAATAATTTATGTTTCTCGAAAGGGTAACCATTAAAAAGAGCATGTTAAGTGGAAGGCGTAAATGGTTCAAAGTTAGATTGACCAATTGACATTAGTAAAGCTAGACAAACCTTCATTAGTTTCATAGATGATTGTGAATTGTTTCCAGTGGCCATGATAATTCATCATGGACTCCAGAGCACGACCAATCATTTTAGATGATGGAGTTAACTTAATGGTAAAATTGTGATACTTTCTGTCCTCATCAATCCATCCAACTGAAGATTGTGACAATGATGAAGTCAGAGAAAATGATGTTGATGTTGTCTTTGAAGGTAGTGGTGATAATGAATTGTTATTGGAGCTCCATAATATTGAAACGTACGGAATCCGAAAGTGAGAAACCAAAGAGTCAAGGTACCAGCTTATTGATTGACTATTGGGTCCCAACAGAGCCCATACACCATCTTCAAGTAATTTACATGCTAAAAGGATTGTAAAAATTGAGTAAAATTAATCTTTAAGGAATAAACAATCACATGTTTTAGTAAAAAATGTAGATAAAAAATGTACTTACTTGGCTTTGAAACGTGAAAACTGTCGCTATTGTTAATGAATTCAATTTTTCCAACTAAACGGAATCTATTGCGTCTCCAATCATTAAAGTTATATCTTTTTAAAGCATCTTGAAAAGCTTCAACTAATGTATCATCATTTGTTTCCATTAACGCGCCTAAAAAGACAAAAGGAAAATGGTTGAGTAATGAGTTCAGTCTTGACTTGTTAAATAAAGTGAGACATTAAAACAAGACATTAACAGTGGAAAGTTTTTTTTAACGACAATTGGAGGTTGAAAAATTTCAAAATGCAGATCGAAGGTTAATACTCCTTCAATTTGTTAATCGGTTTCTTGCAATGGTAACAACAAATGTTCAACTTGCATAGGACAAGAATTCATGCAAGAGAATGTTAATGATTCTAGATTACTCTAATCTTTGTTATGATATAAACTCTTTATGTAAATGAATTTCCCAACAGTTGACTAACAGGTCAACACCGAAATATTTGGAGAATAGAAACGAAGATTAATGGAAAGTATGATTTTGACACTGAATTTTTATCTGGAACCAAATATTTCAACATTTACAGTTTTTATTTTTAAAATGTGTTGATGTTTATGGTCAATATATTGCATGATCTGAATAAAAATGCCTATTTCCCTGTAAATTCTGGTCAAACACACATGAATTTACATTAGAAAACACTCAAAATGATTAATTAATTATCTTATTATGGTATTTTTGTCAAGTTATTCAAGGTATTTGACATCTACCTTTTTAATGAGAAGTGAAATCTCAATCGATCATGTTAATGACACCTTATGAAAGACAATCATGGTAGACAAAGAATTTACTAAAGCAAATTGCATAAATGGTCTAGATTAATCATAACAATCTGAATATTTAGGTATATTAAAATCAAAACAAAGATCTTACCAATTTTAATGGTTATCGGAGAGTCTGGATTTAAAGATGATGTTATAATGATATTAATGAGGAACACAGTTATGGCTGGAAAACATTTCAATCTGGAAATCATTATTTTTCACAACTCTTTAAAACAATAATGATAAATTGATCATTAATTAGTCATAATAGCTGGTTGATGAGGAGACACAAAAAACTGGTAACACATATAATAACCAGAAAAAGATTAAACAATTGATAATTGGTTCACTTTTGGTACTTTTAGGGGATAGGAAAATGGTCAGAAGTAATCAAAAGACAGATGATTGTGATAAAGATGATGATGGCAATAGTAGCAATATTGATGATGAAAATAAATGGAAGACATCAAATTCAAGTCAAGTATATTTAGCTTTGGCTAAGTGAGATGTTAGGTTGGATAGAAGGAAAAAAATTGAAGGAGATTCCTTTAGTCACGCAATTTGCTGGTAGAATGAATAAAAGGGAAAAAAATATGAGAAGAAGGTGATGATTCTTGGTTGCTTCTTCATCAGTATTCTTTCAGGTTGTTTTCTTCATTGAAACCTTCACATGAAAAATCTGAAATTGCATTTCAATTCAGCTCAATTTTATCTCTCTTACTCAACTCTTCGCAGAAAGAGAGAACCAGAAAGAAACCAACTTATTTAATTTACCCGCGCTTGCGCCATCTCCATGTAACGATTCGATAAATTCCATGTCTTCATGTAACTTTGATTAAATTCACCTTTTCTTTGACAATTTTTGGATAATAATCCGTCTTTAGCTATCAGGAATTAGTATTTAGTCCACAGCGATTTTAATCGGAGTCGCCACAATATTCTGTTCCATTAAAAATGACTGAAGATGTGATACTGCAATCCAAAGTTCCATCCCAAGAACAACCTGATTGTTCAAACTTGATTATTTGGATCTATCATTAAGATTGGAAAATAGTTATAATATAAATCAAGATAATTTTTGACCCATTGAAAGATTTCAAGATGGACAATCCACCAATGTGTGGGTTTCATCTGTAATCATCCATGTTTTTGGATATTTACCAAAGTGTTTAGTCAGCAAATGTAAAGATTATCTTGAATTTGTAATAACAGCATAACTTTTTTCAGAATTTATGATAGATTTACATCAATGAATCCAAGAGAAAATTCTGAATGGCTATTCCTTGATTTTTCCCAAAGATTGAATGATTTCTTTCATGTTTGCTCCGATTGAGTCTAATCTCATATCAAATCTTTAGCCACATCTGATGCTTTTGACTTGGATTCCTTTGAAACTAGCCTTATGTTGATCTGAAATAAAAAAATAACAATTAATCAATGTGAAAATTTTACTTATTAGCTCATCCTTAGCTATTATCATTGTTGTCCAGACAAAGGCGATTTTAAAACCTTTCAGAATGACCCTCAATTTATTTGATTTACTGAAACAAAGTTTTCGATTTCTTTAGTTTTACCTTTTAATAAACTGCAATCTATGAACCTTGAGAGGGTAATGATAAAACAGTAACCAAATCATCAATGGTTTAATAGGTATCAGTTGAATGACTAATACAATTTCTAGCTCATGTTTACAATCATCTTTACCGTTTTTTTCTTATTTATGTTTATGTTCCAATAATCTTGCATGGTACTCGAGAGTAGGGCTGATAAAAAAGTCATGAAGGAGACGTAAACCAGGGACAGAAAGTTGCTTGAAAAGAAAAGGAATGACTAAAAAGATAATAACCATTGGAGATTGATTACCGATAATAAAGGTAATAGCACAGATCTTAATAAAACATTGGTGTGGCTTGGAGAAAGTAAAAAGATACTGCAAGATTAAGCTGTGAGTTTAAAAATCTGATTCAAATTTTAACACAAGATTAATTATAACTGTGATTTGTTTTTCCATTCAATGAACTTAAACTTTCCAATCACCTGAAGTGAAGCTAAAAATTAAGTTACAAAAACCCTATCTACATACCTCATCCATTAATTTCATTCATAGTTAACACTCATCAACATGGATTATCCATTATTCATGAGGAGTATCCTTCTCCTTTCCAATCTGGTTTGTCTATTTGTCTCCATCATCTGTTTCACCATTGATTCAAATCGTTGGCATGAAAATCTTACTTCAATCATAACCCTAATAGTAACTGTTTGGGGTTTCTTTGTTTCCTGTCAAATCAACCAATGTCTTTTACTGGCATTCACTGCTGCCTCCATCTTTGATTTCCTTGTGACTCTGGCCAACACCATATTCATGATAGTTTTAACAGTTAAATGGAAGAAATTCTGTAACGGTGACATCTATTTCGATGATGGTTCCGATTGGACTTGCTATGATTTAAATTACAAAGGCTACTGGGGATTCGTCTATGCTGAGATTACACTCTTACTGCTTGGTTTGATCTCTCGAGCACTTTCTGGTGTTTCTTCATTTTTCCTGGTCAAATTTTATTTCAACGATGTTAAACGCGATCACGAGTAAACCCTGCAACTGGAAAATTCAATGATAATCAGTGAAAAGTACTAAAATTTGAGGACAAAAAAGGAGAGAAAAATAAATGAGTTTAAAATAAACAAGTAAAACCATGCTTACCTCATTATGAGCCAGTTTTTTAGATTTGCATCAACCTTCCATAGACTTTTTTTCCTTCTCTTGGTCTGGTTCAACGTTAAGATGACTCAATTAAGCTGATATTCATTTAGTTTTAAAGAAACTGGTTAAAAAATCATCATGTAAAATACTGAATGGAAAAATTCAACTTGAAAAAGTGTGGTTAACTCAACGGCAAAGTCTCACTCTTTTTCTCCTTTTGTCTTTACATTCAACAAGCTTAAAATTGAACTGTTAATCACCTATTTCAATTTTACATTATCTATGATAATCTATTAACACATTTTGTTTACACTTATTCATCCAATTAAAATAAAGATTGTTTTATAAAGATAAACCTAAAATTTGTTGTTTGAAACCTAAAGTTTCAAGCAGTATCATTGTAACAATTATGTTTTAATGTTGTTAGTGTGCTTTAGTTAACTGTTATTTCCAGTCTATTTCATCTCTTTTTTTCAATTTTACAAAATTTGGTCATTCATGGATTCTCAATTCGAGTATCATCACGATGTTTAACTATTCATTCAGGTAAGTAAGAGCTTGATAGCATTTCAAATTTTTTAGTTGGTTTTAACGTTTTTTTGTCTTTCCATCTATTGTTTTCAATGGAAGTATGAAGTCGCTTTAGATACCTAAATAGCTGTCAATTGGGGTACTTATCATTGTATTGTTGTGTTTTTGTATCTCACATATTGTTTAGGATTTTTGTGAGGCTTTTAAAATATTTGTTGAACAATTGATGTGTGATTGTCTCATGATAGCTACTTCAATATGTATAACAATCATCGGTTAACTTCAGATTGACTTTTTTTCCCTAGTGTCTTACATTAGCTTCGGTGCAGTTGGTCTACGTCATTTTCCAGAATTCATAGCTATCTTTGTAATTGTTTTATCTAATTAGCCTGTTGTTCGTTGTAATATGAGGTGTAATGATGAGCTGTTAGAATGTTCGTTTTGGTTCAACTACGTGTCAAACCGCCCCATTTATTGTCTAACTGAATGCCAATTTCATTTGGGTTAGAGATTGCACTTAAAACAATATTCTTGAATGTAAGGATTTAAATCATCCATCTTATATTATCTTTGTTTGTCTTTAATTTTTATCTTTACTTTTATCTTTTCTGTGTCGATATACAGGGTGTCACAGTTGAAACTGTTTGAGCCTGAAAAGTGTAAGAGTCTGATCGGCAGAAAGATAAGCAGCCAATTTGACTAAATTATTTTACCAATGGTTAAAACAATGAAATTTTAGATGAACGCGGCAAATAGTTTAGTCATTTTAGATTCCGGCTGACTCTAAATCTTGTCATATTGTCAATTAAGCTCATTTACAACCAGTGTTTCAGCAATTTGCCTGTGACTCCCTCCATGTATATCAACCATATTTATAACTTTACAGCTATGATTGATAGTAACTTATCAGACAATCTAAGTGGTGGCAATCAGTTCCATTAGTCAACTCATCATGAAGACTCATTCATTGTACAAGATTTTCTGGTTATCATGTCAAAGTGAAACCGTAACCATCCGTTATGTTCGCTGACTCGAATCCTGCATGTGTTTTAACAAGTAAGGATTTATTGGACGCCATTAGGAGCCAATCGCTCGAGAAACTCGTCCAAATTAGTTGCTGTCATTTCCTTGGAGACATATAAAAAATTTTGGTTGCAATCAATTGGTACCGATAAGACTGTTTATTTTACAAAAGGAAGTTTACAACAACATATAAAATACCGTCCAATGAATGATTTTGGTTCATTTTCTCGAGCTCATTCAAACAACTCAAGACGAATAATTGTCTTTTTTGGTGTTTGTTTGATTTTTTTCATCTTTTACTTTACCATAGATTCCCTTGGAACTTCACCAGCTTACGACTATCATCCCTCTAGGGTATCTATTCCAGACGTTGACTATCAAGCTGCTAATGGAAATCAGGTGTCAAACGGTGTAGATGGTTCACACATTGATCAAAAGAAGGTTGATCGTCCATTGACTATCCAGGAAGCTCCTAAAATATTGGTATGGACCGGACTTTACCAAGACCCAACCTGGGAACATAGTGTTGAAAAGCTATTACCTTGTGGATGTTTTGTAACTCGGAAAAGAACCTACTTAAATGAAGCGAAAATCATCATCTTTCATTGGAGGAATCTTCAGGTTAACGATTTACCGGTGAAAAGGAATGACCAAAAATGGATCTGGCTTCATACAGAATCACCTCACCACACTTGGCGATCCAATGTAATGTCAAGTTTACAAAGTAAATTTGATTGTTGGGCTACATACCGACAAGACTCCGATTTTTACATTCCTTATGGAGTAATTGAGCCAAGAGACAGTTTCAATGCCTCCATGGATAGCAATTTAATTTCAACAAAACTAGAGTCAAAGCCTAAATCAATTGCTTGGATGGTTAGCAATTGTAAAGCTCCTTCTGGGCGTGATGATTATGTTAAAGAGCTATCTAATCATATTGCTGTTGATATTTATGGTGCTTGTGGTAAATTAAAATGCTCATTTTTCTCGGACTTTCGTTCTCAGGGTTGCTGGCAGAAAATGGCCAATGAATACAAATTTTATCTCTCTTTTGAGAACTCTATCTGCACAGACTATTTTACTGAGAAAGTGGTCAACATTATGAGCTACAATATCATTCCTATAGTTTTTGGTGGCGCTCAATATTCATCCGTCCTGCCCAATCACTCATTTATTAATGCCCTTGATTATAAATCACCCAAAGAATTAGCTTCATATTTAAATTATTTATCATCCAATGAAACAGCTTACAATGAATACTTTGATTGGAAGAAAAGTTATCATGTTAAATTAATGATTCCTGACCGTTATGACGATATCTTTTGTCAAATTTTCACTGGGTTAACGGGACCAGAGCCGAAACAATGTAAAGGTACTAATGGTGAGAATCTAGTCAAATGGTGGTTTGGAGGTGGACATTGTAAAAAGTGGAGACCTAATATTGGACTGGTTAAGCATGAGGTGTATTAAGACTGTTTCTTTTTAATAATCATCTTACCAATCAAAGTGGCTGTGATATTAATTTAAATTTTATTACAAATATATTGATCAAATGTTACCTGTTACAGTTCAGATGGTCAGACAGTGCCTTGTATTAAAGTTTAACAATTGAATTTGAAAACTATAAAATCACTTTGAGTTTTAGTTGTGTTGCGAAAAATGATAAATCTATTTTTGATTCAACTTGTTATTTCCAATATTGTATCATAATCTTATTTGATTATCTTTCATTGTTCATGATGATGTATCCATTTTTTCGCCAGATTGTGACAGCTCAGCTGTTAAGTCAGCGAGTGTCTTTACAGAATATATACTTTTCTCATCACACGCTGGATTCATTTTGGATTCGTGTTTTTTTGGTTTATTTTTAACATAAATAGATGAAAGGGCGAGCTCTTTTAGAAGAGCAATGCTTTCCGATGGAATGGAATCTTCTGGTATAAGACTAGAAAGGTGATCAACGAGTTCGGGTGTAAATTGTGTCAGTCTTTTTGTTGCTTTGTAAAGCAATCTTTGCCATACAATTATTTCAGTTTCTGGCTTTAATTCAGGTAGTGATAGCATTTGTTTGATGGAATCGTCAGCTTGTTTACTGAGGCATTTAGTAATCGTTTTGAACCAAAGAACAGAGACTCTAGATTTTCTCGCATCAGCTTCAGTGAAATACTTGGTTAAATGGTGCAGAAAAAGCTCTAAAGATTCAAAATTATTGACTAAACGAATTATTTTCGCATAAGGCTTAACGATCTTCACTGGAAGCTCCATGCAATCCATATCGAAATCAGAAAGTTTATAACCAGATTCTCTAATTAAAATATCAATAATTATTGAGAATGCTTGGTCAGGGTGGTCAAGCACAGTTTGAGTGATTTTCTCTCTTAAGATAGCTTTTTTAGAAGAAGCTGCAACTGCTAACCATTTTTCCACTTGTTGTGCAAGTTTGCTTAAATTTTCAGTGTTTCTACTTTCTTCTTCCTCTTCGAGCATTTTGTACCAAAAGTGTTTAAATATCCAGGAAAGGGCAAAAAAATTAGCTTGGCGAAGAAGAATCAAAGAGTTGGTGGAAGCATGACAAGTTTTATGGCGACACTCTAACACCCATGAAGGCAATCCAAGTGAAAGACCTAAATCACGGACAGTCTTTTTAGATTTATTGTTCACGCGATAAACTTTTCCTTTTTTGGTCATCTGTAACAACAAAAAGAGTAAAATTGGCTTTAAAATGTGCTTGAAATTGATTATCATATTGTACTTACTTCATAAAAAGGTAACAGATTACAAAATTTAACGATGGACATACCATAGAAGGTGCATATATCATAACAATTATTGGTCAATCTTTGATCTTTTTCAATATTGTTCCCATCCAGGCAATACCGATCTTTGATTAAGGCATTGAGGAGAGATAGAGTTGCTTCGATTTCTGGTAAACAGTGATTACTTGTTGTAGTTTTAACTTGCCATAAAATTAAACGATCCCTGGCCCATTCGTAGGCTTCAATTGGTGGTTTAACAGGGTTACTTGGATCAATAATTTTCAATACTTCACTAAAGGTGTCATCTTTATGCCAAGGGTACATTTTTAATCAGTTTTATAAATGACAACAATCAATAACTCGGAATAAGAAAAGAATTCAATTTGTTGAGAGTCGACAGAGAAACACTATACAAAATTAGGTAAGCCCTATTCGTACAAAAAAATATCTGATAAGATTCTAGTCCTTGGATATGTAGTAGACTTTTATTTTCCTTAAGAGTACGGCGCGTCTGTTTAAACTCTATGGAATAGTGTCAAAAACTTGATTATTTAGGTTAAGATTTGAGACTTTGTTAATTTGTAGAGACTAATTACCACATTTATGCACAAATTGACAGAAATGGGCAAAAAACGGGTAAAAATTAGTTTCTTTCACATTTAAACTCTTGCGTAGGGACATGAGAACTGAGTTCATTTGTGCAGCTTAAAGATTCCTCTGGTAGATACAGAGGAAGTTGTAGTTTCTGAGGAAATCGAGGTCAAAGTTGAACTTCGATTGCCTTTTGTCCATTTATGAAAGGCAATCGAAGCAAAAAATTGAACACTTTTCAATTTATCGACCGTTCTTTTGATTTAGCCATTGGCATAAAAAAATACTCAGACCAGCTTTGAACCCTAACTCCTTTCAAAATCTTAGTTCAATAACTTACTCTCTATCCACTGGACTGTCCAAAACTAACTTAAATCATTGTTTAGCTCATCGTGATTATTCTTAACCTTTCCAAATCAAGCTTAGTGTTTGAATTACACAAGAGATGGCGTTGAAATTCGCATTTGTACAAATAGTTAAAAAGCCTATTCGTACAAGTTTTTTGTACGAATAGGCCTTTCCACAAAATTATTTGCATGTACACAAGTAAACAGTTTAAGCATGTTCTGTAGAAATAACAAAACAGCCGGAATTGCTATTTTCACGTTTATTTTCTTTCTAAACTTCAGACGAAGATTAAGTTAAGTCAAGTTACTTTTCATTGATAATCAGTTTTTAAACATTATTTTATTTTATTATTTTATCAGATTCGATATATCATACAAAAAATCACAATTTATACATCAATGGAAACACAAAAGACTTATTTAAAAAGGAATATCCAAGAAACGATTGATTTAGAGGATGAAATTGCTGAAATGAGATGATCCTACTCAAAACGAGTGCAATTGAAGAATCAATTATTTTGAAATTGGAATGAATTGTGAGTCAATGTTAGCTAAATCAGAGGAGCTATTTCCATCATTAAAATCCAATCTATCATTATCAAGATCAGGGTCATCGTAAAGTGGTGCTATAGGTAATGGTTGCTTTTCACAAATGGCTATTTCTTGTTGCTGGTATTTCATTGCCTCATCAAAATCGTTAATAGCTGAATAGCATTTAGTTATGTTTCCGAGTGCTTTTCTCATTCCAGTCAAATCATTCAACGATCGAGCGATTGAGAGTGATTCTCTGTGTAATTTCAGCGCCGAGTCGAAATCCCCAAGCAAGTAGTAAACTACACCAAGGTTGGCTAAAGTTCGTCCTTCACCAAGTCGATTTTTGGTTATCAAAACCATTTCTAATTGTCTTTGATGCCATCGTTTTGCTGCAGTAAGATCCCCAAGACAACGAGCAGCATGACCGAATCCCGCGTAGGCTCTAGCTTCCATATTACGGTTACCAACTTCTTGAGCCAATCTAAGAAGTTGTTCATTGTATTGTATTGCTGTTTCATACTCTTTCTTAGCATGATATGCTGCGGCCAGATTGGAAACTGCTTTAGCTTCTTCCATTCTATTTCCACAGGTTTTGGATAACTTCAGATGTTCAGAGTGACATTCTATGGACTTATCGTATTCTGACATAGCAAGATAAACTGAGCCAACATTACCGATTTCTTGTGCTTCAGCTGAAGTATCACCTATATTTCTGACCATCTGCAAAGCTTGCGAATGGGACGATAAGGCATTAACCAAATCATCTATTGCCCAATAAACGTGACCCAAAGCTGATAATGCAGCGACTGCTTGATCCGTGTGTTTTCCTTTCATGGCTAACATAAGTTGCATTTGATGTGCTGTACAAGCTTCTTTGTAGTTTCCTTTACAAAAATAGGCAGCTCCAAGATTTCCATGAGCTCGACACTCGCCGATTTGATCACCAAGAGATTTAGCCACCTCGAGATCCTGTTTCATGAAGTGTAAAGCTTTTTCAACTTCACCCAAAGCCCAATAAGCAGCAGCCAGTGATGAGTAAACAGACTCTCTCAACTTCAATGATCGAGTTCCAATACGAAGAGATGATTCCAAAATTACCAAAGCAGCTGGATAGTGTCCATCGGCTAATATTTCCTGACCAATCAATGATGTTATAACGAAAGGACTTTTATCCAATTGAATGGCTTGAAGTTGTCGATAAATTGGTTCTATTGTTGCTCTTAATGGACTTTTCATAGCTGTCTCTATGAAACGAGCAAGTAATTGGGGACTTTTTACATCTTGAGCCAAACCTGCAGCAAATGCAGCTAAAGCATCAATGAAGCGACCAAGGTGTTGAAGAGCAATACCTTGACGGTAATAGGCTTTAGACCAATGTGGGCTTAATTCTCGAGCTTTGATTGCGTCTTGCAGTGCTCGTGGATATTTACCAGCTCTACAATAAGCTGCCGATCGATTACCATAAAGCACATGATTAGATGGATCCAAATCAATAGCTTCAGAGTAAAGCTTTATTGCTTTTGCATAGTCTCCAGATTGACAGCAACTGTTTCCCTCTCTTATCTTTTCAACAAACAACAGTTTGTTTGATGACAAATTAGATAATCGAGTGTTCAATTTAGACGAAGGGCATGATTCTGCCTCTGATTCCAGTCCAAACTTGATTGAAATTTCAAAAATAAAAAATAAAAACAAGTAACAATAAGTCAATGAAAAATAAAGTTTGGTTTCAAGAAAAAGTATAAACAATTCTTACCTCTTCAAAATCTTTTCCCAGGCCAAAACTAATCGATGAATCGGAGCAATCCATGGAAAATGATTAGTTTAATTTTGTTTCTTTTAACAATTAAGTTACATTATTTAAAACGATGAATTATTAATTGACAACGGTTGCTAAAAAAGAGACTTGTTGGATAAAAGAACAAGTGGTAACTAGCAACGTTAAGAAGAAACATTTGAAAACAAGTTTTATAGACTAAAAGTGAATTGCTTTTGACCAGTCCAAAGCTATAATTTTCTTGAACTAGAGACAGCAGCTCCAGTAGGTACATAGCAAATGATAATGCAGTTTGAATCTAGATCACTTTTTTAAACTTAAATATCTAACACCTTTAAAAAATTAAATCAGATTTTCAGAGTCTAGGAAATTACACGACATTCCTCTGAATAAAGCTCATAAATTATCAAAGTATATAAGCATATCAAATTCATAGCTTAATAAAATAAGCTGAATATTGAAAGGTAAACATTTATTCTTTTACTTAATTATTCAGATTTAGCCATGAAATGCTATAGAAACTGAATCAAGCTCAATGTTCAGGCGAAAATTAATAGCAGAAATAAATTATTTAATGGTTAAGCGGGTTCATTAATATTAAAATCTTTGATTATTTTCTGTTTACAAAATTGGAGATAATGATGAGACTCGCCAAGTTTCAACAAATTTTTCATTAAATCCAAGATTAAGAATATTGAGATCAAGAAAATATAATTTAATTAAAAATAATAAATAACTTTAAGAAATTTGAAATTTGTACCAACATGCATCGCCATAGCAACAACCAAGAATGTTTGGTTTTAGCTTTTGGGTTAAAAACATTAATTTAGATTGTTTTTGTTTTCTTATCTCACCAATTATATTATATTATCGAATTTTTGATTATAAATCTAATTAATCATTGACCTTCAAAGGTCCGTGTATCATCGTATCTCAGTCCATCCAAAACTTAATCATCTGACTGAGAAAGGTATGATCACGGTAAACATTGCTGATGACAATGATCACTCGTCAACATCAACATCACCATCATCTGTTATTTCATCCTCCCAAATTAACTCTTATCAAAGTGTTCAAGACACTTTGAGATTCCGTAAACTTTGCCCAACCGATTTAGAAACTTTGAAAAGTCTTTGTGAGGTTTGGTTTCCAATTACATATCCTCCAGAATGGTATGAAGCTGTGATCAATGGTGAATACTTTTATCCTTGGGCAGCAACTATTAATGGGCAGATTGTTGGTATAATTGTGGCTGATATTTGGTCTCTATCTGATTGTGATAGCTGTGATTATGATGTTCTACCACCGTACAAATTTTCCGAAGACACTAAAGTTGCCTACATATTAACCTTTGGAGTGGTTAAAGAATATCGTCGAATGGGAATTGGATCTCGATTGTTGGATAAATTAATCAATGAGTTGACTGTCAATGTTAATCCATCAGACACTGCCAATACTGTAAAAGCAGTCTACCTCCATGTTTTATGTGATAATGTGACCGCCATAAACTTTTATAAAAGTAAATCGTTTCGTATCCACCGATATCTGCCTTGGTATTATTGTAATTATGCTGGTAGAGGTGATGCTTACTCCTATGTAAGGTACATTAATGGTGCAAAAATATCATGGATCTACTCATTTCAATTTGCTCGATGTCCTATTGTTGGAGTTTGCCAGGTTCTAGGAAAATTACCCTACTTATTATGGCGTGTTTTAAGAATTTTAAGACTCTACCGAGTTCCCATTTTCAGGGTCTCCGAGAAAATGAATGAAAAACCCAAAGAAATTACTGCTTGATTGTTACTTCATTTTTTTGTCTGCTTAACTCTTCCAATCACTCTTATTATTCTTATAATTCAAGGATAAATTTCTCAACATTCCATTCATCTTGGAGAACATGATGATATTGGAGCGAATGAATTATCTATTGTCACAAATTGACTACTTTCTCATCTCTTAAAGTATGCCCATTCGCCTTATTTATCCGATGAGAATTATACACTCTACAGTCCTCCTTAACTTGGTGTTTTTTCATCAATTGTAATTTGTACATACATTTACCAGCAAATTCTCGTCAAATGTCGCTGTTTTCATAACCCTAAGCAATAGAAGAAACAAACAATGCAATGCAATTAAAGTTTGTCTAAAGTCACTCAAACTTTCATCAATCAATCATCATTCTTGATCGATAAGAACAAGAGTGGCCAATTTTTTAGAAATGATGAAAAAAACTAACCTATTGGTTATTAGTGCCTTCAACTTAATCATCAGCAATTTGAGTTTCAGATGTCATCTAGATCTTTCAAAAAATTTGTATTGATGTACAGTCCCTAGGTTCGCCAGGGATTCATCCGAAACACAATAAAGACAATGGATCTTTTAAACTGCTCAATAACTTTTGTCAATTAATATCTTTGAAGTTCACCAAAAGAGTTATTCTAAAATTGATATCTTTCTACTGAACAATATTCACCGCCAATTATATTTATTTGAGACAACTAAAGTCAATTAATAAATCACAGAGCTATTAGGATTATACTGTGCATTTGTGCAAAATCCAAAGAATATCGATGTTTTTTCATCGAAAAAATAGTCTCAAACTAACAGATGTATCTTAATTAACTTCATATGAAAATACCGAAAAATTGTTTAATCAATTTATTATTAGGATGTTAAAAATGTAGAGCGTGAATCCGTTTGCAAGTAATATGATATTGTAAATCAGCAGACGATCTAACCTTTACCTTGAAATACTAGTCAGCCATAAGCTGTAACTTAGCGAGCGTTTAAAATTCAAACAAAATTGTAAGATTATGTGCATCAAGACGCAAAATGGCATTTTTTCCAACCCTTTAACAAATTTAATGTCACCCTTTTTCGCGCTACGTACTTATATGTTGTTGGTTGTAGAAAATTTCATTGAAATCTGTTAACAATCGATAAACCGATTAACAATCGGCACAACATTGTTAATTTACTTTCGTTTATCTGTCCAATTGTAACAGCATATTTATAAATTTCTTTCTTTTGTATATTAATTGTTCACAGCTGATTGCAAACGGTTGCATTAGCCATTAAATTTTTTTGTAGAGCTTAGCCTTCGATTCGCTCAAACTAATGAAATTTTCATTAAACCAGTCATATGGAATACTAATGAAAAAACATCTGGATCAAATGTAGTTGGTAATGAATAGTTATGGTTTATTTGCAAATCAAATTTAATCAAAATTATATACTAGAAGCACAAATGATCGAATTCGTAAAAATGGATTTGAATTGTCGTGGATTGAGAGCAGTTCAACTTTGTTTCACATTAGAAAGTCGTGTAAAATGAGATGAGTCCGCGATTAGAATGAAAAGGCAAAATTTCACTTTGGTTAGGATAAAATATGACTCTGAATAGTAAATTAGTGTAATGCGTCCTCTTGTATTGCAAAAATAATCAAAGTAGGCAACAGCACGGAGCGACAATGCTCTCGGAGCTTGGATTTCTTTGGCGACTCCTGGTATTTTCCTTGTCAACTTCTAAGGCGATTTGGTTTAGTGTTGGTCTGTCTCGATTTATCGTCAATCTAGATTCTTCAATACTTGTACTCAATGTGTGTCCTCGGTAAGATAGTCCATTTAATTTATTTGCTATTGCAATGGCATCTGATTTGGAGTTGAAACTTAACCATATGGCAACACCTCTTTGATTTTCAACAAATTTTCCATTGCGTTCCTGGGCCACCTTTTTGAAATCAAATGCGATCAAAGCACTTCGGACATTTTGGGGATGACCAGTTACCCGAACAAGCCAAGGGTCATAGCAAAGAGGTGCTTTATAAGGTTTACGATTCGTGTATGGTTTACTATTGATGATAGCAAAATTGTTGACATGAAAAGCTTTGTCTACACTCTCAATCAAACATTTGGCGGCATTGTCGTTGTGTATTAAGTAGATAGTTACATTGTTACGTCGTTTAAGAGTCCTTGAGGTAGAAGCAAAGTCTGCATCACCAGTCAATAAAATGACAGAAACATTTGAATCACCAGCATCATCAACAAAACGAGTCAGAAGTTCCTTTATTTTATCGTCAGCGGCATTTTTCACATTTAAAGGCACATGGATAATGGTTAAACCATCTAGATGAAGATGTCTGAGTGCACCAGCTCTGTCAAAATTCAATACATCACAAACAATGAAAAAATTAGTCTCCAACCATGAATTATCGCTGATCAGACGTCTTATCTTTTTGACAAAATCAGTTGGTATAGTACCTTTTGGAACTGGTACGTTTTCAATGTCCCAGAAAACAGCACATTTTATGGCCTGGCTCGTAGACATTGGTTATTAAATAGAAACGTACTGTTCCGTTGATTTTTTAAACAAAATGAAAAACACAATAAACCTATAAAAAACAATCGGTATACATTAACGTTATTCAGATGAGTGTTACATCGCTCAACAGATGTTAAAAATTGTTCGTAATATATTGGAAAATTAATTACCAGCTAAGATTCTTGCTTTTGTAATTGTGAATTATGAATTAAGATTGTGTGTTAATGTAGTAAATACACGATAATAGATCAAAAACATGTTAACTAAATAACGGTTTAAACATATTTCAAGGCACAATGATTGATTTGTTAATGAAGCAGACTCTAACACCAGAGGGGAACTTGACTGTTTACATAGAAATCTCTTTAATCTGTTGAGATATGCTGTCCGATGATTGAAGTTCAATCATTGAGCAAACAATTATGATAGTTTTTAAGCTCGACAAAAATGTTCAATGGACTCCAAATAAAATGAAAGTAGCAAGTTTCTCCGAAATACCTGGTACGTGAATGTTACGAATAATGACTAACGCTTAAATTAATTAAACCGTTTCAACAAACCTTAGATCAATCAATTATTTCATGCCATTTGGTGCATTGTTACTGAGGATATGTATTGAAGTTAATCAATTTGATATTAATGGGTACAGTGAACGTCACTAGGATTTCACTTTGTTGCTAGATATTAATCAATGCAACAGAAAAAATGTTAATCTTTCGAATGATTTTCTATCACTTGTTGGTTTTTATAAGAGGCCTAATCTTTTTTTCTCAGTCAAACAGATTAATAGATGAATTGATAGATCGATTGGGGGTGCTTAGGAACAATGACGAAAAATTCACAGAAAATCAACTAAACAAAAGTAATTTGAATTTGTCTTTTTGTTCAAGATTGATCAGAATTTTGAAAAGGAGGGCCTGAGTTTTTAACAGATTAAGATTCAATTGAAATTGAGTTTTCAGCTACTTGGAAACATTCTTTCTTCAACTTACTATTAAACCAGCAAATATTTTGACAAGATACAAATTAATTCTGTGTATTTTAGAAATTATGTAATCAATTTGGTGTTTTTAGATAGATACAATTCTCAATAATTTGGTTAGTGCTTGCCTCATGAAACTGTATGTAATCGCATTCACATATAAAATTAGATAAGCAAATTATCTATGATAACTTATTTGTTGGAAAAAATTACAAGTTATATTTATGTAGCAATAAATCACTCAAATTGAGCTATGAACACCATGATCAAAACACCAATGGCAGCTGCGATAATTTCTAGAATAGATTGTTTTAAGTTAGTTTCTTCTAATAATTCTGGTATTACTGATACACATGCGATATAAATGAATCCACCAGCGGTAAATGGTAAAATCCAAGGTGATGCTGTTTCGGACGTTCCGTCGGCCACAAGTGAGATCAGAGTTCCAGTAACAGCTCCTAAGGCAGTCAACAATTGTAAGAACATGGCTTTTTTCCGAGAGCACCCAGATTGTATTAGAATAGCAAAATCGCCTATTTCATGGGGAATTTCGTGAAAAAGTATAGTTATTGTAGTCATAAATCCGATTCCTTGTCCAGTGATGAAAGAAGCACCAATGGCCAATCCGTCCGTAAGATTATGGGCCATATCAGCAGCAAGATTGAGATAACCTGCGACTTTTATTTGTTCAACTAAAGAGAATGGATAGGATAAGGACATGACAGTGGGGGTGATAATAGGTGATAGTAGAGGATAAATGAAAAAAAGAGAGTTAGTCAAGCAATAAAGTTTGGCTGATGAATTTCATCTAGCTAATGGTATAAAAAACGGGCCGGAGAAGAAGAACCTGTCGGATCAACATGCAATGTAGATTGAGCAAAAGAACCAGATGGCAAGCAACTGTCTAACTTATAGAGAATATAGATTTTGTCGTGTAATAAAAGGTTTATTTTGGGAAATTGCATACCAGGTTCAGAATGAAGAGGAACAATTTTATCAACACCAGTGAACCTGACTCTTTTTCCACTTGGACTATCCGGACACTTAGTAGAATCATCACTGAGCTGATCTGATCTAGGACTTCCTTTCAAAGATGTTTTAGAAGGCTTCTTCTTCTCCGTGGTTTCCTTTTTCTCTCCACTCTCCTCACCTTGTTCCGGCTGCTTTTTGGTTTCATCTTCTTTTGATTTCACTTTCTTTTTATCTTGGCTTTTGGGACTGGCAGAAGTTTTATGGGATACTGAATGAGAATGACCATGTCCAGGGCCTTTACAGATTCTGACAAACTTTTCAACAACTAGGAAAGCTAAGACACCAGCTAACACCCTAATAACATAAGAATAGAGAAAAAATAAAATTAGTATTGAAAATCAAGGTAATGGGTTTCATTTTTTTATGTTTGCTGGCACAACTAACCATAATCCGACTGACATATCGTGACTGTGATGATGTTCACCATCGCTCTCATGTGAATGGCCATGTCCATGTCCATGACCATGATGATGTCCCTCTGATGCTGATTCTCTGGCTTGTTGAGCTATTAAAGCATGAGGAATAAGATGAAGAAAGGCATCACCAAGAAGACCACCAGAAGCAAAACTCAACAGAATTTTTAGAAAAGGTTGATATTCAGCTGAATTATCCAAAGGTATAAACCAAAGAATAAAAAAAGGAACAACAGAAATGGTAACAGTAGAAGCTAAAGCATAAAACCATACTTCAGATGCATCTCTTTTCACAACCGTATTCGCGCTTTCACCATGAGATGGTTTAGCATGATGATCATGGCTTTCATCGTGATGGTGTAAATGTGAGTGTCCAGAGTCAATTTTGGTCAATTTTTCAGGTGACACATCTTGATTGGCTTCACGGGAATACTTAAATGATGGTCTCTCATCTACCTCATCGTGATGGTGATGGTGAGAGTCATGGTGATGATGATCATGATCATGGTCATGATTGTGACCATAACTAAGGTTTATTGTCAACAATAATGCAAAACTAATAAACAAAGATGTATATCGACACCATAATGGGAAACCCATTTAAATAAATAAATTATTAACGTAACAAAATTATCAAAATAAAAACACTAAGACGGCCCAGCTTTTCATAGAAAGAGAGAGTGAATATTGTTTGCTGTTGCTGGCAGATGACTTGGCAATACAGACAGACGCAAGAAAGAGAAAAGGTAACCTCTTGTTGAGAAGAAAATTCAGTGAAAACATCAATTGTTTTATATCATTTCTTTGGTGTCTATTCAGATTAATAACGATGATAATATTGTTTCATACAATTTTGAGAAATAAAGAATATCTACTTATCTAAATTTTATCATTTATCAAAGATTTAGCATGCATATTTGTTCTGAATTGACGCGAAACACGTTACATTTGATGAAAATTGTTAATTAGAAAGCATTTATTTAAAAACAAGGTTAAATTAATCAAACAATATAGTCATTCAAAGAGGGAAACTTGGTTGAAAAGTGAAAAATATTCCTAGAACTTTAACATGAATAGATAATACTATTAGATATTTGTAAACATTAGGTAGCCCAGTAAGTTCTGCATGAAAAAGTTATCTTATAAATCAATGCATAATAAAACTCAGGTTACAATTGAAAATATTTGCGATCATTTCATTGATTAATAATTTTGCTTAAAAATTAATTTTTTCAAAATGCAATTTTCGTACAAAAATTTCTGATCTACCTAATATTATAGAAATATTTATCCATTTTGCTTATTAAGTTAGAAAATTTAAAGTCTGTTCACCCTGACAAATGTTAACGACACAGATCTAATATCTTATTTAATTTGTTTTTGTGTACATAAAGCTCAAACTTCCTTTGCTTTTTGCAATGCAGCTACTTTTTCATCGATTGTTTTAAATTGTAAGGTCCAATTAGTATCGAATAAAAATTGTCTTTGGTCAAATCGATTATCATCCGGGGAAAATGTTTCAGCATGAAGTGAAGGCGTTAATACTGTTTGTTTGTGACGATTGCGAGCATGTAAAGTGAAAAATCGCTTGACTTTGTTGGACAAAATGACTGGATCAGAAGGCTGATTATACTGTTCAGCATTTTCCAAAAGCTTGCAAAATAAACTGTAAGGTCCGCATGCACCAAATTCGCCTCGACGTAGTCGACCAAATAAGCTAAGCTCATCATATGTTAAACCGAGATCATCTTCATCGCTTTGATTTTCACCGGTAAGCTCTGCACTTGGAATAGCATTCAATATCAAGTCCAAAACTTCTTTGTCTTCAGTTAAAATTTTATCTTTTATGTAAGATAAGAATCTACGAAGATCACGTTTACTAAGGCTGCCAATTGGATTAAGATCAGCCGAAGAGCAATCATACTTTGTCAAGTATCCAACCAAAGCTTCGTCCACATTACCGCTTGCTAAGACTAGACGGTTACATTCACTGAGATCATAAGTTAGAACCATTCTCAGTCTGGCTTGAAGATTTTGAAGCCTTAAAGGAATACTTTTGGGAACGGCTCTATTGAGAGCTTTATTGGTCAAGCTATCGACAGATTTGTATATCTCGGTGAAATTTACGGAATAGAACTCAGCTCCACATAATTTTGCAAGTCGTTCAGCTCTTTCTTCACTGGCTTTACCTGAGTAATTAGTTTTCAAGTAAACACAGCGGAGTAACTTTCGACAGATATCTTTAGGTCCTTTGATATTTTTAAATGGTGTACCAAGTATTGATGTCAAGGAAGTCATAAAATCTGAATCATCTGTAAGTGATTGGTTTTTAGCATGCTTATAAATAAAAGAGCTCATACAGTAAACCAAGCAGGCAACGGAAGCTGAATCCAGTCCTCCACTCAAAGGCACAATGAAACCTTTGCACCATGAATGACAACGGCGCAAGTAATCCCAGAGCCAAAGAGATCCATACATGATGATTTCTTGTTCAGGTGTGATTGATTCAAGGTGGCAAGGTATATTTGAAGATAAAGGAGTTTGAAATAAATTGAAATTGAAAATAGAAATGGTTAGATCCTTTGGGTAATCAACTAATCCTGACTCTGGTTCACTCAGTTTACTTTGATTAGCGTAATAGTTTAATCGAGATCCTACGTTTCTATGTGAAAGGCTCCGAACATTGAATTGTTGGCGATAATTAATTATATCTAAAGGGTCCAATTTGTAAATTGCAAAATCGACATCTCGCAAAAATGTATCGGTGGTTGTTGTTTTAGAAACAACTTTTCCGTTGAGGACCTGAAGGCTTCTTCCGTAAAAACATATACGAGCTCCATCACAGCCAATTAAATTTGAGAAAGCGTAAAGACCACCTGATTTACTAGTAGCTGTTTTCATTAAGTCAAGGGCACGATCGAGTTTACGAATTTCCCAGTATGAACCAGATCCATTGGCAATAATATGAACTCCTTTTTCCCCAAATAAAGATACATTTGAAGCATCAGCAACCCACATTTCTTCACACATTTCGAAACCAATCTTAACGGCGAAAGATTCAGAAACACTATAATTGATGTCAGGCTGTATGATTTCTAGAATAATATCTGACCCAAAAGGCACATATTTTTGATGTGTAAGAACTGATATGAAGGAGGGTAGAGGAAACCATTGAATGCTTGAGCCAGTTGGATCTCCCCAGGCAGTGAACCACCGAGATTCGCGATAATTTCCTCCATCAGCCAATTTGGTCTTGGGACGAATCATAAGAATTTTATTGTTAAGTAATATAATGCGGCAATTGTAAAGCGATCCATCCTTATAAACAGGCATTCCTTCAAGATAAATATAAATATACAAAGGATTAGATTACTGAATACACAAAATTAGGATCCCGCAATAACGAAAATAATAATTTGAAAGGATAAAAATATACCTAGGTCAATGATTATGTCTCTAAAGTCATTTTGTATTATCTCAGCCACGATTTCCCATGAATGGAAAACAGTATCAGATTCAAAGAAAGCATCTTCACACGAATAACCAGAGATTTCAAGCTCTGGTCCAACTCTTAGAGAAGCTCCGTTTTCCTTAGCAATGTGAATACTTTTGACTATACGATCTCGATTTCCCACAAAATCCAAAGCCAATTGATTGAGAGTGAAGACAGCAACACCAATCTTTGACATGGCTGATTTTTAAAAGAAACTTCGATATCGATAATCTGAATCCAATTTTCGATCAATGATGATAATGACAATTGTATTTTGAGCAATATTTGACCAGGAAACTGCTCTTTTGTAGACAAGAAAATAGATTGACTGGAATATTATAAATGTAGCACTGGCAGCACAATATCATGGAATCCTGAATCAGTAAGAGATTAGAAAATGTCGAGGTGAGAAATTGTAATAAAAACCAGGTTATCACGACATTAATATAGATTAAAAAGCAAAAGAATATCTCTTTGAGAGTTAATTTTGTTATACACAATATATATAAAACAATGACAGTAAAAACCAAGAACTTTACACACAAGAACTTAAAAACTAAGTATTTGTACAAGCTCGAAGCAACAGTAAAAGTAAAATATACGATATGAAATGAAAACAAAATACGAAATCTAATGTAAACAGACAAATGTGAAGACTTACTCAGAAAGCCAGAATGGAAGGCAAAACGTCATGAAAGATGATCGGATGAAAATGGAGAGCAAGAGGAAATCATAATCAGATAACAAATAATTATTGACTAATATCAGATTATATAATCACAGAACTCTAGATTTAAATCATTAGCAATCAAACATGAATTTAGATTGTATCTAAAACTACAGATACTTTATTGATACTGAACCTAGTAGCAATGTGTTACACTAGATGTTAGCACTGGATGCAACAAATTTCATCTTGTTATAAATGATGACTTTGAAGGTTGAGTAATCTTGTCAACGTTTTAAAAGGTCTTTAAAGCTATTCCCATTTTATGTTCACTGTTTTATTTTCATTCTTCACTTGGATCACAATCAAAATGGCAGGAAACAAGGAACGAACTTTCATCATGGTTAAACCCGACGGTGTCCAACGGGGTTTGGTCGGTGAGATCATTAAACGATTTGAAGCCAAAGGTTTCAAATTAGTTGGTATCAAGATGAAACAGGTAAGGTGTCTTTTCATGGCTATCTCTTTATCTGATTCTCTCTTTCTTTTCCGGCTTTCTTTCCCTTATTTCCGTCCCATGCTTTCTTTTATCAATTAACAATTTGATTTTAATTATTCTCTCTAGGCTTCTGAAGAACTTCTTAAGAAACATTATGAAGAACTTGCTGGCAAGCCATTCTTCGGTGGTCTTATTAAATATATGTTATCTGGTCCAGTTGTCCCTATGGTGAGTTGGTCACACCTAATTTATATTTTTCATTCTCATTTTTTTCAAATTAAAAATTTCATTTAATTGTTCATTTTTTTAACATTTTTGCCACTTTCAAGGTATGGGAAGGATTGAACGTTGTCAAAACTGGACGAGTTATGCTTGGTGAGACCAACCCTGCTGACTCCAAGCCTGGAACCATCAGAGGAGATTTATGCATCCAAGTTGGAAGGTAATTAAATGTTTTTTTCATCAAGTCTTATACAATTATTCATTGCTATCTTACAAATGAACTAAAATTATTTATTTTGAATTTTGCTTCACAGAAACATCATTCATGGAAGTGACTCAGTTGAAACCGCTAAGCGAGAAATTGGTCTTTGGTTTGAAGACAAGGAGTTGTCTGACTGGGCTCCAGCTCAACAATCATGGGTCTATGAAGATTAAGTTAATGCTATTTGATTATTTCAAATAAATTTGTATCTTGAATATGTCCAGACTTTTAAAAGTAAACTAGTGAAAGAAAAAAATCTCCATTGTTTCGTAAATTTATTTTTTGAGTTGAAAAAGTGTTATCATCCATTTTCCTTTACCTGCCTAAAGCTCAATTTCGGGTTATTCAATCTTTATCCTATCTACATGTACAGAACAGCCTCATCACGATTAGCAGCTCCAGCTGGAACACCAAGGTTAAAGATAACTTTAAACGTGACATAAGTCAATATAGCTGCCATTGCAATTAAACACACAAAGATAACAACGTTGAGTGTCGCTTCACTTGATAATTGAGCTTGTTCTTGGTGACGTTGAACTGCCTTAAATGGATTTTCAACAATGGCATGTGCATCTGCTTCCGCTTTCTGTTTAACCCAATTTTTATGAACCTTTGAAAATGAATATTGATTGGCAGCAATTAGACTTTCTTCCAGATTCTCTGAAATTAATTTCACTGATGATCCAGACAAGCCAAGAGCGTCAAGGGAAGCTGTTAGATTACCAAGGAATAAATAATCGCCATCTTCGCCATACCTGACCTTATAATCTTTACGAATAGCAATTAGATGGGAAAAGCATCCAGAATTTACTTTATAAACTGATATTTTCATCAAAACTGCTACAAGAGCTCTACAATGATGATGAGGCAAACGATTTGCTAATTCAGCTAAATCCATACCAATTAAACATTTGACCGATCCGATGGATAACAAGGAAACAATAACCCAAAGGTTAACCTTAATCATATTAACAAACCTTTGGTTAGTTTGACTCTAACCATTCAATCATTTTGATTCAATTAAATTTAGAATCTTGTGAATGATTGTTGAAATAATATTGATTAACCATGTTCATCCTTTTTGTGTAAAACAAAGTGTCTATTCAAGCATTGTTACAGCTCAAATAATCATTTGAAATGTAAATAATGGTCAAAGATCTTTAACTGTTCATATGGTCAAGATGATTGTGAAGGTACAGATGCATGTCTAAATGTTGAACAATGAAAACATCAAACAATCCTAAACTCATTTCATTTATTCCCATTTATTGATTTTTATTCAAAACTCATCTTTTATTATCTTTTACTAAATAAAGATATTCAATTGAATAGTAATTACAATTTATGAATCACTAAGGCTTTTGATTTAGGTTCAAATCATCCCAGGACCATTCATGTCCATAACAATTTATAATAATCTTAATAATATTGATCCAGTCTTAAGAGTAACACAAGACACACAAGATAATCAAGAAAATTGAGTTAATCGAGAAAATTGATTGTTACTCAACCGTCAAATTCAAGTTTTGATATCAACTTAAATCCAGTGCATTTTCATTTCAAGAAATGGTCTCTTCAACTGAATTGAATATTGTCTTGTAAACTAATCTAAACAAAGTATTTCTTGGGTTTAGGGTTGAAAAAAAGGATTTTCATTTTCCAAGTAAACATTAACTGTGCCTTTACAAAACATGTTTAGATTGTGACGATTTAAATTGTTATAAAATACAAAATAAATATACTTTAATGGCCTACAGATTTGCAAGATTGAGAAGTTGATTTTGTTGATTTCATGAATGAATATTTTATTGCTTTTTTTGCTTTTGTTATTTTTTGTTATAATGTTTGAGGCTGAATTGTTGTTGAAATGATTGTTTTCTTACAAGAAGATGATGAACAGATGAAAAGGAAGATATAACATTAATAACAAGGTTATGTTGATGTTAGTGATGGTTTACAAGGAAGATAAGCTTGGAAATTGGAAATATTAGGTTTGATCTCTGAGCGAGTTTTAATCGCAAATAGTGACTCTGTACAAGGCCAGTTTGAATGGGTCGGTCGTAAGGTTGAAAAACAAGCTTATAAGAAATTCAATGATGGGTGATTCCGAAGATGGTCGAGTTAATGGTCAAAATGAGGACAAATTATCTGGAGATTGAATGATGACAACTATAGATTTTGTATGAATATCGTGATGACGATCATGATGATGATTATGATGATGATTATCGTGTTTGCTTGTTTTCCTTTCTCTCGTCATTTCCATCGCATTTTGGATACAATTTGAATTATTTCCAGTTTGCCTTTCATTGGTCTTGATTGCCTTTTGGTTTCGCTGAGGTAAAGGTTTGTCCATAAATTGTTTGCTTCACCTTTATTTATCTTGACAACAATCAATGGCAATCAATTGTTCCATGAAAGATTCGCTTCTCTTTATTTGCCAATTTTCTTCATGGGTTTTGTACCAAGGATTATGCTTGATTATGAGATCAACTCTTGAAGATGATTTGCTTCAATGAAATACCAATATTGATTTGATGAGAGAGTTGAGTTAACATTTTGACAATCATTATCACAATCAAGATGTTTAAAGACAGTTATGAGGAGGTTAATCAAAATATGATGATACAATGGCCATTAAATGGTTTCAAGACAGTTTGAGCTTTCCGGCTGTAAAGTAACAAAGTAAAGAAAAAATGATTAGTTGATTTGGAGAGTCAATTTGGATTTTGATTAAATTGCAATTAGGGTTACAATCGAGGAATAACTCTTTGGCTTGGCAGTTTCATTCAATTAAATTTGCTTCTTTGGCATCTTCCATTGAATACAAAGTTGACATTTTCAATAGTCTCTTGAGGACTTTTTTTTGTATTGTTTTTCACTCTATTTAGTTTGTCTCGTTTCATCAACTGATGAAAGTTAAACAATTAAGCTAAATTAGATTATCAAGATTCAGGCAAAGATTTAATTTAGAGTTTTAAAGCATTCTCTTAAAGGTTTGAAAGGTTAAAGTCATTGTCCTTAAAATACAAAGGGAAAGTCAATTTTTTTGTTGATGAAGATGAAAATTTTTAATAAAATAAAATGAACAAAATTTAAAGTCGAGATCGTCATTGATCAGTAAACAAGGGACAATGCAATCAATGAATTGTCAGTTATGTTAATCATTTACCAACATTATTGTGATAAATTATTGTAAATATATAATAATGTCAATAGCTCAAGGGTAAACTGTTTCAACATTTTCCAACAGTGAAAGTTATTCAATTGAACTGTTCAATTGAACATGTAATTTAATAAAAACCAGAAAATCAAAATAAATTGGCTAAATTGAATAAATATTGATGTTAACGATAATCAGTTGAATGTTTGAAATGAAGGATGAAAATATTTCAACAAAACATTTTGATCAACAGATATCGAAGTAATGTTAAGAGCAAATTGAACTATAAACAAGTCACTTGATTGTGAAGATAGAAAAATAATTGTCATCTGATCATTAAAATTGGCAATAATTGAGATCAACTATTTGAGAGTCCAATTCGTTGAGCGACATCGGCAAAGTTACCACGAACTCGAGTAAACTTTCTCAATGAAAGGTTGATCAGATTTTTGGTTAAACTGCAAATTGAACGAACCAAGATGGACCTGTAAGTGCAACATTCCTGGTAACAACCAGTTCCAGCATTGGGTACAACGGGGAACACTGGGTAAGGTTGGTTGATGCCACCGGGATAGGGTTGACCTCCAGGTTGTCCTCCGGGTTGCCCAGGGTAGGCTGTTGATGAGTACCAGGGTCGGAAGGTTGAATGAGGTCGAGCTGGTGGATATTCAGAGATGAAGTTGGAGGCTTCTGTTTCAAGGGATGAAGATGTAACAGATGAATCTGAACATGAATCGTAACTTGAACAGGTTCGATTGATGGGTGAAAATGTTTGCCCACTGGGACAGTATTGAAGGTAACTTGAGCCTGACCAGCAATAGTAATAAGATTTACAATTGTCTGGATTAGGAAAGTAACCGTAATTTGATGGGCACACAAATGATGAAGGCGATGGACCCGATTGACGATGTTTAACTTGACCTTTAATGCATATGCTTAATACACTTGACATGAGTAAAAATTGAAATTTTGATAATTTAAACATTTTTCGCTTTTTTGGATTCTTTTCACCAAAACATTACAACAAACCTTACTATTTGATATGATTGTTGCTACTAATTACCAACATGCACTGGATTCATTGTAGTGACAGTTTGTTCATGATCACAGAAGAGTTGAATTAATTTGATAATAATTTATAGCTGTAATAGCTTTGGAAATGATGCCAATGACAGAATATTAATGATATGAATAAAGTATTAATAATGATGTGAAAAGGTGAAAAATATCATTGAAAGTGAAAGGTAAAAAAGTGATTGTCATCATGATAGTTATCAAGATACTCATCTGACGAAATAAATTAATGATTAACTATTAAGATGAGAATCTCATAGAAGTAATTTTGAGCTCTTAAATCAATCGCAATTTCAGTCGAGCTCAGCTTTATTTTTCAATTTATATTCGTTAATGTTTGGACCTTTTTTAACTGAATATTTTCAGTTGAAAAATCGATCAAAATTGAACACTGAGATAATGAGAAAACTTGAAATGAACTTCAAATCTATTGATTCTCATTCAATGTCCAAAGCATTGAATGTTGTTCTGAATACTGATGACTTATCAATCAAAAAGGAAATTAAATTAATCATTACTATTGAATATATTCAACAAGCAATCAACTTAACAATTAATCAATAGTTTTGTCCATTTTGATAAGTTAAATGTTCCGAAATTGTCAAGTCAATGAACCAATTAATGTATTTTTGTCCATCAATTATGTAAACTGATTGTTGAAACAAATTATCTAATCAATAATGAAACCTATTTTTATCCATTAAATAATGAATAAATATATCAATTTACAATAATAGTTGAGCGAACTTTTCACGAAAATTTGTTTTTACGAAAAAAAAAACTTGAAACAGCGAAAAAAAAACTCTGATTTAATCAAGTTGATTGAAATTGATCTGAACATGAAACAAAAATGAAAATCAATAAATATACAGAAATAGCATTTAATGAACTTTCAATGTTTTTTTCATTTTTGTTTCAAAACAAATGTTTCATGAAATGAATAAAATAAGAAGGAAAACATGAAAATGTCGAAAAAAGCAACACATAAATTGTTCACCATTTGTCATTTGAGTTCAGGTTGGTGAATAGTTTCATTATTTTGGAACTTTTTCTTCATCGTTTTGTCTTTTCTTCATTTTTCTGGTTCAAAACTGAGAACTTTCTCAGTCTATACAATCATATTGATATACATGATAATTATATTGTAGATTGAGCATGTTGGAACATTTTCATGTTACTCTTCTTGATCGTAATTTTCACCATGAAACTTGTTCCTTTTCCACCCTTTATTTTCAGTTGAACAAGTTTTCATGAAAAGAGAGAAAAAGATGGCTCGAATCTTCATCATTATCACCATGCAGTTTCATCTTCATTCTCAACGTTTTAATGTCAATCATTGAGAAAGATAAAGGTGAAAGAATAAACTTTTCATGAATCTTCATGAGTATTCAGGTGAAGTGAAAGTCTCTTCAGAATTGTTTGAAACGTTTCTTGTTCTTTTCTTTTTCAACTCTTGAAGAAGAAGAAAAAAACGTGAAAAGAAATGTAAAATTTAGTGACATCAAGGTGGAGTTAGAGCATGATGATGATCAAATTCATTGAATGAAATAGATAAAATGAACGAAATATAAAGCAACGTGAAGAGGCGGTCAGAATGAAATGATAAATAAACTTAAACTTGAAATAAATTTTCAAGGAAAATGTTGAACCAGCATGAACAGGTTAAATCTTGATTGATTTTCATCTTCATTTCCTGAATTGAAAGTTGAAAAGTTCAATGAAAAAAAACATGAGAAAGCAAAAGTTGAACAGGGAAGAAAAAAAATCCCAAAATTTTACCAAAAATTAACTCATCTTAACAATAAAGGTTAAAGCTTAGTTTAATGAGTAAAAACAGGATTTATTGATTTCTTGAAATTATTTTTCCAATTTATGGAAAACATCTTTTATCAAAATTCAAACATGAATGAACAGAGAATTTCCAAGACAATTGAAATGAACATTTAAGATGTGGAATTATGTAAATATCATTTCTTCAAGAAACTTTTCCCATTAAGTTAACATTTGTTTTTGAATGTTGATTTGAAAGGAACATAAAAATTGATTTCGAACGTGAAAGTTAATTCAATTTGCTTGCTTTTTTGGGCAACAATTTGTAAATTGTGAGACTCGCAATTTGATGATAAATTGTCACTTTATGAGGAATCATTTTTTATGCAATTACTTGATTAACTTATACAATTAGAGGTTGTAAAAGAGGATAACATTGGATATTGTTTTTGTGCTTAGATGATGGATCAACATTGATTCAGCAGCATTTGGTAGCAATGAGAATTAGGACAAAAAGGTAAAGAGGGTTAATCAATGTTTACTTTGTGTCTATTTTGAGATTGTAATTGTTGGTGACTATTTAACTGATTGAAGACAATTTGAAGAGAAACCATTAAAGGTAAATAAACATGGAATCAATAATTTAGGTTGAAATGGAGCAAGTTTTACAAATGTTTTCATAGTTAATCTTAATCTCATGTTTAACCTTATTTTTATACACATTAATTTATCATGGTAGTCGTAAAAGTTTTATAATGCAATGAGAAAGATTTATTTTCATTGCAAGAAATGTATCAACAGTTAATCAGAATCAAATTGTCAAGGTAAAAACACTATCATCTGTAAAAAAGGTTTACTCTTGAAATGTTTCTCATTAATAATTTCACTGAAAAATATGGTTAACATCCATCAATGGTTGAAAATGAAAAATGTTTATCGGAATTGAATTTGATCATTTTGTTTGATGTGTTACAACAAATGTTGGTCAGCAATTGAATCAGCAATTTCAACTGTTAAAAGTATTCTCAGTTAAGTTACTGATTTTCACTCATTTTCAATAGATTGTTAAATATTAAATTATAATAATTTACTAATCACATTGAATTGTTTAGGGTTGAGAAAAAGATAATTTTGTTTCCTTTCCATTCATTGAATTGTAAAATGATTTTGAAAATCACATGAGTATTTGAAGTGGGAAGAGTTGGTGAAGTTTTGAACAATTAATCAATTGTTTGGAATAATATTTTAGAGAAAATCATTCAGAAATTTCAGTTTGGTTTAAAATTTGAAGTCTTTAAAATAAAGACAAATAATAGTGAACTTAACCAGAAAAAGTAGCTTTTCTGATCATCTTTATGAGATATTTTCAAGTGTTGATATTAATGGAGTCAAAATATAACAGTTTGGTTAAAAATTGATTAATATAAATGATGAATATAATGAGAGAATTAAAAAAATGCATTTGGGATTGAGATTAATTTTCATCTTAATTAACTAAATGATTAATAAGGTTTAGTTTACTGACAATCTTGTTAAATAAACAAGAGCAATTAAGATATATTGAATGAACAAGGATTTACACCTGAATGTAAGCTTGGCTTGAATAGCATTTTTTTGCAATTAACTTTAATAATTGTTATTAGGATTTGGGATTATTAAAGCTAAATGCACCAGAAAATTAGATTAACATTAATGGTTCAACAATTGACGGCAAGGATTATTTAAAATGAGAAGCAAATTAGGAAAATGAATGAACCTTTCATGGAATCTTCATCTTCAAACAAAAGAACAGAAAACCAAAGGTAAATATTGATATTAAATGCTCAATAATTTTTCATCAACACAACTAAATCATTCAAATTAACCTTCAATTAACTTACAATTACACAAGATACATGAATTAAAACAGTTTTGAGAAAGCATTTTATTCAATCGTAGACTCAATGAGAGTTTCAGTTCAGTTGAATATTTTACGATAAAATATCTTGCGAATATCATGTTTGAAGAGTTGAGTCAATACATAAAAATTTTAAGATGAATTACTTGAAGAAATTGAGGAAAATTGGAAAAGTCTAACATGAAATGGACACGAAAGATTATCATGAAATCAAATTGAGTAATGAAAGGAAGATGAACATAATGGAAAGATTGTAATCGACTGATAATGAGATGAGTTGATTTGCAAGTTCATTGGACTGTTATGAGTTGATTAACTCAGCTAATTAAAGTTAATCAAGTTTATCAATATCAATGAGCATGAATTGTGGAAGCAAAATTTAATGAAAACCCAAAAAGCCAATCAATAATGAAGGTAAATGTTGGTCTTAAAGAGGTTATAAAACATAATAATAGGATAAATGGTTGATGATATTTGAGATGAAAAACAAAACATTTGTGAATGTCACAGGTAAAGGCTGCAAAGTGTTGGTGAATAAATAAAGCAAATGTATCAGGTTTGTGTCCACTGGATATTAAAGTGACCATTATAATAATAGCAATGTAATATTATTAAACATCATCATTCACTGTTATCAACTTGGCTAAAGCTAAACAAATGTCAACAGTAAAAATAAAAAGTGCAACACAAAAGTTGACCTTTACCTAGTCTATTGTATGGGAAAGGTTGACAATGCAAAAACTGTTATCACTTGATTTATTATCATTGTTAACTTTGACTTTCAACTTTCCTCTCAACTCTCTACTTTTTTTATCATTATCATTATCATGTTTAGTTTCCAGCATCTTCATCATGTTCATCATCTTACCATCATTGTTTGTCTCTGCCTTTGAATTATTACCATTATTACCAGTAATAACATTTGAATATATTTATTTAGAGTACAATATTGCATTCAATAAAAAAGTATATTATCATTGACTGTTATTAGGAAGCAAAAAAGATGGTTCCTTTCATATCATTGAGTCAATCAAATAGTACAAAACATTTGCTTTTTACTCAACAATCAAATATAAAAGCTGAATTTTTATCTGACTCAGTATCAGCTATTTGTGTCCAGTGACTGTGTCAATCGATTTTAACAGAAATGAAAAACAATGAATTGTACAATTCTGTAAACAATTCAAAAATTTACTCATCATGAGTTTTGATTGTGTGTAAATGAAAGTTGAAATGAAAAAACAATTGACAGTTTCAGTGGTTAGATGAAATATTGAACCAGTGATGGTAAAATGATGAAGCATTTTGTGGCCAATAAAAGTGTTTAATTTTTTGGATATTATCATCAATCTTGTTTTTCAATTAAAAAAACACTGAAATCGTTTGATGGTCATCAACGGACAGAACGGTAATCTTGCAATAGAAGTGAATAAAGTACAAAAGATTAAGCTTGTTTTACCGTTAACAGAGGAACAAGAAAAGGATAAAAAGATTATTTTCTGGTGAAAAGTCAACAAAAAATGCCTTTCAATTGTATAACCTGGATTATTTTATATTATCATGAGCATTTTTTTCCCTCTGTAATGGATGTTTAATGTAATACATGAAAGACTTTCTTTACAGGTTTGTCTATTCATGTCCACTATACACTACTTTTCATCTTCATCCTTTTCTTCATTATCTTTTTTCTTCTTCTTCTTGTTCGGTGTATTTTTGTTCAAGGAGATGAACCATACTTTTGCCTTCTTAACCATCAAAACTACCATCATCATCATCTTCACCTTCACCATTATTATTATACTTGAGTGACTTTATTTTTGGCTTTCATACATTTGTTGTTGTTCAACTCAAGGTGATTGTAAGATGTTAATGAAACCTGGATCAGAATCAATCTATCTTCATTTCTTTTCATCTGTTTCCTCTGTCTTCATCATTCTCATCCTTCTTAACATGGTTCATTGTGTTCTGTAAAACTCAATGGGAAAACAATCTCAACACTTGATGTTGCTTTACCACCTATTTTTTTCAGCTCATTAATGTAAATTTAGCCATCATCAATCAATGTTTTACAGTTGAAACACATGAATGGATAAAAGTTGAAATGGTTTAATATTGAGTTGAAAGTGATAAACACGTTACTTTAGATGAAAGGGTTATTCAGATGACAGGGGAACACATTAACGTTAACATGAAAGTGAAAAACGAAACAAGAGTAAACATGAAAATGAACGTGAAACATCAATGACAATAAATGTGATTTCAAATGAGAGGCAAAATTTGAAATTCAAAATCTATGTAAACATAAGAGGAAAAGTCTGAAATAAACAAAAAAACTTAAGAAGTGAATTTTGGTGAAATGTCAAAGAGACTGATTGGATATTCAGATATTGGGACAGATTGAACATGAAAGAAATGTCATGAAGAAAAATCAGATTGAATGGATGGAAATTTTTGATTGATATATTAATATCCAAGTTGATGATGACAATGAGAATGAAAGAAAGGATATAAATATATTAACAAATGGGCAAAGGAAATGATTCTGATTGCTAATAATTAACTACAACAGAAGCAATTGGAGCAAAAATAGTGATTGAAATTAAGATGGACTGAATCAACAAAAGATGATAAATGGGCAAACAAATGGTTAACATTAGATTGTGGTTTGACAATTAATGTTGATTGGTTACAATTGTGACAATAAACAAGATATGAAAGGTGGAATGAAGAAGATGGAGTTTCAGAATCATTTTCACAAGGATAATCAGGATCATCATTGGAATTGAAATTGTAAGCCATTAAATATTGTCTCTCAACAATCAATTTTCTGGGTTTAAGCGATTGAGCCTTTTGATTTAGTGATGATTAGCAGATGGTTAATAAATAATGACAAGATTTACAGGAATTGTTGAGTTTCTAATAGTAATCGTTATTGTATGTTAAATATTTAACTTTCACCGGTTAAACGTTAAACGTGATGATACACATAAATGTAAAGGTAAAAATGAATTGTGATGACGAAGATAATTAGCGAAAAATCGATTAACCATTCAATGGAATAATGATCTGTATTGTGAGTAACATGAAAAAGCTGAATTCCAGGAAATATCAAATGCATAATGATAAAGTTAATTGTTATTGGGGTAAAAATTACAAGTTGAAACCCAAAATGGAAATTTTGTGAGAAGAAAAAAAGAAATTTGAATAACATGGTTTGATTGATGTTAATTAATTATCCTCTAATTAATTAAATGTTTCACCTTTGAACGATGAAATCTTCACAATGCAAGTGTAATCAAATTGAACATTAATATGATCAATTATCAGGAAAAAGGTTACATGAAGAGAAGAAGAAAAGCTGGAAAGAATAGAAAATGATAACTTTTTAATGTCATGAAAATTAAGCTTAACCATGTAAGAAGAAGACCCAAAAATGAATAGATTTTTCTCTTTGTTCGCTTGGGTTAAATTGCTTTGAATAAAAGTTAACAGCCCTTTGATAATTGATGCTGGTAATGGTGATAATTAAGGTAAAATGATGGCAAAGACTATTACTGTTAAACAAAGCGCCTAATCAAAGACAGTTATCTTTATGGCTCAGAAGTTTTGTATTATTTTGAAATCAATTTTTTCCCCTTTCGTCATTTCTGGTTTTTTGGGTACAATGTACAGTACTGGTCAGGGTTAAGTCAACAAAATCGGAGATAATTGTTCTCTGACAATGATTTAGTACCAATAAAATTGAACTTTATTTTGTTCAGTTTCTATTTTTTCTGGTCTCTACCAACTAAATATGCTAGAGATGTGGACGAATTAACTTGAGTCTGACCCTTTTTTGTTAACTCAACCCTGACCACTACTGTACTGGTTATCTGATGCTGGCCTTTGTTATAACTTTAACAAAGATTAACCAGTTTTTTTCAACTGAAAAATGTTTAGGATGGAAGGAAGGAGAACTCAGGAGAATGGACGAGTGTGACAAGGCAAAGTTTCAACAATCAAATATATTAATAATGCCAGAGTTGTCATGATTGTAACCTTGATATGTTTAACTTGACAGGTTGGTTTGGTTATTGGGAAATTTAGGGTAATTTCAGATGAAGGGCAAAGGAAAAAATAAAGACAAGATTTACCCTTAATAATGTTGAAGTTAATATGGTTGTTGATGGAGGTGGACGTAATTTTTCCAACACTTTACCAATTGTTTTGGTGATCCAGGTTTGATTAATCATGTATCGATCCTCTTCGTAATATAGATGAAAGGTTGCCCAACAGAAGGAGATAATTATAATCATCAAAACTAGTGTCATCCAAAGATAGTAAGTCCAGTAGTAATTGTAATAAAGGCAACAAATGTTTTCACCGCAACAATATTGATGTGATCCACATGCATCATGGTCACAGTAGTAATTGTAAACAAAATTGAATCGAGTTAACAAGACAATTATGGATAACAGGTTGACCGTTGGATTAAACATTAACTTCATTGTTACAGTTGGTAAAGCATTTAGTAAAGATCAGTAGATTAGGTTCAATTTTTGTTGGTCTTGAGGTATTGGTGTTGTGGTTGATGAAACCAGTCAACAATCTTGCTTTAAAAATAGAATATTGAAACTCTTGGATTGACAACGTCAAGAGCAGAGAAATGAAAACTTCATTTATTAAAGGTTAGCAATGTAATCAAAGGTTTTCATCATTAAACCATTTTTAGCAAATTTCCATGACTTTTAGCTCTTCAGTTGAGTTTACACCAAGATTATGTGATCCTTTCTGAGAATAACAAAACAACAAAACATTTAAATGTAATAAAAACAGAGACATCTCACGGTCGTTGAGAAAACAGTAGTTAAGTACAAAATTTTCAAATGTTTAACAAAATGTAACGAGAATGTTTGATTAAATTAATGATTATTTTGGTGTGCAATAATGAAATGAAAGGGAAAAAATTCTGATTGAGATTTAGCAAATTTAATTTATTTATTTAGCAACTTCACAAGTCATTTATTAATAAATATCGTACACAGTTTGTATTGTTTGCAATATATTTTCAACAAAATATGATATTCATTAACAGGCAAATAGAAAAGTACTGTTCATCAGTAAATTAACTATTTACCCTTCCTTGGTCCACCTTTTGATTTACCTTTGAAGCCGCCCTTAGATCCCATTTGCTTCTTCTTTTGTTGAGACCTATTATGAAAAGATACTCTTTTGCCAGCTTTTTTACCCTTTTTAGATTTTCGGTCTTTACCTTTCGTTTTTTCATTATCACTTTTAACAGCGCTAAGGACGAGAAATAGCAGAGAGGAAATGAATGTAAGTTAATTGGTGATTTACTGCATAATATGAATTTACTTACGCGTTGATCTTTTTCTGTGTTATTATGCTTAACGCTTTATTGCCATCAATCTTATCTCCTTTGTCTATTTTATTTAAAATATCGGAATATCTTTTCTTTTCTTTATCTATGTTATCGAAATTGGATTCAAATTTCCTTTTCTTCCCTGAAGCTTTTGCAGCTTTGGATGATAACTTAGCTTCGATTTTATCCAAACTGTAGCAAAATAAAAATTTTATTAAAATTAGTAACTAGAATTAGCAATTGAGACATGGCTAAATGCCATTGTACTAACCCATTAGGTAGTTTTCTGTCAAATTTTCCTAATGAAGCTGTGGATACTCGTGCAACTGCGGCAGCATTCATGACTTCGTCTCTGGTTTCTTTTTCCTTACCATCTTTTGGTAAAACTGGAGTCAAGCTTGAGCCTATAACATAGAATAAGATCATTAGATAATGATAAATTTTTCGAAGCATGAAAGTGTTTTACCTTTAATTTTATTAGCACGAGCAATATTCCTAAGTCTTTGAAATTCGTTTTTGGCGACCTTTTCTCGTTTTGCCTCCTGGATTTCTTCAAACATATCAGTGTTTTCATCTGCAACGAAAAAAATTGTTTTATCAATAAGAAGTTCATTGGTTGACCTCTCAAAATTCCAGTTACAAACCTTTATTTTGTGGTACTTCGACAACCCATTGATCCTTGGCGGAATTGATTCGGTTATAACCATAACGAGGTTTCCATTGTTTAGCGACGTCATCCCAGACCAATTTTTCTCTCTTTTTGTGTTGAATACCTTTTTCCTTTGCGTATGTTTCCCATTTGGTAGGTGGTTTAGGCTTGGGAATCGGTAAAGCTCTAGGAATTGGTGTTTTTCCAGCAGGTAATTTAACACAAGTATAACCCTCAACAGTTTCAGTTTCTAAATCAGCTAAATTGTTCATTAAAAATTGTCCATTTGTTTTTGCTAAGTTAAGAAGATAATCCTCCTTTTTTGATCGTAATTCATTACTATCCAATGGATTATTGTCTACCATCAAACACAGGCCTAAATCCAAATCAACAAGTTCCTTTTCAATTTGAACAGATTTCAAAGCTTCTTTCTCCTTTTCCTCGATCTGCTCTAAAATTGATCCAATATTACAGTCAATGGCAGCCATGACTAATCTTTAAACAATGTAAATCACAAGATAATTAAATTAAACACTACGTAAAATTAGACACTCGAATAAAACAAAACCAAACAATTTTTTACTAGGAAAGACAAACACGTTTTGAAATTTTCATGAGTTAGTTACCATAGAGTCAGCATTTAAAAAAACAGCGCGCAATTCAATTTTCAGACATTTATTTAGTTTTCGACATTTAATTGTGATAATAATCATAATCATACAATCATCTGAACAGAATTCAGTTTTCAATTAGTTACTTTCTGACATAGTCAAACACCATAAACAAATTTTGGACAATTAACATTTTATTTTCCGAAGCAAAACACCCATTCATGTAACTACGAAGCTGACCGCTAAAAATTGTCAGTCTTGGCGAATAATTTAATCAGGTTTGTTTTATAATACTTCAATAAATTAAGTAACATTTACATCATTAACTTGCGACATTTTAATAAGAAACTTAATCTTTATTATTAAGGTGTTGAAAGGGTTTTTAATTGCTTTATTAACATTGCAACTCTTAGATGAGTTGAAAGCACAATAGATGGCAGACCTCACAAACTGAATGTGTGTTTTGTTTTGCATTGAAAATTTAGAGAGTTCATTTCATGAACTTTTTCGCATCTTTACTTTCTACTACATCAACTCATTCAGTTTTAATTTTAACTTTGTTTTAGTTTCAACTTGTTGATTATTTGATCTTAATCAAAATTAAAATCTTCTACTTCGATTGTTTGTGATTTTTGATATCAATTCGTGTTCATTTCTCGTTCAACAATGTATTTTGCTGGTATTGAAGGGTTTGTACTTTTCCACCTATTTGTTGGCTAATTATGTTGAAACTACAATTGAACTTTGAGATTTTTGGTCCTGGGTTATTTATCCCTTGAATAGTTCAATAGTAAACTCCTGTGAACTGAAGCTGTTAAAATGTTTTATTTGACTTGAATGTTCTTTTTCTTAAAATTACCAGAGGTGCATCAAATTCAAATATTACCTTGATTCGTGGTGATGGTGAAATTGTCGCTCAAATTGAAGGTGGCCCAGAGACTAATTATTTGGTAAGATTTTACTTACATTTTGTTGCTACACATCGAGTTGCTTTTAAAGTGCTGCTTGTTCTTTGTTAGTGATCAAAAAAGATTGATAATGAAGATGATGACATTGTTATCTATTAATAAAACATTATCAACTAATTACTCAAGACTTGCCCTAGTTAAAAAACTAGAATCAGTCGGAAAATCAAATTACGAGTGTTTTTCATCATATGCGAAGCTAAAACTAATTTTCGTTATTTATTCCAATCACAGATACTTGGTGTAGAGGAATGCCAGAAACGGATAGTTAAATTAATTGAAGAAGCTAAAAAAGCTGCTCAACTGGATGAAGACATCGTTCTAGAAGGATTGGTATGGAAACAATTTAAATTAATTGCTTTTTTCTTTCATCCAATATTATTAATGATTGGTGCAATATTGAGAAAATTTCCTAATTTTTTATTTCCTTTTTTTTGTGCAGGGACTTTGTATGACCGGCTGTGAAGAAGACACAGCTAATCGGGAATTTGCTGAATCGATGAAAAAAAGATATCCTCAATTATCCAAATCAATAAGTGTTGAAAGTGATACAATTGGATCTTTATTAACAGCTTGTACTAATGGTAAATATTTTAACTGAGCAACTTTAACAACTATAATTAAAAGCTTATCTCTTCGATGATGAGGACGATAAACAGATGATTGATACATTTTTTCTGTTCAACATGACTATTTAGGCCAGTTAATTTCAGTTCCTGTATATCAATTATTGCAAGAAATTTCATTAGATAATCTATTTGTAATAATTGTTGAAACTTGTTTTAACCAATTCTAAAGTTCTTAACAAATTATCATAATGAAATAGTCTAGAAGAGCTAATGATTGACTTTAAATTTACATATAATTCTCATTTCTTTTATATTTCCTGATTCTTTCCATGTAGGAGGAATAGTAATTATTTCTGGAACAGGATCCAACTGTTTGCTTGTAAATCCTGACAACAAAACTCATCGTTGTGGAGGCTGGGGACATTTAATTGGCGATGAAGGATCTGGTTATTGGATTGTTCAAAGAGCAATTAAAACAATTATTCAACATGAAACCAATTTCAATATATGTCCATTTCCCATCGAAAAAGTGCGCCAAACGATCTACGAATATTTCAATGTGAGCTAGATTTCTTAAAGCTTATATTGTATCCGAACTTGAATTTTAATCATTATTTTCTTCATATTAGGTCAATGATTCTTTAGGACTAATCGCACCAACCTACATAGATTTTGTTAAATCTCGTTTCGCCGGCCTTTGTGTTCACTTAGCTAAAGGTAATCTAAACAATTATCATAAATAATGAATTATAGTCAAACTAATTGAATTTATTTGTTCTGTTTCCAGTTGCTGATGAAGGTGATAAATGCGCCCAGAAATTGTTTTATGATGCTGGAACTATGTTAGCTCGTCATATTGTTGCACTTGGTCCTAAAATTGATCCTGTATGTTCAACGCGACTTTATTTATTCTATAACGTTTACTTTATTTTTAATGATTGTCTTTGTTTTCATTATTTTCATTGTCTAAGGCCTTATTAAATAACCAGGATGGATTAACTGTCGTCTGTGTCGGCTCGGTGTTTAAAAGTTGGAAACTTCTCAGGCAAGGTAACACTGATACAAATCAATTGAATTGAAACTCGTCTTAATTTTTTATTCTTTAATTTCAAACAAGGTTTTATCGATGAATCTCAAACTCTTGGAATAGCATTGAATTTGGTCAGAATAACTCGTCCATCATCTTTGGGTGCCACATATTTGGCAGCAAGAGACGTAGGATTTAATTTACCAGTTTCTTCAACTCCCAGCACCGAATCGATTGAAAAAATCATTCCGACTATTATACATAAAGACAAAAATGTGATCAATTCCTCTGTATGTAACATAATGTGATAATTGGTTGGCCCTTAACTTAAAGTCCACTAATTCATTAATATCATAATCATTATTCTATAATATATATTTGTTACTTTAATAATGTTTATTCTGTAATTACATGCTCAAGATATATTTCAACGATTGTAAATTTTACCCTCGAAAAATATTTTCTCCCTGATTTCTGGATTTTGTATATTCTATACCATTTTCACATTTCCATGCCTTAATCACAATCGTTTATATGTTGACTAATAAAAAGAATTATATCAATTAAATTACTTAGAAGCTTCATTAAATTAACCTGATGAAATGAAATGATTTAAAAAATATAAGGATGAATGGCGAGAATCAATTAGTAAGTTTATTTTTCATTATTTTGATAGAATACAATTTAACTTACTTTTGTACGATGATTTGGAAACTTTTGATGTTGATTTAATGATCAGCATCTGAATGAATAGTTTCATTGAATTTTCTTACAGCATCTTTGGCAATATTAAAAAGGCTTTTAAGATCAAACTTGTTTTCCTCAGATCTATTTTCATGTTGAACATGAGTTCTTGATGTTAACTCATTAATAATTTGTCGTCCAGTATCAAATAGTTGATTTGGCTTGAGTTGACTTTTTATCTCGTTGCTTTTAATCCATAAATAGGTGACCCAAAGAATTGAAACCATAGCGATGGTCACTGAAATGATTAACAAAAAGACCATCCAATTGTATCTTGACTTGATTGGATCACTTGGTTTGTAATTGATTAAAAATCTTTGTCCACACGGAGTAACATTAGTATCACTATTTTGGTTGGAAGTCATTTTGAATTCGATCATTTGATAACTGCGGAAAGATTTTCTCAAAATGACGACAATTTTGATTATGAATGTATCAAATACATAACCATCAATATCATAAAAATTTAAATAATATTTGCACAGGTTGTATTTAATCAATCTCATTTCAATCGATTTGATAGTCCAAATATGTTTTCTACGCGCTAACCAAGTCGATGAACAGAAAATAAATATGGAAGGTGAAAGCTGAGTACACTAATCATGTAAAATAATTACTAAAATAACATCAAAACTAATAATTAATGTTTAATAACAGAGGGTAATATTAAAGGCTGTTTTTGTTTGCTAATAAATCCATTTTTGAAGTCTAAGGCAGTCATTTTAGCATAATTTTTTAAGGCTAACTTCCTAAATACAACCCATTTATTATCTTTACACTTGAAACAGACTCCATTTAACCGCGAATTGTACATAACTAGTCCAGGTTTGTCATGACAGACGTGACCGAAAACAATCTTTTCCAAATTGTCCCAATTAAGCTTATGAGTCAATCTTGTGTCAATCATGTCCATTAGGAATAAAGGTGATCCATTGATCCAGTTACAGTATATAGGAATGAAACCATCATAGGCACGAAATGTCCTATCAACTAGATCACTTGTCATGACTCCCCAATCAATCTGACCATCGGACTTCTTGAGCTTGACTGCATAAGAAATGCCCTCCTTTTGTTGGTCTTTAGCATTTGATAAATAAAATGGCAAGTTTGATATACACTGAATCAAAAGAGTGGCTCCAATCTCGGCTAAACTGTTATATAAGTCAATTGCTTTACTTCCTTCAGCTATATCAATCCTCTGTTGAAGTAAAATTTTCCCAATATCATATTTTTTCGGTTGAATTGTGACTACGCTTAACCCAGTTTCTTTGTCTCCAGCATATACGGCTTTCTGGATAGGTGTAGATCCTCGGTATTTAGGTAACAAGCTAGGATGAACATTGATCATACCATATTTACAACTTTTAATGGATTCTTCGTCAATTAATTGTCCAAAAGAAACAACAACACCTAAGTCATAACAGTCTGGTTTTAATCTGTGAGGCCATTGGTGTACAGTCAATCCTTTGGCTTTGGCAAATTGAGCAACACGATTGAGATCATTCTAAGACAGAATATAGAAGACAATGAGAGATTATCAGCGATAAATCAATTGAAATTAAACTTACTTTAGTGACTATTTCCAATCTATCAATTAGACATTCACTTGAAGAGCCTTTTACAGTTTTAAAATCAGCTGGTACTGTCAGCAGGTTATACAGCTTTTGTAAACTTGCTAAACTAAATACATCCGAACCATAGAAGATGACTGATAATGATGATTTAAATCGAACATGATAGCGTAATTTGGGTAGATTAACTATCAACACTGAACATTTTCCTTGGAGCCACATGGAAATAACAATTTATTTAAAAACGCACGCGTTGATTTCAACCTTATGGCAGGTTGAGTGATGTTACCAATATGATGTTACCAAAAGCTTTATGAGCGCAAAGTACAAAATATAATATCTCTGAATTGAGAAATTGACACAAATCTCAATGAAAAGGTTCAACCAGAATCTAAGGATTTCCTGTTAATAAATATCAGAGTTTGTCTCTCATGTTTCCTGGTCTCCAGTAAAAGTAAAATTAGAGAGATGTTGACCAAAGCTGAGATAGACATTGTGGGTTCACTGTTTCCATAACCTGGAAGATAACCATAACCCAGACTGAGGTAGCAAAAAGTTTATATGGCTAAGTCTTCGGTGGCAAGATTGCAAATTTGAACCACATTCCGTCCTCGATTATTTCTGGAGCCATTTGGTCAGCCAAAAGTCTCGGCAGCTATTTTGGAATCACCTGATCAACCAACAAAAAAGGGTAGATTGAAACTATTGATAATTACTAGAAATTCAGAATAAACTGATTACCAAAACAGATTGCTTTCAATGATACATTGTTTCCCATTGAATAATAAAGCCAATCACTTTTTGCGTCACATTTGCTCATGGGCGTTAAATAAACTTCACCTGTAATTGTCATTATAATTCATTAATCACTGAAACTCATCGTTGAAGTTTCACACTAATCGTTTCAATTAAAATCTGTTATTAATAACTTTACGTTGATTTCCCATACGTTTTTAAAGTAAACATCAGTACCGAAGAGTTTTCATTGTGAGCTTCAAGTTAATTTGCCGGTCCACGAGTTCAAGTCATTCCCAAAAGCCATGGTTAACTCAACGATAAGCATTAAAATTGCAACTCTGATTATAATTTCCATGTTATTCATTGAAAGTAAGTAAAATTTTCAACTCAATCATTTCAGATTGGAATCAATTTGAAATATATTGACACATTGATCAAGACTTTATGACAAAAATTAGACAAACCAAAAAATCTTTGAGAGTAAACTTTGACAGCTTCGCCTCAGGTTGATTTTTCGGAAATACAAAGACACATATTTCAGTTCAGATATCTTTTGTCGTTAAGAAGTCGATACACAAGTTAATAAGTCATGTTTACTTGTATCAATTTATTCAGATCATTTTATGTTAAGTAAAGTTGTCACAATTTAAATCAGATTCGGTTAGTTCAGGTAGTCGTGTGTTCCACCTGCTAGTTATACTTTGACAGTGACTTAGGCTCTTACATTATTTTGTTTAATCTGTTTATTGATCAGAATTTATTCAAGATATTGTTAGTTTTACCAGAATCTAGTTACACAGAATATGTCAAATGTGAATTTCAGTGTTTGTATTTAGTTGGAAGAAGTTATATCATGACATATACTCTTGAGTATCAACTTTTACGCGATTTTTAGGATTGAAATTTCAAGAATTGTCAGGTTATTATTAAATAAAAATACAACAGATGTTTTCTTATTAAATCATTATCAAGTTTCCTTTTCATGGAATTGCATTCCAAATGTTTTCAAATTGATGTGCAATTGATCGTCATTAGCGCATTTTTCCCCGAAAATTGTATTACTTAATACATTTATTGTATGCAATTTAACCCGAAAACTCAACTAAATCAATAAATATTATATAAAGTATATTATATCAGTTTATTAAGTTTTTTTATTTCTCATTTGTTTAGGTACAGCAAAACAGAGTGTATGTTTGGTTGAGGGCGATATAAAATGTCCGAGAAAACCAAGAAATTATTCCAGTCAGAAGCACCGTCCAAGAAATAGCGTGTCATTAACTCGTAAACGCTCCTACACAAATGGACCAAGAGATTTCAATACTCTTTGGCCAACTCGAACTATTCCATATAAAATTGCGTTTGATTACTCAGCTGATCAGCTAAGTTTATTACAAAAAGCAATGTCATCAATCGAGTCTTCAACTTGCATCAAATTTGTACCTTATTCCGGTCAACAAGATTATGTGAACATAATGAGAGGTAAAGACTGTTATTCCGATGTTGGTCGTGTTGGTGGAGAACAACAATTGAGTTTGGATCTTGATTGCTTCAACCAAAAAACTGTATTTCACGAGCTGCTGCATTCCATCGGGTTTTGGCATGAACACAATCGTCCAGATAGAGATAAATTTGTTAAAGTAATGAGGGAAAACATTGATCCAATTAGAATAGGAAACTTTAAAATATCTGATGAATACGCTTCCGAACCAGGATCTTGGGATTATGATTATTATTCAGTTATGCATTACAAATACACTGATTACTCGAGAGACGGTAAATTGGCAAGTTTACTACCAATCGATACAAAAGTTCGACCTGAAGATCTTGGAAGTTCAACTTTTTTGACAAAGCAAGACATCAGCAAAATAAATACACTTTACCGCTGCGAGACGAATTCCTGTCCACAGCCCAATCTCAATGCTCATGTGATAATAAAAAGTTCAACAGATTTTAACATTGGATCTAAAGTCACCTATTCCTGTGATGCATCTGGGTTTAGTCTAGTTGGTAGTTCTACACAAATATGTTTATCCACTGGTTCATGGTCAGGTCAACGACCGCGATGTGTACCAATCGTATCTCATTACTGTGACTTCGAAAGTACAGATTGTGGCTGGATAGCAGCATCTGGTGATGTTGATTGGGAAATTTCCTCTGGAAGAAAACATTACAGAACAGGAACGGGGCCATTAACAGACTTGACACTTGGAACTCTCGATGGACACTTCTTACGATTAGATACACAAAATTTAGACGCTGGACTGAAAGCTATCATAGCCACTCCAAACTTACCTTTGTCATCCAGTGGAGTCACCTTTTGCCTAGATTTTGGTTATTACATGTGGGGCTTAGTGGTAGGATCACTTCGAGTCAATCTGGTAACGCAATCAGGTTCAACGCAGTTATTTTTTAAGTCGGGTGCTTCTGGACCTAAATGGCTGGAGAAGCGTATTCCTTTCACTCCTGATGGTTCATTCAAACTTGAATTCGTGGCAACCATTGGGTCAGAACTAGGCGATATCGCTATTGATGATGTTTCCATTGAACCTTGTTCATCAGGTAATCAAAATTTAGCTAGATTAGCATACAAAGTCAATGTTAAATCTCGTCGTTTATCAGGATAAAATCTAGTCTTGTATTTGTTATTGTTATCTTATCAAATTGTATCACATTGTACAAATTGTAATTCATGTAAAAATGTAATTAATTAATTTTATATGATCAAGTATTTATTTATTTCCTATAAATTTGTTTTATCAGTGTCATAATACCACACAATAAAGTCACGATGCTAGCAAAAAAACAACAAATCAATGTTAACATTTACTTTTCACTTTGTTTTCAGCCGATTGATAATTGAACCGAAAGCGATATTTGGTAAAATGAAAAATTCATCTCATTCATTTGATTGACAACTGGCTAATTAGTTAATCAAAAAATCATTAAATCTTTGCACATCCTTTATTTACAAAAAATTACTGATTTAACTAATAACGCAAATAATTACGAAACAAATGATGGGCCTCCAAACAATTTACAGTTTTTATCTATTGACACTAAAACAAATTCGAAATGTAATTGCACCAAGCTATTTTGAATATTTAACCTAAGTCCAAACAAGTCTTCAAAGTTGTAAAAATGATTCATAAAAATACTCTTGATTAATGGTTTGTATCTTGATGAGTGGTTAGTAATTATGATTTATGTTCATATTACGGTCAAATATTGACTCAGTTGGTCAGTTGATCGTATGAGTAGTGATAAGGGAAATATTCGTAATACTTTTTGTAAATTTGTAAATTTTACCAACAACATAACCATAACAGTTTTTGTAAACCAAATCTTCATAATTAGTCTCAATTAGTAGTGAATAGATACGCATTTATAGTCAGGGATCTGGTAATTAACGAAGTAATTTACTGAATGAAATTAAGTTTCGGATATAGAAAGTTATGGGAAATAATTTCACCGAACATAACTTTAATAGCCTATGTATTATAATATGCTTTTAATTAATAATATTTACTTAAGGTTTGATTATAATAACTAAAATTAATCATATAGTGAGAATCTAGATAAATGAAGTACTTAAATAATCGATAAATTATGAATTATGTGCAAATGATTGAGATAATGATGACAAAAAATGTTGTAGATTAAGTTAGGGGAGAATGAATATTAATAAACTCTAATAAAACAATAGTTCAAAGGCTTCTAAGTTTACAGCATTTAAGGCCAAAATGGAATTTAAAAAGCCAAAGATGATTAAGGTGACCAACAGATTTCAAGTTTACTTGATAAGTTGCATAAGATTACTTACCAGTAAGGATTATAACTGTTGGACACATTTCAAGTGATTAAAAGATGATATTTGTAAAGTAAACAGTAGTTATTGAAATGCTTATTTCTTGTAATTTTGTTTATATTATACTAAATTCAAAGACTAACCTTGTGATTCTTCCGGCTTTTTTAAAGAGCTCAGATAAAAGTAGTAACAAAATAAAGTTAGCAAGGTTGAAAACAAGGTAACTAAATTACATGAATTAGAGAGCAACAAGTAAATCTTTAAGTTGATTACTTGACAATTGATGCATAAGTTTCAATGATATTAACTGTGAGTGTGAGAGGTGCAAAAGGACAACAAAAGAAGTCAAACATTTGATAAACAAAACATCATCAATCATCATACAGATTGGTGGTGACCAGGGTGGGCTTTTTGTTAATACAAAAGGCAGTGAGAAAGGTTACCAGTTTTTTTTACCAGAAAACAAAAAATTGAAAGGAGATTAAGATGAAAAGTTCCGGGTTTTCCGCGAGAGTTAAGGGCAAATAGAGATAGAGAGGAGGATGATGATGAGCAAGATAAAGCTGTAAGTCAGGCCAACAGTGACCTTAATCATTTGGATTTACCTTGTTTAACAACTCTAGTATGATTTACTGGAATCAAAAACCAAGGTAAGCTTGGTTCAATGAAATAATAATCAAGATAAATCATTAAAATTTATTTAATGATGGCAAGGAATAAAAAAACAACTAAATTTAGAGCAAGTTTTGTAAATAAATTTAAGAGTTAACATAGACCTTAATAAAAAAATCAGATCATTTGGGCAATGAAAAGAGGAAAATGGCAGGTAAATTGAATCAACAAGGGTAATAATTAAGTTAACAATTAAGCTTGAGAGATTGACCTAAAGTCAAATCCAATTATCATCTGACCAAAACCAATTGATTGATGGTTAATCAGGTGAAAGAGATGATTCAAAGAGTTGAATCTATTTTGGTTCCGTTGAATCAACTTTTTTTTCTTCACATCATCATTGTCCTCCTTTACCAACCATTAACAAGTTATCTTTTTTTTTCAATGGTGTATTACTGGACAATGATGATTACGATTGGGTCGGTGGGTGGGAAAAGAAAACAATTTACAGCATTTAAAGGTTTTTTTTGGACAAGGGTTAGCTTTTGAAAAGCTTGGGATCAATAGTTGTAAATGAATAACCTGTTTGACCGAGGGTCAACTTTGAATGGCTTTAAGATTCAATCTTTTCTTTGATTAACCAAAAGTTGATACAGCTTTGATTGATAGGAATAACCCGTTCGATTGGTTTGTTACAATTGCGAATGATAGCTTTTTTCATTCATTTCTTTGCTCTCGAAGAGTTTCTCATTCTGTAAGAAGGGAAAGGCAAAACAAAACAGAAAAATTAATTCAATAGAAAAATAAAATGTTCTCGGAGCAAAATTGTTTCTTGGGAAAGAAATGATTTGTAATTGAATTAGTTTTTTTTTCTTTTTTTATAATGTGATGGTTGACAAAAAATGTCGGATGATGAAGGAGGAAAGGGAGGAAGAGACTGACGAAGAGACAGAGGAAGAAAGATAAGGTATAGAGAGAGAGAAAGGATTACAAGACGATTTCAGGGGAAATACATGTGAGGAGGAAAAAGAAGAGGCTTGGGTGATGATTATGGAAAGATTGAATGATGGTATGAACGAAGCTTATTTCGGTTTAGTTTTGTTTTGTATTTTTATAAAAATAGTCGCTCCTTGCATGATTATCTCCGAAGAAGGATTCCGTTAGAATGTTGTAGATGATTCATGGCTGGCGGTGTCAGCTCGAATTCAACGATAAGTGGGAAGTGATCCGAAGGTACATGAGGATGAGGACATCCGACAACTTTGTTTTCCTTAAACCATTCAACGTCAAGTGGCCCAAGTAATCCAAGAACCGACATGTGTTGCTTAGAGTAAAAGATATAGTCGATGACTCCTTTGAAATCAAATCTGTGAATAAGGAAGGAAGAGAAGAGCAACAAAAAAAGAGATAAAATTAGAAAAGGTTGTTAACTAGTAATCATTATATTTAGCTGTATTTCAATTAAAATTAAATACCGTTAAGTGAGACAAATGCATAAAAGGGTAAAGATATCTAAACATTTTATTTCATTTTCTTGCCTTTTCTTCACCATTCACCATTCAACAACAATAATCATCCTTCATCCTCTCTTCCCTTCCTTATTTTATGGTTAAAATTTTTATTTCTGCATCATATTATTAGCATCAATGATTACCAAAACAAAAGTAATCATGATTAGAAAGAGAATCAATAAAGGGTAAAAAACAAGAAAATTACTTGTTCTTATCAATGAGACTCGCTTACAAGCTATTCAATCTTTTCAAACAATTTTAGACGCTTCCATTAAATGGATTCACTTACGTATAATTTGTGTAGGGCATAACATCATCTGAATAAGCCCGATTAATTTTAAAAGGATGGAGATATTCAGTTTTGTTATCAGAAGTGATTCCAAGTTTCTTTAAGCTATCTTTGTAGCCCAATTCCTTGAAGTCAGCATGCTCTGCTGAGATACGGCCATTGGAAAGATACTCAATGACACCCGAATTGGGTAGTGAATTTAAATCACCACATAAAATTAGTGGAACGTTGTTGGCATCAGGTTTAGATGCACCAGGTCGAAAAGCTATGGCTGAATCTTCAACAATCTGTCTAAGCTCATGCATGAGCATCATTGTTTGAATCAATTTAACGTCACAATACTCGGGGTCCCAGTGAATATGCGCTGTACAAACCAGAATCGGGTGAAGGGCTTGAGAAGGATCAGACAATATGCCCGGTTCAAAGGCTCCTTCTTTGGTTTGTAGGAGGGCAGCCAAACCAATGTTATCCTTGGTCATCACACGATTAAGCATATCATCTGAACCTTCAGCATTGGCCATGGCTAGTTGATTGAACTCAACAAGATGTTCTTTAAGCAAAGTAAACCTTTTAAATAATGAAACAAAAGATGAAACAAAAGAAAATATTATTTCCATTTTTTAAGTTAAAAAATTGTTTGCTTTCAACAAAAATACCAAATCAACAATTTACTGATAAAACACAAAGGATTGAACAATCATCAGTGTAGTGAAAAAGATAAGGCTTTTTGGTACAATGACTGTTGGACTTACTTGCTTGTTCTGTAAAAAATCGCACAGCCATCAACGTGTTTCCTTTCATTCTCAGACATTGTCTTGGCCCGAGATTTGGGTGAAAATATACCATCGTAACCATCTCTTTTCAATTCGGGTAAAAAGTAATTGTAGAACTGTTCAGTCTCCAATTCTTGGAGAGATATTATATCAGCTGTATACGTTCTTATCTCATTAAGGATACTTCCTCGACGATATTCCCATTTCATGGCCCATTTAGGACAATAGCCGTACATTTGTCGAGTTGCATACTTGTCACATAGAACATTGTAACACATTACAGTGAAAATAGATGTTGTTCGACTTCTATCTGGTGTTCCTAAAGATATCCATGGCCGTTGAGGAGGTCGTGTATGATTAACTGTAACAATAAAGAAAAGATGAAATAAGAATCAGATGAAACTAACCAACATTTAGCCATTTTTTTTTATACAATTATTTGACAGTTGATGAACAGATAATAGTGTTGATACAAAGAAGTAAAAAAACTGAACGGAAGAAAACAAAGCAAGATAAACAAAATAGCTTCTATTATCATACAGATTGATGATGACCAGGGTGGGCCTTCAATTGCTGCAATGAGAAAGGTTACCAGTTTTTTTACCCAAATATGAGGAAAAAAATTCAAAGGAGATTAAGGTGAAAAGTTCCGGGTTTTCTGAGCGAGTTAAGGTTAAATAAACAAATGGTTAGAGAAGAGAAAGAATGGGCAAACAAAGAAAAGAAAGAAAAGAAAGAAAAGAAATAATAGTTGATGCAAATGAAAGACAGGCCATTATTACAAGAGTGACCTTAATTATATTGGTTAGTATGGCGAAGAGGGTTCATCATAAAATATGGTTAATCTCATTGTTCAAGACAGTTTAGTGATTTACATGATTAAACACTGGTTAGTTTACAATAATTGGATAGTCGAGAAGGAAATTTGAAATGAAAAAACATCAATAATTAGATTTGAATCTGTTTTAGGGGAAAGAGATGAGGATAAATTGATTTGGAAAACATTGGAACAGATAATGCTTTTTTCACAGCTATAATAAATATTAAAATCATGGATCACAAATTCAATCAGCACCAACGGGATTTGATTGATGGTTAATGAGGCAAAAAGACATGATTACAGAAGAAAGGATACACTGAACTATTTTTTTCTTTTTTCTTCTGTTCTCTTTTCACATCATGCCAAACTTATTCCAAATCGTTCTTTAAGCATCTTCCATCTCATCATTATTATCATCATTATTATGCTCAACCCGACCAAAAAAGCTGTTTCTAACTGTTGCTTTATGGGAAAAGTTTCAGCACAGTAATATCAGAATCTGTTGCAAAATTTTTGCTCAAGAGAGTAGAAAGAAGAAGAAGAAGAAGACAGAATTCAAATTGAGTAGATTTTGGAAGAAAACTTTTTTTGGATTCTGAATATTGAAATTCGTCGCCAGCAAAGTTTAATTCAGTACAATCAAGAATAGCAAGCATCTAAAATAAGTGCCAATAGATTCGCTCAGACTTTGCCATTCGGATTTTTTTTTCTCAATTTGGTTCAACTCTCAAATAGCTAAGTAAATGAAGTGAAGCCATTATTGAGAGAAAGAAAGATTTGTAAAACGATTTGATCGTAAATAGTTACCAATTAGACAAATTCAAGTAAACAGAATGCAATCAAAACTGAACAATGAGTAAATTGTAATAGCATTGAATGAGTCAACAAACAATTGATCGAGAAGAGATGAGAGAGAGAAGTAAAAAAAATTGGTAAACTATTATAAGTTTAGGTTGATTTGAGTGTTTGTGTGTGTTTGATTGGAAGATAGGAACTCACGTTCGTAACTGTTGATAGAGAAACCTGAATTTGAGTCTTCTGAGGTCAAATAAGGTGATAGAGATGGAGATGAGGATAGAGGGTCATTTTGACTCCATGAAACTTGCCGACTACCGGAAAGGTTGAGAAATTTAATCTCTAGATCTCGACCACCACTTGGGTTTGTAACAATTCTTGTGCGAAATTCAAGTTCAGGATTGTGAGCAGCTTCAGATAGTTTAATATCACAAAGATGTTGCTGCATCTCAGATTCATAAGAGTTACCTTGAGAGGTGAACTTTTGTTGCTTTTGTTGTTGCATATGGTGATGGTGAAGATGGTGATGATGAAAGGTACCAACATCAACCAAGGGTGACATTGGAGGAGTGAGGAAAGCCGAAGATGAACGCGAAGAGATTAATGGTGACAGACAATCCAAACATCGACAATCGGATGTTAGGTTGTGACAAGTGGAAGGTAAGGTTGAAAAAGATGGGAGATTCTGTGAGTGTTGGTGCAAATGTGAAAGTGCTTCTTGATGATGATTATGATGGAAAGTACCTTTACTGGATAAAGGTGGCAACGGCGACGAAGATGGACTATTGTTGTTTACGTAAAATAGTTTATCACAGTTTTTCTTTGTAGTTTGAATTGCACTTTTACAGCGGTTGTTGTTGTTTGGCCCATCTAAACCGTACCCACAACCTGAAGGCAAAATGAGATCAGTAGAATAGTTTAATCCGTAATTGCTTAACTGTTGTTGACTTCCGTTACTTGAGCTTGAATGGTTTGCATGATGAGTGTAACCCGGTGCCGATGAGGCAACATTACTTGTATTGGATGCATGGACAGGGGCAGAGTGAGCAGGAGCTCCACTAAATGGATAACCTGTTTGGCCGTAGGTCAACATGAATGGTATATAATGCATAGTGTCACGTCCTGAACACGATGAACCAGAAGGCATGAGATAAGTTGATGGGTAACCAGCTGAAGCAACGTGATCAACACTTATTGAGTCAATTGGCTTTCCAAGTATTCCGTTTGTTGATTCATTTTGCTTTTGTTGTTGTTGCTGTTTAAGTAACAATAAAAGTTGTTGTTCTTGTTGTTGAACATTCTTACGATCCTTTTTACGCCGTTTTCGTGGTTTAATTACTCGAGGTAAACTCTTTTCAGAATTACCTGAAGAATCTTCAGAACCCATATTTAGACCATCAGACAAAAGTGCTCTAAAAGTATTAATGGGCAACTCTTCAAATGAATTGTTTAAACAGTTTCGTTCTTCAGGCGATTCTGAACCCGAAGAGTTGCTTGGATCAATTGGTGGACAATTTGAATTATCAATTTCACAATTGATTCCTTTACCATCCAATAAATAGATGGAATCGCAACTTGATTCCCGATTGTCCAAGTTTAATCGACAGGGAACATTGAAAATTTGGGAATTTTCAACAGAATCAACCTTTTCTTCACTAATGGTTAGAGAAGCAAAGCTTTTCAAACCACTCAAACAACCTGATTGCTCCCTGGTCTCATTATCACCATTGACCACATCATCTTCACCCTGCTTGTTATTGCTTACCGATTCAGGTTTAATTAAATTAGATACAAAATTTGCGCAATTCTCATCAATAACATGGATTGAAGAATCGGGCGATTGGTTAGTTTCAATAACGGATTCATCGGTTTCATTCAATTCATTATGGCCTCCTTCTTTCATTCCTGATGATGGTTTTGTTTTTGTTGCTGATAATGATGATAAAGATGATGTTAATGATAACGGGTCTGATGATGTTGATTGCTCATCTCTGCCTGCAGGGTTTGTTTTAGCCCAAACAGGTGACTGTGCATGAGATCGATTACGGTAATTGTAACTTGCATTTGAAACATTGATCAGAGGTACTCCAGTCCAAGCATAATTAGTAACATAATTTTGATTGTTTCCACCTCCGCCTCCAAGTGAACCTCCGTTAATAGCATTGTTACTGCCACAAGGGTTAACCTGAACACCTCCACAGCATTTACAAACGGATCCAGGTGGTGAGGCACCATTAGCCAAATGATCACAACACCCTCCAACATAGGGTCCGGGTAAGATTCCGGTTAGAGGAGACTGGTTCGGTGGAGTGCCCAAGGGTGGTGTATATGAGTGCATGTGAGGTCTATGATGGAAATGGTGGGCATTTGAGGTTGAACTAACAATCATGTGTTCACCGGTTCCATTTAACCGTTTCATGTTTGCAGTGGCCATGGCTGTGGCTGCAGCAATTACTGCTGCTGTTGCTTGGTTTGAAGGTGATCCTCCTGGTGAGGATGAAACTGGTGAACCCAATGGTAATCCATTTGATCGGTTAAAGACGAGTGGTGATGTTGGCGGTTGATGGTGAATATGATGGACAAGATGATGGTGATCATTGTATCCACCAATTGTATTACCATTTTTAATCACTCCAACACCGTTGCCAGTTGATGGACCACCAATTGGTAGGAAACATGAAGTTGAACTTGAATGGGTTTGCTTGATGTTGGTCAAGTTACCACTGGTGTGAACATTATTTCCATTAACAAGGTTTGGTTGAACACCAACCAATTTATTCCGATTAATTTGATGGCTTATTAAATAGGAACCAACATATTTTTGAAAGTCCGGATGAGGTGACATAACTTAATACAAGTTTTATTTTGACACTGATAAAGGATTGTAAGTCCACTTGTAGTTGCAGTTGAGTTGATAAAGTTATTTGAAATATTTTTAACCATAATCTTTACTCGAAAAGTGCAAATAGTTAGAGAAACAAATCAACAGAATTTCTTTGTCTCATAATGACCCATCGAAATTGAACAAAAACAAAGTTGTATTCAAGATGATTCAAATGAACGAAACTATTATTTGATAATTGAACAGAAGAGACAGAAATGATGAAAAACAATGGGAAATGAGTGAGATTTGTTTGTTTACTAGAATAACAAGATTTTGATTTTGTTGATAATAGATTGGCAAAGGGAGATAAACTAATAAACAAGTAACAACAGAAAAGAAAAGAAGAAAATGTCAAGAACAAGTCATGATGGAAAAACAGGGGAAAGAAACAGGCAAATATGATAAAAACTTGAAAGGTCTTTGATGATAAGTGGTTGAAATAAGTTGAAAGTTGAGGTCAAAGAGTAACTGGGCTAGAAATGACAGATACGGTTTTTGGTTGGTCGATTTGATATGAGTTTTGCAAGTTATGTTAAGTAACTAATTTGATGAAACTTTTCAACCTTCACCGGACTCTATTGTGACCTATTCACTTTGCCAAGCGAAACGCAGAACGATAACTGCTGACACAAGTTTACCGCTTTTGCTGCAACAACATTTGATGCAACAATAACAAGAGTGGCTAATGATTGTGAAAATAAGGTTGTCAGGGAGAGAAGGAGAGAGAGAGAGCAATAAGGAGACAGTACGAAGTTAAGCCTTGATTTGATTCTGGTTATTGAAATGATTTGAAAATAGTTGGAAAAAACAAAGACTATTTAGAGATTTGTACAACTAAATTACTTTGTTGCGTTGATTGTATGGATTAATTTTACGTCTTGTTACGGGTTGATGGAGAGTAACAAGGCTCAAAGTGTATATCTGGTGATTGAAATCACAGTTTAATTGAATTATAAATGCAATTTAAAATACAAACTGACTATTATGACTATTTAGTAATGTGTATTTGATTGAGAGGTAAGGGAGACAATAGAGGTAACAACATCAAATCAACAATAAGGCCTAATAATAACAACTTGACAAATAGCAACTTGAAATTTCCTTTCTTGTCATTTAAGTGAAATTGAATGAGCGAAAAAAAATTTCAAGTATTTACTGAGTCGAAAGAAAATTAATGGAAATTCATCGATTCAAGAGTGAAAAATTAGCGATTTATGATTGAAAAAAATGAATAAATCAAATTGCAGTTGACAAAGTGAGACACTAACGAGCTTGAAGGTTGAAGTTTCAACAAATGGGAATAATGTCATTTATCAAATATTAGTTTTGGTCAGTTTTGTTGTATCATAATAGGTAATACACTTTTAATTTGTACAAGTTTTAAGGCTAATCCGATGGGCACCGATCATTGTTGGTCCAAGAGTGGGTTCATCACAATTATTCACAGATTTGGAGGGATTCACATTGAGATCGATGAAAGCATTATATAACTTATAAACAGTTCAAGTTTGACTATGCAATCATGATGATTTGATGAACACTTGTGACAGTTAAGTAAACTGTTAACGAAAAATCAATTTAAATATTTGCTTATGTTGATACAATTTTGGACTTTTTGCACTCAATTTTATTATGTAATTTGGTGACTCAAGTGAAGTTCACTTTGGCTAAATGTAAAGTGAGATGCTGATGAGGAAGGATTCTGGATGACACACTAAAAGATAGGTGAAGGAGTTTCTCACTCAATGATTCTCTCTTTTCTCACTCTTCTCAACATTATTCACTGCTCACCAAGTCTTTTAATACTCCTGTTTTCCTCCTTTTCTCCCTCTCTTTTCTACTGATTCAATTCTTCAGTTGAAGTACTCAGGCCTACTAGAACTGGTTATGATGGATACAGATTGTTGTAATAAAAGGTACACACTAATAGCTTGCCGCTAATAATAATAGAAACAAGAATTGAGGAAAGCCCAATTTGCGATGATTTCAAAAGAACGGGGTCGACATTAACTGGATTCACCCAAGAAAGCCATGTTCAAGAAGACATTAAATAGCTAGCTGAATAACCATTACAAGAATGGTTCAGTTGGTGTAAAAAAATGTACACTTGATGCAAGAACTGTAATTGCGAGTTAATTAACTTAATCTATGTTTAAATTGGTAAATTCAGCTTAACATGAGATTATAAAAGATATGGTGTAATGATTGAAACAAAAAAAACATGAAATCATGAATTATGAAGGCAAATTTCAAGGTTAGATCTTCATTTTTCTTCTTCTTTACCTCACTGAGAAAGTTCAGATTTATAAATATATTTTTATATAAATAGCTGTAAAAAAATATTGCTCAAATGGTCCATCTTGAGGAGATAAAATTTAAGCAATCTAATGATGGTAATGATAAAATTATGAGAATCAATTTTTCAACAAATAGTGGAACAACGTATTCTTATTATTTCAGTAAAAAAAACTATTGTCCTTTTTTTCAATTAATAGCTCAAAAAATCAATCAGATTTCAAATTTTGGAAGCTATTGTTTAGAAAAAGTTCACAATAGCTTTGGTTTCCTGATTCAAATTAGAGAAGAAAAATCTGACACAAAAGCCAATCGGAGCGACATAAAATAGTAAAAATCAGGTTCAAGTCATAAATTTCTTTATGTTCAATAAAAAGAATTACATTTTTATGAACATAAATTATCAACCAAAATTATAGTCAGAAATTCATTTGATGCACATGGGATATACACTTGCATTATTAATGCACTTTTTGTGAAATAAAAAAACTTTGCTCTTAAGTATTTCAACCTTTAGTCTAATGGAAGCAAAATTTCATGGAGAAATTTCAAGCCCAAGATCATGGGGAGAGAGATTAAGTACTGACAAGGTTTAAACGATATGCTGGGAAGATCATTTAATGGAAATTCGCAACTTGATTAATTGCAAAATAAGCATAGAAATGATTTACCAGAAAAACAAGTGTGTCAAGGTCAAGGTTTTGGGTTATTGTCACGAACATGGAAGTGTCATTCAGATTGATGGAGAAAGGTAAACAACTCTGCAGGTTAGTGAGCGGGTAATTGCTGATTTAGATTAAATTGAGCATGGGGAAGCGAGCAACAGTTAATCAAATTGCTAGTTGAGACCTTGTGTTGGACAATTTCCATTTACCAATGAATTTTGTCAACTTGGTAATTTTGTCTTCCAATTTGTCAACCTTTACTTGTGTTTTCTGGTGCAGCTTGGTTTCAATTGATGTTCAACACCGTCAAATAACCGAAGAGAAAATATTGCGAGTATAATTAACAACTTACCCACTAAGTTGTCTAGAAGGTATTCAAGGAGTTTTTGGGTGCCATTTGGTTCTTTGTAAATAACCAATATCTCTTGGGTGAGTGGATTACCGTCAAGTCCTGTTGTAAGAAAAGAGGGAAATATCATTAGTTTTAAAAGCAAGGAATAATCACTAAATTAAAATTTGTTTTGTCAATATTAAAACAATTTAATCTATTTACTGTCCAAAGATCCAAGGACAATCATGCAGTGTGTATAAATAAACATTATGCCATCCATAATCAACAGATGAGATAGAGAAAAGAGTGGCAATAAAACAGTGAACATCATGAAATATTAATAACACCTACCCAAGTTTTGAATTTTAAATAATTTACCAAGTTCATATGGTAGTACACGGAGGCTATTGTTGTTTAATAGAAGATCTCTTAAACGTATAAGATCTCCAAGCTCTGATGGTAATGTTCGCAATTTGTTAGACGATAAATCTAGATGAGTCAAATTGGTAAGCCGTGCGATATCCGATGGTATACGGCACAGATTATTATTATCGAGATAAAGCGACGTCAAATGTGTCATATTCCATAGAGCTGGACTTAAATTTCGGATGGTTCCTACGAAAATTAGAGAAGGGACAAAAATGAAAAGATCAATAGTTGTTGGTTACAATAAAGCAAAGAGTTGAATAGAGTGACAAGTCACTTGATTCAACAGCTGATTGCGGTAAATTTTTAGCCGGGAGAAATTTAATTTTCCAGCATTGATTGAAAAAACACTAGATGAACACACGAACAATATGTACCTGTAATCTCAAGCTCAGGCCAGAAAGATTTTTTACCGGCAGCCACATCCTCGGAGGACATAATTGTGTGAACTCGTCTCGGGTTAGGTGGTTCATACTTGTCTTTGTCCCGGTCCGTCCGATGATTTGTTTTTGACATTGATTTAGCTGGATAAAAGGGAAGATGGTAAAAAGATTATTTTAAACGATGAGTAATTGAGCAGCAATTGATTATTGACCAATAAAATAAGTAACAATAAGTACAACAAAAAAATATCAATGTTATGAAATAAGAATCAAAATAAACATATGATTGTCTTTTCTGTGATTGGTTGAAATTGTGTGTTTACTGGTAACCGGTTACTTGGTTAAAGGGGAAGAGAAAGTAACCGGTTAATGGTTATACTAACCGATCCTATAAGCTAAGTAACCGGTAACTTTTTCAGGCAAATTCAAAAGAAACCAGAAAAAGAAAGAGAAATCAAAGTTTTTCTGGTTAAACTTAAGATGGCGCTAAAAGAACAAAAGAAAATTAATTTTCTATTTCAAAGATTTTTTGCTTTAAACTCGCAACCAGCCTGTTACTGGTCAGTATAGCTGGTCGTAACACAATCACAGTTATTGGTTATACTAACCTACTTGATGAATAACCATTTTCTAGTAATTAACTTGAACACTGAGTAACCAACATGTGGTATCTTGAATCGGATCCGGATCAATATTCAACTGATATCTTGAGATGTGCAAAAGTCTCGGTAACGAAACTTAAAAAATGGATCGACCAGTAAAATATCAATGAAAATCGTTTTCAAAGCACAAAATAAGGTAACTTAAACCTGGTGAGTTATGAAAAAGTTACATAAAAGCGTGTTAAGTTGCAATAACATGACTGACCAAATACCGAAGTTTTACCGATGTTGAGAAAAATTTAGCTTTAGTTTGATTATAACTCTTCAGATGGTGCCACTGGCTGACTATTTGTTCCGTCTTGGGTCGGATGAAAGCATAACTTTTGTCGCATGAGATGTTGGGTCTTACTTGTTAGAGTAAGTTAGTTGCATCAGTTATGAAGTTTAATCAATTTATAAGAAAATTTTTCATGAGTAACTGATTTCCAAAGGATAAACTTTTTTATTCCAGTAAATTATTCAAGGCAACTTTGTCTAAAGATGTCGATTGCGAGTGCGAAATTGGTGGATTCAATGAAAATTATCTGTACAAAGTTGCACTGAGTAGGTTTTTTATTCAAGTTAGTAGCAAATTCATGGGAAAATCAAGACAGAATAGCTATTTCGAATTTTTTTCATCACTTACGAAATTTCACTTCTAATGAAAGCTCGTATTGGAAGGCCTTTTTTTGGATTCTTGATTCTTGATCTTCATTTCGTGATATTGTGACGGATCTCTTCTTCGAAGACTTGGAAGCCTTTTTAGTTGACAGTTGCATGATATTTTTGTAACCAAAACTGGCTAAATTTGATACTTTTTGACTTTAAAGTTGTAAGACTGCTGATTGGTTAATGGTACTTAATTGCAACTGGTAACATGATTTTAGTTTGTCTGTCTAATTGTAACTATTTGTCTGTCTAACGACCAGTTAAAGGTCAAGGTAAATGAACACTCCTTTAATACTTTTCATCATTTCATTGCTCAAAGCCAATTTATCAATCTGTCTTGATAAATATTTTCATTCACCAGCTTCCGTGTTTATAAACTCAACAAGGACTTGAGTCTCATCATGATAATATGATAACAATCTTTGAATAAATATTGAAAAATGCGTCAAAAGCATTTCAATTTAAACAAGGTTGGTCTACAATATTTTAAAAAGTAGATCAAAATGTCTAAATGATTGGAGGAACATTTCAATTTGATTTAACATTCAATTTAGTGTGATGATAAAAAGAAATGAATAAATGACTAAATGATAATCATAATTTTATGATATTAATAAAAGTCTAATCAACTCCAATGAAGTCTAATAAAGACTAATAGAGTCAATCATTTATTTGTTAATCAATTGGGTCATTGGAGGTGCTTTTTGTTTCCTTAATCTAAACATTTAACAAGTTCAAGTTTTCATGTTTACAGTCGGAATGAAGCTTGAAGCTCTTCTCATCACCATTTCGTTTATCCTCATGATCACTCTGATAATAAGGATGATAAAGATGAACATCTTCTTCTCTCTTCTTCTTCTCTCATCATTGAAATATTGCATTTGCCTGTGAACGAGTTTAGTGACTTGGCTAGTTTAAGCCATTCAAATTTATTCTTGGCATACAAAAAGTATACAAAGGTTGAGCCATGATGGCTGAGTGACCTAAATCACCTCAACTTGTGCCTGTTAAATGCAGTAGCCAGTATAATATGGCAACAATTTGTTACCTGATTCCATATATTGATCAACCTGTAAATAACTTGTTAATAAACAGGTTACCAACTCTAACCTATTCTGGCTCCTCATGACTACTCATTCCTCCTCATCTGCAACACTCATTATTATAAACAATTTAATCTAAATTTATACTAAACTTCCGAATCAAGGTTAATACTTTCATCAAATACAGTTAATAATAGCAAGTAATTGAAGGAAGGAAGGATTGAAAGGAATGAAAAAAGAAACTTTTTTTGATCAACAATTTTTTATATAAATTATTAATTAATAATTAATTGATTGATTTGTTCACAAAACCATTATATACATTAATTTGATAAAGTTATGTGAATTTAAAGTTATCCAAAAATAAAAAGTTAAAGATTCTCTTGTTGGTTGCAAATGTTGCATACTGAAAGTGGATTGTCTCATTGATTCATTGATTCATTGAATGATTGATTCCTTTATCCATCCATTTGATTGACAGTTGTTGTTGTTGTTGATTCTTTAACTCTTTTATTGATATTCCCAACCAAAATTGAATTCAAGTTCAATTGTTTAATGTTGAACAATTTATCAACTAAACTATTATATTAATGACTGGAATGATTAAAGTTGATAAAGTTGTTAATCTTGATGAAATGGGTGATGAAGATGATTAAGTTGATGGAGTTGGTGAAGATGAGAAGAAGATGAAGAAGAAAAGATGAAAAGATGAAGATGATGAAGATGAATATAAAGATGAATATAAAGATACAAACGAGTGTTTCTCATGAAATGTGAAACTTAAACAACTCATTTGATTATCTGATTAATTGGCACCAATGAATTATGATCTCTCTCACTCTCAATCTTTCATTAGTTTAGACCAATTAACGAAGGTGGGTTTCATTGTAATACAATTGAAGAACTGAAAGGAGAGAGAAAAATTTGTTTCTTTAAAAGCATCTAATAATTGATTAATAATTAAAGTCGAGTCGAGTCCATTTAACGTCTAACGTCCAGGCAATCCATTGAGTGTTGAGCATTTTGAACTTGGATAAGTACGAATCTCATATGGCATTGATAAGTTGTTCAGTTTGCTGTTTGACTTTTCAGTTGATCGATGGTAGAGACAAAGGAAGACTGAAATTAAACAAGAAACAATTAAAATTATAATTAAAACGATAACTGAAGTGGCGAATGAAATGGTCGACATGCAAATCTGATCGATTGGTTCAAGATCAGTCATGTCCAGAAGTGGAACTGATTCATTTGATCCTAAATTAAATGCTAAATCACTTGTTGAAACAACTTTGATTATCCTGTTGAGACCAATTTCAGTTGCAGCATCCAATGAATATTCAGATTTAATCATATCTTCAAGTCTTCGAGAAACATCACGTTCTTCACGAGGTTTACCGATACCATGATAAGAAGAAGCTGAAGCAACATAACTTTCTTGTTGTTGTCCAAGTCGACCTTCGATGGGTCCATTGGATGGTCCTGAAGAGGAAGACGAGACTGAAGAAGAAGAACCTGGAAGGGCTTCAACTGAACCAGGGCCACCGACAGTCGAAGCTGAACATTGTTCAGGACATTGGTGTCTGCATATTTGGATTGTACATTGAAAGTGAACTTCCATTGAATCAGGGAATTTAAAGGCTTGGAAATGAGCATAACTAAGAACTGTTGCTGAAGAACCAAAGTTCTTGATCTTAGTGAATTTGGACATTAGTTTAGGTCGAACAATACATCCTTGGGAATCGACCAGTTCGATTGGAGCTCGTTTACCATCATGAGCAATGCAGTTGCGAACAAGCATATCGAATTTGTTCTCTTCATCTTTAATGGCCAAAACCATTGTCATTGTTTGACCAATCTTGACGATTCCTGCCACTTCAGAGGCCCATGGACCTTTACCCACTTGGATTTGCATCCAACAACCAACATTGTCACCAGCGAAATCAGCTCGAACCACATCCAACATGTCCACTGGGAATGGACGGAATGTCACTGACTTTTCGTATTGATCATGCCAAGTGCATCGAAGTTTCCGTGCTTGATCCCAAACCTCTTGGACTTGTTGATCATATTGAATGACGATTGTGTTCTCGAAGAAGGTTCCACTTCCTGATGAAGCTCCATAACCATAAAGACCATTTTGTGTGTTTCCAGTTGTTCCACAAGTAGTTATTCCAATGTCGAAATAGACTGAATTTCTTCCTGAACCAGCAGGTAAATGAACACAATTTCCATGAGAATAATGACCTTTGGAGAAGATTATTCCATTGAATGGTTTATCGAATTCGATGGCGACTTTCATTAGATTCTTTTCGCACTTTACATCCAAATGAGCGATCTTAGGCATATCAGGTGCAGGCAAAGGCCAGTTTTCATTTTGTTGTCCACCATTAGATGAGCCATGATGAGGAGCTGGAGCAACAGCTACTTGAGCGACTGGAACATTTTGTGGTCCACTTTGACCATCATAACCTGAACCTGAAACAATAAGAACATGAAACATGAGAATGAATAAAGAACACGAAGAACCAGAAAAATGATTAAGGTTAATTCAAGTAAAGACGAACCTTGATAAGGATGACCAGCTTCTGGTCCATATTCAATTGAATTTTCCACTGGATGACCTGGTCCTGGGGGTGGTGGAGGTGGTGGTGGATGAGCTGATGGATGACCTGATCCATGTGCAGGTGGAATACCGTGAGGAGAGTAAATGGATCCATGATGGTTACCATGTCCTTTGGGTGGAGGCAAGTTGGATAACATGTAACCTGGTCTATTGATCATTGGGTGATGATGAGGAGGAAGAGGTGGGCCTGGTGGACCTAATTCACTGTGACTTGGTGCTGAAGGTGGAGGTGGTGGTGGTGGGGGAAGAGGGCCCAGACTATGGTGGTAATTGTGATTGGGTGCTGGTGCCGTTTCGAATTGACCCTGATCAAGGAATAATTAATTTACTCATTAATTTCAATAATCATCATTTCATGGTTAAAAGGCTTGGAAAGGTTTTAAAAGGTTTAACAGTTTTCAAGTGAATAATGTTCATCTTCACATCTTAATACAGGTTCAACTTTTTGCTCAACTTTTTTCACTAAACTCTTCATCACCTAAACGAACTCAACTTTTTTTACTCTTTTTTTTGTTCTTAAATTATAATCTGAGATATTACATGATGTTATGAAAATGAAATGATCAATCAGATTATTTACTGTTTTTTTAGACCAATCAAGTTATCCAATTATAGTGAATATAATTTTACAAAAATATCGTGATTCATGTTTTTCATGACTTACTGAATTATGTTACTGAATAAATGTTGCACAAACTGAATCAATAAACCGTAAACACAACTTAATAGTCGACTTGTTAATAGATGAATAAACTTTCAAATTTAGTCTAAAGTCTTGAGACTTGTTCAATGTCTAAAGGTCAATGTTACTGATCAGTTGTTCAGTTGATCAGTTGGTCAAGAAAAAAGTTGTAAATGAAATGATTAAAAGCTTCTAATCTGTTAATAAAATGTTGAATAAAAAAGAAGAGAAAAAAATGTAAAACAAATTAACTATTCTAAGGTCAGTTAAATGCCTAAGGGCGGTTAAAGATTCCGGTAATATGTTCAATGCATGAACTTCAATCAGGCTAATGAATACTGACTTGGAATATTTTCTTTCTTTTCTTTTTCTTTTTTCTTTTTTCGTTTCTTCTTCTTCTTCTCTTCCTATTTACCTTTCCTTGTCGCTCTCCATTTTCATTGCCTAACATTGTAAGATTGTTGATCCTTTTTTAGGCCAAAATCAAAACTCAAAGTAGGCCAACTTTTTGTTTAAATTACTTACTATTTTTACTTGCATTATTTACTCATTTATTCATTATCACTCTCAACACTCTTTATTAATATAATCAACTTACCTGATGAATTGGTGGATAGTTCTTGTGATCAATAACATCTTGACTTTCGGCTTTAATCATATCATCGTCATCACTCAATTCAGATGAATTTGGGTTTTTATCACCATTTATTGAAGAATCGCCTTTCTCATGAATCTCATCAGCTATACTTGATGATGACTATAATAAAGCAATTTAACAAAATAATTAATTGACTTTTCAAAGCAAATATTTCTACAATTTCAAGTCAAGTCTCATTCATGGGAAGAAATGATGAAGTGAAGAAATGAAGGAAAATGAACAACAATTTAAGTGAAAAATGTTCAATAATTTCATGTTTCAATTTTCCAAATGATTAAACATCAAATTGACTTTTCTAGTTGTTTCATCTTCTACATTTTGCGCATTTAAAATGCATTCAATTTGATTGTAAACTATTAAAATGAACTACAAATTTCATGATTAATTTGATGCAAAAAAAAGGTCAAGAAAATGTTTTCTTTTTCATTGTTGGGATAATTATGTTCTTCAGGTGATGAGACAATGATGTTGCTATTAAAAGCATAAACTGAATGAGTTTGAGCCGTGATGAAACATTAAAGGTTATTATGGATTAAAAGGTGCTCAGTGATGGTTCATGATAATACATTAATCAACTGTTGAATGTGTATTTTAAGGTCACTTTAAGTCTCACAGTTAATGCTAAATGGTCAGACAATAAGACAATGTAATTGTATCTAAATGTTGATCAATAAACAAAATACATTTTAAACATTTCCTTGAGCTTCTAATAACATTAATGAAACCAGCTTTTAATATAATCCTTAGACTCATTCAAACTTAAACTGATTCAAATGATTCATGAATTGACTCAACAATTGTAAATGAATATAATAATAAGTTAAACTTACCAAAAGTAGGAACGAAATAACAAGTAAAATAATCCGATTCATTTTGAGTTATAAATGTCACACAATTTGATTGTAATAAACGATGTTAAACAAATGTAAAGTAATTGAATTGTCCGGCGACTTTTGCCCGGACAATTGATGATAAGTTGATTCAAGTTGAGTTGAGTTGACAATATTTAAACTTAACTTTTATTTATCCTTTTGCTTTGAATTGAATTGAATGGGAATGAAGAAGCACATGAATGGACAAATATTAATGTAACTCACACTTTGAATGTCGACTATTTACTGGCCCTTTGAATCAATAAAATTATCCTTCAAGATCCTGGATGATGAGAGAGCAGATGAAGGAGAGGAAGATGATGAAGAAGATGAAGACTAACGGACAGGCCGGATAACCGGGACTTGCGCCGTGATTTGTTGTGTGCTGTTGTTAGTAAATGAATGAAACTGGATTGAAAGTTGATTATTTAACTAATAATAATAATACATTGAGGTGTACCTGGTACTTGACATCATCTCTTAAGGCTATCCTCATCTTTATCTGCATCATTTTCATCATCATTTCATCATCTTCTTCTTCTCTTCTTCTCATCATCTGCGCCATCAGATAATAAACCTGATTTGTTCGAGTTTAGAGCCGTTTAAGGCTACTTTTGTGACCGGTTCTGCCCTTTTCTTTCTTCTTCATTCAACATCATCTTCTTATGTTTCCCCCAATAAATACCGTTACTTCTTTTCTTTCTTTTCTTCACTCTTTTCCTTCATCTTCTCTCTCAACAAATAACTAGGTTTCCGGGCATCAAGCTTAACTTGTAATCGTCAAACTTGATTAAGTGAATCAAAAGAAAGATGTGGGTTTGGGTTAGAAGACAGAAGAGAGAGAAGATGAGAAAGAAAAGTAAGAGAAGAAGATGAAGAGAAGATGATGAAGATGCGATTTATCGATGTTCCAATGAGTTAACTATAATAATAAAGCGGAATGATTTAAGCAAAAGTTATGTCGGTTGCTCCTTTAAATGCAGTTAATATTAATGTTAATGTTGATCCTTTACTTGATACTAATGTTCATATTCAAGTTGATACTAGCTTCATGAACATAATGATGATAATGATAATACTCATGTTCAACCTGATGCTCTGCTCTTCTCATCTCTTCTCTCCTCTTCTCATCTCTCCTCAGTTCTTGCCATTGCTACCCTTAAGGCCACCCTTGACCTCCAATGACTTCCGTAACCTCCATCATTATCACATTTTTCATTCCAATCAAATAACTTTGCACATTCATTCACTCAATTGACAACAATTAATAATTAAAATTGAATTTTCCTTTGCCAAATAACTTGTTTTGTTTTCATTAACTTCTTCATATTATTGCATTCCATGTTTGCTTCTTGTTCATCTTGTTAGGTCAACTTTTAGGTCAGTTGGTTAGTTATATCATAAAACTGTTTACTTAAATTACTTCATTCATATTACACACAAAATTTCACCATATTATGATATTCAATGTTAGACTTAAACTTGTCCCTTCAACTCAACTCAACAAACTCAACACAATAAGTCAATATAACAATTGAAAAACAATGATAATAACAAAGTAATTCAATTGCAATGGTGGATTAATCATGGATCAATAAATTCCAATGACCTGGATAAGAGAAAGTTTAGATAAAGAAGAAATGAAATTCATGGTTAAGCTTCAATGGATTAATAGATGTAATTCACAATAATTCACTTAATAGTATCATGAGAACAGAAAAGTCAAACATTTTTTCATGAAAAAAGTCTAATAATTTTTGAAATACCTTAACCAATATAAGTTAAGTCAAGTTGGTTAAATTGATTGAAACATCAATTCATTGATTACATGCTTTAATCAAATGAAACATCACTCAATCAATGATCAACATCACATAATAATTGAACTTCATCGAGTTATCATTGATTCATCAACTAACTAAATAAACTAAATTAAACATATCATTATCTTGCTTATTATTCAATTTATAATACAAATTCAGGCGAGGTAATTCATTTCTTATACGGAAACAAAGAATAACATGATTTAACTAAAGTTCAAGTTCAATTATGGACAATTAAACATTCAATTATCGGATAATTTTCGTTCGTTTTTGTTAATATTTACCAAATATTTACTTGATATTTCAATTACTATTACTGAATATGTTACTATTATTGCAATAGTTTATTGTTGAACTAAAATAACAATGAAAACATAATCAAACAGTTAACATCAAGTTTATTGTTATGATCGAGAAAATATCATCATTTACAGATAATAAAAGTTTCTTTTGTACAAAAGTTTCAATATTGTTATGTGTTAATTTCACCAACTTAAACTTGAACCAGATATTTCAGTATTTTAGTGCTTTGAATCCATTGAATATTGAACAAAGTTGAAAGACTGGATTGAACAATATGTTTAGTGGCGATGTTCATTGAGATAAATAATTAATACTAAGAACAGGAATCTTGTTAATCCTGATTATATCCAATGTCATCAACACGGAAATGTAAGGTTACTGTAACAGAAACTAGTTGACAGTTTAGGACAAGTAAAGGAAGGATATTCAATAATGAATAACACTTTGGATTGTATTTACTTGAACAGGTTTTACTTCAACAAATAAATTAAAACAAATCAAATGTAAAACTGTCCTTTTTCATATGCAAACATACTAGAAGTCAGAAAATAAACAGAACTACTAAATGCTACTAACTGTCTTCTAGCTTTTTATGTATTATTTAACTAACTGCAACGAGAAGTTATATGTTTTGTTGCACCTAACAAGGGTTGTGAGTTCGCGGAATAATATAACTTCAAATTTTTACTTGATTTGCCATAACGAAATGTTCTGTGTTTGCGAATTTCAGAGTTGTCTGCATTGTTATATTTCTGCGCTTCAGAGTAATATGGGCACAGAATTCTTTATTTTTGGTCAAAAATATCCAATAATCCCTTAAAATTTCACCAACAATGCAAGCATTCAACCATACAAACCAAAAATACCGAGCATTTCTCTGGCCAAGGAAAAAGTCACCGAGAACGAGAAGCCATTCATCGGGCAGATAAAAGACACTCAACAATGACAACTGTAAATAAACAGAAACGTTACTCAATGCTATTAACTGTCTTCTGACTTTTTATGTATAATTAACAGACTACAACAAAAAGTTATGTTTTGCCGATTGCAATTTAGATTGAATAAGTGCTAAAGTTCACCCGAAAATTGTGATTCTATTCCCTATTCTAAAGCAAAAACAAGAAAACTATTACTTTAAAAGTACAACAAGAAGTTATGTTTTGCCAATTGCAATTTAGATTTATAGCATTGTAGCATTGCGATTCTTCAAAGTCTCTGTATTCCTGCAATTTCTCTAATATCATCTGTTAGCATGTGCTGATATACTGATTTACTAACGAGGTAGTGGTGCAAAGACGTTAAATGATTTAACTCTACTTCAATTGTTTTCGAAATGTTCTTGTTTTGCCATAACCAGGTTTTTTTGTAGTGCACAAGTTTTCCGGGACAGAGTTTTAGTCCATCAGAGTGATAATAGCACAAAATTGGTGATTTTTGGTCAGATTATGCAGATGTAACGAAACATAGTTCGTTTTCGTTGCTGTTTTGACACTTGGGTACTTTTTCCAATTGAAGCAAGAGATTTACTATGAAAATTTACAAAATCTAATTTATATAAACCTGACAATAGCAATAATGATTTTATAAGTAGAAATTTAGCTCAAAAAACGTCAGTCCCTCGATACTGTTGCAGAAAAAAAGCAAAACTTCATTGTTATACTGATTGATCCAATCCTTCAGAGAACTTGTTAGATCTTTAATTGTGTGTTTTCCCTTGTTTTCACCCGAATAACTATTTCTAACCAAAATAAAACCGAGTCTCTTTCAAAATAGTCATCAACAATTAATGTTCAGCAATTATTTGAAACAAATTAGTCTATTTAGCCATTAAACATGATAATTATATGTGAATTAAGCGCAACAAGTTTACTCTCATTCAACGCAAATGTAACTCTTTTATGGATAACATTAATATCTGTACTCTAAATATGACCATCACAACAGTCATCACCATTATTCTCATCCTCACCATCATCATCATCATAACCGTCATCACCACCATCAACAGCAGCAACTTCATCCTCAATCCCAGCATCATAATCATAATCATTATCATCACAATCATGATTCACTTTCGATCTCAATAGTTACAAAACAAACAGACAAATTCATAAAAGACAATAAAAACATCGTGACAATAAACACATCAACTCAAGTCAACATCAAGTCAACCTTATTCATATTATCATTTTGTTTATTATTACTTCTTATAACGAAAGTATTAATAACAACTAAAATAGACTTGCATCAAAGATTAAGGTTAATAATTTTATTAGAAAGTTAATACTTTCTTAATAAATATTCATTTTGAACCATAAAAATGATTTATTTTCCCAAAAAACTCACCAACTTTCATTTCAATTACAATTAAAATCATATTATATTATTATATATTTCAATATCAAACTGCTTCAATACTGAAAAGTTAAAAATAATGCCAAACTATTAAAATGCATAAAATACAAGTTCAATCAGTTTGTTAAATTTAGAAATGAAATGAACTCCTAAAATCAAGTTTAAATTGAATTAATTACTTTATTTCAACCTCTTTTTGTCCATAAAATACGATCAGCTATCCACGTGCAATTCAATTGTCAATTATTGTATTGTAATACAACAATAATTATCATCATCATCTTCATCTCCATCTCCATCTTCATCTTAATCATTGTCATCATATTCATATTCAATAATATAATAAGCATAATAACGTTAATAATCGTAATAACCTTTTCACTATTACATGATCAATCACATTGCATTATTTCAATGATAAAAACTCGAATCTAAATTGTCTTAAGTGACCAAATCATTTGTTATTTGGCCCATTTTCGGACTTACTCAATGCCTTAGTTAACCCCGTCTAATTGAGGTCACTTTCCGTTGAATCACAATTCACTTTTTGTGTTCCCACAAAAGCAAAAAGTCAAAATGAAATTCAACTGTTCTAGTATTTGATGTGTTCACATCATTTCATTTAATCATCAACTTGATACAATTAACACTGTTAATACACAAAATACACTCAAACATTTACCTTCCATTCACCTTTCAGGCCAACCAAGACTCTCATCATCCTAAAACAAAGCAAACAGATTCAATTACAAATGAAATCATTAATATTCATCGACTTGCAAACAATTAAACTAATCATTGCATTGATAGCTAAAAATATCGCCCAATATTTTGTCATCTCAATTTCAAAATGATATAAATAAAGTAAAGTAAATTCCTGAATTATTCATGATTCCCTGAGAAGGCAAAACTTCTTTTCTCATGCAAATCCAATGATCAACATCAAGCCTTAACCTGTTGAAACAAACCTATTAGTTAAACATGATCAACGTCAAGATGCTTTAAAATGAAGGATTTGTCAATAAAAACTGAATACTTTGAAACGAATAGAAATGAACAAAAATGAAGATTCCCTTCAATCAATTGACTGCCAATTGATCATTAATTTTACGAGATTCCGTTAATTGGCATGTAAACAGATGGTACAAGAAGAGCAATTAGAGTTGATCCAAAATTGTAAATTAAAATGGTTGGGTTAATTGTATGGTTAAAATGGTTATTATTGAGCCAAAAAACGGAGCAAATTATTCACAATTAATTAGCTGTTTGAGGGAACAAAATATTCAGATAATTTATTAAATTGTTAACCTTTCCATGCGGAAATGTAAATATGTAATCATTAATGGACAATTTAAATTGTTGAAGCAGCTTGAAGAAGCAAAGAGAAGAGCAAATTTTTTGGTAACAAAATTATTTCTACAAATGAAAAGGTTTCCCTTTGATTTATTGTTAAACATTGAACGGGTTAAAACTAATGTTCATTAATCAAACCGTTTGCCCAACGTAAAGGTAACCAATGTTGTATCATAATTATAACTCAAGCTGAGTTAATCTTAGACAACTTACCTTTTGTATTGAAGGTTCAAGCTATAATTAACTAATTGAATTGGCAATTTAAATGTTGTTAGAAAGTACAATTGGCAGCAATTGATTATTAATCAACTGTCAAACTCTTTACAATGTTTTCGTGGATTAAAGTGTTTACATTGTATTTGCATTTGATTCAATGGATTTGAAGACGGATTTAAATAAATATGTTAATTGGTCACTTAATTGTGACATTGTGCATTTAAATTTTGATTGCTGTCTTTGGTTTGATTGCGACTGGTTTAGTCGACAGTTTAACGTATCAATTGATGTTCATTAGCATTTGTTAATGGATAATAAAAACTATTTTTAAATGATTATTGAATAAATTAATTTGCTATTCATTTGTTTGTCTGGTTTACTTTTGGTTAATTTGTTTGTGAATCTTAATTTATTGGTTAATTGGTTTTGTCGTAAAGATGTTGCTGAATAAATTGAAGGTTTGATTTTGAATGTTGACCGATTCTGGTTGGGAAAGTAAACCATGTAAAGGTGAATGGAAGGTAAATGTTTGAGTGTATTTTGTGTATTAACAGTGTTAATTGTATCAAGTTGATGATTAAATGAAATGATGTGAACACATCAAATACTAGAACAGTTGAATTTCATTTTGACTTTTTGCTTTTGTGGGAACACAAAAAGTGAATTGTGATTCAACGGAAAGTGACCTCAATTAGACGGGGTTAACTAAGGCATTGAGTAAGTCCGAAAATGGGCCAAATAACAAATGATTTGGTCACTTAAGACAATTTAGATTGGAGTTTTTATCATTGAAATAATGCAATGTGATTGATCATGTAATAGTGAAAAGGTTATTACGATTATTAACGTTATTATGCTTATTATATTATTGAATATGAATATGATGACAATGATTAAGATGAAGATGGAGATGGAGATGATGATGATGATGATAATTATTGTTGTATTACAATACAATAATTGACAATTGAATTGCACGTGGATAGTTGATCGTATATTATGGACAAAAAGAGGTTGAAATAAAGCAATTAATTCAATTTAAACTTGTATTTAGGAGTTCATTTCATTTCTAAATTTAACAAATTGATTGAACTTGTATTTTATGCATTTTAATAGTTTAGCATTATTTTTAACTTTCAAGTATTGAAGCAGTTTGATATTGAAATATAATATAATATGATTTTAATTGTAATTGAAATGAAAGTTGGTGAGTTTTTTGGGAAAATAAATCATTTTTATGGTTCAAAATGAATATTTATTAAGAAAGTATTAACTTTCTAATAAAATTATTAACCTTAATCTTTGATGCAAGTCTATTTTAGTTGTTATTAATACTTTCGTTACAAGAAGTAATAATAAACAAAATGATAATATGAATAAGGTTGACTTGATGTTGACTTGAGTTGATGTGTTTATTGTCACGATGTTTTTATTGTCTTTTATAAATTTGTCTGTTTGTTTTGTACATATTGAGATCGAAAGTGAATCATGATTGTGATGATAATGATTATGATTATGATGCTGGGATTGAGAATGAAGTTGCTGCTGTTGATGGTGGTGATGACGGTTATGATGATGATGGTGAGGATGAGAATAATGGTGATGACTGTTGTGATGGTCAGATTTAGAGTACAGATATTAATGTTATCCATAAAAGAGTTACATTTGTGATGAATGAGAGTAAACTTGTTGCGCTTAATTCACATATAATTATCATGTTTAATGGCTAAATAGACTAATTTGTTTCACATAATTGCTCAACATTAATTGTTGATGACTATTTTGAAAGAGACTCGGTTTTATTTTGGTTAGAAATAGTTATTCGGGTGAAAACAAGTGAAAACACACAATTAAAGATCTAACAAGTTCTCTGAAGGATTGGATCAATCAGTATAACAATGAAGTTTTGCTTTTTTTCTGCAACAGTATCGAGGGACTGACGTTTTTTGAGCTAAATTTCTACTTATAAAATCATTATTGCTATTGTCAGGTTTATATAAATTAGATTTTGTAAATTTTCATAGTAAATCTCTTGCTTCCATTGGAAAAAGTACCCAAGTGTCAAAACAGCAACGAAAACGAACTATGTTTCGTTACATCTTCAAAATTTGACCAAAAATCACCAATTTTGTGCTATTATCACTCTAAAGGACTAAAACTCTGTCCTGGAAAACTTGTGCACTACAAAAAAACCTGGTTATGGCAAAACAAGAACATTTCGAAAACAATTGAAGTAAAGTTAAATCATTTAACGTCTTTGCACCACTACCTCGTTAGTAAATCAGTAAATCAGCACATAATAACAGATGATATTAGAGAAATTGCAGGAATAAAGAGACTTTGAAGAATCAAAATGCTACAATGCTACGAATCTAAATTGCAATTGGCAAAACATAACTTCTTGTTGTAGTTTGTTTAGTACACATAAAAAGCTAGAAGACAGTTAGTAGCATTTAGTAGTTCTGTTTATTTTCTGACTTCTAGTATGTTTGCATATGAAAAAGGACAGTTTTACATTTTGATTTGTTTTAATTTATTTGTTGAAGTAAAACTTGTTCAAGTAAATACAATCCAAAGTGTTATTCATTATTGAATATCCTTCCTTTACTTGTCCTAAACTGTCAACTAGTTTCTGTTACAGTAACCTTACATTTCCGTGTTGATGACATTGGATATAATCAGGATTAACAAGATTCCTGTTCTTAGTATTAATTATTTATCTCAATGAACATCGCCACTAAACATATTGTTCAATCCAGTCTTTCAACTTTGTTCATTATTCAATGGATTCAAAGCACTAAAATACTGAAATATCTGGTTCAAGTTTAAGTTGGTGAAATTAACACATAACAATATTGAAACTTTTGTACAAAAGAAACTTTTATTACTTGAAAATGATGATATTTTCTCGATCCTAACAATAAACTTGATGTTAACTGTTTGATTATGTTTTCATTGTTATTTCAGTTCAACAATAAACTGTTGCAATAATAGTAACATATTCAGTAATAGTAATTGAAATATCAAGTAAATATTTGGTAAATATTAACAGAAACGAACGAAAATTATCTGATAATTGAATGTTTAATTGTCCGTAATTGAACTTGAACTTTAGTTAAATCATGTTATTCTTTGTTTCCGTATAAGAAATGAATTACCTCGCCTGAATTTGTATTAAAATTGAATAATAAGCAAGATAATGATATGTTTAATTTAGTTTATTTAGTTGATGAATCAATGATAACTCGATGAAGTTTAATTATTATGTGATGTTGATCATTGATTGAGTGATGTTTCATTTTATTAAAGCATGTAATCAATGAATTGATGCTTCAATCAATTTAACCAACTTAACTTAACTTAACTTATATTGGTTAAGGTATTTCAAATATTATTAGACTTTTTTCATGAAAAAATGTTTGACTTTTCTGTTCTCATGATACTATTAAGTGAATTATTGTGAATTACATCTATTAATCCATTGAAGCTGAACCATGAATTTCATCTCTTCTTTATCTAAACTTTCTCTCATCCAGGTCATTGGAATTGATTGATCCATGATTAATCCACCATTGCAATTGAATTGAAATAAACAATGATTTACTTTGTTATTATCATTGTTTTTCAATTGTTATATTGACTTATTGTGTTGAGTTTGTTGAGTTGAGTTGAAGAGACAAGTTGAGGTTTAACATTGAATATCATAATATGGTGAAATTTCGTGTGTAATATGAATGAAGTATTACAATGTAATTTAAGTTAACAGTTTGATGATATAACTAACCAACTGACCTAAAAGTTGACCTAACAAGAAGCAAACATGGAATGCAATATTATGAAGAAGTTAATGAAAACAAAACGAGTTATTTGGCAAAGGAAAATTCAATTTTAATTATTAATTGTTGTCAATTAAATGAATGAATGTGCAAAGTTATTTGATTGGAATGAAAAATGTGATAATGATGGAGGTTACGGAAGTCATTGGAGGTCAAGGGTGGCCTTAAGGGTAGCAATGGCAAGAACTGAAGAGAGATGAGAAGAGAAGAGCAGAGAAGAGCATCAGGTTGAACATGAGTATTATCATTATCATCATTATGTTCATGAAGCTAGTATCAACTTGAATATGAACATTAGTATCAAGTAAAGGATCAACATTAACATTAATATTAACTGCATTTAAAGGAGCAACCGACATAACTTTTGCTTAAATCATTCCGCTTTATTATTATAGTTAACTCATTGGAACATCGATAAATCGCATCTTCTTCTTCTCTTACTTTTCTCTCTCTTCTGTCTTCTAACCCAAACCCACATTTTTCTTTTGATTCACGCAATCAAGTTTGACGATTACAAGTTAAGCTTGATGCCCGGAAACCTAGTTATTTGTTGAGAGAGAAGAAGAAGAAAAAGAGTGAAGAAAAGAAAGAAAAGAAAGAAAGAAAAGAAGTAACGGTATTTATTGGGGGAAACATAAGAAGATGATGTTGAATGAAGAAGAAAGAAAAGGGCAGAACCGGTCACAAAAGTAGCCTTAAACGGCTCTAAACTCGAACAAATCAGGTTTATTATCTGATGGCGCAGATGGAGAGAAGAAGAAGAAGATGAAATGATGATGAAAATGATGATGAAAATGATGCAGATAAAGATGAGGATAGATGAGGATAGCCTTAAGAGACGATGTCAAGTACCAGGTACACCTCAATGTATTATTATTATTAGTTAAATAATCAACTTTCAATCCAGTTTCATTCATTTACTAACAACAGCACACAACAAATCACGGCGCAAGTCCCGGTTATCCGGCCTGTCCGTTTGTCTTCATCTTCATCTTCATCATCTTCTTCTCCTTCATCTGCTCTCTCATCATCCAGGATCTTGAAGGATAATTTTATCGATTCAAAGGGCCAGTTAATAGTCGACATTCAAAGTGTGAGTTACATTAATATTTGTCCATTCATGTGCTTCTTCATTCCCATTCAATTCAATTCAAAGCAAAAGGATAAATAAAAGTTAAGTTTAAATATTGTCAACTCAACTCAACTTGAATCAACTTATCATCAATTGTCCGGGCAAAAGTCGCCGGACAATTCAATTATTTTATCATTTGTTTAACATCGTTTATTACAATCAAATTGTGTGACATTTATAACTCAAAATGAATCGGATTATTTTATTTGTTATTTCGTTCCTACTTTTGGTAAGTCAACTTATTATTGTATTTATTTACAGTTATTGAAAGTTTCATGAATCTGTTTATAGCTTAATTTTGAATGCTATCATTTGGATCAGTCTAAGGATTATATTAAAAGCTCAAGAAATAAGATCATTTATCGTTTCATTAATGTTATGAAAAGCTCAAGAAAATGTTTAAAATGTATTTTGTTTATTGATCAACATTTAGATACTATTACATTGTCTTATTGTCTGACCATTTAGCATTAATTGTGAGACTTAAAGTGACCTTAAAATACACATTCAACAGTTGATTAATGTATTATCATGAACCATCACTGAGCACCTTTTAATCCATAATAACCTTTAATGTTTCATCACGGCTCAAACTCATTCAGTTTATGCTTTTAATAGCAACATCATTGTCTCATCACCTGAAGAACATAATTATCCCAACAATGAAAAAGAAAACATTTTCTTGACCTTTTTTTGCATCAAATTAATCATGAAATTTGTAGTTCATTTTAATAGTTTACAATCAAATTGAATGAATTTTAAATGCGCAAAATGTAGAAGATGAAACAACTAGAAAAGTCAATTTGATGTTTAATCATTTGGAAAATTGAAACATGAAATTATTGAACATTTTTCACTTAAATTGTTGTTCATTTTCCTTCATTTCTTCCCATGAATGAGACTTGACTTGAAATTGTAGAAATATTTGCTTTGAAAAGTCAATTAATTATTTTGTTAAATTGCTTTATTATAGTCATCATCAAGTATAGCTGATGAGATTCATGAGAAAGGCGATTCTTCAATAAATGGTGATAAAAACCCAAATTCATCTGAATTGAGTGATGACGATGATATGATTAAAGCCGAAAGTCAAGATGTTATTGATCACAAGAACTATCCACCAATTCATCAGGTAAGTTGATTATATTAATAAAGAGTGTTGAGAGTGATAATGAATAAATGAGTAAATAATACAAGTAAAAATAGTAAGTAATTTAAACAAAAAGTTGGCCTAATTTGAGTTTTGATTTTGGCCTAAAAAAGGATCAACAATCTTACAATGTTAGGCAATGAAAATGGAGAGCGACAAGGAAAGGTAAATAGGAAGAGAAGAAGAAGAAGAAACGAAAAAAGAAAAGAAAAAAAGAAAAGAAAGAAAATATTCCAAGTCAGTATTCATTAGCCTGATTGAAGTTCATGCATTGAACATATTACCGGAATCTTTAACCGCCCTTAGGCATTTAACTGACCTTAGAATAGTTAATTTGTTTTACATTTTTTTCTCTTCTTTTTTTATTCAACATTTTATTAACAGATTAGGAGCTTTTAATCATTTCATTTACAACTTTTTTCTTGACCAACTGATCAACTGAACAAGTGATCAGTAACATTGACCTTTAGACATTGAACAAGTCTCAAGACTTTAGACTAAATTTGAAAGTTTATTCATCTATTAACAAGTCGACCTTTGTGTTTACTGTTTATTGATTCAGTTTGTGCAACATTTATTCAGTAACATAATTCAGTAAGTCATGAAAAACATGAATCACGATATTTTTATAAAACTATATTCACTATAATTGGATAACTTGATTGGTCTAAAAAACAGTAAATAATCTGATTGATCATTTCATTTTCATAACATCATGTAATATCTCAGATTATAATTTAAGAACAAAAAAAAGAGTAAAAAAAGTTGAGTTCGTTTAGGTGTTGAAGAGTTTAGTGAAAAAAGTTGAGCAAAAGGTTGAACCTGTATTAAGATGTGAAGATGAACATTATTCACTTGAAAACTGTTAAACCTTTTCAAACCTTTCCAAGGCTTTTAACCATGAAATGATGATTATTGAAATTAATGAGTAAATAAATTATTCCTTGATCAGGGTCAATTCGAATCGGCACCAGCACCCAATCACAATTACCACCATAGTCTGGGCCCTCTTCCTCCACCACCACCACCTCCACCCTCAGCACCAAGTCACAGTGAATTAGGTCCACCAGGCCCACCTCTTCCTCCTCATCATCACCCAATGATCAATAGACCAGGTTACATGTTATCCAACTTGCCTCCACCCAAAGGACATGGTAACCATCATGGATCCATTTACTCTGCTCATGGTATTCCACCTGCACATGGATCAGGTCATCCATCAGCACATCCACCACCACCTCCACCACCCCCAGGACCAGGTCATCCAGTGGAAAATTCAATTGAATATGGACCAGAAGCTGGTCATCCTTATCAAGGTTCGTCTTTACTTGAATTAACCTTAATCATTTTTCTGGTTCTTCTTCGTGTTCTTCATTCATTCTCATGTTTCATGTTCTTATTGTTTCAGGTTCAGGTTATGATGGTCAAAGTGGACCACAAAATGTTCCAGTCGCTCAAGTGGCTGTTGCTCCAGCTCCTCATCATGGCTCATCTAATGGTGGACAACAAAATGAAAACTGGCCTTTGCCTGCACCTGATATGCCTAAGATCGCTCATTTGGATGTAAAGTGCGAAAAGAATCTAATGAAAGTCGCCATCGAATTCGATAAACCATTCAATGGAATAATCTTCTCCAAAGGTCATTATTCTCATGGAAATTGTGTTCATTTACCTGCTGGTTCAGGAAGAAATTCAGTCTATTTCGACATTGGAATAACTACTTGTGGAACAACTGGAAACACACAAAATGGTCTTTATGGTTATGGAGCTTCATCAGGAAGTGGAACCTTCTTCGAGAACACAATCGTCATTCAATATGATCAACAAGTCCAAGAGGTTTGGGATCAAGCACGGAAACTTCGATGCACTTGGCATGATCAATATGAAAAGTCAGTGACATTCCGTCCATTTCCAGTGGACATGTTGGATGTGGTTCGAGCTGATTTCGCTGGTGACAATGTTGGTTGTTGGATGCAAATCCAAGTGGGTAAAGGTCCATGGGCCTCTGAAGTGGCAGGAATCGTTAAGATTGGTCAAACAATGACAATGGTGTTGGCCATTAAAGACGAAGAAAACAAGTTCGATATGCTTGTTCGTAACTGCATTGCTCACGATGGTAAACGAGCTCCAATCGAACTGGTCGATTCCCAAGGATGTATTGTTCGACCCAAACTAATGTCCAAATTCACTAAGATCAAGAACTTTGGTTCTTCAGCAACAGTTCTTAGTTATGCTCATTTCCAAGCCTTTAAATTCCCTGATTCAATGGAAGTTCACTTTCAATGTACAATCCAAATATGCAGACACCAATGTCCTGAACAATGTTCAGCTTCGACTGTCGGTGGTCCTGGTTCAGTTGAAGCCCTTCCAGGTTCTTCTTCTTCCTCTTCAGGACCTTCTTCACCATCCAATGGACCCATCGAAGGTCGACTTGGACAACAACAAGAAAGTTATGTTGCTTCAGCTTCTTCTTATCATGGTATCGGTAAACCTCGTGAAGAACGTGATGTTTCTCGAAGACTCGAAGATATGATTAAATCTGAATATTCAATGGATGCTGCAACTGAAATTGGTCTCAACAGGATAATCAAAGTTGTTTCAACAAGTGACTTAGCATTTAATTTAGGATCAAATGAATCAGTTCCACTTCTGGACATGACTGATCTCGAACCAATCGATCAGATTTGCATGTCGACCATTTCATTCGCCACTTCAGTTATCGTTTTAATTATCATTTTAATTGTTTCTTGTTTAATTTCAGTCTTCCTTTGTCTCTACCATCGATCAACTGAAAAGTCAAACAAACTAAACAACTTATCAATGCCATATGAGATTCGTACTTATCCAAGTTCAAAATGCTCAACACTCAATGGATTGCCTGGACGATAGACGTTAGATGGACTAGACTCGACTCGACTTTAATTATTAATCAATTATTAGATGCTTTTAAAGAAACAAATTTTTCTCTCTCCTTTCAGTTCTTCAATTGTATTACAATGAAACCCACCTTCGTTAATTGGTCTAAACTAATGAAAGATTGAGAGTGAGAGAGATCATAATTCATTGGTGCCAATTAATCAGATAATCAAATGAGTTGTTTAAGTTTCACATTTCATGAGAAACACTCGTTTGTATCTTTATATTCATCTTTATATTCATCTTCATCTTTTCATCATTTCATCTTTTCTTCTTCTTCTCATCTTCACCAACTCCATCAACTTCATCATCTTCATCACCCATTTCATCAAGATTAACAACTTTATCAACTTTAATCATTCCAGTCATTAATATAATAGTTTAGTTGATAAATTGTTCAACATTAAACAATTGAACTTGAATTCAATTTTGGTTGGGAATATCAATAAAAGAGTTAAAGAATCAACAACAACAACAACTGTCAATCAAATGGATGGATAAAGGAATCAATCATTCAATGAATCAATGAATCAATGAGACAATCCACTTTCAGTATGCAACATTTGCAACCAACAAGAGAATCTTTAACTTTTTATTTTTGGATAACTTTAAATTCACATAACTTTATCAAATTAATGTATATAATGGTTTTGTGAACAAATCAATCAATTAATTATTAATTAATAATTTATATAAAAAATTGTTGATCAAAAAAAAAGTTTCTTTTTTCATTCCTTTCAATCCTTCCTTCCTTCAATTACTTGCTATTATTAACTGTATTTGATGAAAGTATTAACCTTGATTCGGAAGTTTAGTATAAATTTAGATTAAATTGTTTATAATAATGAGTGTTGCAGATGAGGAGGAATGAGTAGTCATGAGGAGCCAGAATAGGTTAGAGTTGGTAACCTGTTTATTAACAAGTTATTTACAGGTTGATCAATATATGGAATCAGGTAACAAATTGTTGCCATATTATACTGGCTACTACATTTAACAGGCACAAGTTGAGGTGATTTAGGTCACTTTGAATGGCTTAAACTAGCCAAGTCACTAAACTCGTTCACAGGCAAATGCAATATCTCAATGATGAGAGAAGAAGAAGAGAGAAGAAGATGTTCATCTTTATCATCCTTATTATCAGAGTGATCATGAGGATAAACGAAATGGTGATGAGAAGAGCTTCAAGCTCCATTCCGACTGTAAACATGAAAACTTGAACTTGTTAAATGTTTAGATTAAGGAAACAAAAAGCACCTCCAATGACCCAATTGATTATCAAATAAATGATTGACTTATTAGTCATTATTAGACTTCATTGGACTTCATTGGACTTGATTAGACTTTTATTAATATTATAAAATTATGATTATCATTTAGTCATTTATTCATTTCTTTTTATCATCACACCAAATTGAATGTTAAATCAAATTGAAATGTTTCTCCAATCATTTAGACATTTTGATCTACTTTTTAAAATATTGTAGACCAACCTTGTTTAAATTGAAATGCTTTTGACGCATTTTTCAATATTTATTCAAAGATTGTTATCATATTATCATGATGAGACTCAAGTCCTTGTTGAGTTTATAAACACGGAAGCTGGTGAATGAAAATATTTATCAAGACAGATTGATAAATTGGCTTTGAGCAATGAAATGATGAAAAGTATTAAAGGAGTGTTCATTTACCTTGACCTTTAACTGGTCGTTAGACAGACAAATAGTTACAATTAGACAGACAAACTAAAATCATGTTACCAGTTGCAATTAAGTACCATTAATTAGCCAACAAATGAGCCAAAAATACCATCTTGCCTAAAACCTGCTTAAAATTCATCAACATAAAATTTTAGTAACATTTACTACGAATTTCATCGGCTTTTTGCAAATCTAGATAAAAAAATGTCGCCATTCAATTTAAAACCAAAAAATATTTGAATAATACGTGAATATGAAACTGATAAAAACCCTATCACTTAATCAACCAAAATGAATCTTTTCCCTTCATCTTGAAAACTATACAAACCTACAAAATATCCGAAGTTTGAAACACATTTAATAGCTTCTTAGATGTAGACTGGCCCAACAAAATCGAGTAAGAACTAATAAAATCTTTGAACAAATAAACAGCCGTCGATAAGGGGATTTTTTGATAGCTATTAATGACTTCGAATATCGAATAAGAATTATTACATCTTTCAGTTACTCTTTAATTTGAATTTTTCATCTAGATAGGTGATAATAAAAATTGAGACAAAAAAGTATTTTTTTCTCATTTTCTCGCTTCTAATCATACATGCTAGTATTTACATCGAAGGTTGTGTTGATAACGCTCAAGTTCACTGCTTCTGCACTAAAGGAGTTATTAATCACAGAGTATGATAACCATTACTTATCAACATCCCTGTAAATCTTCATTCGATAAAGATTACAATTTAATCCCTTCTTTTGACATTCAACTTATTATTAATAAGTTATGAATATTATGAAAGTTTTTTACCGCTCATAATGAGAAAGCTTCATGGTCAAAGAATCACTTTTTGCTCGACTTACAGTTTCAAGTTTCGATCTATTCTTGGTGTGAAAGCATTTCTAAAAGTAAAAGTCGAACCTAGACTATAGTGGATCTAACCTATGGTGTGGATTAAGCAAGGCCGAAGATAAGTGCGTTAAAACTTGATCTTATTCATAGCATTTATATCCGATTTTTATCCACTACTCAAGCATGGCTAGTTGAAACGTTAGCCTAACGTTAGAACCCGTTTTTCCTCTTGGTTTACTAAGGTGAAAGTTTGGATGACAATTGCTGAATCTTATTTTTCATGGTAAAAAACCATGAAACTGAGCTGATCTGAAGTCTGTATATTTTTTTGCGCTCAACTCAAACTCAAACCTGAAGCAACACTTGAATCTCTACATGCAAGGAATTGCGAGAAACAAACGCTTCAACAAATTATACCTTAAATTTTTCTTCATAGACTAAGCGTCCAAAAATTGTTTCTTTTTCTCTCAAGGATAATCTGATGAAAGCTGTCGACAATCGAGTGGTTAAAAGCTGTCGATACCTGAAATTGTCCATCGATGTCTTCCTTAACTCATATCAATTAATCGCCAAATTACAAATGATTTTCTGGATTAATTGTAATTCAGGGGAACTTACAGCCAACAAATTTCCCATCTAACAAAATGGTTAAAACAGCGAAAGGGTGAATAATATTGATGAGCAATGAGTTTTTAATGCTGTATTTTCGTTCGGGTTTGTTTGAAAGAAAATTGGAAATGAATACGAAATCTTTTTTATTAATATCATGGTCGATGCAGAATTTTCGTATGCTTCAGGTGATGGATCTTAAAATATTATTTCTTCTTCTATTTTCTTTCATTTCGTTTCGAATTACAATAATAATTGAAATACATCTGTGGAGATGATTTATCATTGATAATGAATGATAAATTAATTATATCGCAACACTCGCTTAGATTTTCGATAATCTTATTCCTTTTATTCATAAACTGTAAGTATTGATCAACTCATTACAAATAACACAATAAAGAGTAGTTAATCAAGCTTCAATCGAGTAAATCCAAGAAATAAATAATCACTTTAATCATCGATGCGATCCAAATGAGATTCACCCGCATTTGAATCTCAATGCTCTTGTGTTTATGAGTGACTCGACAAAACAATGATGCAAGTTTTGATGATAATAGATCAACGATCAAAAGCAGATTAATGAAAATTGACATCAATCCTGAATTAGTTGCCTTGCCATGGGAACATAAACAAGAGTCGATTAAGTTGGCTAAAACACGCTTCAGGTTCGACCTTTAAATGATTAACTAGTATCATTGTTTTACCTCCTTTACGAAGCTTAATTTTATCTAAAAATCAACAGAAGCAAAGAAACTGAGACTCAATCTAGATTAATAACAAATAAATCTCTGTATATCTGTATCAATGGGCTTAAGGTAAAGGGATAAGCAAATGAATTGTATATAAGGGATAAAACGTTTTTACTTGAATTGGTATTCAATTTTGTATATTCATGAGTATAATTAAAGCTTCAGTTTTAATTGTAATTAATCAGAGGGTAAACACATAAAAATTGCCAAAATGACTTCAAACTTGAAAAGTATTCTTCTGCTTTCGTTTTGTATTTTTTTCATAGCGCTCCCTATCCAAACTGGAAGCATAATTCAGGTGACTATTTGAAACGGTTAAGACTCTTTGAAAGGTGAAATTATTTTATACAGCAATTGTGTTCCATGTTTTATAACAGCAATTTTTTATAATTTGTGAATCTAGATCATCATTGTTAACTCAGTTAATGACGACTACAGAGAGGCATGGAATGGTTACGAATGGAGCGGTTATACTGGATCAGCAATATCATCAGTAGTAGCAGCTGTACTGGCATGGTTTGCCCCGTCTTTGATTATGCTTGTTGGTGCTGGAAAAGCTCTAACAATTGGTGGCATCGCATTTTGGTGAGTAATTTCAATTTTAATTAGTACAAGTTATTATCCAGTCTTTGATTTATTGTCAATTTTGGCTTCTTTTGTGTCTTACAGCTTATCCTTCTCAACCTTTCTTTATCCACTCAAATATGGCTACATTTGTGCATCTCTTTTGCTGGGTTTTGCCAACGCTGGTGAGTTGATGTTACGATGTTATTTTATGTTATTTTTGCTTATAATATTTTTTTGTCTTTTATTCGATAGTTACTTGGACTGCTCAGGGTAATTATCTAGCCATGGTGAGTGATGAAAAATCAATCACTCGTAATACTGGAATATTGTGGACCATTTCCATGTCAAGTGCTGTTTTTGGAAACTTGCTCATTGTTTATACTTTTGAGGGCAAAGAAAAGATCAACTCATCTACTCGAATATTAACTTACTCAATTCTAGTCATTCTTGGGTTTTTTGGCGTTATCTTGTCTCTTTTCCTCAAGAAATTTGAATCAAGCAAATCAGAAGACGATAAAATTGTTGAATCTCCATTGAAAGGGTTTAGTAAGTCTATACAAATATCACCTGAAAGTTGATTCTAACTCAATTTTTCTTACTTTTCAGGTACTGCAATCAAATATTTTACCACCAAAACAATGTTACTCATATCTGTTATAGCAATTTTCATTGGTGAGTATTTAGGCCTTTTCAATTTTACCAATCAACTGAATTGTATTAGATTGGATTGTAGATTTGCTTTCAACTTGTTTAATTGTTTTTCCTCTGTTTCTCTATTCTTTCAGGTTTAGAAATAACTTTCTTCTCAGGACTTTATAGTACGTCAATTGCCTTTACAAGGGCCTTTGGTGTCGATCGGAAAAAATACTCTGGCGAATGTGGCCTTCTCATTGGTAATGTCTCAAGTCTCTACTAAATTTACATTGACGTTAATTGCTCTAATCACATCTTTACAGGTATTGGGGAAATATTGGCCGGTTTGATCTCCATGTTATCATCGAAATGTAAAAAACCTGGAATTGCGATTCTCCTTAGTGCTTATTTAATTTATCTGGGAACATTTTCTTGTATATATGTTAACTTGCCTGCTGCTTCAACACTTCTTGAAACTGCTGAACCAGCTATTTTTGAATCAAAGTAAGAATTTCTTTCCATGCCATTTCAAGCAAATTAAACTAACTCTTGAATATTTTATTCCCATTTAGTTTATATTTAGCTTTATTATGTGCCGTTCTTTTGGGTCTCTGTGATGGCTTATTTGGAACCCAGATGAATGAATTTATTTCAGTTGTTTACAAGGAAAATAGTTCAGCTCCGTTTGCTATTTTCTCGAGTCTCCAGTCGCTTTCCGGAGGTGCTTTATTCTTCCTTTCTAATTATATTGATCTCCACTCTCACCTGATCATACTTGCCACTGGAGCTACCCTTGGGTCTATCGCCTTTTGTTTAGCAAATGCAGCCGAGAACAAGAAAAAGTTGGAAAAAACAAACATGGAACATCATGGAAATATTGAACCAAATAATGTCCAAAAAGTTCTAGAGATGCCTTCAAATTCATAAATTATATATAAATATAGCTTCAGCACCTTTCAAAATATAAGATGCAGCTCATTATTAAAATTAAAAGATTGTTTATTTGTTGTTAAAATCTTTTATATTAAACATGGAATATCAAGACTGAACTTCAACTATTCAATTTTTTTCATCTGCTTTCTTATTTCTGCATTGATCACATTGACAAAGTTAGGTTCTCTCAATTCGTGTTCAGAAAATCTTAGAAAGTAAACAAATGCTTCGAGAGGATCAGAAATGATTGGATTATCTGCAAATGCTCCTAGAGGTTCCAAATCTGGAAAGCATGGTTAAACCGATACGAGGCTATCGATACGGGTCGACAGTCGTCTATTCATTTCAGATATTTCATAAAAAATGCCATCTTCCAGTAAGAATCTATTTTCCTCATTGAAATCGTCCTCAGTTTCTTCTAATGTTAGGCTCAGATCGTATGGGTCATCTTTATCGTCACCAGAGTCAATAAGATGTTCTTCAGTGTATGATGCTCCACTCACTGATAAAATAAAGATAAAATGTTAATATCAAGAAAAAAGCTATAATAATGGATGAATTTTAAGATTTCATGAATCACAAACGAAATAAAAATTCAATGAAAAATAAATTTTGTTTTACCAAGAAAATAATTATCTTGGCAGTCTTTTATTTACATATTATTTTAATTAATCCTTTCATTTCATTTCCAAATTATCCATTGATTGTTTTGATGAAAATTTGAACATTGCTTGATACAATTACAATGGGTTATGTTTTACAATTTTTTATGATGAAATTAAAATTGAATCTTATAACATTTCGATTCATTACATGATGATAAATGTATTTGGATAGGGTTTACACAGGCTAAAAAGGGAAGGTAAGGGGAGATAGAGAAATGAAGATATAATCAATGGATTAACTGAAATTAATCCTGAAGCTGGTAATACATTGTATATTGGTTTCCAATTGAAAATGAATGAAAGGGTAGAGAAAGGAACGAAATTTAAGTTATAATCCGTTATCATGTTTGAGTTACATGGCAAATATCATGACCATACAATTACAATCAAATAATGCATTTTGCGATTAATTATTTGTTTGTTTTCATCAGCAAATAACAATGAATGATGATTTTGACATTATCGAGTTATTATCAGCTGACCCAATCAGCTCAAATTGAAGACAGTTAACAGTTATCATCTCAACATTTCCTTAAATGAAGTCTGAAAAAATGGATAATAATTAAGGTAATAATGGAAAATAACAATTAGTTTTGATTTGGTTTGTACTACTTTGTATACTGTTTTGTTTTGAACCAGTAAATGGGTTGAAGATAGATAAAGGAATAGGAATTATATGTTGAGATTGGTTGTTAAATAAAAAAATATAAGAAATTTTTATCATTGAATAACATATAAGGTGAAAGTTGGAAACATTGACCATTTTGCTTTTAACCAGAAGACTGGACAAGAGTTAGAGATCATTTGATTTACAAATAATAAATATCTTTGACCGGGCGTAAAAATATGAAATAATGTTCAATATGATTAGAGGAAAAGTAAATTAAAAGCTGTCAGAAACCTAAAATTAGCTGTAATTTTAAGCATCTTTCAAGCTTTTGGTAATATTTTGTAAAAACGTAAATGAAATTTTCAGAATCTGAATGACACTGTCTTAGAATTGGAAAAGATTGAAAAATCCAAATGAATTGATGAGCTAAGAAACAATAGAAATGATATTTCGCTTCAGATTCTGAATTTAATATTGTTTTATATTTGTTGTGATTTATGATGCTATTTAGGCATGCTGAAAATTTCCATTGATATTAATTATTGTTATCAAATATCACCAGAAGCTGGATAAATGAAATTGTACGGATCAGACTAGCTTGAACAATTTGAATCTCATTTTGTTTGGATCAAAATAAACAAATTTTTGGCACAGTTTGGGTTTAAACAGATAAAAATTTCTTGCAAAACGGTAATGAATCTAAGATGAAGGGTGGATGGGAAAAGGGTGATAACAAGCAGGATGATTATAAGCACAATGGAAGAGTTAAATTCATTGAAATTGATTGACATTTTAAAATAATTTAGTTGATAATTACTAATGGTAAATAAAATACATGACTGCATTACGAAAAACTATTGACTCATGTTGGTTATTGAAGTTGAAATGTCGTTTTGCTTACAATGATTGATTAGGATTGCGATTAAAAGATCATTCAAACAATATCGGTTCTCAATTTACAATCAAAAATTACTGAAAATATTTTTTAAATAAAGAAACAAAACAAAAATAAGTGGGAAGGGTAGAAAGAGATATTCAAATACATTGAAATACTGTGATGTTACTTTGATTAACATTTCAATCAAATTGATTCAGATGGTTTGGTATTCGTTTAAGAGTGAGTGTATAAATATTAAGGTTATAGTAGTTGGAGAAAATGCAATAATTTGAAATACAAGAGGTTATAAGTAGAACGACATTTCAAGAGCAACATCCTTTGTATATAAGTTGGTTTTTTAAATAGCTAGAGATAGTTTGTATAATTTCAAACATTAGTAATTATCAAAGTATAAAGATGATTAGGAACAAATAATGATGAGTACATGAGTAAACAGCAACTTCCAAAAGCTCATTGATACCTGCGAATTTGAAACGCATTAAAAAATATGATTGAATACAAAACCAGATTAAAATTTATATTCTGTATCTTGTCATTCGAGATCGATTTATTTTATCAATAAATTATATCTGCAGAATTAGCAAAATGGATTTCGTTGAAAATGATACGTAAAAGGCTGGAGTAATTTTTCATGGAGAAACTACATTGTATTGTTTATGAGTATTGGATTAAGGATTGAGATTAGTGTGTTTTGGCATTACTTGTTGATAAGATTTACTATACTACATTATAAGTAATGTAGTAAATTATAATTATAAAATAACGAAATTCATTTTGCAATGATTTGCTCATAAAGCTGCAATATAGATGTATATCAATAAATTTTAATAATTTAGATAATTTAAGATCTGTCTAGATAAAAATGAATTAAAAACTTGTTTAGAAGGTACGAAAAGATTGAAGTTGAACTTTGAATGAAAATTTTCAAACACTATGAAGAAAATGGCTTAAACAATCGATTTCTTTTTCACCCTGAAATAATTAGATGAGAGATAAGTTTTTTAACCAAGCACAGACTTCGATCATTGAAAAAGAGTTGTCAATAAATACTGAAAATGAAAGAATCTACAAGAATTAGATCAAAAAATAACTGATTTTGAAGACTAAGGAAGACCAGATCATCTATTTTGACTAGACTGAGAGAAGAATGTAAACAGAAAAAGATCTTGATAATTGGCACTTGAGTTTGAAACAGGAAAATAGAGTTATTCCATTGAAGTCTGTACCTAGCTGTCTGTACGGCTGAATATCATGGCATGACATTGGTTGTATCTTTCTGGATAATCTGAATTGCTTAGTATGAGAGAGTATCACAGTAGAGAAATGAAAGGCAGGTAACTTGAAAGACTTGGTTAAAAACGAAAAAGAATCACAATTTTCTTTTTTCCTTCAGTAAAAGGAGAAAAGTAGATTGAGCCACTAAAATTTGAAAAAATAAAAGCAGCGAAATATAGAGAGAGGTAGTAATAGTAATAGTAGAGGTATGTAAATTTGTAGCAAAAGGGAAAAGTATTTAGAGAAATAACAAAAGAAATTTGATTTAAAAAAATAGACTCGTATGATTACCATAAAAGAGAGACCTGAATTACACAGAGATCTACTAAATGTCTCTGGAATCTTGATTGAAATGCTCGAGCATCTTGAGAAGTTTTAAAGGTTACAGTTGCCTTTTTTTCTGAATTGGTGACATCAACAACACAATCTTCGATGGGTCCAATGGAAGTACACAATTTTGTGATAGTCGCTTTAGTTGTTGTCAACGCGAGTCCTTTTATTTCCACTTTTCTGACATCTGAGGAGCTTTTATCGATTTCAATTATTGATTCATCTGATGATAGAGAAGATTTCCTTTTGAATGGTGATGATTGGCTCGTGTTTTTCTCACTAACAATTTGCACATCACGAGGCGGAGATACTCTTTCAATGAGAGTTGATGCTAAAGGGTTAACCCTTCGTTGTTGACCTGTTCCAGAAGAAAGAGGAGTGGATGTGCTTGCAGAGGGAATTGAATTAGATGTTGATGCTCCTGTTGATACTCCTTGTTTCATCTTTTCAGCAACCATTTGTTTTCTTCTCTCTTCTTTCTTTTTGATGATTTCCTCACGTAATCTTTTTTGTTCTTCCAACTTCTTCTTGTAATCTTCATCGATCTCCAAATCGACGACCATAGGCTGTGGTTGCTTACTTTGTTCATTTGAATCATCCTTTTGGGTCGGAGTTGTGTCTAAATCAACAACTTCAATTTGTTTTACAGAAGTTACAATTCGATTCATGTTTTCTTTTTGCAAAAATCTTCGTGCTGCTTTTGTTTTGAGAAGCGCAGCTTTTCGGGCATCGGTGTGCGTTGTAGACGTGCTTGGACCGATAGTCTTGATTTGTCGGATATTTTTAAGGTTAACATTAGATGTTGAGGGTCTTGGGTTTCGTTGACTGGGAGAAGTTGTGACTTTGTTGATTGAATGGTGCGGTGAAGTGGATTCTTGCACTCTCATTGGTGAAAAATGAGGTTTAGGTTCATTCTGTTGAAATCTAAACTGATTGTTGTCTCTAGACGATTGCTCATAGTTTCCTGATCCTGAAGTAGATGCAATAGGACCGTGATTTGATTTTTTGTTATCTTGATGCACTGATGGTCGAGAGTTATTCAATCCGGAAGGACGATTTTGACCTTGTGATGGTCCACTAGAAGGGCTGAAAGCATTATGAATTAAATGAAGAGGTATTTGGTGGCGTTGCAAAGCAGGAACTGGATGAGGAACAATTTCAATTCGCGTTGAGCGATTTCCAGGGAACTCCATGCTGCTCATTTGAGGCATGCTTGGTTGATTAAATAGAGGTAGACCAGAAAATCGAGGCTGCATAAGATGTCTTTGTGGAGATCCGAATAAGGAGTTATTAACAGGAACACGAGAACCTAGTAAAAGGGATCTAGGAGTTGGTTCTGAATTGAATAAGCCAGGAATTCGCTGAAAATTATCCATAGAGGGTCTATTGTTGTGTTTCATCCAAGGCTGATTTGACATACCAACATGATTTGACCAATTACCAGAAAAAGGTTCGTTAAATAATGGAGGTCTGGTGTTGTTTGGCGAAAAATGATGACTAGAGTTAGGTTCTCTCAATTCGTGTTCAGGTAATCTTTGAGAGTTAACTAATGCTTCGAGAGGATCAGAAATCATTGAATTATCTGAAAATGCTCCAGAATGGCCCAAATCTGGAAAGCAATGTCTAGGACCTTGAGGTCGATGCGGGGTGGACATGCGTCCATTCATTCCACCTAGAAAACACCTTTGTCTATAATCGTTCATTGGATTGGATAATCTCGAGCCTTGATTTGCAAGAGGCTTGAAATTTGGGTTGACATGAATTCTATTGAACGATTGGAGTGGAGTTGGAAGTAGACCCATGGAAGATAGACTGTTATTCCCAATAAACGGTCTTGAACTAGGGACGAAATTTCTGCCCTTTAAAAAATTCCGATGACCTCTCTGATTGTTGTTATAATGATGTCCATAATTCCCTCTATTTTGATGGTTTCTATTATTCTTGTGAGATTCATTAGCCTCTAATACAACTGCTTCCAGAGTTTCTGGTATATCTTTATCATCGGCTTTTTTGTCGTTATTTTTAATAACTCTTTCACTTTTGAATTTAGAATGTCTTCGGTCATCAATCTCACTTTCGTCTTCGTCTTCTTCTTCATCATCACAGTCAATGGTGATTAAATTTCCAGAGTTACGAAAAGACTTGGAGTCATTTGATTTACCCTTATTACTGTTAAAATAAGAAAAATTATAAGTAACATGATACTGAGTTGAATGAGTGATTTGCTATACTATCTACTCAACAATGGTTAGCGAAAACAAATGATATTTTACAAGTTACAGATGCAGAAGATTCTACCATTGAAGAATAGTGATTGAGGACAAAAAATATACTCACTTAAGTTTGTCATTGACACGTCTGTCGATAATATTTATCTGAGAACTCGTAGACTCTATTGGATCATCATCTTCCAGTAAGAATCTGTTTTCCTCATCATCATTTAGTATTTCTTTAACTTGGTCATCAGTTATATCTTCGATATTGAAATCGTCCTCAGTTTCTTCTAATGTTAGGCCCAGATCGTATGGGTCATCTTTATCGTCACCAGAGTCAATAAGATGTTCTTCAGTGTATGATGCTCCACTCACTGACAAAAATAAAAATAAATTTCAATGAGATCAAGAAAAAAGCTATAATAATGAATGAATTTTAAGGCATTGGAAGCTTGAAAAAAGCTTAATTTAGTGCTTAAAAACCAATAAGAATTAAAAGAAAAGGTGGAAAAATGAAGGAGAACAAGGCCCAAACAAGAAAAGTGAAAATATGTGCAGTAAAAGATTGAATTTTTTGACAAAATGAGTTGCTTACTTTTATTTTTCAAGTTATTCCGTTGGTAAAAACAGAAACAGGTCAACTAAATACTGATAAATATCATTCAGTATTTACTAAACTTAAGAAAGTACAATTTCTAGTATTAAAATAATTGATTCTAATGCAATATAAACCAAAAACAGATAGAAGGAAATTAAAGGATCAATGCATTGACAGTTTCAATGCAATCAATGAATCAACTGCATTTGCTCTTTACCAAAACCTTGACTCAATGGGTGGAGCAATCAGTTTTTAGCGCTGTATTTGATTCATAAATTTTACAACCAATAAAATTTTTCCAAAGTTGATAAACTCAAGTAAATTTAATTACACTACAACTGATTGATATGATTGACATTATTTCAACATTTAATCACAATCACTGTCTTCACAAAAAAAGGTAAAAACTTGAAACACTTCACAATATTTCAATTCATTCAAGTTCAACATTTGATTTTTAGGTCTTTGAATGGTCGGTCAATGAATTTACAAAACACTAGACAGATGAGCTTCTTGAGCCTCTGAAACGGAATAACAAAATGGAGACAACATTTGGTCAAAAGCACTGAATCGTAGTTGTCTTGTCAAATTTGAATGTTGACCATTTGGATTGGCCTAAAGCAATGTTGGCAATTTTACTCAATTGGATTAAATAATTAAAACTGTTTTTGCCTAAAACTACAAAAGGATTAACTTCTAGATTAGCAATCATCGGAATGATAAAAACTATTATTGATTAACCGATTTAAGCAGATTAAATGAGAAGACAGATTAAATCTCTGAGTGACTAACCCTTGACCAATCAGCCAATGGGGGCAGATTTGATAATTTAACCTACGACATTCGACCTGCTGCATTTTATTTGAATCTCATGTCTAGTCGAGTCAACATTCACATATCCTTTTAACCAAAGTGCCATTATTTATTAAGATGACAAAAGCTCAAACGACCAGCAAAATGGACTGTAAATTAATATTCTCGCCATCAAACCATCTACTCAAGTCTCTGAATTTTACCCTCAATTTGCCACATTTCCCTTTTAAATTGTGTTCATTGATTATTTTATCAATATTGTTCATCCATTATTATGACTTTCTCCAAACTCTGGTGCGATGGAAATTCACTTCGTTACTTGGAATATCTTTTTGGAACAATTGGGAAGACTTTATCGTGGACATGACAGTTTATACCATCAGCTCGATCATAATATTACCCATCTTCACTATTGCCATCATTGCCATCCTTGTATTTTTGATAATTATTTTACATTATGTTTATATCCTTCAATTGTTTATAACCGGAAAATTACATAGATTATTAAAGACTATTTAAAATTTATCAAAATTTTTTGTTAATTTTATTCTTAATGAACTCTTAATCGATTATAACGCGTTTAAAGTGGAATTGTATTCAAGTATGCAAGTATATGTAAGTGTATATATGTATGTATGACTGTTTTTAAGTTAGGTAAGCGTATTTTTTATATAAACGTTTCCATACAATATTTTTTGCACGTGAATTTCAATTTCACTGGCTCTTCTCCTTTTTGGATGCAAGGAATGGTAATTTTGTTTTTACTCTGTAAAAAAGAGAAAAATTTAGTTATAATTTGTTTTCAAAACGTAATGAAACCAAAACGTAAAATGATGCTCTATTATTAAAGTAGGAAATCATAAAGTTGTATCATTTTTTGATCGCAATCAGTTCCCAATTCATATAATGAAAGAGGCATAGATCATTGGAAAGGTATTTGTTTACATGTAAATTGAAATGAAAAAGTGGAAATACAATGTAAACCATATTAAGCTACAAATCACTAAATAATTTCCGGATCATGAATCAAATTCACAGAAATTTTCTACAAGCGAAAATAGATACTGTCACATTTAATGACTACCATAAATAACCTTTGAAACAATTACAAGGTCTAAGCTATGAATGTTTTCTGATAGTACATATGACTAAGCGAAAACCTAGAAAACTCATTAGTAAATCATAAATGAATGAATGAAGACAATGTATCTCTTAATACCTACAATTAGAATGATCCACAAAAAAACTTTGCTAAAGATTGATAAAATACTAAAAATCAAAGTGCTATGACAAAGCTATCCTGTGATGATACTAAAAATGGACGCTGAATCCTAAGCTGTTATGTTGCATTAGAGAGGAATCATAACAAAGCGAGATACGCTTTAGGTGTTGAGATAATTAAAAAAGTAAAAAAGAGAGAGACAAAGAAAGGGAGAGAGTCTACTTTGGGCGGGCCAATAAGAGTAATTTTGTCTCCAAGTTACAAAGATTGAATTGAATGTAAGCTCAGAAAATTGTCTATCAAAGGTCAATGGCCGCTCACTTCAAATTTACAAACATAAACTGGTGAATGAATCGATAAAGGTATAACTAAATGGGAAATGTTTAAATAGACAGTTAAAGAGACTAAAATGAAAAGTGTACATCTCTCAATGAAATACCTGGGAGGAACCTGACTCATTGATGTGATTGAATGTAAAAGAGAAAGAATCAAGCAAAGAAACAACTCTTTATGGTTTCATCATCTATGTAATGGATGACTGTATATGATAGAGCATCATGGTTCTGGACATGAACGTGGCAAATAGATGGTAGCAATTAGAATACGCACTGTGAGCAAAGACCTTCCAATTGAGTGCAAACAGAAGCAAGATGAACATCAATTTGGGACTTGTTCATCTCGTAAAGCTTGGGGACTGAGAAGAGACCAAGATAAAATAAGGTGACCAGGGTGATTCCATTGAACCAAGCTCCGACATATGTTAAACACCAGAAGAAGACGGAGTACTAAAGAATAAAAAAGGAGAAAAAGCATGATTAGAATTTGCTCTAAAAAAATGAAATCATCTTATGGTTCCTTTTCTGTATAAACAATAGTAGTTAACAAAAATTTTGAAGTGTTACTTGAGAAAAGGAACTGGTTGAACAAATATAGATTGGTTAGTTGAGTAAATATTGCTGATTAATCTAACTCGATAAGAGTCACACAATGAGTGTGTGAGCATGATAATGATAAATTGAATAATTGCATAATGTTGAATGGCCTTGATTGACGGTTAAAAATACACGTTGAGACTTATTAAGTAATCTATCCTTTTCCTTACAAAATGTAGATTAGGGAACAACGAGTAAAAAGGAAGTGGTGGAAGTGAAACAGGAATAATGAGTACCTTGATGGAATCGACATAATCTTCAATGAGGAAGATACTTTTAAGCTTGATTAAGGTGACTTTGAGAGGGTTGTAAGCCTTGCCAACCAGCTCGATAAACTTCTCCTCAGACGGAATGATATCCATTTCCATATATTCTCTAAAAAAGTTGCGTGGATAAGAGACGAGCCAGATGAATTAAGACGTGGAAAAAAGGAGAAATAAAGAGAAAAAAAGAAGTTAAGACATGACATTAGAACAAGTTTCGGAGCAATCATGCGGTTCAGAATTCAATCTGAACACGAGTGAAGGTTAAAAATTGGATAGAAGAGAAGCTAAAATAAGCTGTAATAAGATGATTGGAAAGAAAAATTACTTGAAAGGATGCCCTTCATCAGTCTTTTGAACTGCCTGCATTACGTTGGTGTAGATTCGATAGGCAAGGGTACATCCAACGAGCAACAGAGAGCCATGCGAGATGACAGAAATGATTGAACAACATGCCAATGAGAGAAGTAATAACAGGCCAGCAACGAAAACGATTCCACTTTTTTTCAGATCACGCCAGTAGACCAGATCGGCGACTAAAATGGGTTAAAGAAAATAAATGTTTATTTAGTATGAATTGAAATTCGTTATAATTCGTTTCACGATAAGCAAAAGAAAAATTTCCTATTTAAAGGAACGGAATGTTATATATTTTTTTTGAAAAAAAGATCCACACTAAACAATAGATCAGACATTCATGGAAATTTCAGTTGGGAATGTTTGGATTCATTGCATGACATTAGTCAACGTTAACACGTTTCAGATAATTATCGTCACCTTTATCGTCATCAGCAAGGTGAAACAAAGAGAAACGAGGATAAGCCAATGGTAGTCTTTCTACCAATTGCTTTCTTTTAATGGTAACTGAATCTACTACGACATCACTTTTCTGACTAATACAGACCCCTTATTTTGAGCCAAACAAGAAACAAGAAAGAGAAAGAATGAGAGAGAAAGAGATTTCCCCTAACCCAAGTCCCTTGATTCCATCTTCTTAAACAAGTAAGTCTCTACAGGGCAAATACAGTCAAATATAAAATACAGATGATTGTAAGATTTTTTACAGAATAGACCAAAGTCAATTGGTCAGTCAATTGGGAAAAAGAGGGGAAAAAGCTAAACACAAGATGCAACTGGAATGCAAGAGGAAATATTGAGAAGACTTTTGTGTGGAACGAGAAACAAAAAGATAATGGTAGGTAACATTGAGACAGGAGGAAAACTAGATTTGAAAACTAAAACGTAAGAAACAATTTATTAACCTGAATCGCAGGATTTTGGTGGTGGAGATGGGGCATTTTTTGTTGTATTTCTGCTCATCTTAATTGGATTATTTTATAGAAGAATCAACACACAGATAAAAAATTTAAAAACAAGAGGAAAATGGAGAAACTTGGTAATAATAAAATGAGAAAACTAAAATAAAAATTTTTATAATAAATAATCAACCATGTAGAACAAAGGTGAGTATTTAAACGATTGGAGAGAGATCAAAGAGATCTGGTCTTGATGATTGTTCACAATGAAATGAAACGTGAACACGTATAATTGATGTTACCAGGACGCTGATGTGTGAATAACTGGAGCTGTTGAGAGCTGCATCACCATCAACAAATAAATAACACCAACTAAGCAACCAGCGGGAGCAGCATCACAAACAAAAACCTTCCTTTTTTTTCTAATGAACAATCATTCTGACGTTCAAATCTTCTTCTATTTTTATTGGTTTTTCATTTATTCTGCTTCATTTAATTCATTTAAAAATTTAATCTAAGGAGGTGAATTAAGCATATTATTACTTACTATGAGGATTTCTTGTCAAAAAAGAGCAGTAATGAGAGCTTGATGATGGTGCTTCGTCACTCTTTGATTTTGAATCTTTCTTGTCATCTTGTTTTTTAATTTCTTTGGCTTCAGATTTAGGCTGTTTAGGTTCCTCGGGTTTAATGTCGACGACTGGTTTCACTTCAGGCTGGATAGTTGAAGTTGGCTCAGTTTTAATTGTTGGTTCAGGTTGTGAAAATACTGGTGGTGGTGGTGGTGGTGATCGTGGAGCGCTTTGTGGAGCGCTGTGTGGAACGCTTTGTGGAGTTGATTTAATTTCCTCGGAACTCATGTTCAATAGATCTCCTTCAACTGTAGGTACAAATGGTGTTGGTCCTGATGATGGAACATTTGATGATCCAAAAGGTTCATTGGTGAGGTCCATATCTTTAACAGCATAATCATCAAATGGAGAAGAACCAAATCCAGTTGAAATATTTGTAGGATTTGATCCAGGCTGTTGTTCAGGCCAGTTACTATCTTCCTCAGGTAAACTAGAGTCAATTAGGTTAGACATGATGGAACAGGGGAGAAGAAAATTGATATAAGGAAGGTAGAAAAACAGAAATAGGAATGGAATAAGGAAAATTAGAAAATAAAGATGGAAGAGAATGAAACAAGTTAAATGGATAGAAGACGTAAGATAAGACAGAAACTGGATAAAATTTAATTGCTCTGCTCTAACACAGTATGATAAAAGAATGACAGTAAAAAAACAATTTAGTGATTTAAATGAAGTATTCAGTTGATCAAAATAAAAGATGAGATTCGCTTGTGAAGTACTGACAACAACTAGAAAATTAAACTGAAAATTGGACCAGCCCAGAACTGCTTTTTTGCCTTCAATTTGTGTGCATTAAAGCATTGGGCGTCTGCTACGCCATCTTTACTATTGATTACCCCTTGCCTTTTTCATAGGTATGATTTTGATTTCCAAATTGTAACTATTTTATTAACTGTTGAATTAAATTTCATTATACATTGTAATTTTGATTCAAATTGCTTCGAAATGTTAACAGAAATCAGTTCAATCTATTAGAGTATACTTTATCTGTTGGTTAGCAATGATTTGTGTTTGGTAAATTGTCATTTCTTGGTCTTCTATTTTTTTAGTTTATTTTCACCATTGTTTATGTGTTTGTATCTTTATTTTGTGGATCAATCTTGATTATCTTTCTATTTTCGTTCTATTCATAGCCATTTTAAATCTTAAGTTTATGCTTAGTGATTATACTTGTTATCTGAGACTCATGGCTATTATATATATTTTTTACCTATGTAACTGATTTTGTATGGATTCACCTCATGGCAATTAGATTTCAATACCTTTTTATTGTTCCGATGCAAATGGATCAGCTGTAAAGAAACAATTCTTTACCATTTTGAACAATCAATGTTAACCTTGTCGATAACATGGTAACAAAATATATGTACTGGCTCGTACATTGAAATATGAGTTGCAGATGAAAGTTAATTAAGATTGTTTGGCTATTTTTGAATCAACAATGAAATTTCTTGGGCTATCCTTCACCATATATTGAATACAATGCATGATTGTAAGCGTAAATGTACAACTTGACTCGTAATGATTTTTGCCAGCTTGTTGATTGTCTTTAATAGTTTACTGATCTTTTATCTTTATGGTTATAATTAACTTAACTCAGAACGTTGTCTGACTTCTAATTGAACTTGTCGGCTGTTTTTACATTTTCTGTATAAAATAATGGTTGAATTGGATAAACAGCTTATTCCGCTGAGAAAGAGTTGACAATTGATTCAGGGTTCATTTTTTGTCTCAAGTGTTTTCACATTTCAAGTGACTCATCTAATGATTGAAATGATAGTCACAATAAGGGTATAACTTTCAATTGATTGATTAATTGGCGAATCCATTTAATGCCATGCTTAAATCGCAACGCCAAGTGGTAACATTCAATCTTAACTGGTAGTTAAAAATGACTATTAATTTCAAAATTAATTAACATGATGAACATGTAAGGGAAGAAGTTGAATACAGGTGATTAAGTAGCAAACTTCAAAGTTCATCTCATCGATGAATGATTATAATAAAATAGTCCAAATTTGAATATACAATATACTTGATTCACCCGTTTCATTAATCAGATTGTGTCTTGAGAATGATGGCTTGACAAATAATCGGTAGACCAATAAAAAACAGGAAATTGTAAAATTTAAACCTAAATCATAGTAACAAAATAAATAACAAACATTAGTCATTGAGATTAATAATCATAAGCATACAGCAATTTGGTTACAATTAGTATAAATAATTAGATGTAAAAATAAGAGTCTGTTTAAAATACCCAATTATAAGCTATGGTCAGTGCATTTGGAAAACATGCGAAATGAAAGTCAATTGTTTCCATTAAGATCCATTTTTTCACTTGAATGTGATACATTTGATGTGAGTCACTGTTTGGAGGTGAAACAAGCTTTTTGATTTTCTCTTTCTCTCTTTCTCTTTGATTCTTCATCCAGGGTTATTCATTTGGCTGACTAAACATAGAATCGATATTTTCATTCAGTTTTTAGCGATATTTTTTATATCAAGCTAGCAAGTCTACGTCGACTCAATGGTAAGTATCATGACATAACAAGCAGCTGACAGAGTTAAGTATATCTTACAAGTTTCTATCGAGAGGATTTTGATGATGATGATGATGATGAGAAAGGGATCAACATTCAGCTATATGCAATATATACCATTATAAGACTTATATGGGAGTTGGTATATTTCAACTTCACATTAACTGGGAGTGGTAAGTATATTGTTGGACCTTTGGCAAGCTTTGAAAAATCGATTATTTTTCCATCTGTTTCGCGCCTTCTCGAAATATCTTTCACTAGGATGTACAATTTTAGAGTTCATCTTCGTTGTCTTTCTTTAACTTGTATTGTCTTGAGAATTTGATCAGGATTAACCATATTGTACATTCTTATTGGATAAGATTCAAATTTGTGATCCAGCATTTCTTGAGTTTCATTAAGCTCAGAAGGCGAATTAAAATTAAAAGAAATCTGTTAATATGATTGTTGACTAAAATGGTGAATTAAAAATTTGATTGCTTGAATTGTGTAAGCTTTGTGATATTTTTGTACAGAAAATATTCTGGCTTGATTGAACAATCCAAGCTTTTTTGAATGAATACTATAACTTATTCATTTATTTAGCAGGTTGATTTGCATCAGCTTTCTGTAGATCTTGTTTTGTTGACAGAGAAGATGAAGATGATGATGACGACGGTGATTTGCTGTTAAATGATTGTGAGTTTGGTTGAGGAACGGAATCAGCTCGAGCCAGGGAAGACATCATAGAAGTCGATGGTGAAGATGGTAAATGAGATGATATAAATGAAGGAATATCAAATGATCCAGAAAAACGTTGAACTGCAGGCCTTTTCTGGTTGTTTCCTCTATTGGCAACTCGATATCTCACATTATTGTCATAATCAATTTGTTGTTTGTAGAAAAAAGCATCTTTCAATAAAGCTTTGATAGACGCAAAAGTATCTTTGCTGTTGTGAATGGATTTGACGGCTTTCACAGTATAGTCCAAGTCATAACAAGCACCTTTCAATTGAGTTTCTAACTTTTTCATTTCAACCTAATAGAGGAAATAAACATAAAGAAGTAAGATTGATTTTTGTTTCAATTTAACTGACCAAAACAATGGAACGAAACTTACCTCTCTTTCTTGTATATGTGGACCGTTCTTGTAAACATGTTCAGCAATTCTATAACAGGCAAGACTTGGTTCATTGGCAATCATGTAAAGACTTTCTGTATTTTTTTCACAAGCTTAAAAATCGAACAAAGATACAATAAATTAATAGAAATCTAGTTGATCAATTGTATCAATTATCTATTCTTACGTACTTTTACGCACTTTTTTGACCAAATCAGGGTCCGACATGATGATTGAACGATTGGGTTGACCAGCGATGTGAGAAAGAACAGCACGAAGAACTAATGTTTCAAATTTGAAATATGTAACTCGTAAAACTCACCTAATATAATTTAACAAATAATAATAGCAAATCAGCTGATGTCTGATAACAAATTCTCATCTTCCCAAGCCAATCAAATTTTCCTCTTTTAAGCGCCTAATATGATTTAGGATTGTTTAAATAAATTACACCAAAAGCAAAATTCAATATACAAAAATTTTATTAAACTCTGAAATATATTTCAAAAATTACATGTTACATTCATCACATAGTGCTCATGGTAAATCCTTTTGTTTCACCAAAATATGACCTTCAGCCATTTCAACGTTTTTATTCGGATTGTACCCAAGTCTAACATAGAAAGGTTTTTTCTCTGCCGATTTGGGTTTCTGTCGCTCGGTAGATTTGTTGTTACATTCACATCCTCCAATTATGTTAGTAATTCCTATTTTGATTGTCCGAAATGTTTGACTGTCAACAACACTGCTACGAACGTAATTCAAGAGTTTGGCAAGCTCAAAAGGATTTCTGTAAATAAAAGAAAATATTAATTTGATTAGTGATTGGGTTAGACGTATTTATTTCATGAAGAGGTGAATCTTACTTGATTGGGAGGCTTCTCATCTCTTGCTCGAGTTCTTCAATTGATTCTGAAGCATTGATCATGCATTCAAATGAGGTGATAAAAATGAACACAAATAATAATTTAGCAAACATGGTTAAATAAAACTTTATAGAAAGTGGTGTAAAAAATTGAAATAAATTTATATCAATAAAGTGACAATGGTTGTTGTTAAGAACAAGTGAGGTTCTGATGTTTGGATGGTTCTCCTTTTATACCGATCTTTCAAACATTTAAACAGATTAACGCATTTAAACGGATTAATATGTTTTAAACGGATTGAAGTTTCAATTAAAAAAGCTAGTTAGTTTACATTGGATTAAGTTTCATTCGATGAAAAATATTAAACATAAATTATTTATTAATTTCAAAGCTCATCAGAAGGTGACACGGTAGGAAGTTCACCATCTTTACCATCCCATGGTTCAATTGACTCGATAGTGGGTAATTTGGCTCCTGGAACTGGCACTGATGATCCTTTACCATAGCTAAGGTCTCTTAAGAATTCGTGAACTCCGTCAACACTGAAAGATCCTCTAAGTGTAGAGTATTTCATTTTACGAATGTTAAGAGCAACCATTGCTGGATAACCAAAGCCCCCTACTCCTAAAGCCTCTTCCAATTTTGGTTGAGCGACAGCCTCTGTCCATAGGTAACCATATTTCTTATGTTTTTCAGATATTTGTTTCAATACATTTAGATAATCATTTCGGCATTTTGAATCACAATCTAAGATGTGCGGTAAGAAACTGACTACGCACAATTGAGCTTTACCACAATAATCAGTCAAAACTGATTCCTTGGTGATCTGAACGATTTCTGGGGGAGGTACGCGATCAGCGATCTTAGCCTTAACATATTCAAGAATGTCAGTTCGGCTTCGTCCTCCTTCATAGTCTTCAGCTTGACCATCAACGAACAGTTTGATAGTTGGGAAACCCTTGATGCCGTATTCATTAGCAGTAATAGTATTGACAGTGGCATCGAGTGCACCGATTTTGACAGGAGCTCCTTCTTCTGCTAATTCATCAGCAACTGATCTCCAAACTGGTTCCAAATTTTTACAGTGACCACACCAAGGAGCAAAGAATTCCAATAAGAAAGGTTCCTTACTTTCGAGAACTTTCTCTTTGAAATTTGCATCAGTGACTTCAATAACATTATTTTTACCCCCAGATGATTTGGATTTTGATTGTCCACCATCAACTCGCTCATCAACAATTTGTCGCAACTCACGGAAAGCAGCATCTACTAAACCTTTTGCTGTCCTTGCACCTTGATAATCAATAGGAGATGATTTACCAGGAATAAAAATTTTAATAGTAGGGAAGCCTCTGATGCCATATTTTTGGCCAAGAGATCCATGAGCATCAGCATCAACAGCACCGACTTTGACAACTCCTTTAAGAGCCTCAGCAGCCTTTTGGTACTCAGGAGCAAACGATTTACAATGTCCGCACCATGGAGCGAAAAATTCAACGATCCAAATAGTTTTAGAATCTAATACTTTGTCATCAAAATTAGCAGGTGTAAGATCAACAACTGAAGAAGATGGTGAATATAGCGAGAAACCAAATTGTCCGAGACAGACAACTAATGTAGAAACAAGGATCAAATTGATAGAGAAAGATGTCATTTTGAATAAATTAAACCACCAGAATGGTGAATACTTTATGAAAAAAGACTTTACCGAAATATAACTGAAATTAAAACGAAATCACTTTAGTTAATAAATGAAAAAACTAACAAATATTGTGAGTTAGATGAACCGCTGTGCCAATGAACTGTTGTTTAAAAGGCAACTCCACTTGGCGACTTTTCATTGGTTGGTTAAGCTTTCTATTCATTTTCAAACCTCTTTTAACGCGGCAAATCAAATATTACCTCACAAATCATCAGATCCTTTTCATCATTACAATTTTGATTCGGTTCATCAAAGCCCTGCTTTTCTAGATAATAAACCAACATCTTAAATTAAAATTTGACTCAAATAAACCGTAAAATTAAGTAATCTTATTTATCTTTAATTATTCTCTAGATTTTTCCTTTGATCAGCTCTTGATTTTTAGACGATAGATGGCGATACAAATCCTTCATCCAACTTGTTTATTCAATCCTAAATCAGATTAAATCAGTTAATTTTCCTGTCTATTTGTCTTCTGAAATTTCCCATGTTTCACGCATAAACCAATAAGACGTGTCGAATACAAAAAGATTAACAAAAAACTGATAAACGCTAAAATTGTAAATCCTTTCGGTGTATAAATCTGGTTAAGCAGATAATGTCACTAATCTGGAAAACTTGTCCTGGTTTAAACCAAGCCACATTTTGTAACTCAAGAGCCTAAAGCCAAGGAAAAATATGAATGTGAAGAAAATACTAGAAACAAAGTAAAATAGAAAATAATTGTGCGTAAATCACAAGAAAAGTAGACAATTCAATTGACTTAATAGGCCAATTTATTGGATCCATTTAATAATCTTAATTTAATAAGCTTCTTCAATAGTCTAGACTTGTTTTCCCATCGAAAGCAACGTATCTGCATGCTTTTTAATGAGTGTGTAAGGCAGAGTTCATTATGAAAGGATGAAGCTTATGAAACTCAGTGTTTAAATCAACAATTAGAATAAAGTTCAAATTATTTACTCGAAAAGTTGTTTTCGTGCATTGTGATGATCATGATTCTTATTGAGAGAAAACAATTTCCACGATCGATACAAAATTATACCTGTTGACTTGAATGGAAACAAATGTGACTTTACAATTTTGGTTATCAATTTAAGACTAATTCAAGGTTCAATGAAAGGGAAAAACCTTGATTTGGTTTAAAATTTCCGTTAATATCAATAGACTGCTATACAATTAAATAAAATGCACCTAATAGAAAAAGGATTAAATTGAAAATTGTCAAATAATTGATTGTTGATACAAGGAAAGTAAACTTTGAAGCAAAGTATAAATCAAAGTCTTGGTCAATTTATGGAAACTTATGTCAACTTATGTCAATTTTGTCATGTTCCCTCTTTAATATCGTCTGATTGACAAACACAAAAAAAAGCCAATTCGTATTTATGTAGTTTCTTCATTTTATTGATTAAACATTTTATTATTTTTACCATTTTAAATAATTGTGATCACAGACAATGAACATTTACCTGTGTGTATTAATTTACCAACTGTAAAATCAGCATTTTCATTACCTTAGACCTGTTAAAGCTCAAATACTGCCTTTAGACGCTATGAGTGATCAAATAAACCTTTCTGGTCAACACTATCCTAGGCCCTGGTTAGAGATTAATTATGACCAACCTAGGCTACTTAAACTCATCTTAAATCAAGAGGAACTGGTAAGTAATAAGTTTAACTAATCTTTTCCAGTTTTTGACAAGCCAACCATGTTACCAATTTTATAACCCAGGTTTTGAGGCTTAAATTTCGAGACCATTTTCCCTTTTATAACCTTCCTTTTTTGAATAAAACCTAGATCTAAATAATATTTTGGGTTTTGTTATTACCAGATTGTATAAAAGATCAGCTTTCCTTCAGATAAACGTTTAAAATTTCATTTAATCTATTATAAGGTTAAAATGAGGAGAAGATGGCAGAAGAAGAATGATAAATGAATTGGAATAAAATAAACCTTGAATTAAGTTAACGCATTTCTTTACTAATTATCCTTGGATCTGATTTTTGCAGCATAATCAAGTTGAATGGTCAACAATTATTAGATAGTGGCAGTTGCAATGTTCAAAATAGTTAACTTTGTTTACTTATTTCATTTTTTTCTTATGCAACTTGTGAACCTCTCTTACAGCATACTTAAATACTTGGTCAAATTAAGTTAATTTAGTTGGCCTGCAAAACAGGAAAATAAAATAAATATAAGCATATTAATGATAACAACTACTTTATTAATAATGATAGCTAATAATAATGATAATAAAATGCATCAGCAACATTCATTTACCTTGAATCTTCATTGTCCACTGATTAGTATCGCTAGATTAACCTTAACCCTCATCTAATAATCAATCTCTAATCTTGTTTATTTTCATTTCTTTTTTTCTCATTTTCACCTTATACCCATCGGCTCATTGGATGAATGGACCATTTCACAGTTTCCAAATGGCGAGGCTTCGGACAATCAAGAATTGACACCGTCTAATTTCAATGATTCACTGCGAGAAGCCGCTCAAACATTCGATCTGTTCGTGGAAAACCGACTTGACGAATGTTTAGCTCTGTGTGAAAAGAAGGCAGGCAATAGCATTTACCATCGCTATGGAATTGGAATAATGGTTGGTGTTAATGTAAGTTAATCAACGGCCAGAATAATCTCACCATTATTCAAGCTCTAATCATGGTAACCATTGAATAACAGTTGGCTTCTTTCAATGCATATTCAAATTTCACCATTAACTTTAATCTACTCATCCAGCAAATCCATATTATTAACCCATCAACATTAGAAACTCCGATCAATCACTTGACTTGACTTCATCTATTGTCAGGCAATTTGTTGAATACTCAAATTCATCTAGATTATTATAATCCAGTCTTTCATCTAATACAATTTTTAATATTTTTAAATTTTCCTATCTGTTGAGTACCATGAAAATTAAAGATATTTCAATAACCATGTCAATAGTGATTATAACTCAATCAACATTGAACTTGATCTACTTTCAATAAGACCAAAATGGATGAGATTTCTGAGAAGAAATGAGATTATCTATTTACATGGACTTGTAACAATTTTAGAAACAATTAATTTGAAAATGTATCAAAAGCAATCAACCGTGATTCAATCATTTGTTTTACTGTTTTCTTTATTCCCAATCTAATTCTTTTCTTTATGTTCGTTCTTCATCAGGCTTTCTTTTCAATGGATTCCGCTGTAATTAACCATGCAATCACTGAGCTAAGCAAGATAGTTGACTTTTTGGATAAACGTAAAGACAAATCTGGTGGATTATTTACTAACCCAAACTACGAGGAAATAACTGATGAACAAGCTCATGCTGCTTTATGTTTCACTGAACTCAATGCAATGTTAGCCTTTCTTAAACCCATGGCTGACAAAAGCTTCAAAGGTTTCCTGAGTTCAGCATTCCGCTTGAAATCATCTTACACTGGATTCAAAAGTTGCCTTGCACTGTACCGAAAGAAACCCTTTAGAGACGATTTTTCGTGCGAAGAATTTCAAACTGGAGTTCGAATGACTTACGGTGTTTTTGGGCTCTTTTTTTCACTACTTCCAGCCAAATTTACCTCACTTCTTGAATATTTTGGATTATTCAACAATCGCTATGCTGGACTCGATATACTTAGAAAGTGTATCCACGCTAAAACAACACTGCGTTACTTCATTGTATCAGCCTTTACTATCGCCTATTTTGGTTTCTTGGACTATTTTTTCAGTCTTGGTGAAAGTGATCACAACTTGGTGGATACAATTGTTAATGATTGGTCCATTAAATATGGCAAAACCTTTTACTATTCACTTATTAAAGGTCTTGGTGAAATGACCCACTCCAAGTTTGATGAAGCTTGCTTGGCTTTACAATCATCTTTCAAGTTACCTGCTATTTCACCTAATCTTTACAAGATAAGCTACTTTTTCATGGTTTTGTCCAAAACTCAATTGTGTCAGTGGAGTGAAGCTGCTGCTATCATGAAATTATTAGCTGGTGATAAAGTTTCACCAGCTACATCAACATACTTTTACGCCATTCTGCTTTACATGGATTATGATCTAAATGGTGAAAAGAGTCATGCCAATCAAATTATTGATCTTATGAAGTAAGTCTGCACATTTAAAGTAAACGTTGTTTCTCATTAAACCAATCTACTGATCCAATCTTGAACAATTCAACAAATCGATTGAAAACTTGCTTCTTAATTTCACCAAACAACTGATCAAATAACACTGTTTATACAACCAATTGATAAACACTAGATTTTCAATTTGATCTCAATATTTTAAAACAATCAAATGTTTCGATCTAATTACAATTCCCTGTTTTACATTCTTAATACGATCATCTCATTGTCTTCTAATTTTCATTGTTTCCATGCATTATTCAAAAATGGATTTGAATCAAGCAGGACAAGATTATGTTGATAGATCCATAACTGTTGTTTAATCTTAACTGTACTTTAATACCAAATTTGTTGATTACTCCTACAACTATTAAGGTTTGACCGTACAGTAATCGACAAGTTAATTATTGTATAAAATCATTGAGAAAAAAAGGCTCAAAATTAGGCAAATGTTTGCAAATTTGAATCGTTAGCAACATTTCCTTGACCATGAAGGTGTACACATTTAGTTTATTAATTAGCTGCTGTCCTACAAATTACAATAATCAGTTAAATCAAAAATTTAATCAAAAAAAGGATCCTTTGAAATCAATTGTGATTCAACTGTTATTTCAGCGTCTTAAAGGCGTTTGAAAGATCATCTCTTAAACTATCAATATATTGCGATTGATGAACCTTTCCTTTTGTTATAACATTGTTTGATATGTAATTATCAGTGAAACAGGTTAATATGAATGCAAAGTGAATTAACAGATGATTTATAATGATCATGATCAACACAAGTAACTTGTTAGGAAGACGATAAAACACCATTAATTGACCATTAACAATGATAGTGAAGTTGATCAATTATCCTTTATTTTCCTGTTAATAACATTGAAATGGCCAAACATGATGACCTGATTGTTAATTTGATTATTATCGATGAATCAACCAATTTAATCATTTTTGGGGTAAATAGTCAGTTTGTTTATCATTTCATTTTCAAGTTGATTAACTTGTCTAATGAAATACAATTAAACAATACAAATGAGTAATTAAATGTTACTACATTTAAAAAAGGATTGAAGGTTAATGTTGATTAAAGAGGTTTTAATAATTTCAACGTTTCTGGTTATTGTTGTGCTTTTCAAACCAAACGATTTCCATTAATTTATTACCTTCCAGTTTGATTTAATTCACAATTAATAATTCATCTTACAAATCAAGGTTAGCTTGAAACTCGCCTTAACAGTTAATTATTAACAAGATAGGATTTTCCCAAGGTTTAATCAATACTCAAGCTAATCATAATTAAGGCGCTAGATCCGTGTATAAATCATTTGCAAAGCCTGATGTTGATACAGAGTTGTTTTGTTTGTCTTGTTTAATCGGATTATCATTTAAATCTGAATCAAACATCAAGAAACTGTCATAATGAAGACGTAAATATTCATGACAACTATTCAATTTGCGAGAAAAAACTTCCGGATTCAATCCTGTCAATTTTCCTGGATTATACAGTCAAAGTAAATGAATTTGAAATTACCTTTGCGTTTATTGACAAGTCAATACATTTGGGAATGAGACAAAATTGTAAATATTTTTACCAAATTTAAATTTTGTCCGGTAATCGCCAATGAATCTGTTGGGACGTCTGTTTACATGCTCTTATCCTCGAATGTATTCACTTGTCAACTTGACTGTATTTTACCTTTGATTTGTCAAAAACGATCTCAGCTAAACATTGAACTTTCAATTGAACTGTGATGATAATTAATAGATTGGTGAATCAAGATAAGGAAAGAGTGTGAAGTTTAAAGGGAAATATTGAAAACAAAAAAGCAAGAAGAAAAATATTTGGTGAAAAAAAATGTTGTCATTAATAAGTTAATGTGTGTTTTCATGTTACTCCAACTAATCAGCATAAGCCTGATTTGTTATTATTCATTTAACAAGGTTTCAACTATCAATCAAAATATTAAAATAATTCTTGAAACAGGCAAAATCTCTTTAAAGCTTGTTCTAACTCACATTGATGGTAATCATGTTTACTGATTATCTTCATGTTTGAGGTTAGCAAAGTTTTCTTCTCATTCACAATTTACCTCGAAAAAAAGATTATTTTTTCATCCAAATTTACTCGCTCTTACCTTTTAAACTTACCTTTTTGTTTTCGCATCTTCAGGCTTTCCAATTTATATTGACTTTCCATTTTTTGATTAACTTGTTGATAGAAGGAAATGCAAACAAAATATTCAATATTTTTTTTCATTTTCTTTGTTCTTTTCAAATATTTTTGCTACAATCTGGTTACAATGGGTTCAACCTTTCTGATTCTGGTATCAACAAATTTACTGTTATTGATATTTGCCTAATTTTCATGTAAACTTACCTCATGATTAACCAATGATCAACCTCCACTTTTAAGCTACATTTACACACCTAAAACCAGAATACATTATTCAATTGATTAAATTATAATGCAATTTGTAAACATTGTTTAAACAAGAATCGTTACTTGTAGCAATAATCTTTCTGTAATTTTATTGAAACAATTAATTCTACTCCATACTAATCAGTTGACTTGGAAAAGTAGAGTTGAAACATTTACCTCATTTTTTGGCTTCAACTTGTTTTACCTCTTGATTGATTGTCTCATAAGCAAGGCAAGGCGAAATCGATTGAAAATTAGGAGAAATCGCATAATTTTTGTGAAATGACAGTAATTTAAACAGATAAGCTCATCTTACAAGACAATTATCGATACAAATTCAGTGTAGAGGGAAAAAGATTCAACGATTCTGGTTATTTTCAATCGATTTTGCTTTGCCTTGCTCATAGGCCTACAATTTTATCTGATAAATTATTTACATTGTACTAATTCTTGCTTCATTTTTTTCATTCTTTTTCTCTTATTCTCATGCATTTATCATCATGAAGGATAATTCCAAGTTTAAAGAAGACTCTTGGAGGACGAAAACCTTTCCATGAAAAACTTGTCTATGAACGGAGTATTAAATTCAATGGTGATCTGGAAAAGTCACTTTTCTTGCCAACATTTGAAATTAGCTACATTTGGAATCTATTTCGGATGTCACGAAACTCGACCACTTGTCTTAATCAATACATGGACATTGTAGAGGTTAAACTATCACAATATAATTCAAGTGAAGATATTGTTAATCCTGATCAATATGCAACTCTCATATTTTATAAAGCACATTTCACTGATCTCTTGGGCAACTCATTTGAGGCGATTGATTATTATCATCAAGTTCTGGAATGGTAAATCAACAGAATCAACATAATAATAGTATTAATAATGATGATACAAGTAAAAGGATACATTAACCGAATCAAGACGAAGACCAAAAGGCAGCCAGAAACAAAAAAAAGCTTTAGCATTATGATGATCAACATGATCGTCTAGTTAAGTGAATAACAGTGAATTTGTTGATCAATACTCTTCGATTATATTGCTATTTGATGATTAACATTTTCATTGTAAAACACATAGAAACATCATTGAATCTATTATAATTCATTATCAAGTTAACTTTGTTTTTTTTACGATTCTTGTTGGGATCAGACTAAAGCAAGGTTACAATATACACTTAACTATGATGAACATGATGATTATACTGGTGAAGGATGATAAAGAAACATTAGAAATTCTAATTTCACTAGATAACGGAGATTTGAAGGAAAAATTACCATCAATAACAATTGATTATTTCTTAGTGGGCCTTCATTATTTGAGTTTTGATAATTTCTTTGAATCACTTTTAAATCCATCTCAATTGATCATCCAAGATGATCAAGATCAATGTTTCAAGTCTTTATCAATTCACAAATCTTGATCAAGTCTTGTAAACCTTTTATACTCATCAGTCTCTTAACTGTCTACTAATTCAACTCCTTTTTTACATCTTTTTACAGGGAATCCAAGATAACGACAGAGAAACATTTGTTGCCTCAAACATGCTTTGAACTTGGTAATCTGTTCAGGAAAATTGAACGTTATGAAGATTGTGAAAAATATTTAACCAAAAGTAAATCTTATCGAGGTTACCTGACAGAATCGATGATTACCTACCGAGTTAACCTGGTTTTTGAACAGGTTAAAAAGATAACTAAGGTTAAAAGGAAATTAAGCTCACCTTATGATCGTCGTAAAAGCTCAATCATTGATCCATCCATGTTTAATCGACCTGTTTCTTATCCATGATTGATTCAATTGTAATAATTGACAACAGAATCAAAGACAAGATGAACATGGTTACAGCATCAATAGGAAGAGCAACGATAATCTAACTAGACTTTTCAGTTTAACTCTTCCTCTTCACCCGAATCAAGTTAAATTAACTGTTTCTTATTAATTTGCTTATTATTGTTTTCGTTGCATCTAATGATTATCCTAAACTTAATTAACAATTCATAGGCCTTTTGACTTCATTGGTATTCATTAGTCAATGAATCTTTTTTTACATTCATTTTATTAACTTTGTTTTAGTTTCAGTCTAAATCTATTAAACTTTGTTGTTACTTTTACCCATTAATCTAATTCTCACGTTCATTCATTTGTATTTACCAGAGGCTTTCATTTGTTTTTAGCTTAATTATCTCGGTCTGAGTTGAATAATTTCTTACACGAAGATAGATTGAATTGTGAACAAAAGTGAAAACATTTTTTTTCATAATAAAATTGATTGTCAGTTTATTTTTGTTGCATTGAGCAAAAATAAAGCCTAAATTTGTTGATTTTTTCTCAGGGAATGAATTTACAAGAAAAAAAGAAGGTTAAGGTTGAGGAAAGGATGAGAGGCAGAAGTTGAGGTTGAGGTTAATCAGAACTAATCTGATCCATCCATTTTATCAAAATTATTATAATCAATCTCTTGGCGGATATTATTCGCAATAGTCATTTAAGGGTTGTTTGATCTTGTTATGGCTTTGTTGGAGTATTTAAATGATACATAACTACATTATACATCATTTTTTACCTAATCAAAATAATGTTTGGTGGCAACTGTTTACCAGTAGGTTGGGGCAGCATGGACAATAGGTGCGGCGTGGACAACTGGAGCAGCGTGGATGTGCTTAACAGCTGGGACATTGACAACACCAGGAACGTGAGCGATTCCGTAATGTTGTTGGGTAGCAACGTGGGTTCGTCCAGTTTCAATTGAGTATGAGTTGACTACTGGTGATTCAGCAACAAGAGCTGGGGCAGCATGGACAGTTGGTGCACTAAATGGTTAACAATGGAAACAATAGGAAATTAATTATAAAGAAATATTGACTTTGGAATATTTGTTTGTATAAAAAATGTCACTTTATGAATGGCTTACCTGACGATGGCAGCTGGAGCAGCTACTTTAGCGACAACTGGTGCAGCGTGAACAACTGGTGCAGCATGGACGACTGGTGCGGCATGAACAACTGGTGCGGCAGCGACAACTGGGGCAGCTGCGACGGTTGCGTCGTGTCGGACATCAGAGCTAAATGTGCAAATAGAATGGAATAAACAATTAAAATTTGTTTTTTTACCTTTGGTCATGTAAATCCATCTATTGTGTCACTATTTTACTTTCACTTTAAACTAAATCAATACTTACGTGTATGAGTATCCTGAGATTTTTGGGGCCTGAGCGAGGACGGTGGTTGGAGCTTGGTGAAGAGTGGTGACTGATGGATGTTGAACAGCTTGGACGGTTCGTTCAACGGTTTGTACTGGAGCAAGAGCTGGTTGATGGTGGATGGTTTTGGTGAAAACTGGAGCTGAGGCAACATAGGCTGCTGGAGCATGGATGACACCAGCGTAGGCAACAGAGAAGAGAACAGCGAAGATGATCTGAAAAGAACAGAAAAAAATAGGAACAAATTAGAAACAATTATAATTGGTAAGTTAACTGATAGAAGAGATAAAAAGAAATATTAATTTTCAGTTTTCATACCATTTGTTTCATGTTGATTTAGGGTTTGTGTGATTTGTTTTGGATTGGAAAATGTAAAAAGATTTTGTTATTGCTGCTTGGATAACCGCTAATCCGAATGGCCTCAGTTCACAACGAACTCTACTTTATATACTAACGATACAGAGTTACGCCCATGTCCACTCGTTATTTACAAGGTCAACTCCGTCCTCCGATATCTTGGAGAGTGAGAAAGTATAAACTTTCGTAAGGTAAATTAAAACCTCCCAAAGAAGAAGAAGAAGAAGAAAGTTTCAATTAAATAACAAACATGATTAATAAGCAGTGAGAAACCAGAAGAAAAAGATGATGAGGATGAAGATGAAAGTGAAAAAAGGTGGAGAAAGAGAGAGAAGAGAGAGAAATTTGTCTTCTTTTTCTTTGCCACTTTCACTTAATCTTTTTTCATCTTCATCTCTTTCATCATTATCGTCATCCTATTCTCACTCAACCTTTTTCACTTTATTTTACCAGGAAATTTCAGGTCAAGATCATTTGGATTTTGTTGATGGACAACTTTTTCTTATTTTTATTGGGCTTTGCTCGAGGTCAGTCAAGAGGAAAGCCAACCTCTTCTCCTCCTCAACTTTATCATCCTCCCTATCATCCTCATCATTTTCATCATCCATCTGATCAAATGGCAGTCAAAGGAAAACGAAACGAGTTTCAATAAATTTTCATAATATTGGAAGACAAAACAAAACAAAACAAAAAATTCACTTTTCAACTTTTCCTTTCATTACATCTTCCTCTTTTGCACAACATCATTGTCTCACCTTAACTTGGCACTTTTTGCGTCTCATTTCGTGATGATAATGATTATAATTTGTTTGGTCCATTGATTGACCATTATCAATATTATTGTCATTCAATGTCCCAACCTAAACCCAATTTTGTCTCCCAAACGATTCAAGTTAAACAGATCATTTTATTCACGATATTGACTTAATTTTTAAACAATCAACAGTCACAACATCAACCTAATCATTTAATTGACCATTTGACCAATCAATCAAGACTGAAAGCCAATGTCAGTACAATGAAAACACCAGCAAAGTGATTTACACGTCATAAAAATAATGAAAGATTTGCACGAATTTTAATGATAATATAAAATATCAAGTGCAAAATTATAACTTTGATTGTTAACTTTTTTTTTCTTGCTTCAAAATAATTATAATGCTTTGAAAAGATTTTACAGAAATCTCAGATTCTAAAGCATTAACATGAACAGTAAGCTGTTAAACTCGTGAATTCACATGTAATTTTCCAGCCTCTCTTTCATCATTACTTACGATTGTAATGATAATTAAGCTTGAGGCAAATTCCTATTCTTAAATAATAATGATAATAATTATAATAATCCTGGGTTAACCAGGGTTTTGCCAGAGTTTTTAACATGATCAAAACCAACGCCTAGTAAAAACTAGTCTATCCCTATTGAATCCACCCAATCAACCTGATGGTCATTATTACCACAATTTACACAGACAATCGTGTTAAATATATATTGATACTTCAATTCACACTCTCATATGATTTTGATAAACACCAACCTGCTGATGGTGGAAATAATAGCAGTTAGTTTATGAAAAGGTAAATGGTAAAGCGTCTTTAATAATTTACCCAATTTCAAGGTTAATATTGAGGTAACCCAAAAATCCGTTGTGATTAAGTTCAATTTTCCCCTTTTGATTAATATATTACCAACGCATTGTGATCATTAATACAGATTAATAAACCATCAATCTTGCGAAGGTATTTTGTATTCTGAGACCTTTGCTGGTTTCATTCAAAAATCATGGTTCAATACCAAATAGATATTTATCTATGTTTTGTATTTATGTGCTTCTCAATGATTATTACAACCTTAAATTGTATTATTAACGGCAACAATTGAATGGTCAATGTAAGAAAAGGATTGAACACTTTTAATGAATTCAACATTTGGGTTAGATGGTTGTGTGTTGTTGCTGGTTGTATACAAGGAAAACCGTTAAGGCCTTTGTATAGCTTCATTTGAATATGCAAGAAATTAGATTTGAATTAAATTGAAGTTAAATGGTTGTTTAATTTTAATATATTTGGGTTGATCAAAAGTTGCTTTATTATAGATGTAAACACAAAATATAATCAAGCAAAAGGTCAATTTAATAACAACAAAAAGTGAATTCCTTGAATTGGTAATGTTGGTATTGCAAGGTAAAAAGAGTACAAAATTCAATGAGAATTAACATGTTTCTCTTTTTCTTTCTAACCAAATGTACACAATTTGTTAATTAAACTGGAATAACTTACCTGATAATAATTGGCCTTCTTCACCTTCTTAACCATCATTCTCATCGCCATCATCACTTTTAAATGATTTACTTTGATTTAGGTGCATTAACATAATCATCAACACCTATTGTTAACACGTTACTTGAAAAGGTTTCTCTAGCTATCAACAGTTGATAGACAAGGTCAATTTGACATTACAATTGTTGCAATTGAACCTTTTGTTGGGATGTTTGTTAATTAACCAAACATATTTAAACATATTTAAGCACATTTACACGTTAAACAATAATAAAAAAAGGTTTGGTTAATTTATTATTAAATAAAAACAAAATTGATAAAACAAAAGACGCGCATTTTAAGGAAAATTTAAAGCATAGAAAGCATAAAAAGCCTATGGCATAACACATGTTTTACGGCTTGTACTAAAAATCACTAGTTGGACCTAAAACTTGTTTGATTAGTCCATGACTTAGATTTAATCTGATTAAATGTTGAATTCATCAAAATTCCGATGAGATTTTTTTTATGCTCAACTGTTTGTTTAATAGATCAAGTTAAATTTTAAAAGCAAAAGACCATGATTTGCTCAGGGATATTAACCATTTTATATTTGTTGGTATAATTTTATAAATTGAAAACCAAAAAGTAAGTAAATTTTATCCTTAAAACATTTCTTTCTATTAACCAATTTACAATTATAAATGAAACTAAATCAATAAAAAGACCCTGAACTTGATCAAAATATTTTCTATTTCCCTGATTAAAGTAACAATTTTGGATGATATCAACAGTAGATGGGATAATGAAGGAAATCTGAAGCAACTCTAAAGTCGACTTACACATTCAACCTTTTCAACTCTATCTCTTCCTAACAAGCTCATGTCTGAGACAAAAGTGGACGTGATTAACATGATAATTACGTTGGGTATTAAACGCCGGAGAGATTTATTATTACCGAGAACACAATTATAATCAAATAAATGATATAAGCGATGTTAAAAGCTTTAATGGGCAAGGTTACAGTCGTTGGATAATATGCATTTACAATGGTCTTGGCGGTGGAACATCATTATTAGCTTTACTGTGATTTTGGATAAATGAATTGCAAATTAAACTGTTGGTCAGGTGAGAATGGCACTAATCTCTGTTTAATTTAAATCTCTTTAAATCAAGCTTAATAGTCCATAGACGGTAATTAGACGGGGAAACCAGATTCATTTTAGGTTAAACACGCTCATTTTGAAGACTGGAAATCCTTGATATTTAACACAATTTTTAATGAAATGGTTCAACATGGAGAGGAGTAAATTGTCCAAAAACAGAATTATAATGATAATAAAAATAATAATACCAACAACAATAGTTGATTATTATTGTTATAATAATAACGGTTACTTGTAAAAATTGAAGAAATCGTAATGAATCTGAAAATCCTTCATACCTTTTATTATCATTACTAAATTGTTATCTAGAGGTTTGATCATTCCTAATTTAATCATTATACAGCTGAGAAAAAATAAAACCTTTACTATGTTAATTCAATTTTTCTCACTTCTTTTGTAATTTCTATCCTTTCAGCCAAATTTTGAATATCAAGAATATCAATTTTAGCCATTTTCACCATAAAATGAAACATTTTTGCGTGCTTCTTTTGGTCATTTCAATTAACTTAACCCTGAAGATGATAATTTCATTATATTAGATTGTGAGATTTTCAGTTGAAGAATGTGAACTGCAAATTACAAGGTAACAATCTGTTTCCAGTTAGGTTAGTAGCTCGTAGTTCGTAGTTGATCGAGCACAGGCTTTAAGTTTTGTTTTACGAAAATGAAGATGTCCAATTATAATGGTTTAAGATGGTAATGATGATAATCAAAATGATAATTGTACGGATAATGATATATCAGGTTTGTTTTACAGCGTATAATGTTCATGTACACTCATTGATATACACAGAAGGTGAGAAAAGGAATGATTAAAAGTAATCATTTAATTTGACAGTAAAACATTACGTGACTGTTAATCGAGTCATATTAAAGTGTTAGTTAGTTAAACATTATCATTAAATACAACACTTCATATTCATTTTTAACTCCATCAGCTTTGCTTAGGTTCATCATTCACATGTCATTTCTTGTATCATCCACGAAATGTAAAGCAACTTTATAATAATATTGTCCATCAACAGGTAAATACACATCTCATCACTATCTTAATAAATACTTTTGCCGTAAGGTAAATGTGATAAAAGATACATCAGAAGGCCAAAGTCATTTTTCAATGAATATGGTTTTACCGGAACTTTATCAGTTCGATGTCTCCTAACAATCTCGATAATGTTGTTCATGTTGGGTGTTGCACTTGTAATGTAATTGAACCTTTTATCCAAACATCTTTACAACAGCTTATTAGGGTTATAACACGCAATATGGATTATATTTTTACACCAATCAATTTGTTTCCTTTTTTCTGCTTGTCAACAATTAATCAAAATCCTTATTTATTACAACCAGTTAAGCTTCATGTTACAATCAACAGGTTGTTAAAGTGTTTAACACACCAAATACTCGAATAATATTGGTAAATTTAACTGTACTTGAAGTTGGGAAACAGCCAAAACCTTTCAAACTGGAAACGCTTTTATTAATAGGTACACAAGTTGATCATTAGAGTCGTCTTCTAGCCAACAGATATCAGATAATATTCAAAATTAATTCATCTTGGTCGCCTTCAACGCATTTCAAGGTTTAAGGAATACAGTTTGATCTGTAATCTGTAATCTATGGCAATCAATGTCATTAGCACTTTAGGAGATGATACATCATTAATAACTCCAGATGACTTCAAGCTTGAATCCAAAGATGGATGACTTTGAACTGTTGGTAAAATTGATAAGTTCACAATTTAACAACATTGTCAAATACACTTAATAAACAAGGATTGGCCCAGTTGATTCATTAGATGCAAATATTGAGCTAATCGTACAAAAAACTCACAATAATTATAATCAACTTAAGGAAAACAATGAAAATGAAGAGACTAATCTTAATCTTAAACTTTGACTCAGGTTAACACGCCATATCAATCGGCCAATCACAATGCAACAAAAAATTAATTTACAAGCGCTATGTTTGAACTGCTTTTTGTACATTAAATAATAAGTTAATCTGAACCTTTGCTTTGTTTTAATTTCGTTTATCTTATAACTGTAAACAACAACAATTAGATTATGAAAATGTTTTTGTATGCAAATAAAATGTCGATGAATGGTTAAATCATCAGTAACATCATCAAATAATCAGATTAACTTGATCACTGTTGGTGAAAAGAAAATATTATAATGGGATAAAATCAAGAGCGAGTTAATCCATCTGTTTAAATCTATTTCTTTCCTTAATAATTACAATAGTAAATAAGCTGATGAGGTTACATGATATTACTATTAAAAATGATTATTCCCATTATTATTACAACTATTAAGAGCTTGAAACGTAATGAAAAAGAAAGTAATTTATCATTAAATTGATCAACAAAAACAAAGAGCAAGTTAACCATGATCAGAAAGCCAAAGCCCAAGTTCATCAAAAAGGTAAAACAAAACAATCCAATTTCGCAGGTTAATTGTTACTCTGATTATATTAACTATAAAGATATGCCAAGAAACCGAAAATTGGTTAAAATCGAGCTACAATAGTCATGATGATCGTACCCAAGAAACATCAAAAGAAGCTTCAAATGAAGCAACAATCTCATTGAGATGATGGACAAAAATCCTTGAAAGAAATTCAAATATTAAATTATAATAGAAACGTGCAAAGGAAGATATAATTATGATTATAATATCAAGAAGTTGATTCACATTGTGACTGATTAATAACAAATTACCATCATGTGAATTCACATGCCGTATTTGCATGAAATACACTTGCTTTTTTCAATAAAAATCAACATTATTGAAGGTCATCGAGGGTCATTATATGTATCAAGGACAATGATTCGGTAACTGATCCAAGTTTGACAGTTTACACTTTGACCTAACTTGGTTGATGTATAATAACGCCAACAATCAAGAATCAAAGTTATGATTAAAGTTGACCAAACAAGCAACAGCAACCAGCAGCAACGTTAAGAGTAACACCAAACCAGCCAATCCAATCTTTCCAGTACAATTATGATTCTCAATTTGATTTTGTTTCTCGATTCTTATTATTTAGCCAATTTAGGTCAATTTAGAGAGGCGGACACACCTTTATAAAAACCAAAGTAATCAGTATTTAAAACTATTTTCTGTTATTATGAATAGATTTAAGCATAAATATGTACTTACATTGAAATGCGGCAACAAAAAGAAATATCATTTTTATAAGGAGTCAAGGTGATGGTCTGGATGAAGAGGGTAGCTCAATAGAGAGACATGTTATTCTGTAAAAGTTGAACTTGATTCCATCATGGCATTTGTTTGATTTAATTGTTGATTCAAATCAATTTAAATCAACTGTTGATCAAAGACACTTTGAGTTTTATTCAATTTGAAAAGTCGGTAACAGTTTCGTTTTACGGACAAAGGTGTGAACATTAAAACATATGATTTTTTGGTTAGGTAAGTTAGATCAAGGGGCTGTTGGTTGGTCGGTCAGGTTAGGTTAGGTTAGGTTAGGTTAGGTTAGGTTAGGTTAGGTTTGGTAAGGTTAGGGTGGGCTTAGGTTGGCCTGGGGCCTTAATTAGCTTCATTTAATTCAATTGTTCATAAAGAGCGCCCTTAAAAGACGTCTACCATTGGATGATTTTTAATGTTCACGCCTTTGTCCGTAAAACGAAACTGTTACCGAAAAGTCAATGTAAAACTGGTAACACATGTTGGTTTTATGTACTCTGGCCAAGCTTGTGGCTTCACTCACTTTCCTTGAATCAATCAATTTTACAAACATATTATCTAATTGTTACTTTACAAGACAATTAACTATCAACTTGTTTGACAGTTAAGATATTAATTGAGATGTCAATTGTAACAATTTAGGGTGTGTTGACCACTCAAACACAATGGTCTAACCATACTTGCTTTACTTACTTAATCTTACTGTCTCGTTTGATGGTCAAGAAGATTTATCATTATTTAACTATATGATCGCATTTTAAATTTAAATGCTTTTAATATTTAACATAACAATTAACTGAATGGAAGAGGAATCTTAAAAGTTGATTAAGATGATGATAAATTAATACACAAATGATTAAAAAGCAATTCAATGTGGATTTACAGTTGAAGTGAAGTAAAGGTTACCAAGGTTATAACCAAGACCAGATCTTAAAGATATTAAGTAAAGTATCAATAAGATACAAATAAAGTATCAATAAATTAACCAATTAATCAATTAACTGATTGATTTTGTGGTTATTAATTAACCATTTACAATCTTTAAGGTAAAACGATTAAACCATTAAACAAACTAAAAGTAAACCACTAAAAATTTAAACTCCTAATTAATGTTAATCAATTTGTAACAACACCAAAAACATAATAGATATTGGATAAAAAAACGGCAAAAAAATTGGCAAATGCAAGAGCGCTAAATTTGAGTGGGTTTTAAGACAACAAAATGATGTTAATATCATGTTTAGTTAATTGTGAGACAACCGTTAAGCAAATGGAGAAAAATATAAATCAATTTATCCTTGTAATAAGTTGACAATTAGTGAACAATTAAACCCTAAACTCTATGTTGTACAGTTAACATTGACCATCAAAGCAGCGTCACCCACAAAAACGTTTGCTGTTGTGTGAGTGTTTGCTAAAAAATGTAAGGCAAAGATTGCTGCATTCAAATTATGATCAACAATCAGTTAAAAAATCATGATAATCATCAAGCCCACACCCAATTAATCAAAGGAAGTTTAAGTATAACGTATTGAGATTAAAAATTGAAAGGCAAGAATGAGATGATTCGGAATGTTCAGGAATCCAATCCCACCCATGATTTGAATGTTTCTCTTCCTCTCTCATCATCAACATCTGACTTTTCAATATTCAAAGTGATTGGAAATTTTATTTTTTTCTGCTAATTTCCATCATGTTTATCTTTCTTTTTCATCAATCTCTTTCTTCCCTTCTCCTTCACCTTTCTCCATCTTCATCTTGATCCTCTTTCTTGCCAACTAAAAAAGCCTCTTTCTCCTTAATCACTCCTCCCGTTTCAACCATGAAAGGCTGAATGAAAGCAAAAAAGAAAATGCCTTTCTTTTTGTGTTCATTGCCTGAACTGAACAAAAGCGGGATAAAAATTTTGGTCCTTCAAGGCCGACCGATGACGATCATGATGATGATGGAGTGAGTTTTATTTTATTTTTTTTAAAATAAAGGGCGGGTAACATTCAACTAACCAGGTAGCCTGGCTTAATGGCTACTGAGGAGGATGATGATGAAAAGTGAGAGTGTAAATGTTGGTGAGTGAGAAGTGGTCAAGTTAAAATAGTGAGAGTGTCAAGAAACTGAGAGCCAAGTATATAAAGGAGAGTTTTTACAATTAAAAATTTGAATCATTCCTTGAGTTGCTCAAATAACAACAAATAATCAATTTTTACATTAAGCCCCTTAACACACACACAAACAAAACAAACAAAAATGAAATCTTTCATTGCTTTATTTGCCTTCATTGCCTGTGCCTCAGCCAGTGCCATCTACTCAGTCCCTGCCGTAGTACAAGCTCCAGTCTCAATCCCAACCGTTGTTAAAACCGGAATCACCCAACATGCCTTCAATGTTCCTGAATCACGATTCACCCGATCAGACTGGTCAACTCCAGGTTAGTTTATCTTCTTAACCCAAAAAAAAACAGTTTCCATCACCTCTGTTCATCATCTGTACTCATCTTGGCTCATCATTTTCCTTGGGATATATATTTATATACATGTTGATGTTGATCCTTTTTCACTCCCAGTGTTGCCCCTTCAAGTGTTGAATAGTCTGTTAATGTGTTTCTCTTGTTTTTATCTCTACAGGTGCAACCTACGCCATTCCCGCTGTTGCTCAATACACCGTAACCCGACCTGGATACACAACCTACCAAGAAGGTCCATCAATTGTCCGAAATGGATACGTTCAAACCTCAGTTCCAGTTGCAACCATCCACAAACACCAAACTGTTGCCGCTGTTCACGCTGCTCCACTTGTCGCTAAATACGCTGCTCCATACGCTTTCGCTGCCCCTGCCTATGCTCCATATGCTGCTGCCTGGTAAATCAACCTTATAATATAAACTACTCATCATCTCATCGCTCCTCTTTTCCCACTTTCACCTTCTCTCTCTCTTCCTTCTTCCTCTTCTTCTTCTTCCTCCTAAACCCTCTTGAAACATCTTTAATTGTCCAAGGCTCAACTCATGAGAGATACTTTTATTTTTTACTTTATTGATTAAAACTGTCTGATATACTGTAAGCACACGATGCTTATATCATGTACATGTTAATATCCCTGCCAATTAGTTAATTACCAATCAATTACACGAAAAGGAACATCAATTTGTCTTAATTTTGTTTCCTTTTTGCTTGTAATTTCACTCACAATTGCCACTCTCAGTTCAATGTAGTAAAACAATAAACAATAAATCAATTCCTCATTTCAAATTGCAACTTGTCATCAATTTTATCTCAACAAAATCGACTTAACCATTTTCACGTTTAAATCAATTCATAAATCAAAAGCATTTAAGTTTAACGATTTAATAAACACACAAAAAATGCATTTAAATCAGCCAATTCACATTTGATTAACATTAAATCTGGTAATCCTTAATGTTTCCAATTTCACTCAATTTCTGGGTTTGTTGGGTTTTCTTGCCAATCCAACTCTAATCAAACCTAATAAGGTTGATTAAAGGGAAAAAAATGAATCTAAATTAAAGTGAAAATTGAAACTTCTTCTTAATTGTTCAACATTTCTATCATCTATTCAGGGTTATTCATCAAATCAACTTAACCTTTCCAAATCGTTGTCCAATCATTAAGCTGAATGGCCTTAGGAAATTTACAATCAATTGTAAGATCGAAAAGTTTGAAAGATAAACAAAATTCAATTGTTTATTAACAATGAATTCCAGCAATTAAAAAGTCGACTAAAAGCAAATCAACTAATAGAGTGAAAATAATTGAAACAGTCAAATAATTAGTCCAACTCAGTACTAAGAAATCCCAAAATCAGTGAAAACCAGTTGAATGTTTTGCATGAAGCAAATGTTCAATCTTGTCATTTAATGACTTTATCATTAGTTACAATCAACAATATTCAGTCTCAATTATAGTTCCAAGCCTTAATCACACTCTTAATCAATCTTTATAAAGATGGATGAGTTTCAATTAGAGATTGAATTTCAATTGTAAACATTGAAAAATTTGAAGCAAACAGCAATTTAAATCTTGACTTTTCCAGAGACTAACCATGCAAATTGATCACTCAGCAATTCATCAATCAATACATTTATCATTGAAAACCCAAATCAAGAGAAATGGAAAAAACGAGAAAAAATGAAATAAAATTTTCCAAACCAGATTTCAACCTAAAAAATAGAAACCCAAAAATGTATTTATTTTTAGTCCATTTCTAGTTGAGATTCACTTTCATTAACTCTACTTTTTAACCTTTGAAGATGATTAATTACTTTGTGTAATTCATCATCTCTAAAATTAACTGTAATTTTTTAATGGTAACATTGGAAATTAACCAAAATGGAAAACTCGTGCATCTAGTTTACATAATTTAACATGATATTTAAAGATTTATCATTGGAATAAACATAATTCATATTGACAATGAAACCAGAAAATTTGGATAACTCAACAATTTTGACAATCCTAAACAAACTGATTGAAGCTTTTGATAACCTTTGAGTTGCTCAAAGCTCAACGACGACTCAATTCAGTAAACTCAGTTTTGACTCCCTGTCAAGTTTAATGGCTAATAATAGGGTTAAATAATATTAACACAACATTGTTTGATTCAATGATCAACTTGATCATCAATGCGTTGAAATTTTGTCAAAACAAAATCTTCTCTTAAATGTTCAATTCAAAGTAGTTCAAAGTTGAGGGAATACAAGGAAATTGAAGTCAAAGTCGGCGGTTTTTTTGCTCTCAATTGGTTCAGTGTTTAATCAACTCTAAATGATTGATAATTTAAGCTCAACAATTAACTCAAATAATCAACTCAATCATGGATTTAATTGTCCCTCTCTGGACTTGAGGGTTAACAGTGTCGCCATCCTTGGTACCATTGCAGCTACTAAAGTGGTAAACAAAAGTGACTTGCCATTTAGTGAATCATCTTTATCAACTGTTAATTGTAGTCAACTTTTATCTTCAGAATCTATTAATGAAACCTTGTTCAGTGATTTTAATGGTGATTTGGGTGAAGAGAGTCCAAATGAATCTGGTAACTTTGAATATGTTGATTTAACCCAGGTTAATGGTGTTTGTTTAATCTTCATCTTGCTTTATTCAATGGTTATCCTTTTCTCAATCTTGGGTAACATTATTGTTGCTTGTACGGTTATTTGTAACCGTAAAATGCAAACAGTTGTCAATTATTATATTGTTAATTTAGCTTTTTGTGATTTTTTAATTGGATTTTTTGTCGCCCCAATCAAACTAATTGAATTAACTGTTCCAGCCTCTTGGTCGATTCTTAATGATAATCTTTGTACAGCTTTAAATTATCTTCAAACCGTAATCGTCTTTACAAGTGTTTTAACATTGGTAGCCATTTGTTTTGAAAGGTAAGTCAACCAATACGTCCAAATGTTTCTTTTTAAAAGTATGAAAACCAAGAAATTCAGAATATTTTTCATGGAAAAAGCTGAGCTTTTCATCACCAAATGACCGATCTTCCTTTATTGCTAGAAAAATTGTGTTTTATGTCAATCAATGATTTACGAGGTGTTATACAGTTGCCCAGTTTTATAGCACAAGCTGAGCAACAGCTTATATCAAAAGTGCCATTTTTACGTTAAACTGTGAACCTGATGAAGCATAAATCATCCCAAACTTATATGACAACTGTTGATTGAACATGAATTTTTGTTTCATCTGGTATTTTTCATTGAAACCATTAACCTGGAAAATATAAGAAATCTCAAAAGGTTTCTTTCCATGATTTTCATCCCATAACTTTCAGTGAAAAACGTTAGTATTCATACATTGTTAATATTTATACATGAAATATTATTTTCTCAGGTTCATATTTTCCAGAAATGAATATCGTTCTCAAGATACACAATTTGATGCTAAAATGGTTTGCAAACTGATGTTTCTGTGAAATGATTATCCTTAAATTGGTTGGACAACATTGAGTTGAAAAATGAAAAATAATCAAAGTAAATTGCCATTGTAAGAATAGTTCCAGTTTCAGTCCAAACTCGTCTTGTGTTAGAGTCAACATTACATAATGATATGAGCATTTTTTCGAGATAATTTATTGATGAATTTTCAAGGTAAACTAGAGAATCATTATCATGAGCTTTGGGCTAAAATTTTTAAAAATGATCATTAATCGACATTTTTGATGAATTTTGCCTCTAACCAGTTTAATTAAACTACCCCTTTGACCGGGAGTGGAGCATCCATTTTCTGGTTTCACCAATGACGCCATTAAAATTGTAAAAATAAAGTCTCTGTTGAATTTCATGATTTAATATTTATATTGACAAGATTCACAATGAACATCTCAAGTATCGATGATAACCACTTGAAATTGAACTCAGTTATATAATAGTCTTATAACGTTTATTCAATCCCAATCCTCTTCTGATGTTTCAATCAAATCTAAAGTAACAATCTTCATCAACATTGTTTTGTAACCATTGTACTTGATCTTCATTTCACTCAATGTTAATATGATAACCTTTCAGTCTCTGTCTGGAAACAGTTGATTTATCAAGTTGTCACTTGGATAAACAACTTGACAATTAAATATTTTGTAATTATCCTTCTGATTAAGGTAACCTTTGCGATTCTTATCATTTCTTTTGCCTGACAAATACATTTATCATTCAACGTGAGTTGAAGGCAAAAAAGTCAGAAAAGTCTGAAAAATGGAATCAAAGTTCTGCTAAGATTTTCTCAGAATTTCTTTCGTTGCCAGGACAAAAAAAATTATCTTCACTTACATGATTCTGGATACATTTGAACAGGATAATTAAGATGAAATTAGTAAATAAATTGTTAATATTGGAGTGTAAAAAAAATTTAGATTCTAGATTTGATTTGATTTTCTCGTTATTTAAATGCAACTTTTTTTCATATCAATTAATATTGATACAAATTAATTGGATAACAGGTGAATTTAACCAGATTTAATTGATTGATTAAAAGGTTTGACTTTGATTCAGTTCATCGACAGTGTTGAAGATGCTTGAATCTGGTTACAAAGCCATTTACAGATTTGGGTTAACCTTCATCTTTTGACTTCATTATGATGAAAAGTTAATATTGTGAGAAATTTATACTCTTTAGGAATTATCTGATAATCATTATTTCCAAGAATAAATTTACTCAACTGTGAATGAATTGCATCCAAATGATAATGATATATGAAACAGTTTATTATCACTGGGAAGGTTTTTCACTTTATCACCTATCATTATCTCATCTTATTATTAACTTTTTGCTAATCATCAACTTTAACCGTCATTATCATTGTTGGTCCAACAATAATTCCTGGCCATTACCTTTGTTAATTTGGTCCAATCAAATTTATGTTAAAAATGAATTGATTCCGTCAGTTGATTGCTCCAAACTGTCCATTCCAATAACATTTTAAGTTACTTTATAAATCATGTAAATGATGGCTATTAGGTTAAATTTGGGCTGAAAACTGATCCGTCGTCATCAAAGGATCGTGTTTGAGTGAACGAGAATCAATTTAACCATAATTTTTCGAGTCAAGACTTTGTGGGTTTGTAGGAGCCTAAAGTTGAGTCCATTAGTGCCATCAAAAATTTCTCCGATCATCAGTTTTCGAGAAAATCGAGTTTAAAGTTGCAACTTCGATAGCCTTTTGTTCAATTAAGGAAACAGATTTTTACATGAAATTCACTTATTATGAGAAATAACATTTTCCGTTTCTGTGCAGTTGTGACCAAACTGAAACTTCTTATTCGTCAACATTTTTTTCAATTTATCAACAGTTCTCTTGATTTTGGTCATTGGCCGGAAAACGTTGAGCCTCAATATTTCAAGAATGAGTTTTTCAGAAACAAAAAAATATTATTTCTCAAAAATGACAAAGATTCTGGTCGCAAAATAACTAAAAAGGAGGAAAAATATTATTTGGAAAACATTATTTCAGAAATTGAAAACCATTCATGCAAACTTCATAATGAGAGTGCATTTAAAATCGAGAAAAAATATGATGTTAAAAGACAATTAATTCCGTTGAAATTCATTAGAAGATGTCCTATCAATCATTGAACATCTGAGTAGATCTGAGTTCTCTGCTGAGACGAACTTCAAGAAACATTGTAACTTTGTTCATTTAAAATGAAACAATCATTTTTTATCATTTACTTTCAAAGTAAAGTAAATAAAGACTGAAAACAAGCTTAAGGCCTTAAATCGACAAATACAGAACTTATAATGACATCGTTTTAAACTCATATTCATCATGATGGAAACACCATGTTCTGAGATCAAGCTCATTTCGTTCTATTACCAAAGAAAAGCTTTCATTTTGGCCAGTTTTTCCATGCTATTTATTACAGGCTCATTTGCACGACGATTTATTAGACTTGGGTTTTCACAGTCCTTTTATCATGTAGATTAGTCTGTGAGAAAAATATGAAACATTGAAAAGCGAATTAATCTGACTGTCAAAAAAACTTCAACTCAACATCAACTCTAAATCAACTATGAAACATTTTGCTTAGTTTTGCAATTGTTGAACAGTTTTCACCCAAAAAAACCAGATTATTATTGTCAACAATATTGTTGACTAATCTTACAATGGTACAAAAGTAAACAATAAATGACAGTTACCAGAAATATCATTTCAATATTGCTTACAATTTTGGGTTTCATTTGAAACATTATTGTAATTGTTAATCATCTTGATTGACAGTAAATTGTTTCACCATGAACATATTCAATTGAAGTACAGTAAACCTCAACAAGTACAATAATGAAATAAGATTAATCAAGCAATTTGAAAATAAATAAAAGGCTGTAACATTGTCATCTCGGGATCACAATATGATCAAGGATCTGATTAACATTCATAATCCAAGTTTTTAACCCAATCAGTGAATATCTTTATCAATATTTCTCACTCCTTTCAATCAGTCAAGACTTAAATAGATGTTACATGATCAAAGATTAAGGTAATTGACAAAATTGATTAAAGTACAGCAATGAAACCTAATCAAGTACATGAGTAGATGTTAATATATCCTTGTGTTTACTTGGTTTGATTAAATGATTACAATGGTTGCTGGTGACTGCAATAAAAGCAGCACAAGTCCAACATTGGGTAAGCCTGTGATCAGTATTGACAGTCAATAACATCAACTCTTTCATTAAACTGTTGTCAAATCAGTCAACCTGTTTATCATCAAAAAGGCCATCAAAGGATGGCAATAAGGAATGGATAATATCTGCAAGTTATGGATAATTATCAAAATTACAACTCAACATTATCCAAATGTTTACCCACAGTGAGAGCCTGAAACCTGCATTAAAAAACATTGACAGTTGATTTACCTTTATCACATTGTTAATTGGTCAAATACAGGTTGTTATTCAACAAATCCTATTGACAATCCAATGACTTGTAACTGACCAGTTGAGGTTAATAACCGTCTTCGTAGCAATCAACTCGAGTTATTGCTTTTGACTGCAGCCTCCATAAACGCCTAAGACTTTTGTGAAAACCTAAATCCAAAAGTCACATAAAAAATGATTAAATGCTTAAATATTTGATTATCCAAATGGTTTAATGTTGAAAGGTAAAATGATAAACCTGACTCAGTTTATGTTAATAATTAAAAAAACTGTAAAAGTAAAGGTTGAAGTGATTAAATTGCAAAGGTTAATCATATTTACTTTTGAGGCTTTCAGGTTTTTTGGTTCAACATACAACAGGGAGAATCTAATTACAGGATGTTTTACACTGGAATTAATTAAACAAGTATTAATTAAACTGCAAATTGATTCCTTTCATTTAACATTATATGAATTGTGATACTTAACTAATGTGCACTTAATATTTGTCACCAGAAACGATTACAATTTGGTTAATTAGATATTAAATATACTCTAATATACCGCGTGCATCTATGAACACGCGGAAATGGTTGTAAGTTGAAATATGAAAAACCATTGAAATTAATATTCATTTCTCTGTATTCATTTATTTTCATTCAAATTGAACTGAATTCAGTATTGAAAATTATTGACTTCAGTAGGAGTAGCTGCTCGTGTTGTTACAAGAAGAAACATGGTTTTTTCAGATTTTGTGTCATTCAGCATTTCCTGGTGAGTTTAGTCGAGTTACAATGTATCAAATTGAACACTGAAAACCGAGAACTTGAATAGCAATTGTTTTTGGGTAAAAATTTTAATAAATTGAAAAATGAATTCAAACTAATTGTGCTCCTTGACTTTTACTGTTCATGGATTGTTTTACTTCCTTAATTGTGTTGAGGAAGAGGAAGGGCTTTGAATAAATCTTTTGAAAACTCGAGGTAACTCGCCGAGAAATGCTGTAATGCAGTTGAACCCATTTTTGTGGGCAAATAACCTGTGGTTAAAAATTATGTTACAAAAAGTTCTTTGTGTTATAACTCGATTGTTTGCGATCATTAACTTCATTTTAATTTCTTGAGCTACCCTAAGCTCATAAGCTTCTCCTGACATGAAGCGTTCAAAATATTCAGAGTAATTTTCTTGAGCTTATTCTTGATTCCTAGGTACTTCGCGCATGAAATCCCTCAAAATGAACTTCGATTTTAAAGTGACTCTAATACGTTTTGATTGGTCCCAGTTCAGCAACTGCAGGTTGAGTCGATCCTCGAGCTGAAGAGTATCGAATCCAAACAACTAAATTAGGTCTCGATTTATTTGGATTTTTTGATGCCAGTCAGTTAGTTTAGGTTGTATCAGCTTTGATTCAACTGCCGTAGATTATGTCAGCTCTTAGAGGCTTTCGTCCGAGCTAGCTGAGACTTTGAAGATGAAAAAGTATTTGATTAAAGTATCGTCAAAATTGTCATCCTATTTGATCCGACAAATCTTGTTTTTATTAAACATAAATTATCTTGGAGCCAAATTAAATCATCTTTAATGACAGGTGAAAATATTGCTATTAGCTAATGCTAACAATGATAATAAATATTATGTTTACCTTTGCCTACTTATTGCTCTCTATGTTATTATATCTCTATGTTAATATTAGATTCAACAGTTATTAACCTTTTCTTTATTTATTTTTACAATTTTAAGATTGTACTTTTTCAAGTGATTGTGATTGAATAACATGTAACGATTGAATTGTCATCATTCATCTTCAACATTGCCATCCTCAAACTATTGATACTGTTTAAAAATTAATTTGAAAGCTCGTGTAAGATGTTATTAAATAGCTTCACCTGTTTGTCTGCCTTAAGGGTCTCAACCATTTGTCAATCCTTCACATTTGTCTAACCTTTACTGACAAAATTATACTTTAATAACATTTGCTGTTCATTTAAGATACACTTTAACCCAATATTAAATATCTCGATACATCAATGGTGTAAGTGTTTCACCGGGAATAAGAGATCGCACAGAACTCAGCAATAAAGATATACTTTGAGAAGAGAGGAAACACCAGAGGGAAAGATGATTACCCGAAACAGTTAATTTAGTTTTAATAGTAAACTTAATTTATCATGAATATGTCTTATACAAACCAAGAATTAATTACGAAGAGAAACGATGAAGACTTGAATTGGAGTTGTTCAACAATAACATTTTACATTGAGAGGTTGAGTTCATCTTACATCTTGACTGGAAAAGTTCATGAAATAAACAAAAAACAATTTCATCTTGAATCTCCAAAAATTACTTGAAATGTTTCAAACTTATAACGTCATTGAATCCATCGATTGGTTTTGTTTAAACTAGCAACATGTTTAACCTGAAATGATTGAAAACGTGAAAGGTTCAAATTAATTCTGGTAATGTGATTATGTTTGTATTTGAAATGTTTTGACTTCCTTTTTGAATATTTACTATCATGATTTAAAAAAACATGATAGATTTACTATTATAATACAATTGACTGATTCATTCAGATGTTGATCAACGTTTCCTTGTACACTCGTTACACAGCTATTAGCATCTAACATGACAACTTGCTTAACTTTCAATTTCAATCAAACTTCAATCTAGATGCAATCATTTACAATAATTTACCAATTTTCACATGAAATATTTACGTCAATTTATTTTCTGCTGAACAAACATGAGTGTTGAAAATCAATTGAATTGTCATTAATCCTGAACACAAAAAAAAGCCTTATTGTAACAACTATTGCTGACTTGAAAAATAACATCTCAAAGGAAGGACAAAATGTTGAACGATATTCAATTACAATTTTTTAGTTAAAATGTTACATTACATATTAAATTACCATAATTAACATTTCAACTCTTTAACCTTGTTGCCAGTTTAACCCATTTTACCAATAATCACCGGTAAATAGTGATTAATAACATTTCCCTGAATCCAATAAAAAGGCTTGAGTTATTTCAAGACTATTTTTAAACAGTTTTAATGGCAGAGAAGACATTTTTCATTGTAATCTTTCATCTATTCATCTCGGCCTAATGTTTCAAGAGTTGATTTCAATTGCTCAGTAAATGTAATAAAAAAATAATAAATTCAAAATGTATACAACATTTGATGTTACATATTAGATTATAATAAAGCAGAGCTTGTATTTTATTCAAAACATCGCTCAATGTGTAGGCGATCCTTTTTTTATTATCAACATTTCATTGAATTTATCGTTGATTTCATTATTTAGTTGAATGAAATTTGAGATGAATTTCCGGCTAAATTCTGGTGATTAGACAAAGGCTTAAGACATTATATCTGGTCAAAATTGGGTTCAAATTCTGGTTTGTTTTATTGCGAGTAAACAATCGTCTTTTGTTGCTGTAAGTGTTAACCATTTCACTTGTGATTTACCGATGATTAATGGCTATCATTGAAACACTGTTTAGTGAATTAACTTTCAAGATGATTACAATTGTTAACAAAAGTAAAGTTATTGTGATTAAAGTGATAATTTACGGTTGGAAGGGTTTTGATCAAGAAAATGGGTTTCGTTTTTAACCCAAAAAAAGGCCTTTTCACAGTCAATATTTTACCATTTTGTGATTACTTTAATGATGACAAACCAAATTGATTGCATCTTTTACCCTTTGTAGAGCTAATCATTTGGTTTGGCTTATTAACGGCAATTTACAATTTAGATTTCAATCTTTTTTTGATCAACTTTCAACCTTCACCTTGGACTAAATTGAAAGATTGTTAGATTAATTGTTGCCTGCCAACATGAGATTAAGGTTAATTAACAATGATCACTGTGAACGTTGTCATAATGGTTAAACTGTAAATAATTATAATTGCCTTCTCATAATCGCGAATGTCAACTGTTAACTATTAAATGAAACACTGTTAATCAATTGGACAATCAAAGTTTATTGTTAATAACCTTTATGAATGTTTCTATTTTTTCATTAGAGCTGTAACTCAATTTACTGATTACCATCTTTAATGATATTCAATTCATATTATATTATTAGTTTCAATCATTTACAATAATAACAGTAACTATAAATAATTGCACTTTTTTCAATTCCATCTCATTTTGTCCAACAAATTGTAATTTACTATTAATGTTGCCATTACAATTATTGTTAACCATTCTTACAATTCAACTTATGAGACCCAAACTCAATTTATCTTATGGCCTTTCAATTTCAGTCAAACAAGTGACATAAATTTACTTTTAATTCCGATGGATTTTTAATCAACTTGTAAATTGTCATTCAATAACACATCAAATAAATCCATCTATTCACCAGTCATGACTCAAGTAACCTTCTTTGGATAAAAAGTCGACTGATAATGGATGAAGAGCTGGACTTTATTTTGCCAGTAAAATATTGAAAACGAAAAATCGATTTTAAAAATTTATCGAAAGTTATCTTGATTTTTGAGGATTATCTTGAAACTCTGAGTCTTGACATTTCCAGGATGATAGCACTTACAATATAATAATACAACAACTATTTTTGTATGAATGGTCTTTTATTGTAACACATTAGTCTTTTGATATGACTTGGTCTTAAGAAATTAGTTTGATGAAAATATACAAAATTGGTGTGGAAAAGCAATAAAGTTTGAAGTTTGAACACGATTTTATTAAAAAGACTGAAAATATTCACTAGAAATGGACTTCCTTTTTATGGTTCTTTGAACCGAACCAACACTTGACTCGAAAGTCGATTTTGCATCAACTCCTTAACTTGAAATGTAATGAAAAATTGAGAACTCAAAACACAAATGTCAGTCAAACTCGTGAAAATGTAACAAAAACAAACTAAGAATGGATAGAATGTATTCCCATTTACTCGTAACAATAACTCTTTAGACTCGAAATAATTCTTGACAAAAGTTGATTAAAAAATCTAATTTTCCGATTAAGAAACGTTTCTGTAAACATTCAATTTTACACTGAAATGCAATTAAAATAGTCTAGTTTTCAATCATCTGAAAAAGTAACAATCGCTTTATGTTCGCTTCATTATTCTGAACAAGTTGAACAATTAATCATGGAATCCTTGATTGATTTTCTCGTCTGTTCACATCATTTTCGAGTTGAATTGAAAATCCATTGAAACCTAATGTGAAAAGTTTACCAAAAAGTATCCATAAAGTGTTTCAATTTCAGTCTGACAAGCTGTTCCTTCAGATGTATCAATTGTTTCCAAAAATATGATGAATTATCTTGCAATGATGTTTGATGGGCGAAATGATCGAAAATTAATAAACATTTTGTTGTCTTAAGATTTGCTTTTCTTGCAATTTCCCTGGTTTGACCATATTGATGTGAACAATGTTCAAGTCTATCATGCAGAATTAATCAATAAATTGATTGCCGTTGGTGATCATGAATTATTCCTGAATCACTTTTTTATCAAACAATTTTTCCAAGACTTGGAAAAGCATAATCTTAACCAACAAAAGTACAATTTTCACAAATGTATTTCATACTCAAATAGATTTATGATAAAATCTAATCCAAAACAATGAATACTAATTTAGTTATTTGACGTAAAAAGTTCATGAAAGATCATTGATATCGACATTTCAAATCTTCGCCAAGTGCGACCAAAGAAAATTTAAATTACAAGAAAAAGTCATTTTTCCATCATTTTTCAAGTCATTTTCATTTGCTATTCAACATTGACATCTCAATGGTTCCAAATATTGTTATATTTAGACTTGGATCGATCGGTTCATTCAACATTTGAAGCTTGGTTTTTATCATGGTTTTGCTAATTCTTGAAGTAATCAACTGAAATTGAATTAATTGTTCTTTGCAGATATTTTGCTGTTGTTCATCCGTTGCGATCTCGTGTTCATCAATCTAAATCACGGACCATCAAGATACTTCATGGAGTTTGGTACATTCCGTTGGTTGCTGCCGGTCCATTTTTAATGCCATCAAAAGCTTATCCAAACAGGTTAACCTCACCTTTAGGAACCATAGAAAGGTTAACCTGTTTTGTCAATTTTTCACCTGCCTTTAGAGCCAAATATTATACCTGTTTATTCATCTTTTTTTACTTAATACCATTGCTGTTTATTGGATGGACATGTTTCCAGATTGCAAGGTGTTTGATCAAGCAAACGATACTTCAACGTGAAGGTTTACTCCGTCGTCAAGAAGTTAACCGACGCAAGGTAATTCACATTAATAGTTATTACCAAGAATGGATTAAACAAAGTCAACATTTTATTCAATACTAAACATTGCATTGGTTTGGGTTCACTTGTAATTACATTTAAATCCTTATGGAAACTCACCATTATTCATATTTGATTACCATTCTGGTTAAATGTCATTAACTGGTTAAACAGTTACAGTTGGCTTTGAATTACCCATTTGTTTGACCTGCCATAGGAAACTGGTTAGATTGTTTCAAATCTTGTGATTTATTGCTTTTCTGGTTCTCCTTGTATTGGGTTTCATTTCATTATTTTGATATTTATCAAAGCTTGGAAATGTATTCTTCTACCTTTGGTGTCTCAATTGTCGCTTGATCATATTTGTCTTAGTTTATCTTGATTATCTTAATAATAATCAGATGAATTAGATTTAAGTTGGAGTTTAAAGCTGCCTTTTTACAGCCCCATAAACCTGATGTCAGTTTAGTCTATTTTTCAATTGTATCTCGATGGTTATCTTGATTTTTATTAATTCAACATGAAATTATCAAGTCACCCAGTAACTGGAGGCAAACCTTAGACTATAGACATTACAGAGGAAAACTGTCAGAATTTTAGTTCTCTGAGTAAGAAAAATTATCCCTATCTGATTAACTTAAATGATCTAGAAAAATTTCATTTTAAATTGATCAATTTTTCATTTTACAGATTTAAACTGGTTTTAATAGATTTAACAAAAAGCATCAGAGATAATTTAAAGTCTAGCATGTCTATCAATCGTTTACTTTGATCCTCAACCTGCCATTGGAACTTTTTACCTCCTCGGTTGATCAGATAATGATTAAGGTTTACCTGGGAATCAAACCAGCTTTTTGCCATCAGATGTTACCAGAAAAAAAGACATAAATAGACTCAATTTAGATCCAGTTTGGATACACAAATCTTTAATCATTTCAACTAATTTATCACTCGACTCTTGATCATTTTAAAGGTTTTCATCAAAACAAGATTTCAAATGATTTCAAATGATTTTAATTTTGATAATAAATGTTTTGATTTACTATTTTTACCAGAAATCCATTTTGATATTTCCCCTGTCTATTGACTAGACTCTAGACTTTTTAACCAGAACCTTTAACATTACTTTCAATCTTTTTTTTCATTTTACAGAATCATTTGTCTGATCTAACCTTATAATCATTGCTAGACAATTTGAACCAAATTTACCTGCTAATTGATTCCTAAATTGGTTCAATATTTTTCTGTATTGACCATGAAAATTTCAACCTAATCAATCAACTATCACTTTCCTTAAATTTGGATAAGTTCACATAATATGGTGAACTAAATTATTAAGCGTATAACCAATTCACCTAAAAGTTGGATTCAATCAATCAATCTGAATAGTTGAGATTACTTCAAGATTAGCTTTCGATGACATTTGAACAATAAAGTATTTACAACCCTTTATGGGTTCAAATCCACCCAAAACCATTTGAATAGGCATGAAAATTGTATCAATTGTAAAATGTGATACAAGTTGAAGTTGTTTAAATTGTCCATATCAATTGCAAATGGCTTAAAAGATTGTAACTAAACTAATTGTGTTTACCTTTTTGTTTGTTCACTATTATTTAGGTTGCCAAAATGATTCTGGTTGTGGTTTTTGCTTTCACCATATCTTGGACACCTTATTTTCTGGTTTCAATTGTAACCCAATACCAAGAGGTTAATTTTATGACCAAACATAACTACTTTTTTACCATGTTATGTATTAACTTATTTGCTTTCCTCAATTCATCAATCAATCCATTAATTTACGTGTTAATGTCAACAAGGTTTCGTCTTGGATTTACAAATATATTGCGTTTAATGCTCTGCATTTCATCTCATGAGGAGCTTGAAGATTCTGACAGGATTGTTTCTGGAGATCAACATCACAATCATAATAACCTGCATGGACAAGCAAACAATTCACAGCAAAGCACCAATCAAAGTCAACAATTGACACGAAAAAATGAAAATGATGATCCCTCTAAGGTTAAATCATTAACTCACATGGCTAAATATAGACATCGTTTAGTTATGTTTATTTGTGGTCAAGTTAGTCATTTATCAACTGATTCTGGTCACAGTGAGTCAAGTCCACCAGTTTCTGGTTGTTTGCCTGATAAACCAACGGAAAAGCTTGACAAGACTGATCCAGGGAAAAGGTCGGATGAGATGAAGATTGAATCAAAAGCCGAGTCTCTGCTCATTAATGGTTCAAATTTAACCTCAAATGTCCCACAAGTTAACAACTGTTTACCATCAATTACAGTTTCAACCCATTTACAACAACCCAATGTTACTTCATTGGGTTTATCACCCAACTCTGTTGCATCTTCATTCATTCCCCATCTCATTCAGTCTGACTGTACTGAAGGATCTGGTGAAACCCAAGGAATCACTCTAAATGACTCTAGATTCAGTAAAAGACGTTATAGTGATAATTTTCTGTTTGCAATTAAATTTGATAACAATCCATTGAATGAAAGTGAGACTGGAAACAATGACAATAAGTTAATTAATAATCCATTGGATAAAGAGCATTCGCTGGCTTCAAACAAATTATCAACCCAAATCTGTCTCAATGTCGATGATTCTCCCAACAATAACCTTAATAATGATTACCAATCTGGCCAAATTAATTACAATCGATCCAAATCAGAGCCTCACTTTATAACATCAACCCAACTTTAACCTAACCATTAAACCTGATCGCATTGCAAGCACAATGGATTGGCTCTTTTTTTTGTATTTCAAATCATCTTGTGCATCTAATCAACTGGATCACATTAATTTATACATTAAATTATAATTGATATTTCATTATAAAAAGCTTATTATCTAGTCAAATTTTATGTAATTTCAATTGTACCAAAACTGTTATACGAACCAAAATATGTTATTATTTGCTTTGCACAATTTAGTTTTTTGTAATGCTCAAAGCTCCTTGACTGTTGAACAATAATTGCCTTTAATTTGGATCACATTTAATTTAATCAATCGATTAGTTTTATAAATACAACGATATATTAATCTGTAATCCAAATTACACTGTTTTGTTGCCATTATTTTTGCTTCTCATCATATTTGGCCTTTGTTTTGAACACGCCGAGCGTAATTGTATCATTGATACTGTCATAATAATATTAATAAATAACTGAGATGATTAGCAGCTCAAAGAACTGGAATTACTTGATTGAACATTTATTTGGTGATTTATGGGTTGATGAAGGAAAGGCAGGAAGAAGCTCAAGAAAAATGGTTTCCTATGATAATGAGAAATCAACAGAACAGCAAATTTTCTTGATTTTTAAAATTAACAATCAAATGGATGATTTAATGGCTTAGGAGTGAAAAAATAGATGCTTTTGGCTTGTATCATAAACATTACTGTGATTGGTAAAATTACAGCTACCAGGATATAAATATAGCTGAAGTTATACAAGATGATTCTGTTCATCTATTGATCTTTCATCTTCGTTGATGGTGATGATGGATTTCAATTGTTTCATATTAACTGCGCTTTCTCTCACCAATCAACTCTTTAATGGTAAAATAAGATTATATCAACATCATCATCTAATCTCTATTTGATTCACACAATTTCTTTCAATTCACTTGAACATTTTTTTCACACTTTTTTCATGGGTTTTTCTAGCATTTTGTAGGCCTGACTTGAAATATCTAGAAACAATTTTCTCTGAAATGTCATTACATTGTAACTTTTATTTGTCATCAATAAACTCATCTATAACCATTAGGATATAAAATTATTGGTCAACTTGACTTTTCAAGCTATTAAATGGATTTGACATTTGTTTGGTGTCTTTAACAAGTCTTTAATTGTTTATTTGACATCCAAAAGGCACTCTAACAATACATGTGTTGTGCTTTTGATCAATGGTTATTTAGTGATTAATTTGATCCAGATTATTTTCCTTGAAAGGCTGTTCTTGGGGCTCCTTGACTTTAGCTTGATACTTCAGATTGGTCAATCGAGATTTTGGTTAACTAAGTTATTATGGTTTTAATCGTTCATCTTAATTTCCTTCTTTGTTCACAGCAAGTCAGAAAAATATCTTGATTCTGTTACATTTGGGTTGAAGCATCACCTGATAACTCACTGGTTTCAGTTAATCAGATGTAGAGATCGATATAAACAAAAGCTGGATTTACTCTCTTCAATTGCATCTTGATCGATGATTTAACCAATCAAATAGACAGAGAGTTGGATTAACGTCGAGATGTTGATTGTTTTGGTTGCCAATGCACTTTATATCAATAGGATTTTTTGTTGTTGTTCAGTCCATCATGTCAATGACAAGAATCTCGAGAGACTTTATGAAGAAAGCTTTTAATTTACTTTGCTATCGTTTGAAGAGTTAAGCTATTAGTATTTACAAAGAGTAGGAGTCATCTGATGATTGAAAAAATTGAATTTGTCTCAACGAAATGTTTCCAAAGATTTATCTGTGTAAGCATGTCCATTTTAGTCAATGTTTTGACTTTAGCTACGACTTATACAAAGGTACCATTTCAAATGAACATGAAATCGCTTGTTTTACAAAAAAACGTTTTTATTTACACATTTCCAAAACAGTAGTCAGTTTAAATAGATTCACAAAGTCATTTCTGTAAGGTCTTAAATAACTTCAAAATACAATTGAGCGCAATCTATTTGGCTTTAAAAATCCCGACTAAAAAATTTGCCTTTTCAGTAAATGTTTCAATTGGTTCTGTAAATTTTTTATCTTTTTCCCCTCTTTTGGTGCATTTTCGTCCTTCAAAAATAGATCATCACGATCTTCAAGATCAATTTCACACTTTTTTGCCATTTCACGGAAAAAATCATCACTTGATTTTGTTTTCTTTTGCCTATGAGTCAGAACATCTAATTGTTTGGCAACTCCTACACGTTCTCGTAATTTGTTGAGCTTTACTTCGTCCACAGGAAAAGTATCCAAATCCTTAGAGTCATTGATGGCGACGCATAATTTGTTATACATATAACTTTCTTTGGGTTCACAAAGAAGAAGAGATATTCCTTTATTGGACATTCGGGCAGTACGACCACTACGATGAATATACAATTCTGCAGTTCTCGGTACTTGATAATGGATAACATGGTCAACGTATGATATATCTAATCCACGAGCAGCAACATCACTAGCGAGTAAAACACTTTGTGGATTAGTACTGAATCTTTCTAAATTAGAAAGTCGTCGTTTTTGCTCCATAGCTGCATGCAAAGGAATGGGTTTAATCTGAAGGAGAGTTAATAGGTTCTGAAGTCGACGTAAACAATCTTTACTATTACAAAAAATAATCGATCTACCAGGATTCGCCAATAGAAAGTAATATAAATAAAGATCTTTTTCATCTTTTAAACATTCGATTTTGAAAATTGACAATTGCTCACGACTAGGAGTTCCCACACCACCTGCAGTTAAATCGACGATGATCTTCTCATTCTTCATTCCTATTATTCGATTAAGATGCCGTAACTTTTGACGAAGGTTAGGTTGTTTCATATTTTTGATCAGTTTAGGTCCTTTATGAATAAATGTTAATGTGGCAGAGAGAAGAAACACCTGTCGACTGATTTTAGCTCCTCGTTCCTTGATCAGGTTAAGAACGTTGGTCAACTCTGAAAAGTATCCTTTTTCAGTCATACGATCAGCTTCATCAATAACTAAAAAACGAATATGAGCAATCGATTTATGAGAAACATGAGGAATGTCCATTTCATCAATTATCTCCCAAAGTCTTCCAGGTGTTGCAACAAGTATATCAGGCTGGCCTTTAGAAAGAATTCTTTCCTGTCGTTGCGTTGATAAACCACCAAATACAACAGCAATCTTCACTGTGGTATACTTAGCTGCTCTATCAAGATGAGTTTTGATCTGTTGAGCCAGCTCTCTAGTTGGTGTAATAACCAGACCTCTTAATTTGCTATTACCAAAACGCTCTTTTCTTTCTTGAATCTTTTGTATTAAAGGAATACCGAAGGCAAGTGTTTTTCCACTACCAGTAGGAGCAGCGCCCAGCACATCATAAGTACCTGTTAAAGCTGACTTGAGGATCCCTTTTTGAATATCTGTCGGTTCATCGAGACCATGTTCTTTGAGCGCTTGAATTATATTTTCATCCACACCCAATGATTCCCAGGTACTCTCATTATCCTCAACAGCAGTTGTTAGAGACATATCATCATCTACTTGTTTTCCCATTATGAACGGCTAAATAAAGGAATGAAAATTGGTCAGTCAACTTGTAAAACGATGTACAGAGAAACTCTGATAATATTAATAAGAACTCTCTAGAAACTTCTAGAAAGGTGAACTGCTATCATGAAATATCAATGCTCGGTTAAGAGCAGGGGAAATTAAAGATGTTAAAAGATGTATTCAAAAATTAGAGCTGAACAATGTTTAACTATAATAACTTAAAGATCACAATGTTTTCACAAGACACATGTTTTTCTGTTTTTCAAAATTATTATCACCATGTGACTGGCAAAAGGAGCGCCAAATTGAAAGCGCGAAATAGATGACGACATTTTAAAAATAATTTATTTTATTGAAATCTCAGAATATTTATTGATATTTATATAGAAAAATTGCAAAAATAGTTGGAAAAATTTTTTTGAATTGGTAACATGTTTTTAACAATAAAGACTGGAAAGAAAAATAATGGGGAAAGGAGAATCTGATGAAATGTTGACAGTTGAAAATCACTGAAACGAGTACTCTCTGGTGATATCGGGCTCAGATCGGATGGACAATTCAAAATTGCAGATCTTTTCCATTTGTTCATTGTGAAACTCAATAAACTTTGCCAGATCCTTATTTTTCTTCAAAGCTTTATCCCAAAGGTTGACCGGTTTAAGGGGTTTCCTATTGGTAACTTTTTTTGGCTTCTTTTTGATGCATCTTGATCGACGAGAAATAGTTGGTGTTGATTCATGCCTTGGTGGGGTCATATCAGAAACAATGGAAGGAACATCATCCCACAATGAAGTTTCCATCATGATTGAATTTTCATCGGTTGAACTTTCGTTGAAAGACATTTTCACATAAATTAGACAAACAATCAAACACAAGCAAGTAAAATGGCGGCAAACACTAAAATGATGAAATTTATAAGACGAGCAACAAAATTCAAAACAAGCAAATGTTTAGCGCATGTCAATGGAAACTTTTCCAGAAAGGGTTTGGGTTGTTGCCCAGTCAACCCAAGTCTTAACGTATGCAAACTTAAGACTCTCTAGTTTGACCGAATGATAAACATTTGCCTCTTTATGTTTTTAATACGCAATAATTTTCATTTAAAAACAATTATCAATGTCTGCTTCAACAAAAATTGATTAAAGAAACGAAACTGGGTTAAGAACTATGTTGCTACTAGAATTTAATTTAATGAATTTTATTAAACACTAGATATAAGCAAAATTTATCCCTTTCCTTCTAGGTTCATGTTTAAGCCTGGATCGACTGACAAGCTTGTGAGTGGCCTCTGTTCGCGACTATTAGAGAGTTTCTAGATCATGTAATGTAATCTGCCGGATTGTTTACAACTTTTGTCTTATTCCCGAATGAATTGAGTCAATATGTGAAAAGATAAGTTTAGATAAACTCATTTTCTTTGACTTTCTTATCTCAATGACTTTGAAATCATCTACTGATCTTTATCTTTTAATCAACTAACCAACAAATGGCGGTTTCTCAGTTTATTAAACGCTATATGACAAAAATGTACTCAATACAGTGATTCAGAAAATTATAAATGTACTAATAATGTATCCTGTGTAGTGAAGATTGTGCAAAATATCCACCGTATTCAATATTTTTCCTGTGGATATGGTGATTCCTATATTCATCAGTATCAAGCTGAGAGTGGTTTAGCTCTTCAAAACAGAGCATTCCTTTTTCATACAATCGATTGATGATACTAATAGCAATAAAACGATCCATATCACAATTTTTACAAGCATCACAATAAGCCTTTGAAGCCCTGGAAAGTGTGCCCGTCATGGTGTAAATGTCGACAACCATCTCAGCGATTCTTTCCAAATCATTTTGTCGTCGTACTGTTTCCTGTTTATCATAAAAATTGAAAATTTCGTATTAATAAAATAAGTTGAATGGTTAACAGACATTGGTTAAAAGAATACTTACTTTAGCCCAACGTTTAAGGACCCATTCAACGCCAAGTCCGAATTTTAGTGATAATGTCTCCAATTTGTCAGCTTCCTCTCCAAGTGAAGGATGAACATGGCCCCTTAGATCATAAATTAATTTGGGTTTTTCTTTGCCAAGTTTATACTCATTCATTAATTCATAAACTCGGTACATAGGGAAGAATGGTGCCAGCCTCCTTTTACGAATTCGGTCATTTTTGTAGTAGCCAGCAAACCACATACCACTCATTCCAACGTTGACTCTGTGTGCAACTGAATTATCCAAGTAAGAGTCTAAAAGGTTGATAAAATCATGCAAAGGCGATGTAATCAACATTTGAGAACCATAAATTGATTGTATTGATTCAATTATTTCGTGTGCCATCTCAATTGCCAAAATTTTACAAACTGAAGCTTCCAAATTTTGTTCTGGATCAGCATTGATATTGTCGAATGCGTCGTAAGCTTGAGATGTCATGTATAAACAAGATTCTAAGGAATAGATTTTGTTAGTTATGTTACAAAGGAGTCTCTCGACTGTTTGACAATCCAACAAAGGAGTTCGCTGTTTGAGAAGATAACGATAACAATCGTTTAATAATGATTTCATCAATCCTAAAATTGTTGCGGAAGTCCCAAGTAGACCAAGTCCACGGATATTAAGAGATCTTATCCCCAAAGGTGATGGTTCAACAAGAAGATGATGCTGACTTTGTAAAACTAAATTGTCGAAAGTGATTTTTTGATAAACTAAACCATTGATGAGTTCTTCGTCTTCTATTCTGCCGATCATCTTAGCAGGTACCAAAAATCCTACAATACCTGGAGGAGCAACAGAATGTCCAGCTAACATCCATTGAGGTTTTTCTTCTTCAGTGTAATCCTGAGTTTTGGCGAAAATAACATAATAATCATAATTGTCTTTCAAAATGCGATTTTTTGAACCAGAAACAGTCCAGAATGACTTGTCAGTAGATCGCGACGCAACTGTATCCCAATCAGCAAAACTGCCTGCTCCAAAAGGTAATTCTCGCTCTGTCCAAGCAAAGCCTATTTTCAGAGATGGATTTGAACGAAGGTCTTGCAAAACTCGATCCCTAATTTCATCGCTGTCTCCCCATTCAACCGCACCCAAACCAAGGCAATTATGATTAAGAAGGTTAAATAGATTATGAACACTCTTCATGTCCAAAACAGGATGATCCTTTTTAACACACATGTAACCTTTGGCATCAGGTTTAGGACTTTCAGTTTCGTGGTTAACTACATTGGAGGTAAAACAATCTCTAAATCGAATAGCAGAAGCATGTCCAATCGATTCAAAAACAGTCATCATTTCAGTAGCCGTCATTTTCCATAGTTTATCAAATTGTAATTTATGAAGAGAGGCAGTGTCATTAGAGAAACTTTGCCAATGTGTTTCGATCATAGCACATTGTTTTTGAATTTCATCATATTCCTTGCGAGTCTTCAATATTTCAGGATATGCTAAAAAATCAGAGTCAAATTTTCCAATAAACAATCTTTTAATAAACGAACCGTTTTTCTGAACTCGTAATACTTCGGATTTGATTCCTAAGTCTTGAACCGGGCGTAGAGGAACTTTACTGGTAACATCCAAAGAGCGGACAGATTGAACTTTTTCAATAACCTCTTCAGGCATAAACTCCTTCGGAATTTGATTAGACTGTTGTTGACTAGGTTTATTAGATGATGAAGTTGAACATGCACGAGTTTTCTCAATAACCAAACGGTTACTATTTGATGACTGTAAATATCTACTTAAATAAATAGGTGAACTATTTTTACAAGAACTAAAACTACGAACTGTCAACTTCAACATTTTTAAGCTATCGGACGGTTCGAACTCAAAAACATTAAAAACAAATCGGTAAAGAAAACGAAAACAAAAAACATGTGTTGGATCCGATACTTAACATTGGATCCAATTCCCTATTTGCTCTTAAATGGCTCTTCATTTAAAAAAAGCGTTAACTTCTTGTATTGATGTGCTTATGTTTATTTCCTTCAATTGTTTGATTAATTTTACTCAATTATTATGAATATGTTTTAATACTATCAATAGTTCGTTGAATCCATTATTTTCTTCGATCATTCTGTTCACCATATAAACAACATCATCAAATGTCTTTTTGACTTATTTTCTTGTGTCGTGAAAATCTACACTCATGTATTGCTTCAAATTGTGCTCGAGCAAAATTGATAAATCTCAATTAATTTTATTTTCCTAACCTTTTTAAGTGGAAGAAATCAATTTAATATTTTCACCTTTAAATTAATGTAAACAATCATTTGTTATTCAGAGTATTGTATTTATTAACCCTTTGTTTATGCTTTGAGTTGACTCCATTTTCTTGTAACTCTGTGATTGTTGTGGTTTAGTTACTGGTAAATACGATCTCAAATATAACCAGGTGAACAATGAAAGACTCTATCTCAAGCAACCAATCAACCTCTGGAACATATTCATCGTCTTTGGATGACTTAACAAGCCTGTCTTCAATTTCATCTGAACTAACATCTCTTGAACCTATTTCTAGTAATCAATCGACCATTTCGAGTTGCAATAAATCTCTCCTTGACGAGGATAAATGTAATTATATGAGTAGTGATTCAGAAACCTTGGCTTCTCCATCTTTTCTCATCAATCGTGAATTACGGCAAAGGCTAACGATGCTCTCCTCAGATTTGGATGAATCTGACTCTAAAAGTGACAGTAAGACCTTTACTTTTTATTTTTGTGTTGTTTATGAATTTTATATACCCTAATATAATCCATAATTTCTTATTTTCAGCATTAGATACTCTTAGTGGTAATTTATCTGATATGAGTGACCCAAGTGATGAGGACAATTCTTCGCAAAGTGGAATAGTGAAAGAACTTTATGAACATTCAATAGTCCATAAAACTCACGACAATTTAGGCGAAGCCGAGATTGCGAATCATTTGAATAATTTCGAGCACCTTGAAGGAAGTGACAGTGAATCTTCAACAAAGTCAAATCTGTCAGCGGAAGAATCTGACAACTCATCAATTTCCGTCGCTGATGATGATCCAGCCAGAGAATTCAAGGACCTGATTAAAAAACAGAAGGTTTATCTTGATAATTTGCAGAGAGAACTATTTCGACTACAAAAAATGGAACAAATTTTGTCAAAATTGCATAAAAAATCTAAGATGCAAAAAGAAATGCTCAATAAAATCGAAATCTGTGATAACTGTGAAGGAATCTGTAACTCTGCCTGCCAACTGCCATCCAATTCAAAGAAAGCTCCAGATGTTGACAGTAAACCAGAGAATCTTCATCGGAATAATTATCCTTTAACAGATTGTGAATCATCTAATGAAAATGAAAAAGAACAGTGTGTTAATTACAATTCATCTGTTAAAGTAAAATCAGATGCAACAACTCAAACAAAGCCATCAGAATACACCAGAGAAAACAATATTGTAAATTTTCCTACAAAAAAGGAAAGAATCCATCAAATTCATGATAAAGTAGACCAGATAATTCACAAGTTATACGAAGCAACAACAATGGATGATCCTGATGAACCTTGCCATTCTATTGGAGTTCAAACTTCAAACCTAGTAGCTCCAAGTCAAAAGTTAAACAGAAAAATGAATAAAAGTGCCTGTAATTTCGCCTCTTCTTCAACTATGGATAAATCACAGAAAAAAGCTGTCTACTGGACTATTCCTGCCAATGAACATAAATTAGATAAATCGTCAACTAAATTCACCAATTTCCTATCAAATTATCATCAAACTGAAGTTTTGTATCCAGGAAGCTCAAATTTATCATTACAGCAAGCTTTCCGTGAAAGATGTAGTCATGTTTTGAAAAATTCTGAATCTAGAGTCAATCGAATCAATATTAAATCTGAAATGAGAAAGGCAAACACCGATTGTAGGTTTGAACAATTGGATTTCATGTACAAAAGAGACCACGACATTATTGGCAATAACGGACCAGATAAAGTGAAAGTAATTAAACCAAGAAAAATGTTTACTGAAAAAGAAATGAGAAAACAAACTGAACGTTTATATTCACATCTGCCTGAGATCAAGAAGCTTAAAGAAGAGAAAATGAAACAACAAAATGGTAAAACAAATCGTTTGGTAGCAAAAATTTTCAGTCAAAGATTGAAAAGTAATGCTGTTCATGGTAAAGTAACTTTCCCATTAACTCAAAAGCTAACTCAAATTTGATGAAATGTTCTCTTCCTCATCAGCAATATTCCACTTCAAATCATTTACTTTCTTATACTAATCATCAGCAACTGCCCTCAACTATGATTAGCAATCTATGGACACACAAGGAATCGCCAAAAAAAGTAGTAAACATTCATGTACATTTCAAAACAATGTATTCTGAGGCACTTGAATTTACTATTAAACCTATTATTAAGTTTGATTAATAAAATAAAGTATACACTTTCCTACCTAAAACAATTGTAATTGTTATTTGTAAATTTCGTCCAACAGCTTGATCCATCACTAATGGATGAATGAAACAATTGCCTTTCATTTATTGGATCAACTTTGTCACAGCTTTGCCCTATTCATGGATCAGGCAACGGCTTTAATATGAATCTACTTTTAAACAATAAATGTAAACATAATAAGAACGAAATAGTTTGAAAATGAAATTTTCATGATAATGTTTCAAGGGATTCCATTCATTTTTGTCATTAGAATGACCAAGTTTACAATGGAAACAAGGTTTTCAAGACGATGACCGAGGAAGGCAAAAGTGGTGGGAATCGAGACTAGAAGTGAAGCGAAAAATATTAACGATGATGTTACTGTTGTTGATCATCATGATAATGAAAAGGGAGAGAAATAAGAAAACGATAGACGATAGGAAGAAGGAGATGAAAAAGGAAAAACATGGAATAGCGCAGGAATATAAGCAGCTTCACTGGTTCTTTTCGAGATCTGCTTCTTTTTATAAATCATCTGAATCATTGATTTTACTCTTTCTTTACTTTCTCATTTTTCTCTCTCTCTTTTGGCTCCCATTTCTTTATATTTTATAATCATTTACTGACTTTTAATTGTAATTCATCTAAATTGTGAATCACCTTTTTGTTTTCTTTTTCATTTTACCCTTTTAATCAAATTTTTACATTCATTATTGTGTTCATTATAGTACTAGATATTTATATTTTAACCTAGTGATATTTAAATCCTAGTTATGGCCAGTGATGGTGATCACCAGTCACAAGCTACTACTAGTGGAACCTCAACAACAATTCAACAACCTGGTAACGGTTCTGGTGTAGGTTGTGGGGAAACCGATAAACCAAATGATTCGATTGACGATTTGAGAAAAGAAATAGAAAGGTTAAAATCAAGATTAGAAGAAGAAAGGAAAAAATTAAATGATGTATCATGTAAGTTAAACATTTGTTCATATCCTATCAAAATCATTTATGTGTACCAAAACAATGAATCCACTCAGATGAATATCATTTACAACACTAAATTAACAGTTAGATAGCTAGATGTTCCCTATAATTATACTGAATAGTCCATTAGATTCACCATTTGATGCCCTCAAACCTTTCATTTCTCATAACCCACCGTTCAACCAGACTTAAAAACCACTCGAGACAGCCATTTGACTTATCGACCTCTCTCGATGTTTGCTATAAATTAATTGTTATTATTGCTACTCAATTTTCACATTCATCTCATTGTTTCGTTAGACTATGAATAATTTTGTCACTTGACCATATTTTCACATGAACCTGCTTTTTTCACATGTTTGATTCTATCAGTGCATTTGAAATCAGCCTTTATCTTTTGTCATAACCATGTTATGTGATTATTTCATTAACTGTTTAATTATTTCAATTGATGTTTAATTTCTGTCTTCTTTTACAGTTGCACAAGTGGCTCAAAGGTTAGAAATTTTAGGAAGTCTTAATATAAAACAAAGGAGAGTATTGAAAGGACACCAAGGAAAAGTCTTATGCTCAGATTGGTCTCTGGATAAGAGGCATATTGTTAGTTCATCTCAAGATGGTAAAATGATTATTTGGGATGCATTCACCACAAATAAAGTAATTATCTTTCAATCATCAACTGATCACAAAATGAATTACAAACTGATCAACTATTTCATTTTTCTGAATCATTAGGAACACGCCATAAGTATGCCAACAACTTGGGTAATGTCCTGTGCTTATGCACCTTCCGGAACTATGGTAGCCTGTGGGTAAGCTTGTCTTCCAAATCAAATCAGTCAATCAACTTATCTATATTTCTTTTGATTTGTAAATTTAAATTACTTCTGAAATTATATTAATTTTTACTTCTTTTCAATCTGTTTTTCACAGAGGGTTGGACAATAAGATAACTGTTTTCCCATTGAGTATAGAAGACGATGCTCAAGCCAAAAAGAAGCACGTAGGAACCCACACTAGTTACATGTCTTGTTGTCTTTTTCCTGGTACCGATCAACAAGTAAGATTAAATGCTTTATTCAATTAATTTCCATGCAAGATCTAACATTTTCATTCTAAATAATTTCAGATTCTTACTGGAAGTGGAGATAGTACATGCTCTTTGTGGGATGTTGAGTGTTCAACTTTAATTCAAAATTTTCATGGACACCTGGGTGATGTTATGTCCATTGATCTTTCTCCTTCAGAAACTGGCAATACTTTTGTTTCTGCCGTGAGTTCACTTTTAATTTCAATTCTTAAGTATCTCTCATAACTAATTTTGTTTTTACTCTTTTATAACAGGGATGTGATAGACAAGCATTAATTTGGGATCTTAGGACGGGACATTCAGTGCAATCATTTGAAGGACACGAATCTGATATCAATTCTGTGAAATATCATCCAAGTGGAGATGCTATTGTTACCGGTTCAGATGATGCCTCTGTAAATATCAACATATCAGCATCTAATATACAGTTAAACTAATTGCATATTTTTTTACTTCACAGTGTCGTCTTTTTGATTTACGAGCAGATCGAGAAGTTGCTGTTTATTCAAAAGAAAGTATACTCTTTGGAGTCAATTCTGTTGATTTTTCCGTTAGTGGTAAGTTGCGATCAACAATTGATACATCTAAAACAAAGACAACTAATCAAATTATTTTCATTTCTTTTAGGTCGTATTTTGTTTGCCGGTTATAATGATTATACAGTACATATTTGGGATGCTTTAAAATGCCAACGACTCTGTATTTTATATGGACATGAAAATCGTGTTACTTGTATCAAAGTTTCTCCTGACGGTACAGCTTTATCTACTGGAAGCTGGGATTTCTCACTCAGAGTAAGTGTATTTCAATTTGCAATTTGGTGTAAAATATTTACTGAAAATTGATAATTAATGGTTTAATTTTTTGTTTTATTGTAGATATGGGCTTAAAAAGTTTCATTGATTCATAGTAAACCTAACAAGATAATCGAGCCATAACACCGATCCGGTAAAGTTTGATTCTCATATCAGAGAATTGGATTAACAAATCAAATTGGAATGGTGATGACGATGATAACTGGATTATAACTTTAGGATGGACAATTTGGTCCTGTTGTTACTAAATTATTAATTCTATTATGCTGTTGATTGAAAGACATTGGTAATGTACCGAAATGAGAAATGTTTTAAAACCTAAAAGGAACCAAAGTTGATGATTTCATCAACATGAGCCATTTTTTCTTCTTTTTTTGTAATATTGAACAAATTTGAACATACCTTGGCAAGAATAATCCATTTTAATTGTAGATATACAAATTCATACTTGACTAGATTGAGTCTATTGTTTTGACGAAGATTAGGTTTGAAAAGCCAAAAATAAAAACAAGTGATAAAATTTGATCGAGACCTAAAAACTTGCCGTTTTAAATAAACGAGAAAAAAAAACGCAAATAAAAAATGAAAATATTAACAATGCACTTCTCCAATTGATTACAATCAATAATTAACGTGAATATCTAAAGCTAATAGAAACATTTTTCCACGGTAATCCAAAATTCAAATGGAACAGGGTAACTTGAATAATTTTCATCGATTAGTTTGATCATTGGCAAACATTGCATTAATTATTTTATTAATAAAATATGGAAACCTTCATATAAATAATGCACTTGGGTTTAAAATAGAGATTGTAAAAAGCGGAATCTCGAATAATAACTTGAATTAATAATAGAAATATCAATAAATAATAGAATTAAAAAAAACGAAATTGAACAGATCCTAAGTTAAATCAACAGCAGCATAAGTTTGAAATTTCCATTTTTGGTATGGATCGTAAGGATTGCAGTCGACCAATTTGATTTTAGACATTGATTTAAGTCGCTTTGCTGATAAACACTGACCAAAAGCACCATTAACAATTAAACCATTTTTCGAGTGTTTCCATCTTTGCTTCTTCTTCTCTTGGATCATTGCAGCTCGAGATTTTTTGGTCGCAAACTCAACAATCATACATTTCTCCATTTTAATGTAACCATCTTTTTCACTTGCAGTTGCACACACTTCTTCCCTTCGCAATTCACCGTCATTGGTAAGAGTTAAGAATTGATTAGTATATTGATCATCAGGTCTTGCTTCGCACGGGAAAAGGCCAAGTTTATAAGTTTTCTCTTCACTTTCATTAAGAGTATCAAGACAAAGGCCACTTTTACGATTGCGAACAGTTCCCCAACCATCAGCATTTTGATCATAAATAAATTTACGTCCCTCAAAGACATTGTCCAAATACCATTTAAAAGATTTACACTGTAATTGTTCTTTAAGCTCCAAACGAGCCGTTAAATCGCCAGCATTTTTCTTTAACATGTCAGGTCGATGCATGAAAAAGTAACGTTGATATGCTGGATCCATCCAAACAAGCATGGTTCTCAGTGTGTTAATGCCATGAGTATCTTTGCCTTGGAATGAATAAGGATGATAATCACGGAAAATGTGACCAACATGGGAACAAGGATGAATCGACAAATTGCCACCACATTGCCAGATACGGAAAGACATTTCTAAATTTTCTCCACCCCAGATTTCCATGGCTTCATCATAGGAACCAATTGAGAAAAAGTAATTACGATTAACAGCCAACAAACCACCGGCCATTGTTGGTGAGGCAACTGGCTTAGTTGGATTAGCAAGCAATTTTTCCTCATCCAAGTCCATCCATGTAAAATGACCAGACCAGGTAAAGCTACCAATCTGGAAGTAATATGGAGTTCCAAAATTATATGCCAATGTTTTATCACTAATCACATCAATAACTGGACAAACGACGTGTTTCGGATTCTGAGCTATAGTATACATTAATGGTTCCAACCAGCCATTAGTTGCCTGTAGAAGAAAGAAAAAAGATAATTTATCTAAATTAATCAGAGTCAGAGTTGAATACACTTTTTTTCATGATTAGTGATGGTAAAATTAAAATTTTGGACAAGTATAATTAAGCTTAAAATAGCTTGTTGGCTGATTAAAAAATGAAACAATTGTGGCTTAAATCACGAAAATAAAGTCAATAGAACAATGTTAATCTATTGATTAATTGCAATTATCTGATCGTGACACGAGTAACATTTAAAGTTGACTCAGGTCCAAGTTAAATGTAACAATAGCAACAAAGTTAACAATCATGGCGATCGTCAAGATAATTAATAGTGAAAGATTTAGATGATGACCAGAACACGATAAAAGCAGCAATCAACAACTTAGTTGTAGCTTTTGCTGGTTAACTTGGAATTGGGCTAAGATTTAGATTGTTCAAACAATGATCTATCAAGACATGCGAATTGGAAAAGGTAATAAAATGATTGAGTAAATGGTTAAACCTAAATTAAGCTAAAAATCAGATTTAACCAACACACTGAGATAACCTGAAAAAGTAAATCAAGAATTGAAGCTAAATATCAAATCAATTCTATTCTATTAGACTTCGAATGTAATCAATAAAAATTAGCATCAATACTGATCATAAATTATCATAGTAAGAAATAAATTAACACACTTAAAGGAGAGAAATGTTGGTAAATCAAAATGAAAGCTAACAATTTAGAAGATTTCGTTGATGGTGATTAAATAAATTGTATGGTTTTATATGAAAACTCGTACAATGAAATGTGTTTAATCTCCTTTTGAGGATTCAATTTGAGAAATGACAGCTTCTTGAAAGTTTCAACAATCAACTAGACATGATAAATTGTATTTGTTTGAATAAGCAAGCTGATCGGATAAAATTGAGGTGTGATTCAAATTGACTAAACTAGTTGTTTGAAAATAGGTTAACACTGAATTGAGTCTTAACAAATTTTCATTTAGTTTACCAGAAATGGATTGAAAATAGTAAATACAAAAAGCTAATCAATAATAACTGAATGAGAAAAATAAAATTAAATCACTTCAAATTGAATACAATTAGATAGATTATCAATAATGTTAAGCCTTATTACTCCAGTAAAGAGGTTCATTGACTATAATACTTTTCATCCTTTTCTTGTATTACTGTTTATTATATCATTTTGAACGATTGAAAGATTTACAAATGTATATTCAATGTTGATTGTTATTTAGTTGACCCAATAATAATAGTAATTATAAACGATGATAATAGGAAAATTTAAAATCATGTCCATGTCTAATTGTTATGGTTTTTAACGTAAGGCAATAGTCCGATTTGAAATAATCAAAAACATAAAATTTCAGTCATGATTGAATGTAGAGGAAGAGTGAAAAGAATGATGGAAATAGTTTAAACTAAAATTTAACCAACTATCCTAATTGTTATTAATGATGAAAAAGTGACCGTAATGATGATAATGATAGTATCAATAAATATATATCAATATAAAAATATGAAGCTGAAAGTGAAAACAGAGAAGCAATTTGATTGAAATTGAGGGAAACATTTCATCTGAAATGTTAATAAATTGCTTCTAATTGAGTTGGATTCACTTTTTTCAGCGGCTTGGTTATTGTTCCGAATCTCATCCACTAACTGTAAGAAGGAAAACAATTCAATTTGTACGAATTTAACCGAGAAAATTGATTTCTCCAAAAATGATTGCTAAAGGAGAATAGATCCTGAATTTTTTGGGAATTTCAGGTAGATGAAAGAGTGCGAGATTCTCATCATTAGTTGCTTTAGATTTGTTTCAAGATAATCGGCAATAATGTTGATTCATTGGGTTGGACAACTCTAACTAATCTACAATCTTCAATTTGCAACCAACAATCAGTAAAACAATGGATTGTTTGTTTCTAAAGGAGAGAAGATGGAAATCAATTCAATTTTAATACTCAGTTACTATTCAGAAGAACGAGCTTCTTGCTGACTGATAACATTGTTTTTGCTGAATTTGAGTTTAAGATTGAGATAAACTGACATTTCCAAGAGCCAAATCATAAACGACAATTAAAACAATACCAACCTCACAATGTGAGTCTAGGAAGACAATAACATCACCAGAAGCTGCTTTAGCCCCCATCAATCGGGCACGAATCAGGCCAATACGTTTATCTGAGCGAAATAATTTAACTTTATCACCAAAATAATGGGAACAATAATTTCTGAGGGTATCTTGGAGTTCACTTTGTTTGGATGCATCGTCAACAAGAATTATCTCTTTTAATAAACGATGAGGTGTGCGATTCCAGACTGACCAAATGGTACGAATTAAAGCTGACCAGATTTCATCGGTGAATATGATAACAATTGAACTAGTTCCTAATTTTGAGTAATCATAAGAGACTTCTGCACACTCGTTTGGACGTGGATCGGGTAATGAACGGTTTGGTGAGATTCGGTCACTAATATACACATCGAAAGCTCCTTTGTCAAATTGTTTCTTGGCCAAGGTTTTCTCTTCAGGATCAGTGATGTATACGGGTTTTCCATCCTCTCCCCATCCTTTGATTACTGGATTTAGTTTATGATATAATTCAGCTTCTTTGGCACTCAGTTGTTTTATCACAGTTGGATTGCTTTTGATTAAAGCTGGAAAAAAAATAAAGAAATGAGAATAAAATGAATTTACAAACAAAAAAGGACGGTAAGATATCAACGGTGAAAGAAATAAGGATTGAAAGGATTGGTGGTGATCTAGTTTCAATTATGATTCCAGGTCAATGCTAATCTAAACAGACAAAAGGAATTACTAAAAGATGTTATTTGATATGTAACCTAAAGGTTAGAGATTAATTGCTCATCAAGAAATTCATCTTGAGATAAATTGATATCTATCTAATTGATTACAGGTTTTTAATGGCCTTAAGAGTAGAGGTTAAGGTAACCATTGAGTTTATGCTTAAATGGTTATCAATTTGAAATGAATTTATGGTAAGTTAATGAAAATTTGAAAGGCCCGGGTTTGGATTGGAAGAAAAAGATTGGAAAAATTTTGGCTCAATAAAGCCATTCTACTTTACCTTCATTATTCCTATCAAGACCATTTGATGAGCCGAATATATCATCACTCATATAATCTTGATCATTTGTTTTACTCTTGGAAAGCAAGAAAATTACAAAAACTGCTGATATGAGAAGAAAAGATAATCTGATTAAATCACTACGACACCTTCGCCGCAATTTTAATGTCACCATTGCTCCTTTTTGGTTATAGTTGCTGATTTTCACATACGAGTAAAGCTATTTCAATCATGATTAACATGAGTTGACGAGTTGATCGAGACAGATTGATTGAATCCAATAGATAATTTAACAATATGATCAAATAAAAAGGTTAAGAATCCCCAAGTGTTGAGCTGTGATGAGGTGTACTTTATCCAGGTTGAGGTTGCTTGTCTACATTGGAAGAGCGTATTATAGAGTAGGAACCAAACATCACACCATTGAGGTTAATAAAGCTTTAAACAACCAGAGTAAAACAGCTGGTGAAGTAAATGGTGATAAGAACAGTTAAATCAAGAATAGTTAATGAACTACTGAATAGACAAAAAAGCAATTTATAATAAACTCTACTAGAAATTCAAATATTGGAAGTTGGTTCAAACAGCTGGTAATCCAAATTTGCTTTCAAGACCAATTCAACAGAATAATTTGCATAATGTTGATGAATAAAAATATTAACGATATTGATGATGAAGATGATGATGATGATGATCAAACGAATGAAGGTGATGTTACAAGTTGCTTCCTTAAAACCAATCACATCTTAAACTGAGAGTTTTTATCCAACAGGATACACAAATTGTGGTAAAACATGTTTTGTCTTTACACATAACCAACTACAGTATCTGGTCCAGAAAGAGATTCTTGTTTCTCGCTCACTCTTTTTTTCTCTTCTTCTTTCTCACTTTTCTCATTCAACTTTACTTTGAGTGTCGACCTAAATTGTCTACACTAAATTAGAATCAAATCAAGTTACTTATTAATCATAACTCTTGCTTTGATCCTCAAATTTCATGAAAACAATCGAAAATCATTAGATATCATTAGGTAAGCAAAGGTAAGCTTATTAACAATCTCTTATAGCTTTTGTAAGTCATCAGGTAAAGTATTAACAGCTTGTTATTGTTTACATTCATTTTGGTGAGTAACAACGCTTTAACATCATTAATTAGCATCTCCTATTGTTCCAGGTAAGTTATAGCATACAAAATCAAAGGTAGAGATGGTCAGAAGTAAAGTTGAAGCTAGAAAATTTAAAATTAGCATAAGCCAATTGTTAACTCACTTATTGGATAACAATGCAAACAAAGATATGACAAAAGTAGAGATGAATAAGAAGCTCATTAAGAGTTGGATAACAATATAAATACAAGTTGAGATAATTCATAAATCACAATTAGATAGCAGAAATTTTTGAAGGAAAAATTCAAGTGGCGATGTTATCCTTTATAAATTATAGCGCCAACAGAGACCAAAACATGAGGTCATAACTTGGGGAAAAGTTACTAATTGATTTGATGCATTCATGTTAATATTTTCATTGAGTATCTAACCTTAATTATTAAATTACAATAGAATTGTCAGTTTAACCTTAAATTGGTGTTAATTGAGTGAGAAAAATAAATATGAATTGTGTATACATTTGAAAGATGAATAAAACCATCAACACTAAATGTTTGCATTGTCAACCGTAACTGTTGATAATCGGTGATTTCAATTTTCAAATTAAATCACATACAAAATTAGATTAAATATTAAATCCAATTATTTTGTTAAACATTTCAACACCAAACTCCATAAATTAAAATAAAACAATCAATCAATGAAATAATGTTTCGTTGAAGCAATTGTAATTGTTTACCCTTTTGATAGCGTAAAAGATACTTTGAGTCCAATGGGTCCAATTATCGGATCAATAAGATTGGGACTAAACTGGTTGATACAACCAGAAGTTGATAGAAAAGAAGTTGATAGAAACAAGTAAACAAATAAAAGTGATTGTTGGTTAAATTAAACACACAATCACTTTAATGTTGAATTTAAATCAACAAATTTAGCTATTCAATTACTGAATTATTGATAGAAATGATTAAATTGATTGAATCCAGGCGAATCTTAGGAATATCAGTTGCCCTTTCTTCATGCCAACACCAATAGCAAATATGTTTTCTAATTGTTGGTGAAGGCTCTTTTTTTCATCGATATTTTCCAATGAATGTTATTAATGTGAACAGCTATCAGAGGATCGATTGGTAACCATTAAATAATTGTAAGTAAACACTCATTACCATTAACATTGCCTTATTAATAGTTTAAAATTTACTGTGTAACTTTGTAGCTTCATTTTACCCGTTTTTTCACTTTCACGTTATTATCAACATTCTGATTTCCTAATCATGTTTTCGAGGACATTGTGAGTCAGTTTTTTCCCTATTCATTGATTGTCCTCCTTTCTTCCTGATCTTCCATCAAAATTAATCAACCATCAATTGTTAGACTGATGATGACTTTCATTTTAATTTAACCTCACCTTTTATTTGAGCGCCATCACCATAGCCATCTCTAACCAGTCAACACACATTACCTCTTTTTACCAAACCAAACATCTGATCCTTGCCTGTTTACCTAACGATCAATTAGCGATATTTTGGTTATTCAAGTTTCCCTGCTTATCAAATTATCTAAACTTCATTAAATCATTGATTATAAGATTTTATAAGAAAGTTAAATAACATTATTCTTCTCCTTTCTTCCAATGTCAATGATTATACAAAGTTTATCCAATGGACGCTTCTTTACAACAACCCAAAGACCCAAAAATTGGGATAGGACATCATTCACCTTGCGATCTTTCAAAGGTAAGCCATTATTTATCTTAGCTCTTTACTGTTAATCAATGATTATTAACGTTATTGATTGTGCTCAGTTACTTTATAATTATAATACCAATATATATACACGCATACTAATAATCATCATCATCCAGTGAGTTAATCATCATTTTCTTAGCTTCTTCTTCAAATATAAATAAGGTTTCTCTGTTTTAAGACTGTCAATTGTCTCAACATTATTTGTATAATAACCATTATTGACATCTAACCTTTGTTTAACCAAATAATTAATGATCAACCTTAATAACTATTGTCAGTTATCAAGTGCTTAAGGAAGCAGCAAAAAAGATCAACCCAGAAATACAACTATTATCATGATGATCATGATCACCAATGTACATCCAACATATTTTTAATCAACCAAGAATACCGCAACCAGAATATCGCTGCTTCTTGAATTGTTAATTTGTAATGTTATTAAGATTGATCACAATTCAACAATTCAATTGACTTTTCAATTGAATTATTTGCTTTCAAATTGAAGAGATAAACTTGCTTCATCATAGTGATATTGATCATTCACCCAAACCGGTAAAATAGCAATCAATAGAAACCATAACTTAATAACATTTTTAACCCAACAATTCATAATTAAACAGCTATTGAAAACGGTGCCATCTATTTGCAGTTTTAGAGTTAATTTAACTTAAATAATTGTCCGCCATTTGTCTTTGTTAGTCTTGAACTGTGAGTAAACATCTTAACCATTGCGGAAAAAATAGAAACATCTTTACCATTTGTTTTCCCGTTAATTGTGCATTAACTTGTTTCCTTCGTTTTTAATCAACTGAAAAGCTATTAACGCAAATTGATTTAAATTGTGCTTGCACTTGTTATTACCATCTAAATTTTATCAACCAAAAAGGATATATACACTTCAAGTCTGATTGTGCTAAGGTTAGTAAAAATGTCTCTTCATATCAAATTGTCTATTTGTTCATCGTTTATAATATGTTGATGTTTTGCTTTATTTCCCCTCATTTTTTCCTCCCTTTATCATGTTCCTTGCTTTCATTCTTATCTAATTCCTTATCCAGTCTTTGAAATATCTGGTAGATCTTGAACGACCAGATTAATTGCTAGGGAATCATTTGTTCTTCACTATTCATACAACCAGATTGTGAGTTTAACTGTTTTTTTTCCTTCTGACTTTCACTTCATTTTAAACTCTTCTGAGCATCGAGTCTACTACTTTTTAATGTTGATAAATTTTTAAAAAATTGTTACTTTATTTGGTTAAATCAATTTTCTGAAAGTCAACTTGGTTCATTCATTGATATATAATATGTTTTATAATGTTTAACTCTCTACTTCAATACCTTGGTTTGTTTTTTTATTGCTGATTGCCTTGTTAACCTTTACTAGTCAATTTGATTGCGCTAACAAATTATGGGTAAATCTGGTGAGTTTGACATTTGACAGTTTAAGCCTAATTCCCATTTTAACCGGAAAATTTCAAAATATCACACTTTGAGTGTTAGGAAACTTTGATTCCTATAAACCTTTCGAGTTAAGCCAACTCTTTCTACTCTTTTTGATCTGAACCAATTTCAATTGTGATATGAATACTGATAAAGTGTCGTTAGTAATACAGTCCATAGAATTGATAAAGTGAAAATTTCCTAACACAAGTCCGAAAGTGATACAAGTTTACTTATAAGTAACTCATAAAACTGTAATTATGCTGAGGGTAAAATTGGATCAATCTGATAAAACAAACTTGCCATTGAGTAAACATTATAGAGAATCCAGATTGGCTAATTTTGAATGCTTAGAAGTAAATAATGTATGACTACTTTAATTGATTTACTTCTCGTTGGTAAACCATAAAAAATCGCATGACAGTTTTATATTATTATGTTGCTCAGTAACGATCAAAGCAACTTAAATCTCTATTGATTTGTTTTTTCAGTTTTAACCAATCCATCTTATTCATTAATTAACTTAACTTGTTAAACTAAGGTTCGAAAATAAACTCAAAGCTTAACCATGTAAATTTTAGTCTAGACCAACAATTATTACTTGACTTGTAGTAACCCATAGATCTTTAGGTTTGTAACAGTGAGATTACTTGCAATGGAAAGCTCAATAAGAGCATTGGTAACATTTTAACACTAAATTTCATTTCACCTCGTAAATGTTGATTTTACATTGCACATACTAATTGCCATAGTTGATAGAATTCCTAGAATCCAATTATAAATAAAATCGCCTCTGGATAAAAAATTGAAAACATATTTGAGTACAACCATTACCAGGATTTGCATCAGCTGATCAACTCGACTCAAAAAATGAACGATTTCTTGTTTTTAGCTTGAAAATTAACACAAAATTAAAGTTTTGATTTAATTTACTAATGGTGATATGATGACTGAGAGATTCATTCTCATTAATTGTATGCATTTAATTACAAAATTGAAAATAAACTCAACCAGAATTTATTTGAAGACCAAGATTTTCAACCTCTTTGACAATAACACTAGATAGATGGCAGTGTTATGTCTCTCTGATTGAAAAAACTCTGTTTACCTGATTTTGGTCCCTTCAATTCAGTTGTTGATGTTTTGGTTATATTTTTTGCTTCTAATTATTTTTCTTTTATTTTGATCTTATATTTTTGTTGCTTGTAAATTATTGCTTCAATGGCATCAACAACCAAAGGTAAAACGCGTACTGAAAGTGATATCGAAAAGTACCGGGAAGAAGGAGAATGGCGAAAGATACTTGAATTGGCTCAATCGATTGGATCAGATGGAGGAAAAAATGGTCTAATTGAATTTCTCTTAGGTGAAGCTAAATTAGAGCTTTATCTTGAAGGAGGTGATCTTATTCGAGGTCAAAATTTACTCAAAGAATCTCGGGCTCACCTAAAATCATGCCTTAATGCCTCCAATTGTTCAGCTCTCCAAGTTGATGCCAACCTTTTGCTTGCTAAATTACATTTTATGTCCGGTGAACAATCTTTAGCTGCAAAAGTAATCGAAGCATCCGGAATCAGTTCAATAATTGGTGGTGAAAAACCTTTACCTTTTCGTATTATGAAATTGGTTGCTGAATCTTTTGCTATCAAAGGAATGTGTTTAGGTAAGGCAAGGTTTGCGTCTGTTTGACTTTTGTTTCTCTCTTTTTTCCTACCTTTCTCTCTTTCTTTGATTCTCTCTTCTCTCTACCTTTTACTTCTCTTGGTTCATCTAATCAACCTAGGAACTATCATCATTGAATGCAGGATGAAAGATAAACTAGATATACAAAGAATTATTATTAATGCATCCTGCACCCTCTATCCTCTTCCTTTTTCCTTTTTATCTCACCTGATCTATATTTCTCTATTTTTATAATTTTAATATTTTATTCGCATTTTAATTTTATTTTTGTGTAATTCAAACCACCTTATAACTCTTTAACATTTAATAAGTTATTTAATTTTGCTCTTTATTTTGTTTTACTTTTTCCTGTCCATAGAAAAAGAGAAAAATGTCGACAAAGGCTTAGAAAAGGCCATTATTTGTTTAACCAAGGCATCTGATTTGACTTTGAGATATTTACAAAACATGGAGAAACATCTAGGACCTTATGCCAATGTATCTGTTGGACCAATTCTCGAAACAGGAATTCAACGAGCTCCTATTCTGTTTATGCAAAATGATCAAATAGCCAAAGCATTTAACCAATATCGAAATATTATGAATGCTTGTGAAACTCAATCAACGTTAAATACTCGACAAGTTGTTTCGCGTAAATTAGCTGAGCTGATTCTTCGAAATGTTTCTCGCTCCTGTTGGACTCCATTTGATACAAGCATAACAACCATTAGTGGTCATTGGAAACCTCACAGATATTTTGGTCAGTCTCTATTTAATCCAAGGGAACGTGAAGAAGAAATTGTGCTTTTATTGTTAATAAGTGAACTTCTTGCTTCTCGTAATGTTGTTCTGGACCGAGGAACAGAGTTCAACGATACTCGAAGACAATCGTTGGAAAACGTAATCGCCATTCATGACCTTCTAGTTATCGCCTTAACCCCTTTCAAATATTGTATCTTAGATATGTTTGAGAGAGCCATGAAGTTCAGTTTTGAGATTAAACACATATGGCTTCAGTTTGGTTTAAGTGTTATGGAAACGAAAAAATTTCCTCTCAGAGCAATATTGATCTTCAAAGAAGTGGCACGTATAGATGATAGCGACCCAGTTCCATGTATATTAGCGGCCAAAGTTTATATTTTAGAATTAAATAATGCCGAAAAGGCATTGGAATTTGCCTTGGAAGCCTTATCACGAGACACGGAAGGAGCAATGTCATCCAGGATCAACTTAACCCTTGGAATTGTGAATGCAATACTTTATGAAGAGGAGACCGAGACTGTTAAGAAGTTGAAGAAAGTACACTTACATGAATCCATTAGATATTTTAAAAATCTTATCAAAGGTCCAGTTGAAGATCATCTGGCTTACTACCATATTGGTCTTCACATGGCCCATCAACGAGTCATTAATGATTCGATGCATCATGCTCAGTTAGCTTTAGTACTCAATCCATACCATCTTCCAAGTATACAATTAATGATACTCTGTTTATCAGCTTGCAAGAAATACCATGAAGCTCTCTCATTGTGTGAAGCATCATTAGAGGAATATCCTGATCAATTGGTGCTACTTTATGTAAAGGTTAGTTTTTTTAACTCATTGGACTTTTCGATCTCGCTCAAATGTACTTTAAGTTAACGCACACAAGATAACTAATTTTTTACTAAATTTTCTCTCTTCAGGCTAATTTGGAGCAAGTTGTTTCTGAAAACGGTTATGAAATAGCCTTACAAACTGCCAAACATATGTTAAGATGTTGTAAAAATCTGCCAAATGAAGATAAAGACAAGGTGCTTTATTGTGGCAATAATGTTACTCTGACTGGAACCAATTATGATACTCTTTCCTTGAAAATGGAGCAAACCTTAAGTGAAATTGTTTCTCTGGATAGTTGTCCAGTTCTTGGTGATGGTGCAATTACATCTGGACCTGGATTAGAAGATGGCTCATTAGGACAAAAGCAACTTTGGAATTTACAGTTACATTTGTGGATTTTAATTGCTGAACTTTATATAAAGCTGGGATTAGTAAGTACTCTTTAAAAATGGACATTCAAAAACATAATATTGGGTTTCGATTTTAATTTTGCTTTTTTCCTTTAGATATCTGAAGCCGAAGCTTGTGTGGCTGAAGTTGCAAATGTAGTTTTTGGTCCATTATCTCATCAATTAATGTTTGTTAAAGGGATTTTAGCCAAAGCACGACAACGTTACGCTGAAGCCAAAGCTTACTTTCAAAATGCCATTTCCATTAATCCTCGACATGCCAGAGCCTTACAACAACTCGGACATTCCTACTATCTGCTTGGTAACCAGTTATCAGCCGATAAGTATTTAAGAGATTCACTTAATGTTGATGCTACTCTTCACGAAACATGGTCTCATATGGGCTGTGTCCTTAATGAACTGGGTGAACATAAAAGTGCCGCTGACTGTTTAGTGACTGCAATTCAGTTGGAGGCAACAGCACCTATTTTACCCTTCAATCTTACACCAAGAAATGTTTTTGAGTGACTTCAGCTTAGTCTCTATCGAGAGTCTAAAATTTGTTTTGTAACATATTGTTTTTGTTTTTATTTCTCATTACGTGTGTCAATATAATGTTAACAAGAGATGCGACATGCTTCATGAAATTGAATTGGTTGAAAAGCTATTGGAACCAAGGTTTTACCTCATGTGCATTGTGAATACAAATATTATTGGAAAATCATTTGGAATAATCAAACATGATGATGATCAGATTCAATTTAAAGCTATCTATAAGTCTTTAGTACAAAACATCAACTTCCAAAATTGGATCCTACATTTGGTGATATCGCTATTAGTATTTACCTTCAGAATGCAATTGAGGATTATGGATGTCTTCTGTAATGGTTGAAGAGAGTAAAATTAACTTAAATTGATAACCATAATAAGAATCTCTGATTTCTTGTTAATTGTGATAAAATCATCTTCATAATTTTACCAAAACTGTACTTTGAAAAGTACTCATTGACTTACACTTTGCAATTACGTAGAATCATTAAACAATAAGAAAAGTAAAAACTGATTTCTTGAAAATATTGTTATGATTGACGTTTCTCTTCCCATGGTGCCTAATTCATTTTAAAGATGAACTTTTGTGCTGATGAGAAGACAAAAAATACAAATTTTCTTCCTTCAACTTTTTCTGCCATTTTCCTGGTTGATGATTCTTGTGAAAAAAAATGTTTTTCTATTGAATTGAACAACTAATCACTGTGTTATTATACTATGTCATCTATTGCCAAAATGAAAAATCAAAGCTAAATTATTGAATATACAATTTAGATTAATAAATTGTAGATGGGTTTTCACAATTGTACTAAATGAATTTCTCCATTTTTTTCAAACAATAATCTGATCACTTATCGCTGTTTTTATTATCATCTCTTGTTCACCTTGAATAATCTGGGTTTGAAACAAAACATGATCGATTCTAATGGCTTATTAATCATCTCAATCACCTAAATAGTATTGTTAATGTTCAAATTTATTATAAGTTGTATAAAAAATGTTTTTGTTGGCAATAAAATTGTAAATCATCTCATGTAAAACAATTATCTTGTAAATTTTACTTACCAGATCAATTACATTGGATTTTCCGTATTTCAGTTTATGTGAATTGATTTTTGCTAATTTTTTGTTGCTTTACATGTAAATAAATTGGAATCGAGTGGAATAGCTGAAATTAGATTGCATTAAATTTATTTAATTTGTGAGTAAAGGTAACTGAAATGTTAAAAAGATGAATGTTAATTTTATCTAATTTTGATTTTTCTGTATTGTGATATTTTTTTCACTTGTTTTGAGCACAACTTTTTAACTTGGAATGAGTTTAAGGTTAAATTTAAGCCGTTTTGTTCGTATTTTGACGATATTTTAGCTGGATTAACTCATTCTCGTCATCATGGATTTACAAGGAGATTAATCTTCTTAATATTTTTTATTCTAATCTTAATCTTCTTGTTTCAATGTAAATCTCTTTAAATTTGTTATTTGAATTTCCTGGTTAAATTTTTGGTAAAGAAGATTAGAGGCTCTTAGCAACAGTTGCCAAAACAAGCAGTCACATTAGCAACGCGCAAATATCTTCACCGGTTGAACGTTTTTTCGTTCATTTCTTTATTTCGCTTATTTACATTCTGTTCCAAGATCTATTTTGTTTTATTCTGTGATATTTTGTGATTTAACATCATGACTTGTAACGATACTCAACCAGATTTGGGTAATTTAATTGAAAAGCTGGATGTTGGACTGGAAGTGTCTCAATCGACAAAAATATTCAACCCGCATCATATGTTGTATAAAAATAAAGCTAATGGTACTGATCCTGAGAAAAGAAGGCAAATTTTTTTGCAGAACCAAAAAATGTAAGTAAAATTTTTCTAACCTATCACATTATTTTCGAAATGCTATGACTCAAATGGCTACTATCACATCGACATCTTCTAACTGACATTCTTCAACTTTCTTTTTCTGCAGCAAACGTCGAGATAGTTTGATGAAGATACGACGGTTAACTAGTATAAGTATCGACATAAGTGATGAAGAGGAGAAGTTGAAAGATGAAAACATGGAAACAGAAGCTTCCATTTCGCAAGGCTCGATCGATGATGACGATAAAGAGGAAAAGTTTAATAGATTTAAAGATCAATTGATGCTGTCGGAGTGGCTTACTCGAAAACCGTCTGATTTTGTTGAAAATTGGTTCCTTGTTATCTGTCCAGTTGGAAAGAGATGTTTGGTTGTTGCTTCATCTGGACAGACAAAAGCTTACTCACGAACTGGTCATTATATATCATCCTTTCCATCTTTCTTACCTGGCGGTAATCGACGTGATAATTGTGCATACCGTAAAAGTGCAATACTTGATTGCATTTACTCTGAAAGGGATAAGACTTATTTCATTTTAGATGTTATGCTTTGGAACCAGAGTCAGTTCTATGATAGTGAAACTGAATTAAGGTTCTATTGGTTAAACTGTAAGATCAGAGAAGAATATAATAATTTATCAACAACTGCTCCTCTGAATCCTCACAAATTCATTCTATTAGATCATCATGGATGCGATGATCGTTCAATTATAGCTGGAATTCAGTCTTATTCTTACAAAGCAAAGGTAAGAAAAAATTTCATTCAAACTAAAACTTGTTTTATTTTGCTTCGTAAAATAATTAGATTTTAATTTTTCTTTGCAGATTGATGGACTACTCTTTTTCCACAAAAAGGCCCACTATATTCCTGAGGTTTCCCCATTGGTTTGCTGGCTTAAACTTAACATGTTGAAAGATGTTCTTAACATTGACATCGATATTACTTCTCAAAATCAAATGGACATTGAGATTGAAGACTAATTTTGGATATGATTGACTTTTTCAGCAATTCTGAAGCTTACATTGCATTATATCTTGATAGGAAATGTACATAGTATTGTTAATATCGACGAAACCTGATGGATTTGTCACTATTTATTAAGGCGAGCTATTATGAGCCTGATCTAACAACGAAACTGTAAATTTTGAAGTTGCAAATAATGACTTGTTTTTAATTGAATGAAATTGTTCATAAATATTGTCCATCCAACTTGCCTCTTCCAGAATAATCATAATTAAATTTTTTCTAAAAAACAATCTTTTATTTTTATTTCTTCAATCTTCTTCTAATGAGCCAACAGTAACGAATTATTTGTTCAAATCTGGTTTGCTTAAACATAAGATTTTATCATTCCAATACTACTTTTTTCGTCAGCATACAATACGCTGAACCATAGCGTAAATATATGTGAATAGATATTAAATCAATGATATCAGCTGTCATTTACTCAGATGCTTTGATGTCTAATCTAAGCAAAGAGGTTCACAGAATCCCTGTAAATATTGATCAAAGTGAGACCAACAGGTTAAATTGTCGAAATTATCAATAAATAATTAGCTTTTTATCTTCATTTGTTTTTTAATGTCAGAAATCATTTACTAATGAAGATAAGAATGGTTAAGAAGATAAAAAATGGGTGCAAAACTGACGAAATAGTTGATATGTTAAGAAATCGTATAAAAAAAGTTATTATTAACAAAAATCGATACACTTTAATCATTATATCAATATGTTGGTCAGTCGTTCTGTGATTGTTGTTAATATCATGAAAGTATTGATGGATAAGAAAAAAAATTCCTTGATGACCTCATTCTCCCTCCTGGAGCTTAATTTTCACCAACAACAAAAAGAACCAAATCATCAATCAATTTGCATTTTCACACTTACAAACTTTTGGTTAACATGTAGAAAGGAGCTGTTAACAGAGGTGACAATAATGATTGTTACTTGATTGAAACTTACAGCGTAAAAATGACAATAATGACATTCTCTGAACACAAAGCAAGTATTTTTTACACCTTTTTTTGCTGCAATACCTTTATCTGCTCCATTCAACATCAAACTGGCTCTTTTTGTTTTATACCTTTCTCTCTACTTATCACCATTTTTGATTAAAACACAGCAACTTTGATATCACTAAACGACTTTGCCATCATTATTAAATTATTTGCATGTCCAAACAATGTATCTGTTGCCATTAAAATTGTCATTACCATTAATATGTATCATCCTAGACAATCACCAACATCAAGCCCTACAGTTAACTAATGCTTCACCTTGTAACGGACTCAACCAGTGGTCATTAGTTGAATCTTCAAAATTAATTTTCAATCGATTACCTATTTTCCAGTAATGGTGTACAAAGTAAATGAAAATTGTGTTCTCTTCACTTTACAAGTCCAATCGAAAGCTTCTTTCTGACCCATCAACATTAACCGATTTCCAATCAAAACCATTTTGTTAATGAATTTTGGATGATAACTTCTTTGACCCTAGTTCAGCCTTTAACTACCAAAATCTTCAATCGTAAATTGTGATTAATTGTAAACCTAGAAGAACGAGCTGATGCAACAAGTGAATCCAGAGGCCTCTGGGCTCGTACGATCTCAGGGTATCCTATCAATTGTGGTTCGCATACTTGCTGGGTACACATTGGTTTGCCTCATTATTGATATTGGCTCAATGGTTCATGGTGTCACCATAATCAACAGAAATGAGGCCGAGCTTTCAGATTCCGAGATATCATTTGGTAAAATATTTCTCATTACATCAACCATTATATCATTTTTCCTTGGATTTGCCATTATAGTTTCAATAGGACTTAAAAAGCGTTATGTGACAATTGCTCTTGGATTACTATTTATGATCGCCGTCTTCGTTTCTTTAAGATTTGTTAAATTCAATTATAGTCTAATTGGCCTGGCTTCTAATTCCATTATTACCCTAATCGCAGTTTTAATCGCATTTTTCATTAAAACTTGGAGACGAACCCAATACGCCTAACCAAGAACGAGTTTCCTGTTTTCAAGGGACAAAAAGAAAGAGAAACATATCAACCTCTATATTTATCAAAATTAATGTATCATTGTAATTTGTATTGCTTACCTTACTTGCCAATTGATCAAGTCCGGATTAATATTCAATTGTAAATCTTTATTTATTATAATAGATCATGAAATATGTAAAGGCTAAATTAACAGTTATTATCATTTCATATTCAACAGATATTTTCAACGCAATCTCAGCAGTAATGTTGCTCCGATTTTCATCAATCGATCAATTAGAGGAAAAGCAATGCAGGATCGATGATCAGAATTGCGGGAAGTATGGATATAATTGGCCTCAGCTTTATAATTAGCATGAGACACTTGATCACTCAATTGATTCCGAGCAATTTGACCCTAAAGTTATTCAAGAAATTAATCTAAAAAACCAAACTAGCAAACTCTTCGTCTCTCATCTTTCTTAAATGTTTAACTTATTTCGATTATTGTTCACTCTAAAACTATTCTGAAATAAAATGGAATGATTTATAAATTTCTAAATTTCTAGATTACGTTTGATCTATCAGTATCACCCTCGAAGATGATTCAGCAAGGCGTAGTGTTCATGTTAGTTCCGTAATGTATTGATAACACAGTAGAGCACCTAAAATGGTCTACAAAATATCTCAAGGTCAGCAAAGCACTTTAAACATAAAGGAAACATAAACATAAAAGGAACCCCATGAATTGATAGTTGGATAATTAGCAATAAATGAAGACTTAATTATAATTGAGCTAAAAATGCCAATAAAATTCATAGCTGCCAACCTTGTAAATATGTAAGAATAGAGTGACGAGAAAGTCTCGGCAGTCCATAGCTTTTATTATGACTACATCCAATACATGCTCTTGTTGTTCATTAAAGAGTAAATGTTTCTGTTTCAACTAATATAAATGAAAAAATGAACTTATATAATATCCAAAAAAAAGTCGCAAATTTTCTAGAAAATGCGATGACATGCTGAAATCGAAAAGATGGCAGCTAGTTCCGTTATATTGGTCTTTGACAGGTCCCGATGTACTGTTAGTGAAATCTAGGTAACGATTTGTCGATTCTCGGTAAGAATAGATTAAAGCACTACCACGAGAAGTTATGAGATAAAACCCTCTGGCTTCGCCCTCGGGTTTAATTCTCATAACTTCGAGTGATAGTGGTTTAAAATATTACCACTACGGAAGTAAAAGATGAAAGTATTAGTAATGAATATTTTCAAATAGCTTAATGCATTTGAATCTCTAAAAGACTATCGCTTTTCCATGCAATCATATCTGGTCAAAGATGAAAATCTTAATCTAGATAATTTAATTATACATATTGACAGCTTTATGTTCAGACGATATTTATGATGAGCGCTCGTAAGATGCTACATAGTGAATTTTTCACTTGTCCTGATTGCAAACTGATTTTCTGATTTCATTCGCTGCATTTACTGTGTTTCTAAGGAAGCTTTTTTAATGGAGCACTCTTAACAGAGCGTTCCCAACGGAGTGCTCTATTTTCCATATTGTTATGCTCACTTTGTCTTTTAATATCATATCTCAATAAAGCTTATTTATCCTATCTATCATCCATCAAGTCATTTACGTAACCCTTATGCTATTCTTAATATTAATTATCTGACTATGATTTACGAACATATTTATAGTGTGCGACATCTATTGATGTCGCATGTAACTACTGATTGTTTGATTAATTGTTAAATCTAATCCATTGTTTTTTAATCCTTTTAATTTCATTTTTATCATCATCATGCCTAAAAATTGTAGGCCAGATCCTGTTGAAAGAATTATTTCGCTCCAAGCAGAAAATCAACGTTTGAGAAACTTGGACTCATATTTACGTGAACAATAGATTCACAAATAACTATCAACAGAGAGGTGCAAGAGGATTTTTATCGACATTTTAGACACAAGAGCGATTATTGTGACTACATAATGTGCAAACTGTACATTTTACAAAGACATTTGCAAAATACTCATTCGCATTAAAATTCTGTATATACTCAGATACTATCAGTGAGAATCTGATACAGGTATCCGATAGTATTCTGTGAACATCTATCACGAAAGAGTAACAAGTGTAATATTTAAAGATGCCTTCAAGATTTTCAACAATTAAAGAAAAATTCAACCTGCTATTGGGCTGTATTGCGGACCACAATTGCGACATTGATGGCTGGAGAAGTGGACAAACATGGGCATATTTTGGAGCCGAGAGCTAGGACCTTAATCGTTGTTGGCGATTTTTACGCTGATATTGATCGTGGTCAAGCGCAGATGACAAAACCTTATTTGTTGATTTAAGAATTCGATCTAAAAGCGATGTCCACAAAAGACACACAAAAATCTACGATCTCGAGGGTCGAGAGTTATAAAGATAAACAAGGACTTTAGAACTTTTGCTGACCTGGTGGAAACCGGTGATCCTCTTTTCTGTGATTGCATTGAAAATCTGATGGACGACTGGGACAAGGCGCATCGTTTGCGACCACATGTGAAATTTTTAAAAAATATTCAACTGGTTTACAAACCGCAAAAATATATGAACCCTTTCTTGTCCCAAACCATATGATCTTTTTATTAAATCTTTTGTTTTTATAAAATGACTTGAATAAATTATAAAAGTCTTTGTTTTAACTTTCAATATACTATTTCAATATTATATTTCAATAGTACAAAAAACATCAGAACTTCTTACGGTTTTAAATGAACGTGTTTGCAAGCAATACAAGGATCATATTTTCGTTGGTTTACAAGAGGTGCCGAAAGAAATTTGTGACCACAGCAATAACTTTCTCGAACAGGTCAAGCCAGAAGTCAAGGTGGAGATAGCGAAAGCCTAATTCATTTTCAAATGGATGAATCCCATTCAATTTCCCCGGCAAAACACCAAGCAGAACATCCTGTCGGTATTGGGTTCATCAATACACACCGGATACCAGATACGCGTAAGGAAGACCGTAGAATTTATTGAGCTGTATTGCGGACCACAATTTCGAGAATGATGACAAAAGGAAAGGACAAACATGGGCTATTTTGGAGTCACGTGTTACGGACTTAATTGTTGCTGGCGATTTCAACGCTCATATCAATCGTGATACAAGCAAAGATCGCCAAAGCCTTACTTCGTTGTTGAAAGAATTCGATCTTGATGCGGTGTCCACAAGAGAAACATATTTTTGTCAATACAGCAACATTTCTGCATTTCTAAACAGCCTACCAAAATTCGCAAAAACCTCAACACCATAGCAATGTTAAATAAGTATACCAAACAGACAAAGACGTTTTCAAATATCTAATTCATCACACATTAAACATTTCTATTGCAAACTTTTCGACTTGAGTGATTTATTATAATACTTAGGTGACCCTAGTGTTGTTCATGAAAAATCAAATTTGCATGGATCCAAAGTAATAAAACCTAATGTTCTCTTGTTAAGATAAAAGATTTCATTCGCCACTTAGAAATCTTGTTAGAAGACAGTGGAGGTTTCAAGGAAAGAGTCTACGGACAACGGTATTCACTTGCAGCAATTTACACTTAATACAAATTCATTTCGATTGTAATAAGGCCAAAATCAGGTTTTTATCGAAAATTCTTTTTATTATTGCCCAAATGACTTCTTATTCAGCCGATAATCCGAAGAATTATTAAGAAGAAGGAATTCTCAGAAATGATGAAGAGATGAAATGTATCGATAATGAAGTGCAAATGCCCTAAATTTTTCAGAAAATCTGTTCAAATTTTCTGATAAAACGCATCTTATCATCGTTGTTCAGTATAATTATATCTCAATAAGACATTTTTACTCACCAGCGGAAATGAGCTATCGTTTTTTGCAAATACAGAAGAAACACATGCGTAGAAGAAGAAATAACTTGTCTCGAAAAATTCCGGAAAGCACTTTGCAAAATGCTATAAAATTCTGACGGATTTGATTTCCTCAACTGTGATTGCTCAGAAAAAAGATAGGAGCCTTGTAGAAGAATTTACTGAATCCATGAGAAAAGTTAATGTTATTCCCGCTGATGCTAATTCAGTAGTTATTATCGTTTCTAATAATAAAGCATAAAGATATTCATTCATCATGAAGGACTTTTGCTGTGAAGCACAAATTCCTTTGCAAGTGATACTGATAAACGGTTAAAAATCAATTTCACTCAAATTTAGACTTAATGGGTTTGTAGGGCAATACAAAATGAGTATATTCAGTCAATTTGAGGATTTCTCTGATCGACAGTTTTTGAGAAAATAGGGTTCGTAGTTGAAATTTTGCAAAGCTTTTTATACAATTATGGAAGCAGATTTTTCATAAAGCTCATAAAAATGACTTGAACCTCGAACCTTGAAAAACCTCGAAGCGAAGCCCAGTGTTTTATCTCATAACTTCGGTATATTGTAGTTTAATCTTTATTAGATGTTGAGCTGAAACAATTTCGTGTTAAATTGAAGACTATATCTTAAAAAACTTACAAGGAAAGTAACATTGGTAAATGACATACCAAGAATGGTCTAATTCATCATCAAGATCCCAAGAACTTTGTGTATTTTAATTTTAACTTCATGCATTACACTCCAGGCCGACATGTGGAAACCTCATCGAAATATTCTCGGGTCAAAACGTGATGTCTAGTCTAATCATTATTTTTTGTTAATTCCATGCGTTTAGTTACTGTAAATTATTGAAGCACTAAAACATTAGCTTTTAGACGATCAGTTGAATAATCAATTGAAGCACAACTTCACATCTCACTCGTTAGATGGCACTACTCTCTCACAAAAAAAACAGTTGCCTGAAGTACAGTAGTTAAGCCACCAGAAACTTTATATTAACTACTGTTTAATGAAAAATTTAAATTAATGTAGGATTTTGATTAATTTCAATGAATCAATTGATCAAGTCTGGTTTAAGATTCAATTAGCAAATCTTCTCGATTATAAACAATGAAATACGAAAAGACTGAATACAGTATTTTCAAATTAGTAAGTAACTATTAATTATGATTTTTTATATTCAACAGATTATCTTATTCGTAACTATCTTTGCTTTCTTCTGCTTCGCCAATGCAATATTTAAACTCGATTTGGCCTGGGATTCGATGCAAGACACAAAGGATGCATGTTATATATTTATGTGAGTATTTACAATATTTATAAATTATCTATACATCTATTCAGATGCAATACAAAATGTGAATCTGAAGCAAGTTTCACCTTTCTCGATGATCAGCAAATAGGCCTTTTCATCATAATCATCTGTCTCATCTTTGCCATTCGGTAGCATCATCCTTTCAAACTTCATCACTCATCTTTAGATGAAGAATGAAAAGGTGAAAGAAACTAGGAAAAGGTAAAAGCATAGTAAAGAAAGGCAAAAATGATAGAAGTTAGTGATTTCTCAGTGGAAATGTTCTGATTGAGATGCTTGGTGCTTAACCTTTAACAGTTATTACGAAAGCTTTAAAGTGATGCCAAGAAAAATTTGTTGACAGGTAATAAGAAAAGGCCGTTTAGATGATAGTAAAGATTAAGTCTTTCATCTGATCACTTGCTTTTTCCCTCTTTATCATCCATTCCTTTGGTTCATGTTCATCTTACATTTTATTTTCATCTTTTTTTTTTCTTTCTTTCTCTTCTTCAGATCGGCCTTTCTAAAAAAGATTCAACCATTAGATGAACAAAAATGACTTGTATCACCACACTCATCAAGAAATGATAGTTTTTTTCACCATTTCTTTCCTTTTCATCTTCCATTCTCTCAACATTTTTTCTTGTTCTCTTTTCTTCTTTTCATCTATCATTTTCACCTTTCTCCCTCCCCACCCTTTTATGCACATCATCTTTCATCTTTTTCATTCACAATCATCTCAAGAGGCGTTCTGATTAATGTTAACCGATAAATAGACGTGCGCTCAAGACCAAGATTACCCTACGGCTATCATTGAGCCATCAAAAAGAGCAAAAAGGACTGAGAAGATGTTGAAGCCAAAAGGATATGTTACCAAGAAAAAGAAGAGGAAAGAGCAAGGAAAAGATGAGAGTCAAGCCAATCATTGGAAAATGGATTGTGATGAAGAGAGGAGGAGGAGGACAAAAAAAATGTATTAATGAAGTGTCCAAAGGATGAAAGAGCAAAGCCTGGAGGCATCGCGATGAACATGATTGAAAAAAGTGGCTTCACTTTACCCTTTCTTACGATCATTTTTCACTACATTTTAAGGTCAAACTGGATGACATGATAGGGTTAACTCGACTTTTCTTCCACTTTGACTTGCAAACTCCTTTAGACCTTTAGATGTCTTATAGTATTACAAATATCTTCACACTTCAATCCCAAAATGTTACAAAAAGTGGACCCAAAAAGAGTCAAATAAAAGGTTAACCAAGATGGAAGATGAATTGCTGAATAAAAGGAAAAGTAAAAAATGAATCTCATTTTTTTGTGTTTTCATTATCATATCAAGTTCACACTTTACCTGGAATTGTCAAATCAACTGGTCCAGCCAAAGTCACTCAACATGAAGATTATTGATATTAATGGAATTTCGATCTCAGAACGACTCTTGGCGTGAAACTTTGACGATTGTCCAAAATATGACCCTTGGTTCACAGGGTTACAAGCGTGTAAGTTTGTTTGAATAAGTTTGAATAAGCGTCACATAATAATGAGACCTTTAACAACACTGTAAATGCCTTCTCTGTGTTTAACAAACATTGATAGGCAAAGGGTTTGCCCTTTTACCTGTCATGTCACATTACCTGATAATCAGGCCAAAGGGTGTGAAACCATAGATGGCATTTTGGGTCAGACTGATTACAGGTTGACTTTGATTTCTCGTTATTTCTCCATTCGCCATTGTTCTCATTATTTGACTTTTCCTTTTCTTCTTCTTCTCCTTTCATCTTCATCATCATCATCTTTCGTGTCTTTTTTTGCTGTACAAAGATGAATATCAAGCTATTTATCAACATTGACATGTAACCATGGGAAAGGTAAAACGATATACCCTTTTTGGCTGTTGTGTGTCTATCTGTGTCTAATGCATAGATGATGTTATCAACTCCATTCTTGATACTTTCCTATTTCCTTATTATATTAATATAACCAAGAAAACACAAATACATCAAATACACAGTTGATACACACGCAAAGCTCTGATTTACCCGGCAATTCTAGTAATTTTTATGTTAATATCATTTTTTTGTTCTCAAAGCAAAGTCATTTTTACCATTTAAATAGTGAACTTAAACCTGTGCGAACTGCACTCGACAGAGATTTTAAATTGCCGATGATGGCAATGATTGAGGCCCAACAATGGCAAGAGATTAAAGGACAAAGTAAAATGAAAGCCAAAAATGGATTTATCAACCATTAGAATCACTATTAATATCGTAACCCAATCAAATTTAGGGCAACACATCGAGTTGGAAAAGTAAAAAGATTTTTGTCCCTTTTCTTTCGATATTCATTTATGCAATTTGATTAGATGCAGATAAAGAGGAGAAGGCAATTCTTGCCGTTCAATTGAAAATGACGGATGTTGTTTTGTTACATGTAACCTCAAGTATTAAATAACATGGGCAACACACAACCACAAACCTTTCCAGGCAAAAATACATTGTCACCTATAGACCAGTAAAAAGTGGATACAAACACCGCAAGTGTACCACTGTTGATGTATTTTTTGTTTTGTCTTATCTTCAAATTGTCTTCTGGGATTCCTTCCCAACCATCTCCTCTCCTTATCATCTTCAGTATATTAGCTTTTATGACGATTCAAGGTATAATATTGGTTACACTCAGACACTTACACAATGGATACTTATTTTGTCTTCTTCTTCTTGTACCCACAATCCCAAGTGACCAGTGAGGTTTTATCTCAAAGGTAATTTGATATGGGCTGTTGTTTATCATCATCATCCTTCCTCCTCCTCATCATATGGACTCAACCATTTGGATCATCACAAGTAACAGATACAAGGGAATTAACAAAAACATGATCTCGCATATCACTTTCCTCTAATTTATATTACAAGTTTGGTTCCACTTCTTATCCACTTCCAATGATAAACAACCGAGTTTTTTTCATGCTTTTTTATGCTGTGTGGGTGAACAAGATAAACAAGATCAAAAATCATATTGTAAATGAGTTACAAAATGATACAACATTTGAATAAGAAATATAAATACATAGATTATCATGAAATGAGGTTAAATAATTGCATGAGAATATTGTTTTTTCAAATTTTCAGTTCTGACAATTTATGTTTACTTTTTTTTCATTGACATTTCCTTTTTTGACAATTTTTAAGCTTATTGTGGCCTCGACTGTTTTGATTGGAAATATTGGATTGATGATAACATCTGATTAGATGATCAGTTAACTGGTTTTGGGTTTTCATTGTTACCATCATTCCCTAACAGCAATCTCAACATTTGGTAAGTGGTATCAACAGTTATCAAAAGTAATTTGATATCATTGAATATGAAAAGTGCACAAGATGAAAATATACTGATAATGTCTCAAATGACTTTTACTTTTCTCTCTTTTTTTTATCTTCTTCTTCTTCTTCTTTCTTTTTTAGCTGTAGACTCATCTTTAGAGACAAAGGAAGGTTATTGCAGTGGTTAAGGTGACGGTGGTTGATGATTGCATCGAGTTGGTGGTTACATCAAGCCTGTTGTGGGGTGAAAAGAAGGAGGAAAAAGGCTGAATGTTGTTATCCATTAAAAAGTTTACTCGACTCTCTATTCAATTGACTTTTTACAGCCACCAACAGTCATTATAACCATGATTATTATCATCTGATGGGCACACTGATTGCTATCAATTTAATCGTTATCCAAGATACTTCAATGATATAATAGACACAAGGAGTTGAGGATAAAAAAAGAGACTTTTGATTTGCAAATAAACATACGGATGTAAACAAAATCTGAACACACGTATGATTTAATGGACAATAGACAAAAGAGGAAGAAAAAAACTAATCCAAATAAGGTAATCATTTGGGTTAATCTTTAAGATTGACTGGTGTAAAGTGATTCACTTTGAAATTTTGAAGCCAACAACTGTCTGAAATTTGACGCCAAAAAGTGAATCTCTTTGCCTCATCATAATCATTGTTTCATCCTTTCATCCACATTCATCTTTCCTAACCAAAATTAACATCCAACCATCAAAAAGAGTATCATTTTTATCTCGAATCATCTTTCCATTTTCCAATCTCTTCCATCTCCTGCTGTCTCATATCAATCGACAGGGTTAACGGTAAGGTTGCATTTTATTTGGTTTAAGGTTAAATTGAAGGCACAGTTAACTGTGATAGTCTTAGTGACCCTGTTGTTCAATGAACACAAGCCATCACTCAATCTTGATCCACATTATTTGATCACTTTCTAACCATCAATCGATGGTAAACATTTCATTTCAACCTTTTCATCAAACCATTTCAATGTCTTCACCCATTTCACAGGCAAAGTCATCTCGATTCATCTCAGAAAATTGATCAACATTTAATTTTTCATTTCTTTACCATTCATCAAGTAAAGCTAATACTTTGTAATGGCTTTTAATCTTTATATAACATATTATCTTGCCGTTAAAGTTAATGAATGGCAAGCAAATAAGTAACTCGTAACTAACATGATTAGTGAGAAAATACATTTTTCAACTCATTTCATGCTCTCTTCAACTTGCAGTGAAACATTTGCACCAAAAGCTCATAATGTTTACAAGGATCCCTCCACCATCTACCAACATGAACATCAACTTAATAATCACCATTAACATGATGATAACAAGCCATTGATGGAATCGGTGGAAATCATCTTTCATCGTTAACTCCATTGATCTGTAAAAAAGTTGAGACCATTAAGCATGAGAGAAAAAAACTCAGAGAGGAAAAAATTTAATCTAAAGTTGAACTCGCAAAGGAACCAGCAAAGAAGCAAAAAATGGAGAAATAATTTAATGATATTATGATATATTTGATTAGACTTTTGATAAACAGTTTGTTCCTTCGATGAACCCTGAAAAAAGAAGCAAATAAGCTTGAATATTATTCAATATCAATTTGTCCATATTTTTGGTTACTCTATTATTCCAGTCACCCTGTTAACCATGCAACCTTCAACCATTTTCATGTATCCGATGACAATTCTGGTAATCTTAATGATGTTCATGAACAGTTGAACAGCTTAATCTAAAAATTATAACCTCATTGAACAAGCTCAATCAATCAATCCAATGAAGTTTCAGAATTGAACATTTTCCCTCTTCAATCAATAACCTTTTATAATTATAATCTGATAACAAATAATTAACCTTCACTTGAAGTTAAATTAAACCATTTATAGATTTGGAAGAAAGCTGAACAATCAACTGTTCATGAAAAAAGAAGAATCAATGAATCGATTTATTGAAATAGTCTAATGATATTAATAAGTAACAATGTTTGAATGAAAATGCTAAATGTTAAGGTAAAGTAAAAGATCGGAAATTGTTACCATGTTACTCCTTTTTCTTGTTCATTATTTACTCATCATTCTGATCCTGATCCACTCACCACTCATTTCAGGAAATAGTTTTTATATCTCAACATCCGTTTATAATTGAGTTCCTATGAGATGCCTTTTCATGGAAGCTAATAACATGAAAGGAACAACGAAACGCGAAAAGATGAAGAAATGTTAATGAAAGAAGCTAAGCAAATAACTAAGTAATAGACATCCTGATATTGATATATTATCGTAATAATATGCAGATAATTCAGTCTAATATATCATTTGGGAAAAGATGAATCAATGGAAACATTTTTTCAAGCGAAAATGCTTTTAGTCTGAAAACAGGAAAACCCAAGAAAGAACCGATTCTTCCGTTTAATCCAGAAATCTGTTTTTCACATTTAAATGCTTAAAACAGTGCAAAGACTTTTGGTAATTATGACTTGAAAGTTAATGATTGATACAAAGGTATCAGCACTTGTCCGGTTTGTTTCCTGCAGGAAACTGCGACAATTGACAAAGTCTGACCGCAATCAAAGGTACATTAAGATTTAATTGGAAACGGTCGCTAAAAAATGAAATTAATTGTTACATTGAAACATTTCCTTTTTTACGTTGCCTTTCAAATTACGTGATTTTATTGTCAAGTGAGGTTCACAAGTAGACAGATCCGGGTTTTAATGATTAAATGATATTTTGTTTGCTGTTTTCATACAAAGGTACAAAATGAACACCTTAAATTGATTGTCACTTTAATCATTTGTCTTTTCAATGTTGATGCATTAATCAAAGCTGTTATCAAGTTGTTTTGATTATTCAATGTTAATAATGGAGAGAAGATGTAAAAATCTTAAAAAAAAGCGCAAAGGCTTGATATTGGTTTCCGACATATGGACAGTTGTGTGAGTCTATTTTTTTATGCGTCTGTTAAAGTCAGGCTGAGGTTAGGTCCGGTTTGTCGTGTTTTAACGTTTATACCGTGAAAATGGGAGGAACTCACAGGTTACTTCTCTAAACATTATTAATATTATTCTCGTAATAATATATATTTATCATTTTCTTTGATTCTTTTATTCTCTCCATTACAGTTAACTGCACTTTTGGGACATTATGATCATGGGCCAGTCACACAAGGGCCAAAGTCACCTTTGATAAACAGAAGTCACAGAGAGAGTAAAACATTTGGACAATCGACCAAAAATGTAACTCATTCTTGGGTGAAAAATTGGAAAGGATTGATTCACATGTGAAAGAGGATGGAATGAAGGAAATATCAGGAAGTTTATGGAGAAACATTGATTGTCTTATCAAGGTGATAAAGGAGGTTAAAGGGATGCTAAAAGATGGTAAAAGATGAGAAAGGATGAAATGAGAGTAAAAAGGTTGAGAAAAGGTGTGAAAAAGTTAAAAGTGTATTTGTAAAGGTAAAGGAATCAGTTTGTTCATTGATATAAGTTGATGTAATGGTTAATGGTTAGAGAAGATAAAAATAGAGACTTTTCCTCTTCCATCTTCATCTCACTCCTTTTCAAGTATCAAAAGAGGGAGTAAAGAGAAGAGAAGAAAAGAGAGCAAAAAAGAAACAAGAAAAGAGTCAAGGATTGTGGTTACTGGTTGGTAAGATGATGATCAGAGTGATGAACAGTTTTAGGCCTGAAATAGGTTTCAACAAAAAAGGTAAACCACTGAAAAGGGAGAAGGAAGATGAAGGCGAAGAGGACAATAAGAGGCATAAAAGGAAGAGGAAAAAAGAGGAAGTTCATCGATGGCCCACCAAGTACGTGTTATGTGTGTATTTAAATCAGGTTTTTGATCCGTTTAGCCATTCACAAAGGACTGGGTAAAAGGTGAAGAAGAAAAGTCGAGCTCAGTCTTAATTCATCTTTTTTTGCATCTTCTTTCTTCTTCTGCTTCTTGGCTTCAATAGACTTTTCAAAAATGTGTAACCTCAAAGCGTCAAGAGGAACCACAAAAAGCCCCAAATATACATTCATATATTTACTGTACACAGTCACACAACATATACACACGCGTACCCATCAATATATTAATAATATTATTAATAATAACTGGCCTAAGTTGGCCTTTATTCCGTTCACTGGCTTTCTTACCTTAACTGTTACAAAACCATTACTAGTTTTTTTTCTTGCTTCTGCCTCAACATCATCCCTTCACAGCTTACCTTTTATTTTCATTGACAATGAGTTTGGTTTTCGGGTTCACTCTCTTGCAACTTATTATTGATTGTTATTCAAAGTTTGATTGTTGTAAATTGGCTCAGCTCTAAATTAAATCTCAATAATAATATTTTTTATAAAAAAATATATCTATTCAAAGATAACCTGAAGCCAAAGAGAGTCTATCTTCTGTCACACCTAATAGTTAATCTATTGGAAGATGGTATTAGAAGATAAAGATGACAGGGAATGGATGAGAATTGAATTACGCGTCATTGGATAATCAATGGACCAGAGATGAGCTTTCATGATCAAGTTAACAGCGAAATAATCACTCAATGAAAGGCAAAAATTTAAATCCAAGTCAACAAAGAAAATTTAAATTTCAAAAGTTGACAAAAATTTAAAAAAAAAATTTCCAATAAAATTGAATCAATTATCAAGAAACATTCAACAAATTTTTCATCAACTAATACCAACAACAAACAAAAAAATATTGAAACAAAAATAATTTCAAGGATTGATCAAGAGAAAGTAAAATTGCTGTGAATGTTGACCTGAAATGGCATTTCATTCAACAATCGAGATTGATTTTCTGGACATTTACTCGACTTGAAAATTGACTCGACTCCAAGAATATTTTTTTCTCATTTTGCTCAACTTTTTCTTGTGTTGCTATCAAGATCAAGTCCAGTATCAATTGATTTTCAATTTTAAATATCAATAAATGTTGAGGTTGGAAATGCTTTTAAAGGAAAACATTGTAAAGCTGATAGGAATCCCTCCCTGTTTGATGATAATTTCACGTTTTACTTGAAAACAAATGTCAATAGGAAATGATACATAAAATGTTATCAAAACAAAACCGATAACATTAACCTATAAAAATGATAGCGCCACCTACATGATAATAATAATGATGATAATAAAGGTGATAACAATGTTATCGAGTAACTGGGAGTTGAAAGTTGTAGCAACACTGGAAATAGTTGATAACATTTGCCTTTTTCCCTTGCAACACAATTTATAGGATTTTTTACCTTTTATCTTGCAACTCACCTTTTTAATTTCCTTCAATTTCTGTAATATTTTTTATTCTTTCTCAATGTTTTTCCATTTGTTTAGCATCATTATCAATTGTTGCCAAACTTTACTCTCATTTTGTCACATTAATTGAGATTCAATTTTTTCGCCTTTTTTATTGTTAACAGTTTGGACAGTTTGTTATATTGATGATGCTTTAAAGTCAAAATAATACATTTTAAATGAACTCTTTGGACTCATTTTTTTCGGCCGCCTTTTTTGTTCAAAGTTTATCTTTCCAGTCAACTTGATCTTTTCAGTAGTTAACCGTATTTTTGTATGTTATGGGACAATATTTGGGTTGAAGGGTGAAGCAAAGAATGGCCAAGATAAAGAAGACGAAACTTGATAATCATAAATAATATTAAATAACTTCTTCTTTTTACAGTTCATTTTTTTGTCCGTTTCTAACATTGTACAGGTAATAACAGACATTTATCTCTCTCCAACCATCTCGCATTGAGAGGGTAAAATTTATAGTATATTTTTGTGGTTAAGGTTAAAGGTTAAAATTGGTGAACCAAATACATAAAGGTGAAAGGTAAGAATGAAAAGAGTAAAAGCTTCTCTAAGAGACTCTCTCATGGTTTCTTCATGGGAAGTTTAAGGGTTACTTAATGTCCGTTTTCCCAGACAACAAGCATAAACAGCTTAGGTGTTTGACAAATAGTCACTTCATTCAGATGTTTAAGTCTTGGACTTTATTCATAATTTCAACCTTAAATTGATTCGATTCCGATTGGTAAAGATGAAAATTTGATATTTGGTTCAATATTGCTGCTAAAACTGCTGCTTTAAAGGCAACAATTGGTTAAACCAATTTTTAAACAATAAAGAGTTTAAGGATTGAAAGCGTAATATCGTATTTAGAAGGCAAATTTTCATTAAATAACATTAACAATTAATTTATCTTTAGAAATATTTCATCTCTTTGAGTAATTCCAATAAAAACTGTTCCAAAAGCATTTATCTTTATTCAGTTTCTTTGAAACAAATTGATGAATCTATTGACTCGAGATCAACTTTTTTGTGTAATTTCAAGTTTATTTTAGGTCTTTTTTTCATTAGCTTTTGTCTTTCAGCAACTTTTCATCTGACTCAAGATTTTCTTGACCAACTCAGTTTATTTGAATATATTTTTTTGAGTTAATTTACATGATTGTGATCAAATCTAAGCTTTATTCAATTTACTTTATTTGAATGGAAGTTACAATTTTAGCGATTAAATTTTGTCCAACTCTTTGCTTTCAATTGGTTATTCAATACCATTCATTACATTCATGTTTGGGATTTTTTTCCTTCTAATAACTAAATTGTAAATATGTTGATGAAAATAATGACTGATGATGATAAGATGATGATGATAAGGTCTTTAACCAGAATCAAAGGGTTTCCCAGTTGAGGTTAAGCGAAAGTTTGCGCGAAGAAAGAAGGGAAAAAGTCTCGTAAAGTAGGAGAAACAAGGCAAGCAAAAAAAACGAGGCCAAAGAGCACAATGACACTTTGATCCATCACTTTGATACAAAACCGTAACGAGGCCAAATCCGGGCAAAAATATTATTCACTTTACAATAAAAATATAATAATGTTAATAATAATCTGTGGTTCACCACGCACTTCAATTGCACAGTCAGTCTCTTTGTATTAAAATTATCATTATTATCATTTCTTTGTAACAATATGAATATGAATATACATAGATAAGATATAAATTTATACATTTTTACCAGAGAGAGAGAGAGAGAGAAAAGTTATAACAAAAAAAAAGTGCTGGGAGGTTAAAAGGAGGGAGTTGAAGTCGAGAGAAGGTCGAGGTTAAAAGGAGACTTGAGGCTATTGGAAATGATAATGATAATGATGATGAGGAAGAAGGAGGAGGATGAAATTGGGTGAGAATTATGAATTGATTTTACATTCAAATAGGATTGAAGCGTTTGTTACGCTAAAGGGACAAAGTGCCTCATGACTCATAATCAGTCGTTTTTTGCCTGCTCTTCACCATTCCCTTCATAATCAGAATTGTGTAAACGCTTTTCAAAGGTTACAGAAAATCTGGATATTTATCATTGTTACTGTTATCAAGACAAAACAACTCCCTGTGACCCTTATATTACATGTTGTACAAAATACATAACTGTGATACATATCGCTTCTCTTGTTGTTTTTGGCCTGTCCTTTTACTTGGCAAAAGGTCTTTTCCTTTTTGCCCTCTAACCTTCCCCTTTCAACCTCTTACTTCCCTCTTCCTCTTATTGTGGTCAAACTTTGCTCCATATCAATATACATATTTGTAATAATAATAATAATGATAATATGAGCAATCAACCGATTATCCTCAACAGTGGAAAGGATGCAAAAATTGTTATCAATTTCACAATAACTAGATTTACTTTATCCTTTTATTTCATTTTGTATCATTGCGCTTGTTGCCCTTTTCAAGGGTTAACCTCTTGCGCTCCTGTTGGACATGGTCAGTTAACACGGGGATTCAGAGGGCAGACTTTTAATCAGTTATCGACCCTTTTAAAGGAAACCTTTACCCTCAAGATTATCACTTGGATGATCCTTTTGACCTTTTTTATTCTTGCACCGTTGCACTGTGTTACTTTCAACCCGTAAAATGTAACGCTTTCAATATTAATAATCATATTAATCTTATCATATTAACCAAAATGCTAATCAAATTCATTATGTTGGCCATTTTGTTGCCAGTCAAATTGCGCCTCATTTGTGTCTTCCGTTTAAACCAAATTGTTTAGTCAAATGTTAACATTAAATGTTTCATTTGCTTATCATAAATCCATTTCTATTCATCTCTCATTCAAATCGAGAAACAATTTTTCAATTCTTGAAACATTTACTTTCACTTCGACTTCAAAACTTTCAAATTCAAGTTTGAAAAATTCTCGACTCTTGGTCAATGCTTTTTGTGGAGTAAATTGAAACTAATTTTGGTCATCTTAATCATTTATTATCATTATAATTAGTCATTATGAAACAATTTTTTATACACTCGATGAGATTTTGTGTGTTGTATTTTTATCATAAAGATGAAAATGTTGGATGAGATGCTTTTTTGTCCTGCTTTGTGTCAAAGATTGAAGAGCAAAAGGGAAAAACTTGAGATGAAAAGAAAGAAAATTATTGATGAAAGACACAAAACTGATGAAAAATGATGAGAAGAGTGAAGATGTCGAGTGAAAATGGTGTAAATGATGTCAAATGATGATGAAAAACAATCATCAATCCAATAATAATAATAATAATAGAAAATAATAATAATAATAAAGTAAGAATCAACAATTGCTTTGGAAGATTAGATGAGAATCGATCATCATAAAGTTATCATCATGAAATGCTGATTCCAATCAACATTGAATAAGATGAATATCATTGAAAATCATTTACAATTTGTCCAATCGAACTTTATTTGTACACATTTTTACAGCATTCATCAAGTTCATTCCAAATGGATCCCGAGTTTCCCAAAAACATCGAAACTCGAACCAAAATTTCATTTCTCTGAACCAACTCTGAGCAACTCAAGAGTTCAATTTCAAGCGAATGACGATCAAAAGTTTTTTTCCCCAAAAACTTTAGAATGAACTTTCAATGAACTTTTTCAATGTTTCACAATATTCAGTTTTCCCTTAGGTGGGTTGATAAAGAGGTGGGATGGGTGAAGGGAAGAGATGAAATTGGATAACAAGTTTATCCTTTTAACAGGGAATGATGATCATGATTATTATTACTCGTATTATCGTTGAACATTACCATTATTATCATTATTATTACTATTATTATCGAAATTGTTTTTTTCGTTATTATTATTGTTACCATTTTGTCACCATTTTCTTGTTGCTATTTTATTGTAATCATTATTGTGATTCCCAGTGATTATACAAAGCCATAAGTGAATCCACTTTCACCGGTAATCAGCAAGTTTCTTATCAACTGCTCTATCGGCGCTTTACCCACCAAACGAACGAAAAATATTTGCTCGATAACTTGTGAACTGATCGCTCTTAGAGAAGGAAGTCGTAACAATAGTTTACCGAATCGTGTTGGTTGATTGGGATATTGGGTTCGACAGTACTCTTCAAGTGCACACTGCGAGGCTTCCTGATGAGCTTCAATCTTTTGGACATCAGTTAAACCACAAGCATCTGAAAGGAAAGGAAAACATTATTCATCAACAATTTATCTAATTTAATGTTTATTCATTTTCATCATTCATTGATATTTATTGCATTTTCATGTTTTATTTGACTAACTATTGTTAGGATTATTTGAACCTTTTTTTTGTTTCGAATCTCGATTTTTGGTAAACTTTTATTGTTATATTTGATTTTCAATGTTGAAGCTTTTGAGTCTTTTTTGAGTGTAAATTGCAGGTGAAATGGGAATTGTTGCTTTCAATTGATTCATTTCATGTTTGCATTTTGAACTAGAAAATTTAATCATCTAATTGTTGGAAATAATTAACCAAATGGTGATATTTCTTCTTGACTTTTGTAAAGTGAACAAAATGAATGAAAAATTATGTAAATATAATATTATAATTTACATATCAATTGAAAGTCGTTTTTTCTTGCTGTTGGTTAAATTGAGTTGAAAAGTAAAAGCTAAAAATGTAAAGTTAATGGAAGTTAAAATGTGAGAAACAAAAAGTCCAACTTAATGGTGAAGAATCAATAAGCTAACAACAAAATTCAGGTTAATAATGATGCGTTATTAAGTTGCAATTAAATTTAAATACCATGTAAGTATTTTTTAGTCTCTGAAACCTTTGCTGAATCAAATGATGATGATGATGAATAGAGAGTCTTGAAGACCACCTAATGTTGATAATCACAGATGAGCTTTAATTTTGTGTTAACATCACGTAATCTATGTTGTTGTTGCCCTAAGGAAATGTAACTCGATTAAGATTGATTGCAAGGAGACAATTTAATTTGCTTGTTTTCTTGAACATTCAGTTGTTAACATTTTTCGCTCAACTAAAATACACACAAAAGAAAGCAGAGTTTCTTGGCGACTCACGAAAGGGATGAGAATGATTAAAGTGAAGAAAGTGAAGAATGAAATTGAAGATGATCTTACCTGTTGAGAAGAGTACGATGGCTTTGAGACAGCTGTACTCGGCTGGATCCACATGCAGTGATTTCAACTTTTCTACCTGTTCTTGAAATATTCTGATGTTATCCATGAAGGTTATCACTCGATCGGCAGCAAAAGGTGTTGACGAGTGAACCGATTGGGCTGCAAGGAGAGGCGCTATGTTAACAGTCATTGAGCACTGGGAAGCATTAAGGACAAATAATTCGGACCAGACAACCCGGAGAAGTGCTACTTGATCGGTTACTTGAAGATCAGGAAAGAAGGGAATGTTTCGTGCCCAGTCAAGGGCAGCAAACAGTATGCTGGCTGCAAGCTCGTTTATCCCTTCAATGGTCATTATATTGCTCGGGTGCATGTTTTGAATTATCTGTGTTGGCGTGTACGTTTCAGCACGCAATAGTAAAGATATGAAACTTTGTGAATATGTGTGTCCAATCAGGGTTTCACCATTGGTCAGTGCTGGAGTCATATGGCCTGGTAATGCATGTTGACTTGGTGGAACTCGTCCTCTTTGTACAGCTAAAGAAATAGAAATTCGTTGATCAGCTTTTGCTTTTTTTCACATTCTTTGCATTGAAAAAACATTGAACAGTTTAGGTTTTAGGTTTTGGATTGACATCTAAATTTACAAAATTGAACAATAAAATTGGTCTAAACAAGTCTAATTATATCGTCATTGCTCATTGTTGGTTCAGTTTGTGTTTGCCATTTGGAAAGGTTGATAATTGATTTTTTTATTACAATTTTTTGGAGGTAAAAATATAAAGGAAAACAATCAACAAGTGATCAAATTATGAGATGCAATTTAAATGTTAGGTGAGTTGAAGAGTAACCTCAATCATAACCTTTCAGGGTAGAAGATTTGTTCTTGTTGATGTTGATGGTGATGATGATGATGATGATTAGGGAATCGGAAATAGACCGAAGCTGTTATTTCAATTTGAGGAAGCGTGAAAATATGATCAACCATGCTTAGCAAACTGAATCATTTGCAGTTGTTATTTAACAAAATATTACCTTTCAAGTAAGGTAACTTATCAAAAATGTTTTCATATTTTTGCTTCACTCCATAACTTTACAACTATTCCACTTTCAACAGAAAACAATTGGACACAGAAAATGGTGAAGAGTAAATAACTCTATTATCTTTCTCTGTAAATCATGATCCTTGTTGATTCTAACCATCTTAATGATGAGCAACAACAATTGAATTGAAATTTGCAACATTTTTTCAAACTTTCTTCAGACTTTAGTTTTTTTGCTGCAAAAAACGCGAAACAATTTAAATGAGAAACTTTGAAAGTGTAAAGAAATGAGTTTCAATGTTTCATTTTAGAATGAATTTAATGACAATTAAAAGGTATTATATCATTGCTAAGATCAAAGTTGGTTGAACTCAAAGTTTCAAGATTTGATTGTCAAGATGAATTAGGATTGATTAACAAGGGAAGTTAAAGATTTAAGCATTAAAAAGACAGAGATGATGAATTGCAAAGGAAACGATTACATTTGTAAAACGGTGATGACAATAGAATCGACGCTTTCCATGTTAACGGCAACTCGAGTATCAAATGACCTCAAACATCATGTTTATGCCTCTAAAAATACGTTTAAATGTTTATTCTTCAAACAAAAACTCGACAATTCCGTTAATTGCTCAAGTTATAAACTCATTCAAACTCAAACCTTATTAACCCAAAGAGCTTCAAAACTTGGATAAGATCAACTTTAAAGTCGAAATTGAATTGAAATGTTCTTAATGTTTCAATGTCGATATTTTAGACTCTGAAATGTTCATTTTGCTCTTGAATCCTAAGTAATGCAATAATGTAAAGTAAATGAAGTTAAGCTTTATTTGTTTCAACCAACTCCAAGAAAAGGGAAAATTCATTTGCATTTGGTTTTTGCATAAAATTAGATTGTATTTACATATAACTGAATTAGTGAGTTGATATTCCCATTTGGTGTTGAAATTGCAGAGTAAATTGGTGTGTTCAGTTTATATTGACTTTCGCTTGTTGATTATACTCTAGTGAGTAGCTAATTGATTAAATTGTGTAATTAAAAGGGCGACTCATTTTGCTTCATCAACTGCACAGGTTTGGTTAGTAATAAAATTAAATGATTGAAAGCTGTAAGCTAAATGTAACTATTATAACAGTTTCATTTGGTTTGAGGAAACAATTCATTTGATTCTGTAATTTGCATTCACTTACAGCAAATTACACGCAAAATTATCAACAGCAATTAACACAAGTTTATGATTGCAATCAATTCATCTTTTTTTTATTGACCATCAAACTGTCAATCCATTTAATTGTAGTTCTCATCACATAATTGAAAGGTGTTAAGATTGAGGACAAAAAAGGATTCAACTAAATCAGATAATTGAAACTATTGAGCCTTAAAATTGATTCATAACATTAATAATTGCTGATTCAGTCTTCCATGAAAGATAAATGGCAATTTCAAAAGTTACTAATTTGTGATTTACTTTGAATAGTAAATTGAAAAGTCCATCTCGACTAAAGTGTGATGACAATTGTATCGATGAAAGATGTGTGAAGAGAGATTAAATTGTTAGAAATGGTTTTACATGAAAAACAACATTAAGGTCATGATGGGTAAAGATTATCCACTGAACCGGAAAGATATTAAAGGGTGTAATCACGATGAGCACTGGAAGGGTAAAGGATAGGTCACAGGTAAAGTAACAGTTGTTACCATTTAAATTGGGTTAAGTCAATTTAAATGTTTTCTTAAATGGTGTTTGTGAACACGGCAAACAAAAGTGTCAACAAGAGTAACAGCAAATCATTTGAACGATCATCATCGGGTTAATCATTGACTCTCATGATCGTTGATGAACCGATAAGAATAGACAGGACAAAGTGATTGAAACCACAATAAGCTTTACGGGAAAAGATGAAAATTTGCGTTGAAACACTTCTTCAAGCTCAATCCTCCTCATCATCATGTTCATCATTTTTTGTTCATCATTCTTGTTGCTGTTTGTACTCATCATTTGTTATCCTGTTTACTTTGACTCTTGTTTACAGATATTCACTTTAGCCATCATTATCATCTTTACCTTCCTGATGATGTACCTTTGAAACATTATAATGCTATGGATGGTTGATTCAAGGTCAATTCCAGGTTCAAAAATTAAGGTAAAACGGTCGACAACATTTTTACCTTTTCTTTAACCTTTTTTACTTAAACTTGGAGTTTACCAAAAATCTGTAAATACCTGTTGATCCAATTTTAAGCCATCAATCAGATGAAAATTGATCAGTCAAAGGATCGACTAAAGGATTGACTAAAGTAAATTGAAGCAAATTTTAGGCAAATTTTCATCTCTTTTTGTATTCTTTTGGTTTTTCGTGATTTTGGGGAAAACATATTTTCCTTTACACTTGAAGTAACTTTTTACTGACTTTTAGTGTCCCTTCACTTTGCATTAATTTAGTTTCAATTAATGATAACTTTTCACTTTAACTCAATAATTAGTGATAATAAATCACAAGTTATTTGCAATGGTTTACTCGCTCATTTAGTTTGACCTTTTCCAGGGCAACTTTGAGGGAAAAGCGATTCTCTTGTTTTTAGATTCAAACATTTTTGACCTTTTTGCCAGTTCTTTTTGTTTTCATTGCTCAGCCATCCTCACAACTACATCATCATTGTTGACAACAATTTCAACTTTCTCTCAACTTTGACAGTTTGAAATGGTAAAATAAACGAGCCAGAGAGTAGAGATGAAAAGATGATCAAGAGTTGCACTTGTTTCTCTCATCTTTAGTCTATTCATTAGCAACAAGTTGATGAAGATGACCTTTTATGCATCTTTAGTTTGCGGCCAAATTGCACAGTCAGGTCAACATGTGTCCACCATGTGTTTGCAACTTATGAGGATGATAATTATTTCAAGAATTATTCCAGTCGAATTTACATTGAAAATTAAGTGTTTTCTTTCTCTTAAAAATAAACACGTTTTGCCATCTCTTCATCTTCATCCTCATCCTTCATCATCAGCAAACAAAGATCACTTGAAACACACACAGAAAACTGAACTCTAAGTGAAGCAAAAAATGCTCATCTAAGGCCAACTTGCAAGTCAAGTGAAATGATATTTTCTGCAAAATGCTTATCATTCCAATGAACTGAAGTTGAATATCAATAACAAGTTTTTGCACAAATGCTAATCATACTGATGATCAGGGTAATTGGAATAATTTGTGATTCTTTTTCTAGTTAACAGATTCAATTGAAATGCAAAAATTATTTTTCATCAAATGAAAGTAAAATTATTGCAAACTTTGAGTTGAAATGTTTTCTCAATGTTTTTGCGTCTAACTATAAACCTTTTTTTACTGTTCAATGTTTTTCCAATTTTTTGGATTCGATTTTTTTGGAGAAAATTTTGACTTCTTTTCGATTCGACTTACCTTCTCTTCTCATACCCATTTTCAGGCACTTTTTAAGCCTACAATATTGGCACTGGTTACGATGATGTTGATCTATTGGACAATTGCGACTACCACGACAAGTGTAGGTTAAGTTACGTCTTACTGATCTCTTGAAAAATGATTTACAACCTTCACAGGTAAACTGTCCATAGTGTTTACCGGATGATTTGTCCGAGCAAACTACACATTCAATTGATTGACCATTCTTGTCCGGCTCAGAGGTTGGTGTTGTTGATTTACCTGAATCATGGTGATGATGGACAAGGTAAAGCGATGAACTCAACGATCCAACCGAAGGTGAAACAAGCTGATCAGTTAGGTGGACTTTACCATTTAAAGGAGTTAAAGATGCCGTTTCCATGATTAGACGGTTAAACCTTTCACTCTCTGTCTTTACCTGTCTTTCAATTTTGATAATCTTGTCAAAGTACAATAACGATGTTGTTATTATTATTGTTATCACAGATCACTTTAGTTGATTACAGATTTACACAAATTAATAGCCTTTTGGTTGACAATAATAATAACAAGTCACAAGTAAACAAAACACTGAATCAATCCTCATCATGTCATGGTGTCAGCTTGGTCATTGACTATGATTAGGGATTTACAGCTAATTTAAAGAAACCCAATCAAAGTGTAAATTAATCCATTTTGGTTTTTAAATAAAAAGTTAAACTTGAAGTTGATTTCAATTGCAAGACCAAAAACTAGAAAAAATGAAAAGCGCTTTTCAAATGTTGATTCACTGTAATCACCTTGATTGTTGATTAATCATGTTTACTAATAGCAATTAAATCGCAAAAAACACAAAATGTAAATCTTAAAAGACTAAAAAAGTTTCACAAGTTTACTGTTGGACTGTGAAAAGCATAATGTTAAGCCGAACCAGAACAACAAAACAGCTCTTTTCATCTTCTTCATCTTCTGCTCTCTCTCTCTTATCATCTTCTCTCTCTTTTTTCAGTTACTTTTCTCTCTTTTTTTCTTCTTCACATTTCTTCTTCTTCTTCTCTCTTCAACAACTTTTTCCTCTTCACCTTCCATGCCTTTTACAGGGTGTTAAAAAAGGCCTTTGGATGCGCAAAGATTAACATTTATCTTGAAATTTTTCTTCTTCATCTTCTCTTCTTCTTCTTCTTCATCATCATCATTTGATTAACTTTCGCCATTCCTCATCATCCTTTGCGCAAACCCTCATCATTCCCTTCCTTATGGGTGGAGAGTAATGGGATGAAACGAGCAGAAGAAGATGAGGATGAAAACGATGGAAATGATGAAGATAACGATGATGAAGAGCATGAAATAATGATGATGATTGGTATAGAAAAATATTTCAAATGTGAAAAGTCTTTTTCTTGGACAATTTAATCGTAAACTTTGTCTCAATTAACTTTTAAACCAATGTTTCAACTTCTCAGTTGGACAATTAAGCAAGTCAATTAATCGACAGTTGATCATTTAATCAACTTGAATCGATTCAATTTCAGTGTCAACAGAATCTCAATTTTTTTGAAAATGTTTTTCCTTTACTCATTGTTTCGATTAGACTTTTAAACATTTCAACTTTGCAATTAGATTGCAAATGATTTAACAACAAAGTCATTAAGAGTTGCACTTTCTTTACTTGAACCAATTAATAATTATGATTATCATGGAAAGAATCTGTTGATAGTTGAAAAAAAACATTACTTTGAATAGCATTAGAAGACGAAACATTAGAAGGAAAAAAAAGGTTGAATTCAGGATGAAAGGAAAGCTGAATGTGGTCAGATTATTGTTATCATTTATTTACAATCGTCCAAGCTTAATTAATATGACACCAATTAACTTAATGTTCATTAAATCATACTTTTGGTGGTTAAAAAAAGGAACAAAATTTGAATGATTTTAGTGTGAAAAGTGAATCAATTTTTTCTTACTTTTCTTGTTAGTTTGATCATTATGGTGATTATGACTAGCTTGACTTGCTAATTAACTCATTAACTAATTATGCAAAGTTACAGAGTCAATTATTGACCGGGAAATGAATGGTTCAACTTGAAAAGTTGGTGAACAAAAAAGTTCTGAAAAAAAGTTAATGATGAAAAGAGTATTGAAAGTTATCAAGACTTTCTTTATTGTTTCAAATCTGATAATCAGGTTTAACTGTTGGCCACCAAAGAGCATTCATATCTCATATTTCATTACAATAATAACAATTAGATAATGGTTATGATGATCAGGTAAACAAATAGGTAATCAAAATAAACATTAGAAACATGAAAATTGTTTTCCATTACATTTTGTATCAACTTTCGTTCAATGAAACAATTGTGACTGCTCATGGTCAGTTGAAATAGATTTACCTGTGAAAAGGGTTTATTGATCAACATTATTGGCTAAAGTTAGTTACAATGATAAAGATTTTCCATCTTGACCATCAACAATGGAAACATTGAACAATCTTGAAATGCGTAATTTTGAGATCCAAACAGATGATTATTGTGATGATGATTTGATACCTGTAATCATCTTTTCTTGATCAGATCTTTCAGGTGAAGTTTCATTTTCGTCTTTTTATCATCTTCATCATTTCCTTGCAATGATCAAGTAATTGATAGTTCAAGTGTCTGTCTGAGTTTTTAATCAGAGATCAATCGAGGTGAATTTGATGCTAACACGACATAGTCTTAGGTTTGACTTTTGCTTTACCTCGGCCTAAAAGTCAACGAGATTTTACGGGTTTTCTGGTTTCTATTTTTTAACTTTTCACTTTTTATTCAGATTTTTTTTTGTATTTAATTGCAAGTTCAAGGGTTAATGGCCAATTATCATTAATTTATTAATCCTAAGTTTAGCTTTATTCAGGTTCTATTGTTTAAATGCTATGAAACTGATAATAATGTTTGTTATTAAGGGTTTTCATAATCATTATCAACAACCATATTAGGAAAGTTTACAGTTTTTGTATTCCTCCATTGGTTAGGTTACAATTGAAGAATCATGTTATTTGTTGAAAATTTCAACTTTAATCAATCAAATGTTACCTGTAATCTAAGGTTAATCAAATTAATTAATATTATATCTAAATAACCTCAAGTTCAAATTGTGCGCTCACTAATTTTTCAGCCAACAGTTTCACACTTTTGGTTAACAGCTGATGTTTGGAGGGAAACTGTTAATGCTGTATTAACTTTTCCACTTCATTGTTTGGCTGCTTTGTGGGATTCATTTTAAGTCTTGTTAATTAATTTTCTCTCTGTTTAACCATTTTGAATAATTATTAAGATAATCAAGGCTTTAGGTGCTTTCTGGTCAATTTAATTAATTTTATCAACACAATGGAACCAAGTAAATTAATTAATGGAGTAACCTTTCTTTTACTTTCCGTGACCATCAACAGTGTATATATCTTGATAACTGGATAAACATTTTTTAATGACCTTTACAACAGTCCATATTGCTTGATATCATCAGCATTTTAGCAAAATTTTAGTTAAATTAAGTAAGTAAATCATTATATTATTCAATTAGATTTCCTTTTTGCTTGAAAAATCACGTTTTTTAACACATTCTTCACTCTTTTCATGTTACAGAGGATACATATCAACACCACCACAGCATGGATTGGGATGAGACTCAAAATCTGACTTCAACTCTGAATTTTACCTTTACCCGGCTCAAGATGTGCTTTACCATTCATTCAATTCAGGCTAAAGCCTATTCAGGTAAAGGGATTTGGCTTGACGATCAAACCATAACACATCGAATCTACTCTGGACTCTAAAAATTGATCTTTGGTGCTTCGATCGGTCCCCCAATTGCTAGCTTCTGGTACTGATAGTGATGAATAAATTATCTTGAACTGGAAAAGCTCATCCCTCGGATACGCGTTCAATACATGATTAACAATTAGACTGAATGTTGCTGCTTATTAACAGTCAGTTTACAATGTTAAGGTCAAACGCATCAGCCTTTTGAATGACTGATTAGTTTGATTCACTCAATACTACCATGAATCTAGATATATACATGTATTAAATTACTTTGACCTTTAATGTATGAGGATAGGATGAAGAAAACCATTGGAATTAATAATTAAAGCTCAATCTAATTAAAATATCATTCAACCTCTTCTTTCTGGTTAACCTCAAGCTCTTTTTTTACCTTACCTTTCATTACACTTATAGTCTTGATATCCTTCAGGTCATTTATTGATGATGTTAATCATCATCTTCATCAGCATGATGATCATCATCAACAACTAACATGATTGTGAACATAATAATAAAACACTTAATGAACAAATTTGCTTACTACGTTTTGTCTGTTGACTAATTAACAATTCAATTGATTACAAACTAATTTTACTTGATTGATCAACATTTTGTTTTTGCTTCCTTCCAACCTGAAGGCTAATTTTGATGAATCAGTTTCATCTTTAAAACATCGTTAACTCCATTTAGACTGATTACAATTTACACATTGATTTTTAATTTGTCAACCAACTGTAAGTATTTTCCCACTGAATTTGAATAAGAATCAAATTGTAAATTCAAAGCAAAAGTGACAAAAATTTGTTCAACCATAAGTTTGAGAATAATGTAAAATTGAAATATCAATCGAATTCTTGAGGTTGAAATCAAATTACACCAATTGATTTACTGTCCCATGAAATTTTATCCATAAATGAATAAATTTAGATACAATTTTGACGATAATTAGCGCTTTGACTAAATTCAATTACACCTTTTAAGAGGCCTCAAATTAGTCAACTTGTAACATTTTCAGCAACCTTTTGGGTTAGACAAGTAGCTTGACAATATAATTTTGAAATTCAAATCAGTCAAATTTATTCAAATAAATCTACAGAATTGAACCAAAATTATTGACCATGAAATGGGATTGGCAAGTCAATTGTATCAGAAATGTTTCACCAAATAAGAGTAAATAAAAAAGCAATTTACATTATTCTGTTTAATTAGTCAACTTGAATGTGAGATGAAGATGGTTGACAATGGTGAAGTCACTAGAAACTACATTTACATTAAATAGCCTTTTGTTGAACTGGACATTTTCAACTCTATTTAAAAGTGATTTAACCTTAATTATCATCTAATATAAATTTAATTGATGAGTGTCTTTCAATAGTGAATGGACAAGCAGCAGTTGATGAAACACCTGATTTTTGCCTCACAATGTCAATTCATTTTCAGCTGGCTTTCCTTGCCATCCTCACCATTGTGACCAGTAAGTGCTACCATTTTTCAGTCTATGATTATAACTATGATTATGAGTTTATAACCTAAGTGTCATCATCTGATTGATGTTTACATCAAAATAAATCAACAACAATCAACTAAATTTGTTTATTTTTCATTTTTTTATCCAGTTGAAGCCACAACACGAGATTACCTTTGATGGTTGCTGCTACTTCTCATGGCATTTTGTGAAAGACTTTTGTTGGCCTGTTACTTTCGGCTTCCATCTTTTTGTCTCTCTCTCTCTAGTCTTTCTTGACCAACTGACCTTACCGGTAAACATGATGGACAAAAGTGATAACTTGAGATAACAACAAGAGCAACAACAAAGTGATTGACCTTCTCGGCAACCTTAAAGTTAACATCAATTTTTTGCGTTCCACCAATTTTTTTAGACTGAGCAACTTTTCAAGCCTCAACAAAGTGGCCTATGATCTTAACGGATCTTTTAACCTTGATCTTTGCCCTTCACAAGATTTATTATCATCATTCATTTCTCATGTTGTTGTTGCTGCTGCTGTTGAATGGATCATTGAAGATTCAAAAAGTGATCATTGTGATGATGAAGACAAAATGTATTTGCCTTGTAATATTAGCTTGTCTGGGTTATGTTGACTGGATTATAATCAATGTTACTGCGATCAACTTATTTTACCAGCCAAATGTAATCTTTGGACAAATGTTGTTTTAAAAGATTCAATTTTAAGACAACTTTTGTCCAAACTGTTGGCCTGAATGTTTTAACCATCAAACGGGCCTATTTGCAGTTTCCCTGTTAATTGGTGAAAATGTTGATAAAGGTACAAATGCAAAACAGGATTCCACTTTTTTTGTTTGAAATCACCTTTTCTTTATTCAACCCAACAAGTTTGATGATGAAAATGATGATGTCTATCAAAGATTTACTTCATGGTTCATCAATTACCTTCACTTGAATCATTTAAAAGTACACATTCAATTATTAATTGCAAATGGATGATCAGTGAAAAAAATAGAGAAGCAAAAATTCGTAGTTAACATTCATATTCTGACAAGCTCATGAAGCTATTTTACTTCTGCCTTTATCTTCATCCTTAACTTTTCTTCTTATTTGCCCAGACATTTTCATCATTATCATCATCATTTTATTTTCAATAGAAATGATAAAATAACCTTTCATGTTGAATCTGCTCACAAACTGAACATGAAATGTTTTCTTTACTTCAATTGATTAACTCTCACTCTCAATTGATAATCATTACATCATAATTACATTGTTTACTTTCTGTTTACAATTAGTTCTTACACCTTTGATTGATACATTTAATTTATTTGAAACCTTTCAACCTTCAATCAAACAGCTAACCAAGCAAAACCAGTAAAACAAAAATGCCTCCAAATCAATTTGAATATTATTCAACTCTAATTATTATTTCTTATCATCCATTCAGGTTGGCCAATGATACCAGCTATTAACTGGAGCATGAATTACCATAAAGTACAATCAAAATGAACGGGAATGGACGAGATATTACAAATGGCCCGGGCAACCAGCTCTAAACATGAACACCTAAACAGAAGAAGAAAGAAGAAGCTAAATTCAATCTTTGGTCTTCTTTGTTTTGCCTCGCTTTAAATCATCTTCTTCATCATCGCCATCTTTTCGCTTTTTACTCGCTTCAAGTAATGTAAAAGTCCCGTTCACTGTAATCTGAACATCTCAACGAAAGTCTAATCATCTAAACAATTCCAGTCAAGGGCCCAGCCCCTTAAGGGTCTAAGAATCTCATCATCATTTTTCTCACTGGGTTTCCACTAAACTGACAACAAGAAACAACCAGTTAGTTGAATGAGCAAAGCCAAGGAATGGAGAAGAGAGAAAGCAAAAGAGAAGAAAAAATTGGTCTTGACTTGGAATGACCCTTAAGGGTAGGTTTAAGACTGGGTTAAATGGATTGCTGTTGAGTTGAAGGGAAAGTAAGGAAGTCAGTCCAGTCAAAAGCTGTCTCAATCGGTCAGAGGTCTCTCTCTATCTTACCAGTAAACGGTGGTTAGATGGTGATCCACCATAGGATATGATCAGGATGATATGGATGACAAAGGCCTGGATATTATTAGTTTAAACTATTTGATTGGAACCAAAGAAAATAATAACTTAGACAGAGGCAACCGAAGCAAGTTGAAGAAACGGTATGGAGCATTTACCATGGACCAAGAATATGGGTCCATGGGAACCAGAACTAAATGAAACTCTTTTTTTTCTTCTGCAAGTTTGACCAAAAAAAGGATAAAATCTCAAGATTGACATTATCAACTGGTAAAGATGAACAAGAAACCAAATAACCTGCAGTGAAAAGGCGAACCAGAAGAAATGGAAGGATTGAAACAATCTTTTTTTCCCTTGTTCTTGGGCCTACTTGTAACGCCCATGTAAGATTTTGGTCTAAAGGAACCAAAGAAATATTTCTCTTCAACTTACATTTTTCTATTGAGAGGCACAAAAAGGAAATTTTAGCCAAAGAAAAAAAAGATGAAGAAAAATGTTGCTTGATAATATCAACTTACCTGAACATTTTTTTGTGATGTGTTACCTCAACTGTGTTAATAAACGATGGTAAAATCGTATCAACAGCAACAAACCAATTGGCACCTAACCCAAAAGATTTCACAGTTTGACTGTGCATTACTATTATTTCAAGTTTTTAACCTCAAAACCAAGAAGAGTCAATTTTTTCACACCTTTTACACTTTAACAATTTCTATTGCCTATTTATTTCCATTCCTTTACTACAAGGTAAACTGGCAATTATTGTCATCACCAGATCCGATGTTGACGCTGATAAATGTTGCTAAAGTGGACCAAAATTGTCAAAATTCATGTTTGGCAACAACAACAATGTCAATAACGTAAATTGAATGATAACATGGACTTTTAGGTGAACCATTACATCTTGAATGGGAAAGCTAAAAATATCTTATACTGTCCTTTGCTGGTTCAATTTTGATGTTAAAATGCAATCAAAGACTCAGAATCTGATTGAAAACAATGATAACAATTGAATTTTGTTGACTGTTACCCATTTCCGAATCACATAAATGTATTAAAACACAAAAGGAACCCAAGACCAAGAGCAAAAAAGTGCCCCAAAAAATTGACTTTTTCAAGGAAAAAGAAGAGGAGAAGAAAAAAGTAAAATAAATGACCTCAAGGCTTTTTCCCATATTTACTTTGAATCCTATTATTATCATTGCTATTATAATGCAATATCATATCATCTGATGACCACAACAAAGTGACAAAGTGCCAATAACTAAAGGTGGTAACATGAGGTTAGACACTGAGTGAGCCACAAAAAAAAGTACTGGACATTTTTACCCAAAAATAAAGGCAAAGGAGAAGCAAGATTTTAACCTGACAAGAAACACTAGAGGAACGAGATAAAGCAAGTAAAGTGGTCACTTGTGTTAGTTAAGAGAGGTCATTGGTCCAGGCCTATTCTCATCTCTTTCTTTTTGCTCTTACTCAAGTCAAAGGTCCTTAGGGGAAAGGTCAAAATGATTGCGGATACGAAGCCAGCAAAAAAAAACAAGAATCAAGTTATACCTTAAGAAATGAGGATAACCTTGTTAACCTCACGAACTCTCTTCACCTTTTCTTTGAGATTTTACCTTAAACTTAAACTGACTCTCTTTCACTTATCAACCCGTGTGACCTGTCTTATGGCTTATCTTCCGTGAAAAGGTCAAATCTTAAAGAGGAAACCCTGAAAACAAAATGTAAAGCCAAGGTTAGGTACAATAACATCATAGCACAAGATAGGTTAAGTTTGTGTAAATTTTTGCCGTTAACCGCCAAATTTGGTTCCTAATGGTTTACTTGATTTTTTTAGGTAACACAAAAAGGCTCATAGATTCAAGTTTAAATGATTAAACAACAATCAACATTCACTGTTTTTTATGGGCAAGGTAAGGGGCTCATTATTATCAACCTCAGAAAACTGTTTTTTTTGTAAAGCTTACATTTTACATACGTTGGGCTTTTTTTGCATACAGATTGAGAGAAACCAAAACCTAATGACAGTTATGATGGATACAATGTTATACAGTAAACATTGTTAACCTCCTAAACATATTATTCATATTTTACATTATAATAATAATAATGCATAATATAATAGTCTAAAGAAATCATTTAACTTTTTTTTTACTTTATCCTAAATTGTAACATGTTCATAACAAAAATATTTATCTTTCCTTTTCAATACAATGGTGAAGATGGTGATTTTCAATTGAATTGAAAACCGTTTTCACACTTTTCTTGCAACTTGACAGCATCTTTGTCATTGATTTTCATCAAAATACCCTCTATCCTTCCTAATATTGACCTTTTACTCTGCACTGACCACGAGCCAATTCATTTTTCATTATTAATGTCCAATAATTTGATTGACGTTCAATTGTTTGAAAGACGCGCTTCACAATCATTGGCTGACAATTTAACCGCTTTTTTATCTTTCTTGAGATTAAAGCTGGTTGGTAAGTCGCTTTTTTAAGCTCGTTTAAAAGTTAATTAGCCTTTGGATTTGTTAATTGTTACAAACTGTGGTTTTATTTGCTCGTCCCTCAACTCTATCCTCTATGGCTTAAAAAAGGTAGTACATGTTTTATTAACTTGATTATCTCTTTCAAATAAGATTTACATTTGGATGATCTTTTTTTTGTTCACATTTATTATTTGTGCCTAAGAGAGTGTGGTTACTGCTTTTTTGGTTAGTCATTTATCTGAGGTTAAGCTAATCCCTTTGATGGTTAAGCTTGATTTGGCCAATATAAAGAGTCAATCTGACCTTTTTTCAAGGCTTGTACAAAAAAAACATGGCTTCAACTTTATAGCCAATGAATCAATCTTATGAAATCTCAAATCTTTATTGGATTGAGCTTTGAAAGCAAGCGAGGAGTTAAATAAAATGGATCAACCATTGGTTCCTCTTTTAATCCTCTTTTAGTTAAAAAAAGTAGCTAAGTAATGTGAAAAGACCAACGAAACTGAAAAGGATAACTCAATCTCTGTGATATTTCTATCCATTATAACTATTAATTCAACAAGAAAAAAAAGCTAACCTCAAAGTCTCTTCCACTTCTTATTGATCATCATCCTTTTTGTTAATCTACTCACTCCTATTTTATCAGCCTTCTTTTCTTCCGGAAAATACACTTCTTTTTACTCATTCAATTCTGTTCTTGACATTGTCCACAAAAGATTTGAATCCCCTTTGATTGGAAAAAAGAGTCCAAAATCTACAGATAGCCAGCCAATATCTTCATCGTCACCTTTATAACATTTGTATTATCACATTGCAAAGGTAAATATCGACATAGACATGTATACAAAACCAATTTGCATTTTAAAGGCAATATCGTAATGCTAATATCTTCAACTGAACTTAATCCTACTTGATCAGTGTTAAGTATTGAAGCTTATATCAATAAATTTATCGATAATACAGTTTTAATAAGAACCATTCTTTTCATGAATACACCTCTTGATAAGTGAATTTTCAATTAATTACATTTCTTTTCTCTTTTTTTCAGGTGATTCATGCTTTAATCTGCCAAAAATCAATCACAATTTCGGATACAAGAAACTGAATTTCATCTCATGCTAATCATATTTGCGCTGTTGCATTATCTGTTGATTACTTGAGATGCATATTGAATCGTGAAAATGTGTTTGTGTGTCTAATCAAAAATAAACAAATGATTTGGTGAGTAAAAAAAGTAAATCCTAATCTCACGGGAAACTAGCTATTAACTGTTGATTTTTTTATATTTTCAGGTTGATCGTTGAAAGGCTTGAAAAAAGGAGAAAGTTTATTGTTAACGTGACTTTATGGATACAAAAAGCATCAACAAAATGATGAGAAAATACCTTGGAGAAGATTATTTCCACCATAATGGTAACCATGATGATGATTTTGGATGATGATTGAGTGACAATCTTCTTAACTTATTTTCCATTGGAAAATAGGTAAACATCACCAAGAAAACAAGGAGTTATAAGATGAAAATAAAAGAGATGCAAGTTCATCGTCAAGTTATCATCTTTGTATATTAAAATAATATACAAAAGTAAACCTTTCTGCTTTACAAAGATAACATTGAATGTTGTATCAAAAAAACGTAAGAAAGCTAATTCATAAAACATGATGAATAGCATAATAATGTTTAGTCACTCTGAGCTTTTCTGAAATTTTTTCTTTGCCATCCTCATCTAAACATCAAATATATTTAAGAGTTGATGATTTAATTTAATTCTTGCATTTTCTCTATTTTCTTGCTTTTCCTTGCTTATTAATTTTGATCAGAAGTAATAACATAACATGATTCAAATGAATCCATTGTCATAGTTGCTGTAACCAACATCAACTATTCACTGTATAAATCATTTGTTGGTGTTAAATTTTTAGCTCAAGATTTTTTAGCTTGTCCTGATTGAATTGATTGAACTAAATGGTAACCATTTAGGCTTGCTAATTAAGTTTAGCTTTTGTTTAAACAGATGAACCTTTTGAACATGCTTTACTATGTTAATGTATGATTAAAATAATTGTTACCCTCATGTTTAACTAATTAGTTTTACCCTCTTAAAGGTCAATTAGGTTTTACTTGCAAACTCCCTTTGACCTTACCTTTCCACCTTCAACCTTCTTACAAGATGATAAACTGTGTCTATTTTGTTTTGTTTGGCTTTCCATGATGCCTTCAATAATAAGACTTTTCAGTTCAACAATTAGTTTAACCATAAATTCAAACAATTTTACAATTTTTGTAAATTTGCTGAAAACCTTTTGTCAAGTAATGCCATCTTGTGTCAATTGCAAATAGGCATATTTACTGTTATTAACATGTTTTAATGGTAAAAATAAGCTGCTATTGTTTAGCTTTTAATTTTAATCGACTTTGATTTTTTGTCAAATTACACTCATCTATTGGTCATTGAATTTTGGTCAAAAAAGCTTTGATGTTTTGTATTGACACAATTTAATTTGATGATTGTAATGTAATGTTAAAGAGATGCTTTCATTGTTTCTCTTTTAACCAAAGATCAGTGACGATCAAGTGATGCTATAAGTTAAATTTGTTTCACGGTTCAAAGTGTTCATCCTTTGTTATTAATATCTTCCTCCATCATCACAATCATCATCATCATCTTTGCCTTTTCACTTTTTCACTTTTTTACTTTTTTTCTTCATTCCAGTGTCCAGAGATTGATTGTTGCCGACTCAAATCCCATTGTATGCCAAATTTTCATCAACAAATAACCTAACAATCTGATGGACTCTTCATCTCTTCTCATCCTCACTCTCTTTTCACTATCTCTTCATCTCTTTCCTTGTTTCTCTCTTCTCTTCCTTTTCCTCGGTCTGTTTGATTTGACACATTTTGTTAACCGCATCTTATCATCATTTTGACCAAATCATTTTCAGTCCAAAGGATGCTCTATACCTTTTTTTATCCACATTTATGTATCTACATTTCACTTTATTATCTGGTTTGCTATGAAATTTATGTCAAATGGTAAGATAACTTTTATTTTTTTTCACTCCCAACATATTCCTCGTCATTTCATCATCCTTTCCTTTCCAATGGTTATTTTTACACCCTAACATTTCAACTTATTCACGGTTACATGTTTCATTCTTATACCTTTTATTTATATATTGTTAAGTTTATTATTATGATCAAATTCAGTTTTATTATCGTCTTTTATCCAGTGTTAACCTTCTGTTATACTCATTCAAATCACTTTTCAAGTTTTTTGCTACTTTATCCTCATCTTTGCTCTCTCTCTCTCTCTCTCTCTCTCTCTCTCCCCAAGTATTTTACTAGATCATTAGGCCAGGATAAAAGGATCACACCTCATCCTCATCATCATCACCATCATCTCTTTCTATCTTCAATTGACTCCTCTTCAGCTAAATCCTCTTTCCTCCACCTTCATCATCATCTTCTTCATCTTCTGTCACACAAAGCATATTATTGATAAAATGGATTCTCTTTCATTAAATTGCTTTGGATTTAACCAAATTGTACATATTACATATGAAATGTTGTCTGTCGGTCAACCAAATATCAAGTTTATCAAACATCTAATATTGTATTCCTTTTTGTTCAGCTTCATTGTTTCTCTCCTCTTCAATTCATCTTCATCTTCACTCATCCTCTCAATTCATTGAGTACTTTATCTGTCCTTTCACAGACCAAAAACAGGAGAGAGAGAGACAAAAAAACTTCAGATTCAATTACAATTCAACCAAAGAGAATCCATTTTACAATTTTATCACCATTTATTAACCATACTTTTGTTTAATCCAACAATCCCAGCAAACATCAGATAATTATGGAAGAATAATGTTCACCAAACAATTAACCAATATCCATGAAAAAAACCAGATTCAAGAATCATATTAACAAAATAGAGTCAACTTATAATACAATAAATTTTAATGACGATGACAAAAACGATACAGCTATAATGACGGAATCAAATTGCTTGTTAATAAAGGACTGGGAAGAGACAGATTAACATTAAACCCATTTTAATCCCTGGTAACATGAAAAATGAATATTTAATCATTGATGATTGAAAATGATGATGTTAATTAAAAAAACAAAATGCTACATTAAATTAATGAAGCAAATTGACACTAAATCCTCTTATAAGATTTACCATTCTGTTGACAGCTTGGACATCATTTGATCACTTTAGCATTACATTTAGTGAGAACTCATTACACCTTGATCAGTTCATTAACTAACTAATATTAATGGACAATAATTTACTGGAGAAGCAAAAAATTTTCATTATAAATTATTAGCTTTATACAACAGTAGCTGTGTCAATGGGGAATTGTGATAGGATTTGTTTGCCGACTATTTTGTGTGCTTTTTCCTGACAAAATCAATTTCAATATAAGTTGATTGTTACCCATTTTTGATTGTTAGACAAATGTTTCACTTTTAACTCTTTTTTTCTCTCTCTCTATCATTGACAGAAACAAATTGATAATAATGGACAACCAGGAATACCAACATAATAACAATAATCATAACCACAAGGATGATATACATAATAATGAATCTGAAGGAGTATCCGATGAATGGTCGTTTAAAGATAATAATCAATTGACTTTCTTTTCTGTTTTTATAAAAACACAAACAAAAAGCGGTCAGTAACTCTTTTTCATCCTTTACTGACCTCAACCCTGATGGGGTTAAAATATCTATTTATTGTCACAAAAAATATGATTATCAATGAATAGAGGTTGAGATTGAAGAAGATGAGGAAGAAGAAGAAGAGAAGGAAATGATTTGCCTTTCTAATATTGTCTTTTTTTTCTTCATCTTCTTCTATCAATCATTTTATGTTTTCAATTTGTTATCAAATTGTACATTGCATTGTAAATTTGAAGAGATTTTCAATGAAAATCGTGCGAAATTTCAACAATGATTAATGGATAGTTTAATCGATAACTGTTGATTAACTTTTAATTGCCTCTTAAATGTCTTTTGTGTTGTGCTCTTGTTAACTCAACTAACACTTTCTTTTGTTATCAATATTTTATTTCATTTCAGGTCTTAAAAGGTGTTTCCAAGGGTTTCGTTGTGATATTTCCTGTTTCCTATTTTATCAACTTTGAACTGATCAGGATGACGATGACGATGAAAAGGAGAAAGGCAAAAGAAGTGACAAACCAAAGTGTAAAGTTGCTATTATTATGATCAACATGATGATTCTCCTTTTTTTTGTTAAACAGATGGAAGAAGGCAGAGCAAAAGATGTCAGGAAGGATGTTGGATAAGATGCTGGGATGAAGATGAAGATGGTTTACAAGATGATGGAAAAGAAAAGAAAGAAGATGAAAATGATTATCAAGAGTAAATGTTGTGAAGTGGAAGGATGTAATAATGACAATAGACAATACATATAAAATGTATAGATTCACTTGATGATGACAATTGACTTTTCTTCATCACCATCTTCAACTTTATCCACAAACAGTCTCTCATCTCTCTTCATCCCTGGATGATGAAAAGTCACCCACAACAAGACTTCATCTCATTTTCCTCTCTTCACTAACTCTTCTTCTTCCTCTTTTTTCTCTCTCTTTCCTCATCTTGCTCTAATCCAATTAATGAAATTGATCTTTCAGATTGTGATTTACTTGAAATTCCGTTGGATTGGAAACAAATGGAGTCAAGAGATACAGAAGGCATGATCAATTGAAAGTGACTACAAAACATTGTTCCCAATGAACTCTCCTCATCATCTAAACATCTCATCTTGATCTTCCTGCTAACCACTTATCATTTGCGTATCCTTCAGATCCCCTCCTTTTTGATTTGTTTTGTTTTTTAGGTTCATTCCAATCGAGTTGGATCGTTATTAATGTAAAAATGAATATTGATTCGATTGGAATGAAACTGAAAACTGAACAAAATGAACCTTTCCCTTGCCTTGGACACCTTTCATAACCTTCAACTTGTTTGTTGCCATTACTCAAATGAAAGGGTTAACCTTTAATGAACCTCAATCATCACTCTTTAAGATGAAACATTTTTTTTCTCATTCAGCCTCATCTCAACCCTCATTTTTCAACCTCTTTTCATTCAACTTTTTTTTCTTGTTTGCTTCCTATTTATCTCCTCTAATGCAATTCACTTGATGACCATCTGTGTTCATCTTCTTATCCTCTCTGATTCCTCGTCCTCCCTTTCATCGTCATTATCATCTTTATATCTCTTAATGTTATCCACAAAATTAAAATAAGGCATCAATTTGATATACTCTTTTCACCACAAAAGAAGAGCCCAAGCTTTCATCATGATCATCATTCTTCTTTTCCCTGATTAACCATTGACTTCATCATCATCTCTGGTCGTCTCTTTCCCTATTTACATCATTAGAGCAACATTAGAAAGCAAATGATGTTGACCAGTTTCATGTGTTAATGAGAGTCACCATAATAATAACTTCATTATTTATCTTCTCTACTTTTTTTTATCCAGAAATGCTTTGTTACAATTCCAGTTTCCTCTTTTTTTTCACCAGTAAGGTTACTACCAATCTTATTGTTTCTGGACAAATAAAGGCAGAGGGAAATGACGATGAAGATGATGGTGGTTAGGAAGACTGATTGCTAAAAAATGATGAAAACCTCGGAACCTTTGGTTATTAGCATGTCATGTGGATGGCCAAAAAGGGATAAAGATGAGACTGATAACATTGACGGTGTAAAGCTCATGATTGTATAAGAGTAACAATGGTTACTTGGATGGTCAAGATATGTGAATAAAAAAACAAGGAGAAAAACAAAGTCACAGGAAGATGATGGAGATGGCGAGAGAGGCCAAAAGACAGTCAACCAATCTAATGGACAGGTCATTTGGATCTATAGATTGTTATTATTATTGTTGATCATCTAATTTAGCCTTATCTGATGATAACAAAATGCTAATAACAACAGAGTAAAGTTGCAGGCTCAGATTGGTGTAGGTTAAAGGCAATATGAGAAGATGATTATGATCCATATGAGGAGGACAGAGAAGAAAAAAAAGAGGAGAAGATGAGGAAGAAAGAGGTTGATAAAGGCCAAAGAAAAGGGCAAAGTATAAAAAAAGATGGCGAGGATAAAAAAATATGAGAAACCACAATTTTTTTATCATTTGATTTTGATCTATTCTGGTCCGTTAAGCCTAGAATTGATAAAAGTCAGTGTGCAGAGAGAGAGAAGAGAGGATGAAGATGAGGTTGAGAAAGATGATTGAAGAAGAAAGTAAACCAATGTCCGATTATATTAAAGATCATTCATCCATTTTGTCACTTCTTTTTTCAATTTCCCGTTGAACTGAGTATTAAAAAGCCACAAGAAAAAAAAAGATGAAGGAGAAGATGATTATGATGAAAAGGAGGGAAAGATGATTAGAGATGCTGTGAATGATGCTGTAATGATGATATCTAAAGATGCCAATGAAAGGAAGAGTAAAAATATGAAAGATAAAGATAAAAAATGAGATTCTGTTGCAAGGATTTGTCTTAAATCTCTTAAACTTATTTCATTTAATACTGATTAACCATTGAAATGTGATGTTCAAATGTTGTTGATATTGAGGCTTGAAAAATATATAAAAAAAAAGGTAAAATTGAATCATTGATTGATTTGTTTCAAGTCAAAATGCTATTTGTCTTGATACAAACAAATGTACACTTAATCACTTTAAGGTTAAACTTGATCTTACTAATACACTTTGATCCATTTCTTTTCTTCCTTTTCATCCTTATATACCTGAATGGATACGTTTACAGCATTTTAAGTTGAAAATGATGATGATGATGGTAAAGCCTAATAATATTGATCTGGACTCATCAATTAAATTGACTGGAAAAGAGTAAGTTTTATAAACTGTTTTCATGAAAATTGAACTTCATTTTTTGTCTTCTTCTTCTTCTTCTTGGTTCAATTTTGGTTTGTTTAAAAACTTGTCTAGATTGTCCCATGAGATGAAAATGTGAATGATTATAAGGATGATGAGGATGATGTGATGTGTAAAAACATAGCAGAATACAAGAAGATGAAGAAAAGGCACAATCATATCTTGTCCTCTATTAACTTTTATCTTCTCTTTTTTCTTGTCCTTTTTTCAGGATTGAAGTTAATTTTTATCGACGATTGATGACCATACAAAAGGACTCACAAATCGGAAGCTAGAGATGATGATGATGACTGTAAAGATTTAAAAGATGCTGAGATGCTGATGGTTTTCAATGAGAGGCAAGCGAAAAAAAAGAGTAAACAGTTGACAAGATTATTTCCTGTTTTTCAGCGCAAATGTTTCCAAATAAAAATCCATTGATACGGATCATGAAGTTTAGATTAAAGTTAACAGCAATTTGTTTCAATCATAACCAACTATGGATACTGAGGATGATCACCAACATGATCACCAACATGATCAACATCATAATCATCATTATTATTATCATCATTTTAAGGAGTTAAAAATTTTCCAAGAAACATGTTTCAATGGTTTCAAGCTGTGCTTGGATAAGCAAACATGGAATTCATTTTTTAATTTCATCTTTTCTCTTTGTTTTTTAGATTCATCGATAGATTGGCTGCAGAGTTGAGGAAGGATTATCAAAAGGTGGAAAATTATCTGTTAATAACTATCCTTGGTGAAGTTGATTATAATCAATGTTAATATTCATGTTCAAGTTAAGGATCTGATTATTGTCAAACGTTGTGGTTATGATGGTAATGGTGATTAGACAAAGGAAAAGGATGATGTTAATGATCAAGAAAGATGCTCAAAAGTCTGAGAGTTCAACCTTTTCCATGTTATGACCATTGTTGACCAGAATCAATTCAATTCAATGAGAAGGCAAAAAAAAGTGAAATGAAAAAAAGCAAGTTCATTTGGTAGCTAATCATTTCAAATGGTCATTTGCAACCTCTTTGAGTTAGTCAATAGTTAACATTACAAGGGTGAATAGATAAATCTTTATGACATTTTCACTCTATTTCAATTTGTATAATTCAGTAATGAGTTCAGGTAATAGTCAAACAATAAACGGTCAACATTAACATTAAGCAAATGGTGCAACTTGAAAATGGATGGTTAACCAAGAATCACTGATTTCAATGTTTTCAGCCTTCAATTTTAAACCAATTTAATTGAATAATCGATATATTTGGAATGATTAAGAACAGTTTTAGTTTTTGAATGGAAATTTGACAAATCAAAATGCTAGGTTGAAACATGAATATCAATAAATAGCAATTGAAGTTGTATTAAGAGTGTCTTTATTTGTGGATTACATGAAGTTTATATTAATATTTGAAGACAATAGCAATCAAAGCTATATAGAGTGTTGCTGTGAATATTTGATTTGTCAGATCAAACAGAGAGACAGAAAAAAGCGTTCAGATACTCTCATGAGATATGGTTCAGTGTATTTTTTTCTGTTGCTTTGTTTTCATTGAACCTTTTTATGACAAGAAGCAACTAGTATTCATCATACTCATCATCACTCTTTCCGCCTTAATCAACTAACTAACTGTTTAATTGATGCCTAAGAGAGAGAAGGAAGAAGCAACAATGAACCAACAAAAAAAGTTACAGCGGTAACAGCAAAAGCAACAGCAGCAACCACAAAAAAAGCAGAAGTCAGAGACAAAATGTCACTTTGATGACAAAAACAATATCACCAACAATCGTGATGAAACAAAAAAGTTGATGATAAACTTAATAAACAAGCAAAAGAAATGAGCAAAAAATGAAAATGAAAAGTTGAAAAAATCACAAGAGACGATCATTTTTGACATTTACAATTAGAGTTGGTTAATAACTAAAACTAACACATTTTGTCTCATTTTAATCAAAGCTCTATAATCATCATTGCGGTTCAGTACGAGTCAGGCCTCAAGCTGTAAATATTGCAACCTAAGGAGGTCTCTCTTGTCCCATCAAACTAAGTTTACACCCAAGCCTTTTGTACGGAGAAAATGAAATGAAAATTTCTTTTCTTATTCCAATCCTTATCATGATCTTCAATATAATTTTCACCCTGACCATCATTATATTTATCATTATTTAAGTGTGATTAGTCAAAGTTGCCTCAGTAGCTTGACTGGTAGCGTAACCTGAGTAAATCACTTTAGTCCCATCGAGCAAAGCTTACTGTTAGACCTTTTGTAAGTCGAATGCAAAGTCAAATGTAAAATTTTACTCTCGCTATTTTATTCATCTGTACTTCCTTCATCTTTATCATCTTTATCATCTCTATCATCCTTATCTTCTCGACCCTCCTCTTGATCATGTTATAATGTAATTATAAACGTTTCCAAGTGAGGAGTAAAAAGTCCCAGTCTTATGAGTTTCGTGATTTAATTTTTTGCTTTCTTCTGCTGACTTTCACTGTCTTTGCTAAATTGTTTGAAAATAATATCAATTAAGATAGAGAGAGAGGATGACAAATATACAGCACTAACTGTTGCATCCAAGTGTAAGATGAAATGATGAAAAGATGATGATGAAGAGAATGGGAATCAAAATTTGATTACAATGTTGAAAAAATTAAGATTTCCAGTTAAACCTTATGTTTCCTTGTTAAACTGAAAATGATGTTTCATTTGTTTCTCTCCCTTCATCATTCAATTGTAATGAATTGTTTTGTTTTTTAATTTAGATGAAAATGATTGCAATTGCTGTTACCATGAAATTAATTTTTCTTGAGAAGCTGTTGATAGTTTGGTTTGTTAATGTTATTACAACAATATTATCATTCCTATTATTATTATTATTATTTGATTCTGTTTCTTTCATTACTTTTCTCCATCCTCCTTTAATGGTTAATGGTTTAAACCCTTTGAGTCTTGTTGTTAATAATACAAACAACCATTAATAATCTTCTAGTTATTTTCATTCAACCGTTAATTTGCCTGTTTTTTTCATGATTATCATCATCAACAACAACAATCATCACTTTAATTTTTGGCCCTTTACGCTTTCACTTGTACAATTTTTCCCTTTTCACTTAATCACTTTTGTATAATCAAACAATTAATTGTCAACAATCATTCCGTGGTCAAGTTGTGCCTTTTGTTCCGGTCAATTGTAACTGCAATTTGTCAATTTATCAATTAACTAAACAACCATATTGTTGCCCTAATCAATTCAACTTTCACTGTTTACAGTTGAACAGAAGCGCTTTTATTCAAATGTGTTAAAGGTTGCCATTTGAAACAATTGATGATGAACACTTGACAATCAAATTACCTTGATTTAATATAAAGTCAATATCTTTCCAATTGGTTTAGTCGTTTTATTTCAATTCATTTGTTTTGTGTGATTTGAAGGAAATTATTTGAAACAAATGATTTTTTATCAAGTAAAATGATGAACATTAATGATGATAAAGTAAATAACTATTATCTTCAGCTTTCTGATGTTATTTTGTCTTTGCAATTTTGTTATATTATATTTTGTCTTGTTGGTTAATCTAGATTGATTGTTTAAAGTAGATCATCTTACCGCAATTTAACCAGATACAATAATGGAGCTGAAATAAAGTGTAATAAGCTTCATTTTTCTTGAAAAGCCTTGGAAAGATGTTTTCAAGTGAAAAAAAGGCACAAAAAAACAAAGATGAGGATGAAACAAACAGTTAACCCTCTAGTCTTGTTGTTAAGATGATTAATGATGTAAATAAACAAATTTTTATAACATGAGTGATGATCATTTTGTTTTCCAGTGTGATTATCAGTTTATATAAGATGAGCATGGAATGGTGAAGAGAGAGAAAGATGAAGAAACTGTTCGCATGAAAACCAATTGTTAACTTTTCCTTTTCGCCATTTTTTAACCAATCATCATCAACATCATCATCATATTAAAGTCCTCTTAATTTGCTTTTTTTACTATACCAGAGTTTATCTATCAATTTGTCTTCTCTATTCTTAAAAATTTATATTCGCCGAGTTTTCTTTTACCTCCTTTCATCTCAACAAACATTTATCATTGATAAGGAGAAACAGTTTTAAAAATGAAACAACTTCAATCTTTCAAAATTGTCACCATCTTTTTTTAACAATTACAAATTGTTATTATCACTGTTAACCATCACTCATCTCTAACTAGTCATCACACTTTTCACTCTTATTTTCACCTTGATTTGGTTGAATGAGCTCAAGATTACAATTAACTGTGCTCATGTTGCATATTTCAATTATTTTGTGTAAAATGATTACAGTTATCACAGTCAACTTGGTATAATAAGATGGTTAAGATTCACAAAAACCTCAAAATATGTTAAAATAAAATCCAGTTTAAGTTCAGTCTTTGAGTTTTAAATAAAAGATTCACAGCAACTAATAAATCTTTACACAGGTAAATTAGAGTAAATCAGCAATTTGGAAAACTATAATTAAAATTTAACATTATAATTCAATGTAAAATACTCGTCAATCTTGTTGTTGTTTGTGTTGCCCTTTTCAGTCCAAATGTGGCGTTATGGTCATTTATGGCGTCTTTTTTAAAATCATTATAAATCAATTGCAAGCTTTACTTTTTTTTCACTCAATTTGATTTGAAGACACACACACACAATTTATGATTATTACCACTATTTCAAGAGTGATTACGATGATTGGGATGATCATTATATACTGTAACTTCAAAAAGATGTAACCACAAGTCAACTGGGAAAATCAATTGATTTCAAAGGCGTGAAAATTTAACTTGAAAATACATAACTGCAAATTGGTAAACAAAATTGGCCTTTGCTTGGTTTTATTTCATCTCCTTTTTTTTGCCATGCATTTACGGATATTTTTATCTACAGATTTATTATTATCAAGGCTTCAAAATAATAATCATGATAATAGCAGTGATAAAATGATGTTATTGTAAAAGTAAAAAGTTGGATAACTTATTTTTATTTAAACGCGTGTGTTTCAAAAACGCGTGCTTCAATACAATAGGAAACGTCTTGGTTTTATCATTTTTTCACTCAATATTGACTCAGTTTTTTTACTCGTCTTTGCTCATATTGTTATCATTTTTTACCATTATATTGTATTATTATGATTATCAATATTGATATGAATAATATTGTGAAAATCACTTGAAATGGAGAAGCAAAATGACGAGAAAAATGGTTTAGACTGTTGGTTGATGGTTGGTATGTTTTGGGCTTTTTTTTTAAAAAAAAAGAACCAAATTTTGTACCATTATTATTGTAGATTTATTGATAACAATGGGGATTCCGAGCTCATGCTAACAGCTTATTGGCCTTTATCGACCTCCATTTATTGTTTTGATTTATTAACATTCTGTTCAATCGTGATATCAAATCTCGGTATTTTTGTTCCAGCTCAACCTTCCAGTTGTATTACCAATTTTCAAATCAACTTTGATAGTCAGGAATGGTGAAAATTTGCATCTCCAACTGTATGTTTTGTAATTGCTTTAATATCTTCTCATTAGCATTTTACAATTAACCTCCGCAACTTTATTGTTAACATTTCTCCTATCCTCTTGGTGTCATATAAGTAACAAAAGGTTTAATGAGATGAAAAGATGTGAAACGTAATTGTAACTTGAGTAAGAGAGTCATAATTAAGAGTGAATATGCAATTGTAAAGTTGATCTCAATGTTGACTGTCGTTTTTGTTTGCCTTCACTATTAGGGATCCAAAATTAAAGTGTTAACCAAAAAAAATCATGGCACACTAATCATGGTTGACATACATCAGGGTGAATATCAACTGGATAAATCATCATGAACAAAAAATGTAATATCTGGTTTATTCTGGTTTGTTGTTGTTCAGCTATTTGCAGTTGAACGTGTAAAATATTTGAGTGTTACCAGAGTCGATGAGTTATTACCCAAAAAGGATCAGATAATTTGTAAGGTAACAAAAGGATAATATTGAGTTTGCAGTTTTTTTGCACTTCTTTGGTGGACATATTTTGTTGTTTTGTTACTTTTAATGGACATCATCATCACCATGTTCAGAATCTTGAGTTAACTTTGGTAACTTTTGGGAGTCAAGATAAAACAATTATCATTCGTCATCATGAGAAATCTTTTCCATTTTCGTCTTGATTCTTTCATTTCGAGTTTAACTGAATAATGGTTAACTTGAGTGTACAAAAAGACAACTGCGAACAAAAGCATTCCAAGTATTTTGTTGATGTTATGTTGTGGCTTTTGTGGTTGTTGCTTGACTCTTGCTGATTCCGAGTTTGTCATTTTTTGGTAAGCTTTACATTCTTACCAAAATATTTACTGAAATTGAATTGAAAAGAGATGATGACAGTTGCCTTTTTCGCTTATTATTGTGATATTATTACAAGTTACTTGAGGTTAAATGATTTGTCTTGAAAAGATGTGAATCAAAGAAGAAGATGGTAAAATGAAATTCTCTTTTTTTTCTCTCTCCTCCTTTTCTTGGCATCGACTTTTTTTGCTCATCTTCACTCCATGAATGGACGATTATGTTTTTCATCATCTTGCTGGTTTATTCTCATGTTATTCTGATAAATCACTTCACCATGAGGGACTTATTTATCAATAAGAGAGTCACACTAATAGAGAAACAGCATCATCAACAATAACAATAAAGATGAAAAAATTGATGAACAAGAAAGTGACAATATTTTATCATTCTGTGTTGATAAATGAAATGAAAAACAATCAAATATAACGAACAGCAAATTATTTCCATTGGTTTCTCCAGCAATTGAACAATAATTGACATTCTATCAGTAATAATACAGCACTAAATTGTTATTCGTACAGCAAAATACACACAATAAACCATATTCATTGATCAACTTTGCCCTTAGAAGTACCATGTAATAAGCTTCATGTTATTCACCAGATCAATAAAAGCTTAAATCTTGAAATGTTGTTTCAGATTCTAGTTAAGGTGAAACCAGCTGAAAATTATGATTAACTCAGGAATCATTTCCAAGAAATAAACCACATTTTTGAAGTGTAACAAGAAGTCAATGAAAAAATCTTTAACCACTAACTGCGAATTTGTTTCAAAAGTTTTAACCATTCAATGAAGCAGTAAATTTAGTTAGAATGATTAATATGATGAGCCAGAAGAAACAATGAATCAATTGGGTGAGCTGATAAATCAATCAAGCAACAGCAATTAAAACTAACAAAAAAAACAAAAGACAAACATTACAAAATTAACAAATTAAGCTTAACATGTGTTATGAAAGAGGGAAAATTTCCCTCTTAAACTGTTGGCCTGGCAATGGTGAGGGGAAATCACTACATTGAGACTTGTAATTGTGTTAACTCATTGAAGCTTAGCAAAGATAATGAGAAATAATTTCAAGTCAATTAATTAACCATTTAGTGGTTCAATGTTTATCCTTCAGTTTTATATTTATAAATACTTATGTTTTAACCATCGGTGGATTAAAATATAAGCAAATAACGGTGTTATAGACGACAACAATGGACGTTTGACCATGAAAAAGGAATAAGTGAAACATGAAACAGTTATATGTAAGTTTATTTTTGTTTCTCTTTCTTTTTTCTTCTCTTTTGCGTTTTTCTTCATTTCCATTTTTCTCTTCTGACATTCTAATTCAGTTACCAAGGAATGATGTGTAATGGTTGTTACTTTGTTCCCCATTGGCAGAATCGATTATCATTGAAGGACTCTCAAAGGACCATTGGACATACAAAAAGAGAAAGAACAAGAGCAAAAGAAAAGAAGATAATGTTGCTACTGCTGTTTCTGATGATGATGATGATCCAGAAGAGTTACATGGGTCCATGACACCCTAAAAGATGTCCTTAATGAATTTATCTTCTTCAATTTCACCAACAATCTCAGTGTTTGATAACATAAATATATATATATATATATTGGGTGAAAGAAGTTATTCCGCCTTCTCTATTCTTCTGGATCATCATAATACAAGAATCGTCAAAATGGACATACACAAACACACCAAATACGGATGAATCTCTTTTCAAGTAACAATCCATATTGACATATACATTTATATATATAATATACCTTTATTCACCATCTATTTAGCATATTATTTGTATTATTATCAACCTCAAGTGTCATCCAGTTTTGTCTCTTTGGCTTCTCAATTGAAACAAGTTGTTATCAACAGCAAAACCAAGCATCTAAAGAGGAAAAAAATGGAAACCATTTCATTCATAGAAAACTGGAACTTTTATTATATTATCATCGTTATTATTAGAATTATTTTTAATACAAAACCAGCTCATACCAAACAGTTAAAATGGAAAGCTAGAAAAGCGAGGAAAAAAAAGTTAAATGTTTTGTCAGACTTTTGTATCAAATATTATTACATGAATGATTATCAACAATGAAAGTGTTTCCAGTGTAAAGTTAACACACAAATTTTGGTTGTGTGATAAAAAGGCTGTAAATCCTTTTTCAATTCACTTTTGATGAACAATTTACAACTCTCAATTGTTTAATTGGATTAAATAGCTTTGAAAATTTTTAATCCTTGATGATTTGGTTTCATGTTAGCATTCGCATTATTTATTTCAAGATTGATTTCGCCAAGTGGTTCAAAAAAATTTACTCTAACTGGCTGTTGCCAATTTCCTTTGATTTCACTAAAACTCAAATGATATTGATGATTGATTGAAATATTGAGTGATTGATCAAGTGCAACAATTAAAAATCTTATTGCAACTACTAACCGAAAAAACGTGATCAAATTGATGATAGACTTGATTCAAAGCCCAACAAAACCAATGCTTTAACCAATTCCAAGACGAAACTCGTGATAGCGTAAACATGAAAAGAAAAGGAATCGCAAGATGAGAAAATGAAAAGTTGAAATCAAATTGATTGGCAACAATTAACTTAAAAGTGTCATTTGACAAAAATTTACTAATCCAAATGTTGAATGCAAAAATGAACAATCAAAATAAACGTGAATAAGACGTCTAAATAAACCTTAAACCTTGACCAACCAAGCAAGCTTTAATGTCGATCTAAATCAATTGAAACTATTTAATTTCCAGCTAATTAACAATCAGATTGATGAACAAAATAAAAGGCAATTGATTGAACAAGGCAAACATGCAACACAAATGCATGAAAGTAAAGATGAAAATGGACAAGATTGAAAGAAGAAAGGAAAGCGAAGGAAGATAAAGATGATTCAGGAAGAGAGATTCGGAAGATTGAGATGAAAGCTTTTAACATTTTTTTTCATGCAATGTCCGGAGTTATCAGTTAAACCAGTTTTTGATTTGAAAAGCATAGATGAAAGTATATTTATGCGTATAAATATATATATTTTCTGGGAGGATCATCATTCAATTTAGCCTCTTTTCAACCTTTCATATTTTTTGTTCATCTTCATCACGGTAAAAGCATCATCCTCTGGAAGATCAAACCATTCAGTCATGAGAGTCAAACATGTTGTCGTGAAAATGGCAATAACTGTAAGCTTTTCATAAACCATAACAAAACTCATCTTTCCATCTTCATCTTTCCTCTTTTTTTAATTTCAATTTCATTTACAATTTACATTCAATGTCAACTTAAATGAATCCCAATATTGATTAGGAAATTAAAATGTAAAAATGGTTGAGACCAGAAAAGTAGGCAACATTAGTATAAACATATTTGAAGATCAAACATTTTTCATCATAAACTGTTCAATGTGTTGATAATGATGGTGTTGATGATGACACACACACAAATGTGAGCAAACTGAAAGAAGCAAAAATGACCACAAATTGAATTATTATCAATTTATCTGGCCATTTTGAATGCAGGGAAATATCAGTTGTCAAATGGTTACTTTGAAAATATGAAAAATATTTTCACTTTTCTTCCTCTTTTCATCTTCTTTTTTATTCATCTTTGAATTCATTTTAGTCTTCTTATTCAACTTCTTATCTATCTTCAGATGAGTCTTTTTGTCCTTTAAACCGATGAAAAGATTGACCCAAAAGCGCATCATTTTTGAAGCTGTACAATGATAAAACCTTTCAAGTCAAGGTGCCTTAGTTAACATTAACAGGAAGACGAGTAAAGATTTGGATGACAAGATGATGATCAAAATGATTTCATAAATCTGATTCAATTTAATCATTTTTTGTCCACTTTTACGGTCACTTTTTTGTAACCTTAAAATTTACTTTTTTTTAGCTTCCAGCTTCAACCAAAAGCTGACAAAAAATTCAATCTTTGTACCATTATTGTTAGGTTAAGTTGACCATTCAATGATTCTGAAGCTCAAAACTGTATTTTTTTTCTTGTTATCCTGCATGATGACCTTCCCATATTAAAGGCTATAATAGGTTATAACATATAAGTTTATCAGAGCATCAATGAAATTATCGTTGAAATAATCATTAAAGGTTACCAACAATTGAATTGACAAATTGTTTAACCCCTAAAAGGTTACTTTACAGTTGAGTCTCTAAAGTTGATGAAACGTTTCTTTAATTGTTCACATTCAAGTAAATTATTTTCATTCCTAAATATTTAATAAGAATTGCTATTAATTTCAATTTTTCCTATAATTTGGTTAAACAAATTGAAAGGTAAGCTGTTAAGTTGATCAACGAGTTTAACCATTGGTAACCATAATTGTGATGAGACTGCACTTTGCATTGACTGTTAACGCCATTTCATATTCGTTATTGTTTATCCGTTAATTTGATTAACTCGATTCCATAATTTTACTGATTATTATGATTCTCTTGTTATTTGATTGGCCATTGGTGGACACTAGTTAACTAGTCAACAGTTTTACGTGCGCTTAGCTGAAGAGGAAGATGAATAAGGTTATGAGTTATCTTGACTATTTAATGATCTTGGGTTTGTTTTTATTGACCATTTACCTACTTTTGGTGATCAAGTGATTATTGAGATTATTGGAGATTAACAGTAAACTCTGAATGAGGTAAACGGTTAATTTCATTATTAATTGGCTTCCATTGATTGGTAAATGTTTCATGTTTCCCCAATGATTAATTTGCATCTTTGGTCATAAAAAGAGTGTATATTTATGTAATTATGTTAATGACAAGATTGAAAAGGTAAGCTAATTTTATGTTATTAATTTCATATTGGTCAGTTGTTGACTCGATTCATTATCTTTGATCAATGTAATGAAAAGAGGAAAGATCAAAGTAATCATAATAATTAACAAACAGCTTTTTTGACTTGTTTCCAGGTTCAATGAAAATACAGAATGAAAAACAAGAAGCAAGGAAAAAAAATAAACAAACACAAAGTGAATGATTAATTCATGTAAAGCTAGATGATATGGATGATGTTGTTAATGAAGATAGTGGTGAAGATTGTGATGAAGATAGTGAGGTTGATGAAGAGGAGGACTGCGCAAAATAGTGGATGGTTAAGGTCGGCGTTGAGTTTAAATGAGGGTTACTTGGGTGAAGTCAAGGTGATGAAGATGATGGTTGAAGACCAGAAAAAAAAGGATGAAAGTGCATGTTAAAATGATGATAATGTTGGGCAAGAAGGCGCAAAAATTAATCATGAAAGGGATTAAATGGCAAGGAATGAACACGCCTTTGAGAAGCTTAGCTAAATCTATTCAGCATTAGTCTCTATGGAAACGTTCCCATAACCCAACTCTTATTGGTAAAGTTGAGGCAAATGTAAACTCCTACTTTTCATCTATCACCACCTCTCTTCCTCTTCATCTTTCGTCTTCTTCGTCTTCTTTATCTTCATCTTTATTATTGCCATTTGCTTCTTTAAACTTAGCGCCATCTTCAGTGTCCAAGGTTTCCATTGGTTGTAATGGGTTGCTAATGAGACGAGAAACAAGACATTTACGGTTAATGATTAACTCAAAGATATTTTTTATGTTTATGTTTGTTTTAATTGTAATTTTATTTCTTAGATTGTTGCCTTAATTTAATTTTGTTAATTTTGTTTCTTTATTCAGTTTGTGCTTTAAACTTACCTTGCATTAGTTTTTGTTAATCAATTAATTCAATTTGGGTTACAACCTGTTTTGTTTGGCTTTTATCTTTTCTCTGTTTTCTTGCCATTTCCCTTTTTTCATCGTATTGCTTACCTTATTGGTATTGTGTTAATTGAATCATTGGTAGTTTTTTTTCCTTGTGTTACATTGTATTTTTGTTTATTTGTTTGTTACTTTTATTGTACACAATTTGTGTACAGCTCAACACATTACATGATTACGTCTACCTGAAAGGGGAATCAATATAATAAGATAATAATTTGCTTGGGAATTCATTTTTTGCTTCTTGTCCTACTCCGTTTTTTTGTTGTGTTCAATACAAGGGAAAAAATGAGATTAACCTTCCAGAAAAGTAAAAAAAAGAGGGATTATAATCAGTTATGGAATCTGATTTAGTTGATAAATGAGGTTGATTATGTTTTTTTGCTGTAAATCTCATTAAGATGACAAAAAGAGTAAATGATTTTTAGGATGACAAGAGCGAGATTGTATAAAAGCCAAAAGCTTTAATGAAAATCATTTTGATGAATATAAGTGACCTGCAGGCTAAATGATCATTGGTCGGACTTTAACTTAATCATTGTTTGTTACTTTGGTCATTTTATCTACTACATCATCATCATCAACAACAACAACATCATCTTTAGTCTTGTCCATGAAAAGAGCAACAAAAAATGATCTGTTATGTTAAGGAAACAACAATGATAAAAAATTATGTAACATCTTTCATACTGACCATCAACTTTTTTGGTCTCATTAAGCTCAATAATCATTTAGCTTTCATTTTCAATGTAGTTTATGTTAATAATGTAAACCATTTTCCTCCAGATTTATGAACAAGATGAGAGACAAAAAAGGCCAAAAAATGATATTTTAAGTGTAAAAATAACCGTTTGAAACAATGTTTTTTCATGTTTCTTTATGAGACAAAAAACAAGGTTATATTGATCTGTTAACATTATTTGTATCAATTGCTTATTAGCTGATGAAACCCATTGTTATATGATTGATGAAGGGATAAAGATTAACATGATTTTAAGTGATTGTGGAGTGAAATGTGGAATGATTTAAAACTAGATTTAACCTAATGATGTTCACAGAGTTGCACTTGAAGTTCATTGAAATTCATTTTATGGCTCTTGAGCTGTCGATTTGTTTCATTGTATTAGATTTGTTGTAAAATTAAGGTTTAATATTATAATACTTGAAATGAGAATAAAAAATGGATTTAAATCTAACCAGGAGTTGGACCCGACAAAGATATCATTATTCAAAGGCTTACACTTAAAACTAGAGTTAAAGAGTTGTCCTGATTTGATTACATTAAGTTGCATTTGTAACTATTTCATGACTGATTATCTGAAACTGTACTAATAAATTTGTTGAATAATAGGCTAATGATATTGCAAATATTAATAATCCACTTTATTAACCAAGTTATCCGGAGATAAGGTTAGAGATTTACTGTATCTATGGTTGGGTAAAAAAACGATGGCTTCTTTCAAGAGTGAAATTTTGACGTTTCCATATTTTTGTTGTTGTATAATGGATACATTTGAATATATATTGGATAAGATGGGTTGATAAAAATGTTAAATAAGGTTGAATATTTCAAATAAACCTTAAATTCACCTTAAAGATAAAACTAAAATTGAATAGCAAAAGCCAAGGAGGTAAAAAAAAGGTAGAAAAAAAGAAAGAAAACGTTAACATGTATTAATACCAAAGGGAAGTAAAGATATGTAAATAGGAAAGATTGAATCTGATTATTAGAGTATCATGTATTCATTATATTGTGTCAAACTGTTGTTTGGTATCACCATCATCACCAATAGAGTTAAAGTCACTGATAAACTGAAAAATCTTCAATTGATTGGTGTGATGGCTGTGAGTGTATAAAAACATATGAAGGAGGAAAGATGTGACCCAAGAGGAAATGATTGAAAACAAATTACCTAAACAACGGTAACAATAACACAAGAGGTTTGAATAATAACACAAAAGAGTCAAGAAATATTGGTGGTAAGAAAATGAAGATGAATAAATTATCTTCATCTCTTTTTTTTCTGGCTGTCTAAGAAGATGGATAAAGTTAAAGGATAGACGATTGAAGGGGAAATGGGAAAAACAAGAAGATGAGAGAGAAAAGAGAAAGTTAAGATGTTGATTAAAGTTACCATTAAATTGAGGTAAAGAATAAAGCAAAGTGATGAGAATTGTTTCCAGCCGAAAAGGTTGCTTATTGTCTCCCGAGATAAAGGTAAAAATGATGAGAAGAAGTAATTGTTGATTTGGTAAAGTTGATATTTAATAAAGATGAATTACCTGTCAAATAATCCATTTAACTGGTTAACATAAATACCCAAAATAAAAAGCCAAATTAACCAAAAAGTAATACAAAAACCAAACAAAAAATGTAACAAGTGAACAAAATAAAAAAGTCAAATAATGGTTGCCAATACGCGCTTCTTTAGGGAAGGGAAGGGAAGGGAACGTTTCCATATTACAATATTTATAAATTAATGTCATTTTGAATTTGATTTACATTTTGTTTATTATAAAATCAAATAGCATCTTTAACCATTTCAAAGACTGATTGTGATTAAACTGAAATATTGACTGTAATAGAAATGACAACAATGTATTTTAATAAAAATCTGTAACAATCTTCAATTGTTTTGTTAAAGACTGACTTTGAATCAAAGAGTTATACTCTTTCCTTTGATTTGCTCATGGGAAATGAATTACACTGTTTCAATGAATTTTCATTTGACAATCATTTACCAATCATTGTCACAATTGGTTTCAAATAATTCATTTAGATTGACAAAAATAGATTTTCGCAATTTTAATTGGATAAATCTTTGATTCAGATCTAGTAAGATCAGATAATGCAACTCTTAAGGACTAGATTCATCTGTAGATCAGATCTTACTTTGATTCAAAACTGCTGATCATTTCGTTCTGTTCTGGTTCAATTATTGAACTTTAATAATCTTATTTGTGTAAGTCATTTTTTTGTCATCTATTAAATGTAATTGATTTAGATTATCAATATCTTCATGACTATTATTGTTAACAAATGTGATTTTCTTTGTTGTATAATGTAAGAAAAGGAAAGCTTTGTCTGTTTGGTGCTCTCTATGTGACGGTTGTTTTGTTGAATCTCTTATGTAAGGTAAGTGTCAATAGTTAATTCAATTATTAAGCTACAGTTAATTTGTAATTTGATAATTTCATTTCTATTTCTATCTTTTTATTTAGCCTCTTGTCTATTGCCTGGTTAATAATTCTGATCACATTCACTTCTAATTGGTGTTACTTCTGTGCATTAAAAATGTAATAAACTTAACAGCAACAAGGTTTAACTCAACCTCATTCCTGTATTACCATTTATTAGTCAAATTACAAGGTATTATTATTATTATTAAATTATTCTCATCAAATTTTGGTCGCCATCTTTCTCATCATCATCTTCTTCTTCATTATCCTTATCAGGCTCATTGGTACAGTTATTAATTCAAGTTATACCTGGTTGTCATCAGTTGAAAAGGTGAAAATGAAAAGTGACTTGGGTTCAATGTTATTTGAATAATATGTTAACCATATTTCAAGATTAATTCCTGCTCTTAACTTCAACTAATTGGATCGGAAAGTAATTTGACTCAACTCCATCTCAAATCAAGACTAAACTTTACCCAATATTTCAATTAGATGCGATTATCATTTAACTTTTGCTCCACTCAAAGTGATATACTTAAGAAACAATGACAATATTCAATGTTTCAACAAAATGTAATCACATTCGGTTAAATGATCATTGGTTTTCGATCAACAATACTCAGTTAATCAGTTAATGGAAAAAGTGTAAAACTATAACGAAATGTAATCATTTTGTTTTATTTCAATAATCGTTGTTTCAAAGTAAATCACTTAGCCAAGGATTCAAGTTGATCAATATTCTGATCACAAATTTGAAACCATTAATAGGGCTTTTAGGTTTACGGTGTAAGAGAAATATGATGATGATGATCGAGAAGACAGTGAGAGAGGAAAAAGGTTATTTGTAAGTTGACAATGGACAAGATAAGACGTTGAAGCAATGGTCAGTTTACAGGGTGAAAAAAAAATGATACCAGATATGTTATGATATATATGAATTTTTTGCAGCTCACCAAAGTGGGAGGAAAAAAGATGAAGAAAACACAAACTAGATATAAATCAAAGGAAGAAGAAGAAGATAATCTACTGTTAAAGAGACAGGTTAATGTGAATGACTACCAATGTCTATAAGTCTTGTTCATTATCATCATTTTCCATCATGTCATCTTTATTTCAGGTCATTTGTTGGTTCTAATGCTTTTTATGCGTCGTTATACCTTTTATATACACACACACATAATAGGTTGCTTTACACTTTCACTTACACCTTATTTTTGTTGTTGATAATCAAACATATGGATGACCCAAAAGAGTGTGTGTGAATATGAAGACCAAAAATGATTCAAAGAGGAAAAGTAAAAAATGAATTGACATTTTTCTTAGGTTAAAGGATAAGGAAGAGGAAATAGAGAGAGTTGACAGAAGATGTAGGATGATGAATTCAATGATGATTATTATTATCATTTGCTCTTTTTTAACTCTCTTGATGTTCATAATTTTACTGGGTTACATGAAATTCCACTTATATCATTAGGTAAAAGAGCAAGAGAGATGATAAAGAGTGAACAGGGAAAGACAAAGACAGTAAACCTAAATGAATATGAATCACCTTTGGATCAAGCCATAGTTTGTCTTTTGAGTGGAAGGATAAAGCGAGAGAAAGTGAATGTTACATGAAAGATGATAATGATTATGATTATAAAAGATAATAATTTCTGTAAGGTGAATCAAGATGTATACCATCTATGCATATATCCAGTTATATAAGTGTATATCATTTGGATAAATTGTTGTCTGAATCCTCCCAAGGAACAAAACTGTTAACCAAGCTTATTTAATAAACTGTGCATCCAAATTATCATCTCGTCCCTTGTTGTTGAGTATTCACTTTAAGAGCTAAAGTCCATTAGTATCTCATCCCTTTTGTGGTTCCTAGTTTTTGCTTTTCCTTTCCTTCCTTGTCTATGAATATGTGTCTTGATTCCTTCCATCCTTTTCCTCTATAATGGATTCTTCATTTAATCTTACTTTCCATTTATCTTATTTTTCCTTTTGCCTTTTTTTTAGGTTTTTGCGGTCACAGTTTTTTTCCCTTCGCTTGTCTTTGGTTAATCTGTTTGGCCAGTTAATAGTTTAAATCAATGAGATACTTGGAGTCACAAAGCAACTCAAAACACTTTTTGATGGACACTACGCGCAGCCAACTCCAATCATTTTAGCCGAAGAAAGCTTTCATTACTTCTAGTACTCGCCTTGGCTCTAGTACTTCAGATGAGTCTGAATTGAAGGAAATTAAGGTGAATTGAGTATGAAAAGAGTCTAATTCGCACATTTGATAGATTTGATTCAATTATCAAGAAGATTTAATCAAATACTTACAAATCTGCTGATCCATTAGATCCATTCATAGGCAAAGTTTGGTTCGTTTAATTATTGAAATATGCTCTCAATATGAATCCATAGCATGGATACTTTTATCTAACAAACGGTTTAGTAATTGTCAACAACAATTAGAATTTCTCTTTATTTTTAATGTAACTGAAAAAATTAAATTAAACAATAATCTTGCAAATTGGCAACTGAATACTGAATACTAATGTACTTTGCTAAATAATTTTTGTGAAATTATTCTGAAAGATGATAAAAAGAGCATGTAACTGTATGAAATTCAAAAAATAAAAGATATTAACATAACTCTTAAATCAATCGAGAGTGTTAATCAATAAAAAATTATTCACATTTCAACTTATTACAAGAATACCGATTATTCAAACGAAAACTACTCGAAAAAACAAAGTTTCACTCTCATTGTATATTATTGCAGAACATGCACCATGTAGTAAAAAGAGTTTGTGCTGAATTGAATTTTTCAATAAATTGGTTTGAAAAAAAGCAATTAGATATTTGAGGAATAGTTGGAGTTAAATGATAGACTGAAATGAGCGTCTAAATTAAGGAACAGTTTTGGAAATTAAAAGGTAATCTTTTGTTAGTGTATTAAGCCAGACTTATGCAAAATCCAATTCGATTCAGAACAATCTCGTTCTTTTCGAGTCAAAGTTACTTTGCAATGTTATGCGTTTTTTGTTTTACGAGGTTAGATATCGAATGGTACTAGATACTGGACATTTTCACTTATTTCTATTCCGTTGAATCTCTTAAGATGGGAAAATCCGAGTCTTTTTGTTTCCGAATTGCTTTTATTTTCATTTTGTTGAATTATTACCATCCTTAAAAATCAGTCTGAATTTCATTCATATGAGATGATATTTAGTTCAATTCAAGACGAGTTTCATGGTAGTAAGTCTAACATTTTAAAATCTCAAATTATATAATGAGTTTTTGGCACTTGCTCATGTTGATTGAGAGGGAAGAGATCGAGTAAACGATGCTTTAGATTTGAATTTATTATAAAATTCTGGTTGAGATGCACTTTTCTAAACAATTATCAGAAATAGTTGTAATCATTTCAGTTGATCTGATTTCGATTGTCAAACTGATTTTCTCAAAATTTGTCAAAGAATGGCTAATTTAAGTTCATTGATATTATCTGAGTGATTGAACGATATAATTGATGCTTCAAATGAAAAAAACAATATTTTCTGTTGAATGTAAATGAGTGGTTCTAGTAGTTAGCTACATATTATGGAAGAATGTCTGTATATTTTGTAAAAATAATCAAATATTTGGTGCTTTTATGATGCTTAGAGCGTTCAAAAGCAAATCGAAACAAACAGAACAATTAACTAATTGAAACTAAATTCAGTTTAAAAAAACTGTAAAAAAGTGATTCCATTCAATTTCAGTAATGCCATCTTACGGTAGTTTTTCAACACTCTCGAACATATGTTGCTCGAAAAATATTTTTGTTAATTTGTGTTTCTATATTTTGTTTTCTTTCTGGAATCAGCTTGTTTTAAATTGAATTTGGTTTGTTTTCAACATATTAATTAACTAATCAACCTCTATTTGAAGTCTTTTTCTGATTTATTTTTATATAATTATCAGGTAAGCCAGTTATGTTTAACCTTGTAACCTGTTCTATTAAAATTGATTTATATCTATTAAGCTCCATTTTAAAGGCTAGAAAAACTTGCTTATGTCAACCGTCAAATACATACGTTTGAATTATACCTGTTTTCTGCTAATTTATGTATCCTCTTTCTTCTATCTTCTTTCGTCATTACTCCTTTTCCCTCAAAACTCCCTTTTCTACATGTTTCTCTACACCCGTCTTCCTGTTTTACTAATATATCAAGTATCAGGTTGGATCAGTTTAATTATCAATATAACTTGAAGAAGAAAAGTTCTCAACTTTACCATTTGCATCTAACCTTAACCTCATTTTACCTGTTGCATTAAACTTTGTATTACTTCTGCTACAAAAGTTCTTATTTTACATTTTTGTTTCACAGTCATCTCAAGCAAAAACAATGTCTTCAGAGAGTAAAACTTTCGGAGCTGGTGTTGATAATACGGTTTATCTTGGATTCGCAAATCTCCCTAACCAAGTTCATCGTAAATCTGTTAAGAAAGGATTCGAGTTTACTTTGATGGTTGTTGGTGACAGTGGTCTTGGTAAAAGTACTTTGATAAACGCCCTTTTTTACAGTCAACTGTATAAGGATCGAAAAATACCGGCTGTTCAAGATCTCAATGAAAGCACGGTAAAAATCAAGCCAGTTTCTGTTGATATTGAAGAAAAGGGTGTAAAACTTAAATTGACTGTGGTTGATACGCCAGGTATGAATGATAATGATTCAATTGTTTTTCCTTTAATGTCATCCATTTTGATTCATATCCTTTTATTTTCATTTATCAATACTTCATCCCCACTTTTATTTATCTGTCAATCTTTCCATTTCACATTTTTCTATAGGTTTTGGGGATGCTATTGACAACACAACATGCATTCGCCCCATTATTAATTACATAGATGAACAATATGGTAAATTCCTTGAATATGAAAGTGGTCTGAACCGTAAACATATTGCTGATAGTAGGATTCATTGCTGTTTCTATTTCATTTCCCCTGTTGGTTATGGGCTCAAACCTTTAGATATTCAGGCAATGAAAGCCTTACACACCAAGGTTAATTTGATACCCATCATTGGCAAAGCTGATGCGTTGACAAGACAAGAAATTACTGATCTAAAAAAACGCATCATGAAAGAGATTGAAGCCAACGGAATATCCATTTACACAGTGCCGGATTGTGATTCAGACGAAGACGAAGATTATAAAGAACAAATCAAATCGATTAAGGATGCAGTTCCGTTTGCCGTTTCATCTTCCTGTGATTTAGTAGAACTGAAAGGAAGAAAGGTCCAAGGACGTCAATATCCATGGGGCATTCTGGAGACAGAAAACCCAGAACACAGTGATTTTGTAAAACTTAAGTCTTTACTCGTTACTCATATGCAGGATCTGAGAGAAGTTACCCATGAAGTACATTATGAAAATTATCGTGAAATGCGGCTCACGCAGCGATCATCAAGTATCGTATCACAACAAAGCCTGGTCGAATCTATTTCATCTGCAGATGATGCTGATCGTATGTTACGAGAAAAGGAGGAAGAACTCATGAGAATGAAGCAACAAATTTTACAACTTCAAAGTGCCATGAAGCAACCATCCAATGGAATTAATGGATCTAATGGAACAAATGGAACAAATGGTCTGGACAATTAAAACAAAGTTGATGAATGAAAGAACAAAACACTATCATCTCTAAAGTCTCTCAACAGTAACAAGCTGTGAAAAACTCTTCCGAGATCTCATGCCGAATCAATTTTGATTTTTATGGAAAAAAACCAAGTGACAAGTTTCGAAACTCATTTTAAAGAAATCTCTTAAACCTTTTTTAATTTCATAGGTAGAAAAGCTTGAGACTCATATTTTAATTACCGCCATAATAGTTTATTTTGTCTCATATGTTTTTTATTTTCAACTCCGGATGTTTGCCAAAATAACCATTTGATAATTAAATGAAATTTCCACTGACATTAAATACTTATGGGTATCCATAAACAATTGTTATGAGTAAAAATCACTTAATAATTTCATCAGTGAATTTAATAGGTAAAAATCAAAGCTAAGTCCAATACCAAGTATCATCTAAGGACCCTCTAGCAACATATTTTGAGAACAGCTCTGTGATTTGAATAACCGCATTATAAATCAAATGAAACTTTCCAAATGTAGTTTATCCATTTAAGTTTATTTACATCTCCACAATAATAGTTTTACGTTGATGAATGTGACTATAACGTACAAATTTAATAATGCTACAAATCTAATGTTGTGTTGCACGAGCTCAAGGAATAATTCCACGAAGAAACATATCCTCAGTGTATGCTCTTTTCTTTTGCTGTGAAAATGAGAAAAATAATTTGTGTGAGGAAGTTTGTTTTATATTTGAATTGGTTAACTGTTTGAATTTTTTTATTCTTACCTGAATCTCTGGAGCGTCAGGATTTTCTTTTGCTATTCTATTTCTCCAAGCAGTTAATAAGGACGCAGGACTTGGTTCAAGTATTCCAGCATATCCTGAAATTAAAATATTGAGATGAATTGAGTAAGAAAAGAGCACATTTTGCACATTTGAAAGATCCGGTTCATGTATTAAAAACACTCACCTAATAAAGCTGATGTACCAGGCGATAATTTAGCACCTTTACCAAGCCAATAATTCAGCCTATCAATATCAACAGCAAATAAACGCTCATTATTTTCATTCGCAAAAATATCGAATGAACCTATCACCTCGTCAGGAACTCTACCGACTCTTTTCTTAGCTGGCAATACCGCAAGATGATAGAAAGGTCGATTAATGCATCCTTCTCTGACAAATCTAATGACGATTCCTGAAGGCCAGAAGAATCTACGACGCATTTTATCGAAAAACTAGAAAAATACGATCAAATTCTTGCACAGTTAACACAATTAAAATTGAAATTCGCAATTTGTAATTATTTTTTGTTTACCAAAAAACATGAGACTCAAACTTTGAGGCGCCACCTTTGAACAATAATAATGCTCATGAGAGAGAAGGATAAGACCGGTTTTTTGAAAAAAACTAACAGAAAATTGATTTCTATGAATTTCTAGTTGATTTACAGATTTAAATATTTCACTTTGTATAATTTTATTTATTAAAGATTTTCATGATTGAAGAAGAGATGAGTTTTTTAATGCTTTTTTATTTGAAACAAAGCAGGAAGGGACATTTTTACGATGTCAAAGACATTATGTGCTGATGTTCATCAGATCCAGCGAGTAATACTGTTCTTAGGTTATAAATACAGTCGATTCCTTGAAATTGACGGTTCTTAAAATTGCCCATTCGATGGTTTCCTCATCTCGAATCAACCGCACTATTTTTTTTAATCCTGCCTTGACAATGACTTCAAGCAATTAGATATATAAATGAGATAGTAATCATTGATTAAAATTCAAGTTTATACAGTTCAACAGGTGAGGTTGCATGTAGAGTGAAAAGGCAATTGATTGAAGGTAAAGGAATCAAATGAATGCATTAAGAAGGATATGAATAATCAATGAAAAAAATTGGATTTGACTAATTCTATAGGTTATTGATACCAATTTTACATCCAGTTTAAAGTATTACCTGAATAAAGAGTAACAGCAAATTCAAGTGCAAAAAAATTTTTGTGTTGGTTTTTGGGTAAAACACATTATAACTGGATTTTATTAATTTGATTTCATTAAATAATACAGTATTTCAAGTGTAAAAGTAACAACAATTGATAAAATACATATTAAATAAACAATAATGTAATACTTTAATGTTTGATTAGTAAATTCATTTTGATAATTTCTAGAGCCACTAGAATAGCGTTTCTAGAATTCAAAGTAAATTAGTTGACAGTGCTAAAGGATTAACCTTTATCCAGTTAACTGTTTCCGCATACTGACAATTCGGTCACTTAGTGATTTATCTCCTGGTCCACATCTTTTAGCAACATAATCAAGAGCATCAACATCCTTGGCCATAAATGCTATTTTAGCTGCGTCCTCCAATAATCTAATAATTGAGATGAAAGAAGGGTAAAAGTTAATGAATTTAGCACAACTCTTTTACATTTGAATTACAGCTAAATTAAATGCTACATACCCAGTTTTAACATAGTAATCAACTTTGAACTCTTCTCGAACTTTGCCGACATATTTTTGAGCTTCTGTTCTGTTTTTGAATTTCAGGCAAGCAGATACAAATGGCTAAAATGAAACAAAATAAATCGGTATTAATAGGAAGAAATGGTATTTAGTCCTAATGTAATATTCAATTTTAATATACCTCATAACCAATTGGAGATTTTTTACTTTTGCTGAATTTTTCAAGTTCATTCCAATCCCTTTGCTCAGCTAAAATGTTGATTTTGAGTAACCAAAATCTTCTATCGGGAACTTTGAAGTCTTTTTTTAAACCTTCAGCCAATTTATGCTCCTTATCGTATAATAATTTAGCCATAGTTTCTTGTAATGATAGGCCAACAAAAGGATGCTTGAATTTTTCTTCCAATTTAATTTGATTCTCCATTAATTTTAATTGTTCTTCCGTAGCTGCTAAATTAAATTCGTTTTTCGCTCTTCTAAAACACTCTTGAGCTTCTAGTAAACATCTTCGACGATCCCCTATAGATTCATATCGATAAGCTTCTAAAATTTTGAGATAGGCACGAGAGCTAGAATCATCTTCCTGGATGCAAATATCATAGAGCTTTTCAAGATCCTCATTTTGACATTGCTAGAAAAAATAGGATAAGAATTAAATTTAGATTCGAAATGAGATGATAATCAATAGTAGAACATTAATTACCTTTTTGTACAAAGCATAAGCTTCTGGATGTTTACGTATTATTAAGAGAAAATCTTTTCTCGATTGAGTACTGAGAACATCAATGACCATATAAATTAGATCGGCATTACCACTTTCACTGGCTTTTTTACAGGCTTGCTCGTATTGTTTGAGTTCCAGTAGGAGTGGAACTTGTCTGCTTGCTTTAAGTTCGCAATTTAATAGAAGAATGGCTAATTCATCTCTTTTCTCTTTAATTGCTTGCTCGGCAATCTCAGAAAAAGACACACCAGAATTAGAATCAATTTTCTTGATAATATCTTGAGCTATTTCAGCGTCATCCATCTCCCTTAATTTAATCTTGTAGAAAGCCCAATTTCTTAATATCCTGGAAACTCCTTGGTCATCGGGTATTTTCAAGTATTTTGCGATTTTGATGGCTAGAAAATATTGTCTTCTCAGGACCAACCGATCAATGAGTACTTGAATAGAAAGATATTCAAGTTGATTGTAAGTAAGTAATAAGCCGACATTCTGCTGTCGGATTGTGTTGAGAATACGTAGGTTTCGACATATATTTACAAATAATTCAGAATCAGCATCTGGAGTGAATAATTTACCAAACGAAGCTGCCCGAAGAAGCATTTTCTCTGAGCTCACTTGAAACTCATGAGCTGCAGCCAGTGTACATTGAATCACAGCCGAGTTAATTTCATTTCGTTCACTTAATAACCTAATATATTCATTAGCTTTGTGTACTCTTCTCTCATATTCTTTATTGGCCTCCATCAAAAGAGCACCAGGAGCAAGAGATCCTATTTTGAAAACTTGAACTAGAGGGTCAGGAACTTTCTGAATAATCTCATTAGTGTCATTGGTTATTACACGAATACCATCAATTTCTTGAACTAAATGAACAGGTCCATCCATTAAATAATTTAACCAATCCTTTTCTAATCCAACTAAGAGTAAAATTTCTTTCCAAAGGCAAACAACGGCTTCATTTCCACACCATAGCATATATTCGGGTTTTTCTTCACATTTGGTAACAAACTCACAAATTTTTGATATAGTTCCATCATAAGAGCCAATCCAGAGAATACCAGTTTCAAGATATAAGGAAATATTCTTGTAATCATGGCTGAATGATATATCTATTACTGTCGATGTTCCCGTTCTTTGAAAAACCATAGATTCACATTTATTAGAACTGAGCTGGAACAAATTTCCATCCCTGGAAAACAATATTTTTACCTCGCCATTTTTACAAGCAATAACATTCCAACAACTCGGTGGTTTATCTGTTTTAAGCATCTCGTGATATTGTCGCACCATAGGTGAATCAATATTGTTTATAACGTAAAACTTTTGAGTTTCTGTTAAAACAGCGATACCAGTTGAATAAGGCCCGGTGAATATTTTACACTGGCAAACTTCAGTTTTACTGAGATCATCATGGATAAGGAAACTATTTTGAAGCTCTCCGAAGAAATCGTAAACATAAACATAGCCATTGTCTCCAACACAAACTAAGCTTTCTGTATTAGACCATCCCATGGCAATTAGATTAGATGTCTTAAGTCGAAGACTTGTAAAGTATTCTCCATAAGGAGTGAAAATAAAGATGATCGATCTAGCATTCTGATTGGTACCAGAAAGAAGTCTTACAGTTGCATTTTCCTTCTCGTGAGAATGAAGAGCTGTTAAAATGGATAGATTGTGAGTTATTAGAGGTAAGAAAATTTAACATTGAAATTCAAGAAGTAACAATCAATCTTTACCTATGTAACCAGAAAAAGGAGCAGCACATACTCTATACTTTGATAAATCAACACCTTCAGTGGACCAATTAAGAGAGCAAAGTTCAACTCGTCGATAAAAATCACGTCCAAGAGGATTCCAGTCAGCAGTTAACATAGACATCTTTATAATATTTCTATAAAACTTAACCAAAATTAACAATATAGAAAACGTTTAGATTGAAAAAATATTCATAAAATTAAAAAAATCATGATGTTATAGCTTAAACTTTAACTCATATCTTTGCAGTGACAACTTTCAGCTGATAATGATTTGTAAACATTGCAGGATCTGATACCAAAATAGTATCGGATACTAGATGTAACAGTTAGATTCCGAAGCGCGACTGACTCAAATGACAGTAAAGTTGGACTATCATAGACTGGCATGAAATAATTCAAATAAATCCAGACCTAATTTAACTAATTAGTTTCGATTATCCCCATTAGGTCAGCAGATCGACACAGCTAGCTGTAATTTTGAAGATGAAAAGTGAGCTGACGGAATCTCGCTTACCCTTACCGAATGGACTTTTACAGCTCGCTAAAAGTCTGCTTAGTGGAAGTCGACTTGACTCAATTAGTTTAAAATCACGTAATATATGTCAATCATAAAAAATAACCTGAGCTTAAATTTAAATAATAACAGAAAGAAGTATTTTATACACTCTGTAAGGGATTTCCAGGTTTTATTTAATGCATTTTATTAATATAACTTTTCAATATAAAGCTCATTGCGTTCAGAGTTAATACAGTGAATAATGTAAATAAGACAATGTCAAGATTATTAAACAATTTTTATTAATTTATTTGAAGTTTACTTTGAACATCATAATTAGACAAATATTTTCAATTAGATACTGAAAGTGAAAAGGAAAAAGACCAGTTAAACTAATAATGTAAACCAATAATCAGTTGTTACTCACAATTACAAAGACTCGAGAAGTCATATTCAGAAGTTCACCGATAGTAAACGCTATATCAGTCCTTGAAAGTCGATCTTGTAAATCAGTTCCCTGAAAAAATAAGAATTGCGTTAACTCTCTGTCTTTTTATGGATAAGTGAAGCATTTTAATATTACCTTTATAAAAGCTTTTGCACTCAACTGCAAGCCTCTGTTCGCCTTCCTTAGGTTTTTACAATAAGAGCTCATCTTAAAGGGAAATTGAATCAAATTAAAAGACCGAGAAAACAAAACAGAAATTTTTTTATACCATCGTTAATATAACTCCATTTGTGTATGAACAAGCTCCGATGGCCGCAACGCCAATGCTAGCAACAGCCACAATGAAAAGATCCATAAATTTATCAATATGAACAAAAATTGCAATGTACATCCCAAAATCTGCAGCAGCCGAAAGTCCGATGTACAAAAATATAAGCCAGTTTCTTAACTTAATATTGAGCTGTTCAATTTCATTTTGATATTGGATAATCTCACAGACAGTAGCTTTATAATGAAGCATATAGTCAACCTTATTCAGAAGTCCTCTTTCAGCCGCAAGACCCTCTGCAGTTCGGGCTACGTGAACAGCTTTGAAGTAAAAGTAAGACAAGTGAACTGTTACTATGGCACCAGGCAATATCGTGTTATATAAAGTAGAAACTATTCCTAGGTAATTGACGAGAATCCAAAAGCCAGTGTAAATAAACTGAATGGATGTTTGCGGTTTGTGATCCGCTGAATGAACAATAAAGATCAAGATTGGTGCAAAAGTAATCGCAATACAATAAACGATCCAAAGCCATGCATTTACTAGATTGATGGCAACAAAACGAAACTTTTGGCAATAACAATGATTCATTGATAAAACTTCACTTTTAATTCCGTTTTCATATATTGAATAGTACAATTTCAAAGTCTTAAAATGACCATTTTCAACCAAATAAATCCAATAATGTCTTAAAATTTCACCTACAATGGAAGCATTCAACCAGAGAAACCAAAAGTAGCGACGATTTTGCTTACCATAGAAAAAGTCACCGAGAACAAGAAGCCATTCATCAGGCAGATCAAAGACACTCAACAATGCCAAATGAATGATGTAAACACTCATTAGGCTGAAGTAGAGGATGGATTTTACTGTAGTCCATTTTGATGGAGTTACACTTGGATCTTGTGAGAAGCCATTTGGTAAAATATTGAATGAAATGCATATTGATTCGAGTTTTTTTATCTTGCTAATTGCTTCGGCATCATCAACGTCACTTGAACGAAATCCAATAACACGGAAAATCAATCTTGGTAAAGACGCAGTTAGAATTTTATTCACTCTTAGCATGTTCGATAGCTTTGACAGCAGCTTCAATTTAGATTCTAAAATTTGTAGACTTTTTGGTTTTCATAAAAATATGATTTTAAATTACTGCATAACGAAAGCGCATTGAACATATCAGATGCTCTAGCTTTTCTTCACGGCACCTGAAAATCACTTAATAATATTGAATTTCAAAATGTGATACTTTTCTCTGTCGTTTCATGTCAAAGTCAAGTAACAAAGATGAAATATTGAATTTGAAGATTTTCGAATCAATACGATATTTAGTTTTTATTGTCTTCATTGTTTAAAAATGTCAATGGCAATCAATGAGTTCATTAATTAGAAATATACTTACTCAAAACAATTGATCATCAGTCATTAAATCTATTTAATCGCCAATTAAATCCATCCATCTCATCTCATGAATGTGATTGAATAATTTATGAATAATTCAACTTTAATTATTATAAAATTAAAGTAAACTGAAGTCATTAAAGTACAATTAAACATTTTATTGGCAATAGAGCTTAGCAACGATAGATTATCTGAAATCAGAAACTAGTCGTTATGCTACAAAAACTATGGCAATACTGACTTTTGACCCTAAAATGGTTTAAAACGTCAAATCTTTTTGATCAGAGTCAAATTGTTCTTCAATGGATGGGAATTTCACTCGTTATACATCATAGAAAATCCAAAATGATTCCTCTACTTTGCAAGATTTTTCTGAACAACTAAGAGCATATTTTTTGTTTGAATAAAACTTCATTGGTTATGACTATTCTTACATGGATAAACCATTGTTGCAATCGAAAGGAATTGTGCCGTAACATTGACTTTCGAGTTAAGAATTGGGACTTTGGGGATTTGTAGGAACATAAACTTTTCCCGAGTCACAGTTTTCAAGGAAATCGATGTCAGAGTTTAAATCTCGATCGAATTTAATAATACAAACAGATTTTTTTGTAGGATTTTGCCTGTTTTCATATTTCAATGCATTATAGCTCATAATAAAATCCAGCTTGCAATTTTGCTTGAGAATGATTATTGTAGGTGATACCAATCCTGGAACATTGAGGCTAAAAGTTTTAAGGCCGATGTACAAAATCAATAGAACTGTGGATGTAAGGAAAAAAATATTTAATTCATGATATGTATAACAATTTTTATGATTACAGTAATAGGAAAAATTACAAACGTGTAAGTAACTGAATTGTTTGAAAATGATTAAATTATCTTTTTCAATATTTAAATTAAACATTTCCTTTTTAATTCGGATCAGACTCTTACTATGGCTCTGACTTTGACTCTGATCGGGCTCTGATATGGTTCTGGCTCTGATTGTTCATCATTCACATTCAATCGGTTAATTTCCACAATTGGTTCATCCGTAGCCTCAGCTGGGTTGAAGGCATAATCAGGATTGAATTCACAAATAAATTCATTATATTTAGACCGATTTACCTGCCTTTTCTGACTAATACTCTATATTGATTTTTATATTCATCATAAAGAATTTCGCCGATTCTGAGCGAAATCCCAATCAAGTTGAGCTCGTGCTTGAATTCTCCGAACTTTTCCATATAAACTTTACACAATCCCTCCAGCACGAGAGATTTAAATTTTTCAAAAGTTTATTCTGATATCTTAGAGGGCAGGACAACATAATTTATGTCTTCTGCATATCGCTCGAATGTGTTATGCTTTCTCGAAGTTGATAGATTTATCATTTTCATTCTTTTGACTTGAAAAGTCTTGTTGTTCGGACCAACACGAAAGCGTTTCTTCCTGGAATCTCCATCAGAAAATTTTATATTATAATAATCAACAACTTCCTCTATATCTTGATTTTCGTAAAGTCTGAACTCCTGACATAAATGATCGTAGCAACATATGCAGAGTAAACTATTAAGAAGATAAAAAGAAAGAAAGAGAATAAAAAGATTACAATAATATTATAATCTGCAATCTTACATGGTTGGATCCGATCATTTGGCTGTCTATCATATCGTGACCAAAGAATAACTGCTCTCCAGAATTGTACATGCGTTTGGCAATAACGATGGGTTAATTATCGACAACAAAGCAATTAATGTAAATGTGTGAAACTTGCACACCAATGCTTTCAAGTTGGAATATGTAAATAGCGAAATCATTGTCTTTTACATTGATTTCATCTCTATAAAACATGCCTTCAAAGGCCACAAAAACGAGAAAGAAACGGTGTCGGGGATTAGAACCCTTTTACCCTTAGGATTAGAGGTCAGTAGTGGGGCGAACAATGTCGTGAAAGAGGAAAATAGATCTTTGTTGATCTCAAACCATCCTCCCAAGTGATGGGTGACGATAGCATTGGCATCACATTAAGGTTCAAGACGCACCGATATGGTGATTAGAAATATGTTTTAGACAATACCGGGCGTCTTTTTCTTTTACGCCTTCTTGCATGCATAGCTGCCGAACAAGTTAAGTTTATTCTTATTGCACAACCATAAGTTCACGTGCTCAAGGTTATTCAAGTTCAATTCTTTATTTGACCTCTGATTGAACTTGCAAGGTCATTTTCTGGAACATACCATTGGAAAGATGGAATGAATTTTTCCTGATTAGATGAATGATAAGTGATCCCTCATATCCTTTAGCCAGTATGAGCTATGAACATGTGACTAACACTATCGGGTCAAGAAAATTTTGCGATTTCAGAAAATGAACTTTCAAGGTCAATTAGAGGTCAAATAAAGAATTGACCTTGAATAACCTTCAGCATAATTGTGCAATTTGAATAAACTTATGGTTCAAGTCTGAAGTCTGTAGCACTAACCGTTCGTGAGTTATGCCTGCATGAAGGCGTAAAATGAAAAAAACACCCGGTATTAGAAAAAACAATAAAACCAATATAAATCAAATTAACAAAAATTGTAATTTTTATTAAAAAATATTCAAAGAAAATAAGATTTTAACTAAATCAATAAATCTTCAGACAAAAAAGACAAATGGAAAGAGGACAAAACTATTTATCTATTCAAACTTCTAAATTGGAATGAAGAGCTTGGGTAAATTTTGACACGAATCATTGGTAAGCCAAAGGATTATGGTCATAATGTGGATCTTGTTTCCTCTTTTGTATTCAGCTCCTGTTTTAATCATCATCATCGTTCAGTCAAATAAGGAATACTATTAGGCTCATCTTATTTAATTTGATCCTTTGGTTAATGGCGTAGTACATTAACAATTTAGCTATAAAATCATATTTTTTTACAAGTTTGCTTCCCGTCCATAATTTCAACAGCTTTTTTGATACTGTTTATCTTATCGTTCAACATTATATAATACAAATGAAAAAATGAATTACTAAACACTCATACAAAAAGACACAATTCGTGGGGTAACCTTGTTCAGAAACAAGATGTTAGATGTTCATTACAGCCTTCAGAATCAGAAAATTGATTACAGTCTGTGATTCATTTCTCTTATGATTGATTTTCTGTGAATTTCTTTTTGAAGTGGAATTCATTAATCATTAATTCGTCATTCAAGTACATTATTATTCACTAATCTTAATCCAAACTGAACCAGTAAAAATTGTAAGGTAGATGTTGGCAGCAATTGATATTGTCAGTTACCTATTAATATTAAGTTACAAATCAGAGTTATCTCTATTATCATATAACAATTTTATTTGATATCTAATGTTAAGTTATTCAGGTAATTGTTTTAAGCTCAAAGTTTACTTTTCCCTGTAAAGGAACTAAATCGACTACCACTGATTACGATTTTATCTTCATGATGCTTTCAGCTGTTATTGTAGCAGTACTTGTATATCAACAATCAAAATCATATGAAATCATCACCCAATCGAACAAATATCAATAATTAGTGAGATATTAGTTATTTGAAGCCGATTCTCTGATTTCTCTGGAAATGTTTGAGTATTGAAACCATTTTTTAACTTTGTTTACTCTGTTGCTGAAATTTTGACGATTTAATTTTGCTTTTTCCCGAAGTGATTCACATCTTTAAAGAAGAAATGAAATAAAATGACTTTGTTAGAAGTGCGAATCTTTGTTATGATACTTCTTTTTGGACTTACTATGCTCATTGGCTATGGACCAGTTTTCTTATTCCATTTATCGCAGAAAAAAAGTCTTTGGTGGAGGTGTCTTATTGGCCACTTGTTTCGTTCACACGATTCCAGAAATTACAGAAAACTATGAATCTTTCATGTCGAGGAAAAACAATGGACCATCGGAAAGTGAAGGTCTACTTGGCGATGACGAGAAAAAAGACAAAGTTCCTTGGGTCGAAATATGTGTCTGCATTGGACTTTTTATAACCTACTTAATTGATACGTCAGTTGTTATGGCCATTGAGAAGAGTATCAGCAACGAAATGAAATGAATTTTCCTGAAAACAGTTTAAACGATGAAAACGAAAACTGCTAGCTTAACATTGACCTGTATCCATTTGGCCATTTTTTCCGCTACATCACCTTTTGGAATCCTTTTGACACTTATATTGGAGCAAGATGGTCTGGCTGAAGATGGAAGTTTAACTATCATTTTATTCAGTGCCATTGCTACTGGAGCCATTTTGTATATTGTATTTCTTGAAATCCTACGAGCCGAACCACCTGCTGGAATCAATGGCCTGGTACAGTTAACAACACTGGTAGCTGGTTTCACTTTGATGTCGGTCATTTCGATATTTGTTGGGGATGGAGATTTATCTGAAAAGGCAAATAGCATAATGTATTTCTGAAGGTTTCAAATGAACATGAGAATCGATTTTATTCGACTATTATTATTGATATTTCAATATTTATTATTATATCATACTTTGAAAAATTTTAAAATTAAAAGTAATTTCACTTCGATAATCGTAAATGGGAGTTTGTAATGGTCTGATTTGGTAACGATCAATCTACCAGTGTAACCAGAAAAAGTAGAAGTTCAGACTTCATACATTGATAGATAAACAACTTCAGTTGACCAGTTCAGAGCCAAGTTCAACTCATTGTTAGAAATCACGTCCAAGAGGATTCTATAAGGGATTCATCGATTCGACTTAATATTATGTTCAGTACATTTGGAGTAAATTGATGCGAATTAAGATTGTTGAATATTTGCAATTTATTTGAAGTTTACTTTGAACATCATAATTAGACAAATATTTTCAATCAGATACTAGAAGTAAAAAGGAAAAATTCCAGTTAAACTAATAATATACACCAATAACCAGTTGCTACTCACAATCACAAACGCTCGAGGAGTCATATCCAGGAGTTCACCGATAGTAAACGCAATATCAGTCCTTGAGAGTCGATCTTGTAAATCAGTTCCCTGCAAAAACAAGAGTTAATTCAATTATTCGTCTTTTTATGGATAAGTGAAGCATTGCAATATTACCTTTATAAAAGCTCTTGCACTCAACTGTAAACATCTAGTCGCCTTCCTTAGGTTTTTACAATAAGAGCTCATCTAAAAGGGGAAATTGAATCAAATTAAAAGACCGAAAAAACAAAACAGAAATCCTTTTATACCATCGTTAATATAACTCCATTAGTGTATGAACAAGCTCCGATGGCCGCTACGCCAATGCTAGCAACAGCCACAATGAAAAGATCCATAAATTTATCAATATGGACAAAAATCGCAATGTACATCCCAAAATCTGCAGCAGCCGAAAGTCCGATGTACAGAAATATGAGCCAGTTTCTTATGTTTACATTAAGTTGTTCAATTTCATTCTGATATTGGATGATCTCACTAACAGTAGCTTTATAATGATGCAGATAGTCAACCTTATTCAAAAGCTTTCTTTTAGTCGCAAGATCCTCTGCCGTCCGGGTGACATGAGCAGCTTTACAGTAAAAGTAAGACAAATGAATTGTTACTAGGGCACCAGGCAATATCGTGTTATATAAGGTAGAAACAATCCCTAGGTAATTGACGAGAATCCAAATGCTATTGTAGATGAACTGAATGGATGTTTGAGGTAGTTGATTCGAAGAATTAACAACGAAGATTAAGATTGGTCCAAAAGTAATCGCAATACAATAAACAATCCAAAGCCACGCATTCGCTAAATTGATGGCAACAAAGCGAAACTTTTGGCAAAAACATTGATTCATGGATAAAAGTTCACTTTTGAATCCTTTCTCATATATAAAACTGTACAATTTGTAAGTTTCAAAATGACCATTTTTAAACAAAAATATCCAATAATGTCTTAAAATTTCACCAACAATGGAGATATTGAGCCAAATAAACCAAAAATATCGACCATTTTTCTGACCATAGAAAAAGTCACCAAGAACAAGAAGCCATTCATCAGGCAGATCGAAGATACTCAACAGTGCCAAATGAATGATATGAACAGTCATTAGGCTGAAGTAGAGGATGGATTTTGCTGTAGACCATTTTGACGGTGTTACTCTTGGATCTTGTGAGAAGCCATTTGGTAAAATATTAAATGACATGCAAAATGATTCGAGTTTTTTTATCTTGCTGATTGCTTCGGCATCATTAACATCACTCGAACGAAATCCAATCACTCGGACAATCAATCTCGGTAAAGACGCAATCAAATTCTCGTTGGATCTCAACATAGCCGTTTGCTTATGCACTTGCTCCAATTCAGAAGCTTAAACTTGTAAAGAGTTTTTGGCTTTCATCCTAATGAGCATTCAAATTACTGTTTAACAATTTGCATCACACAGATCAAATGTTTAAATCCGCAGTTTTTGACGGCATGTGAAAATCGCCCACGAATAAGCAAATATTGAATTTCAAAATGCGATACTTTTCTCTGTCATTTAACTAATAATGTACTCATAAACTCAAGTGCTCCAATGAAATATTAAATTTGAACATTTTCAGATCAATAAGTTTAATTGTCTTTTATTTTCTTAACTGTCTACAAATGTCAATGGCAATCAATAAGTTCATTAATTAGAAATAAAATGTAATTTCACCGATTACTCTGAACAATTGATCATTAGACATTGTATTTAATTGCTAATCAAATTAATCGCACAATGATTGTGATTGAAAATGGCCAATGACATGCTATGATATTGAATAATGTTTGAAAATCACGCGGAATAATGACTGAATTTGGCACTAAAATGGTTAAAAAGAGTCAAATCTTTCTAGTCTTACAATTAGAAGCGAATACGATCAATTGAAAGATTCTGGTTCAACCTAGAATGGGAACTATTCAACAATGGATGGGAATTCCACTCAATTAAGAGGAAGACTTGACAGAACGTTCAAAACTGATTCCTTCATTTCGCAAGATTGTTTCTGAACAAATAAGAAGCAAAGATTTGCTGTTTAAGCGAACCTTTTTGGTAATGACTATTATTGCATTGTAATGTTCAATAAAATTGAAATTGATTGTGCATAAAAATAAAGAGTTAAGAATAGGGACTTTGTGGACTTGTAGGAACATAAACTGAGAAGACAAGTGCTTTTAAAAAGTTTCTCCGACCCACAGTTTTCGAGGAAATCGATGTCAACGTTTAAATTTCGATCCACTTTTGTGTAATAATGCAAACAGATTTTTTATTGAAACTTGACATATGGATGTTACTTCTGATGGCCAACCAGAAAATGCACTTATTTTGAGCCATAACATTTTCTGTTTTTGTACATTAGATCAAGTTCGATCTTAATTCAATCCTTCCCTATTCTGTGACCATGATAATTAGAGAGTTGAAACTTATTATTTGTCCATAAAAATTGTTGGCTCACATAATGAATTGAATACTATAATAGTTTAAATTTATCGTTAGTTCTCTTGTTTTTGGCCATTAACCGGAAAGCTCGAGCCTCAATATTTCGAGAATGGTCGCACATACACGCACCGTTTCTTCACTAATACAATTCTTAACTAATTAATAATCTAATGCAATACAATAAATTTTCATTAGCGAATTCGAATCATGATTTCTGGGCAGTAAATGTATAATAAACAACTTATTCAACAGAATAAACTCATCTCAACCCATATCTTGGTGAATAAACCATTTTTCTGGTTAAACTTCCAAATGAAATACTAAAAGTGTTGCAAAAGACTTGAATATTTGAGTAAAGTGTCAAGACTTGGTGGGTTTGTAGGGACATAGAAACTGAGATCATTGGTGCTATTAAATAATTCGTTGGATGGACAGTTTTCGAGAAAATGGAGGTTAAAGTTTGAACTTCAATGGTCTTTTGTTGAGCTATGGAAGCAGGTTTTTTCATGGGACTTATTTTAATTATGTATTTATTGATGGTCAATTAGAAAAGAGTCTTATTTCGAGAAATAAAATTTTCTATTTCTGTACAACGATTCAAGTCCAAATTTCAATTAAACAAGTCGCATTTTGTGATTGTAAGAGTGAGAGAACTGAAACCTATTATGCTTCGGTAAAAATTGTTGGTACACATTCATGATCGAACACTTTTTTCAATTTATCACCATTTCTCGCAATTTTTGGCAATTGGGTTTAAAACTTTGAGCCTCAATATTTCGCGAATAGCATCATATATAATCATCATTCTTTGATTAAACATTAAATTGCATTATGGGCTACTATTCAATCCATGAAGTACACTAACAGTTTTTATCTAGGAATACAAAGTTTCAGCTCTCTAACTCTTATGGTCACAGAATGAGAAAGGTTTGAATGAAAATCGAACTAATCTGTTCTACAAGAAATAAAAAACTTTATTCCTCAAAATGATTGCATTTTCTGGTTGGCCATCGTAAGTTACATCCTTAAATTAAGTTTCATCAAAAAATATGTTTGCATGATTACCTCAAATCGAAATTTCAGCTTTGACATCAATTTACTCGAAACTGTTGTTCGGAGAAACTTGTTAGAAGGTCTAATGAACTCAGTTTATGTTCCTGCAAACCCACAAAGTTCCTATTCTTAACTTACAAAGGCACAGTTTTGATACTCTTTATTTGAAAGCTTTAGTGGGAACCTTAATTGCGATTTTAATTTCAAAATCTTAATTTATGTTCTGAACCCGATTTGGTCGGTCATTCGATAGTTGTTAGAGATGGAGATTGATCTAAAAAGGCAAATAGCACAATACATTTTTGAAGTTTTCAAATAAACATGACAATCGCTGAATTAATTCGACTATTATTATTGATATTCAATTATCATACTTTGAAAAGTATTATTGATTTAAAGTATTGATTCGTCTGATTTAACCAGAAAAAGTAGCATCCCATACTTCATACTTTGATAAATAAACACATTCAGGACCTTCAGAGCGAAGTTCAACTCTTCATCAAAAATCACGTCCAAGAGGATTCTGTAGGGATTCCTCCATTTGACTTACGATTAATTAGTATAATTTTCAGTGCGCTCGGAGTTAATTAATGTGACAATGTCAAGATTGTTAAATAATTTTATCAATTTATTTGAAATTTACTTTGAACATAATGATGATAATATAATATTTAGATATAAAAATCGATGCGTTCAGAGTTAATAAATGAGACAGTGTCAAGATTTTATAAGGGATTCCTGCATTAGACTTAATATAATTTTGAGTACATTTTGAGTTAATTAATGCGACAGTGTCAAGGTTGTTGAACAATTTTTATCAATTTATTTAAAGTTTATTTTGAACATCATAATTAGACAAATATTTTCAATTAAATACTGGAAGTAGAAATGAAAAATTCCAGTTAAACTAATAATATAAACCAATGCAACCAATCAGTTGATACTCACAATTACAAAGACTCGAGGAGTCATATCCAGAAGTTCACCGATAGTAAACGCTATATCAGTCCTTGATAGTCGATCTTGTAAGTCAGTTCCCTGGAAATACAGAGTTGATTCAATTATCCGTCTTTTTATGGAAATATGAAACATTTTATAATAATATTACCTTTATACAAGCTCTTGCACTCAACTGTAAATATCTAGTCGCCTTCCTCAGGTTTTTACAATAAGAGCTCATCTATTAATAAAATGCAATTGAATCAGATTAAAAGACCGAGAAACCAAAACAGAAATTCTTTTATACCATCGTTAATATAACTCCATTGGTGTAAGAACAAGCTCCGATGGCTACAACGCCAAGGCTTGTAACAATTACAACGAAAAGGTCCATAAATCGATCAATGTGAACAAAGATTGCAATGAACATCCCAAAATCTGCAGCAGCCGAAAGTCCGATGTACAGAAATATGAGCCAGTTTCTTATGTTTACATTTAGTTGTTCAATTTCATTTTGATATTGGATGATCTCACTAACAGTAGCATTATAATGATGCAGATAGTCAACCTTATTCAAAAGCCTTCTTTCAGTCGCAAGACCCTCTGCCGTCTGGGTGACATGGGCAGCTTTGAAGTAAAAGTAAGACAAATGAATTGTTACTAGAGCACCGGGTAATATCGTGTTGTATAAAGTAGAAACTATTCCTAGGTAATTGACCAAAATCCAAAAGCTATTGTAGATGAACTGAATGGATGTTTGAGGTAGTTGATTCGAAGAATTAACAACGAAGATTAAGATTGGTCCAAAAGTAATCGCAATACAATAAACAATCCAAAGCCACGCATTCGCTAAATTGATGGCAACAAAGCGAAACTTTTGGCAAAAACATTGATTCATGGATAAAAGTTCACTTTTGAATCCTTTCTCATATATAAAACTGTACAATTTGTAAGTTTCAAAATGACCATTTTTAAACAAAAATATCCAATAATGCCTTAAAATTTCACCAACAATGGAGATATTGAGCCAAATAAACCAAAAATATCGACCATTTTTCTGACCATAGAAAAAGTCACCAAGAACAAGAAGCCATTGATCAGGCAGATCGAAGATACTCAACAGTGCCAAATGAATGATATGAACAGTCATTAGGCTGAAGTAGAGGATGGATTTTGCTGTAGACCATTTTGACGGTGTTACTCTTGGATCTTGTGAGAAGCCATTTGGTAAAATATTAAATGACATGCAAAATGATTCGAGTTTTTTTATCTTGCTGATTGCTTCGGAATCATCAACATCACTTGAACGAAATCCAATCACACGGAAAATCAATCTCGGTAAAGACGCAGTTAGAATTTTATTCACTCTTAGCATGTTCGATAGCTTTGACAGCAGCTTCAATTTAGATTCTAAAACTTGTATAGACTTTTTGGTTTTTTTATCTTGCTGATTGCTTCGGCATCATTAACATCACTTGAACGAAATCCAATAACACGGATAATCAATCTCGGTAAATACGCAGTTAGAATTTTATTCACTCTCAAAATGGCCGATAGTGGCTTCATTTTAGATTTGTAAACTTGTAAAGACTTTTTGGTTTTCATAAACATGAGATTTTAAATTAACGAAAGCTCATTAAACATATCAAATGCTCTGCTTTCCTTCACAGCAGTTAAAAATCACTTAAAAATATTGAAATATTGAATTTCAAAATGTGATACTTTTCTCTGCCGTTTTATGTCAAACTCGAGTTATAAGGATGAAATATTAAGTTTGAAGATTTCCAAATCAATAAGTTATTTAGTTTCATTGTCTTCACTGTTTAAAAGTGTCAATGGCAATCAATAAGTTCATTAATTAGTTAGAAATCAATTGCGTAATCTTACCCATTACTCAGTACAATTGATCATTAGACATTTTAACCGCCGATCAAAATAATCGCACAACTATTGAAAATGGCCGATGACATGCTATGCTATTGAATAATTAAAAGTAAAGTCGTTAAATTGAAATTAGACCATTAATTGGTAATAGATCTTAGCGACAGATTATCTGAGGAGATCAGAAACTATAATAATGACAAAGCCAAAAAAACTATTAGAATGATGACTGAACTTGGCACTAAAATGGTTAAAAAGAGTTGAATCTTTCTGGTCTTACAATTTGCAGCAATACGATCAATTGAAAGATTCTGGTTCAACCTAAAAGTGAAAATATTGAACAATGGATGGGAATTGCACTCAATTAAGAGGAAGATTTCACAGAACATTCAAAACTGATTTCTCTATGTTGCAAGATTGTTTCTGAACGACTAACAAGAATAGATTTGCTGTTTGAGTGAAACTTTTTGGTTATGACTATTATTGCATTGTAAGACTCGATGAAACTGAAAGGGGTTGAGCCGTAAAATTGACTTTCGAGTTAAGAATAGGGATTTTGTGGGTTTGTAGAAACATAAACTGAATCCATTAGTGCTTTTAAAAAGTTTCTCCAATTCTCAGATTTCGAGGAAATCGATGTCAACGTTTAAACAGACCAGAAGCTGAAAATATGCCGGCACAGTCCGAGACACTCAGACGTCTCAAAGTTCAACATTATACAATATAAAAATGAATTACTAAACAACAATATAAAAAGACACAACTCGTGGGGCTCCCTGATTCAGAAACAAATTGTTAAATGTTCAGAACAATCTTCAAAAACAGAAAATCGGTTACAGATTTTCTGTGAATTTCTTTTTGAAGTGAAATTCATTAATCATTAATTCATCATTCAAGTATTGCATAATTTTAATCCAAACCAGTAAGGTAGATGGTTGCATCAATTGATATTGTCAGTTACCTATTAATATTAAGTTACAAATCAGAGTTACCTCTATTATCATATAACAATTTTAGACGATATCTAATGGCAAGTTATTCAGGTAATTGTTTTAAGCTCAAAGTTTACTTTTCCCTGTAAAGGAACTTGATCAACTACCATTGATTACGATTTTATCTTCATGATGCTTTCAGGTGTTATTGTAGCAGTACATGTATATCAACAATCAAAATCAGATGAAATCATCACCCAATCAACGAAATATTGTGAAACCGAGCTCGTGTTTAAATTTGTCACTTTGATGTCATATCAATAATCAGTGAGGTATTAATTATTTGAAGCCGATTCTCTGATTTTACTGGAAATGTTTAAATTTTGAAACCATTTTTTTAACTTTGTTTCCTCTGTTAGTTGCTGAAATTTTGACAATTTAATTTTGCTTTTTCCCAAAGTGAAGCACATCTTTAAAGAAGAACTGAAATAAAATGACTTTGTTAGGAGTTCGAATCTTTGTTATGGTACTTCTTTTTGGACTTACTATGCTCATTGGCTATGGACCAGTTTTCGTATTCAATTTGTGGCAGAAAAAAAGAGGAACTTTGCTCCTTCCAGATCAAGATTTATCGTCCAAACACGCAAAAATATTGCACTTACTATTAGTCTTCGGTGGAGGTGTCTTATTGGCAACTTGTTTCGTTCACATGATTCCAGAAATTACAGAAAACTATGAATCTTACATGTCGAGGAAAAACAATGGATCATCGGAAAACAATGGTCTACTTGGTGATGATGAGAAAAAAGACAAAGTACCTTGGGTCGAAATATGTGTCTGCATTGGACTTTTTATAACCTACTTGATTGATACGTCAGTTGTTATGGCCATTGAGAAGAGTACATCTCATCAGCAGCAAAATGAAAGCAATTTAGACAATGAAAACGAAGATTCTGGTGCTAATGTGCAGATTTTAAGTTATCGAACTCGATTTTTTAAAGGTTTAATCATTGTCATTGCCTTTTTCACCCATTCCATTTTTGATGGAGTCGCTATTGGTTTACAGTCTACTACAACATCTATTTGGACCGTCTTTTTTGCAATATGTTTGCATAAATTCGTAGTTGTGTTTGCCATTGGTTTTGAACTGTTTCAGAAAACAGCTAGCCTAACGTTGACCTGCATCCATTTGGCCATTTTTTCCGCTACATCACCCTTTGGAATCCTTTTGACACTTATATTGGAGCAAGATGGTCTGGCTGAAGATGGAAGTTTAACTATCATTTTGTTCAGTGCCATTGCTACTGGAGCCATTTTGTACATTGTATTTCTTGAAATCCTACGAGCCGAACCACCTGCTGGAATCAATGGCCTGGTACAGTTAACAACACTGGTAGCTGGTTTCACTTTGATGTCAGTCATTTCCATAGTTGTTGGAGATGGTGATTGATCTGAAAAGGCAAATAGCATAATGTATTTCTGAAGGTTTCAAATGAACATGAGAATCGATTTTATTCGACTATTATTATTGATATTTCAATATTTTATCATCATACTTTGAAAAGTATTGATTCGTGTGACTTGGTAACAATCAATCTTTACCTGTATAACCAGAAAAAGTAGCAGCCCATACTTCATACTTTATAAACACCTTCAGTGAACAAATTCAGAGCGAAGTTCAACTTGTCGTTAAAAATGGCATCCAAAAGGATTCCTCCATTAGACTAAATATAATTTTCAGTGCATTTGGAGTTAATTAACGCGACAATGTCAAGATTGTTCAACAATTTTCATTAATTTATTGAAAGTTTACCGCGAACATCATGATGAGGCAAATATTTTCAATTACATACTAGAAATAGAAATGAAATCTCTAGTTAAACTAATATTATAAACCAATAATCAGTTGATACTCACAATTACAAAAACTTCAGAAGTCATATTCAAAAATTCACCGATAGTAAACGCTATATCAGTCCTTGAGAGTCGATCTTGTAAGTCAGAGCCCTGGAAATCAAGCGTTAATTCAATTATCCGTCTTTTAATGGAGAGATGAATCATTTTAATATTACCTTTATAAAAACCCTTGCACTCAACTGCAAGCCTCTGTTTGCCTTCCTTAGGTTTTTACAATAAGAGCTCATCTAAAAGTGTAAATTGGATCAAATTAAAAGACCGAAAAAACAAAACAGAAATCCTTTTATACCATCGTTAATATAACTCCATTGGTGTATGAACAAGCCGCGATGGCTGCAACGGCAACGCTAGTAACATACACAAGGAAAAGGTCCAAATATCGATCAATGTGAACAAAGATTGCAATGTACATCCCAAAATCTGAAGCAGCCGAAATTCCGAAGTACAAAAATATGAGCCAGTTTCTTATGTTTCCGTTAAGCTGTTCAATTTCATTCTGATACTGGATAATCTTACTAACAGTAGCTTTATAATGAAACATATAGACAGCCTTATTCAGGTGCCCTCTTCTAGTCGCAAGACTCTCTGCAGTCTGGGCTACATGAGCAGCTTTAAAGTAAAAGTAAGATAAATGAATTGTGATTACAGTACCAGGCAATATCGTGTTGTATAAAGTAGTAACAATTCCTATGTAATTGACGAAGATCCAAAAGCTATTGTAAATGAACTGAATGGATGTTTGCGGCAGTTGATTTGTTGAACTAACAACGAAAATTAAGATTGGTCCAAAACTAATCGCAATACAATAAACAACCCAAAGCCACGCATTCGCTAAATTGCTGGCAACAAAACGAAACTTTTGGCAGTAAAATTCATTAAAGGATAAAAGTTGACTTTTGAATCCTCTCTCATATATTAAACTGTACAATTTCCAAGTTGTAAAATGACCATTTTTAAACAAAAATATCCAATAATGTCTTAAAATTTCACCAACAATGGAAGCATTTAGCCATATAAACCAAAAATATCGACCATTTTTCTGTCCATAGAAAAAGTCACCAAGAACAAAAAGCCATTCATCTGGCAGATCAAAGACACTCAACAATGCCAAACGAATGATATAAGTACTCATTAGGCTGTAGTAGAAGATGGATTTTGTTGTAGTCCATTTTGATGGGGTTACTTCTGGATCTTGGGAGAAGCCATTTGGTAAAATATTAAATGACATGCAAAATGATTCGAGTTTTTTTATCTTGCTGATTGCTTCGGCATCATTAACATCACTCGAATAAAACCCTATTAAACGGACAATCAATCTTGGTATGAACGCAATCAAATTTCCTAACATAGCCATTTGCTTAGGCCCTGCTTCAATTTAAATATTTAAACTTGTTAAGAGTTTTTGGTTTTCACCAAAATGATACTTTAAATTACTGTTTAATAAATCTCATTACACAGATCAAATGTTTGCATTATCAGTTTTCCTTTACGCCATTTGAAAATCACTTACGAATATGCAAATATTGAATTTAAAAAAGCGATACTTTTTTCTGTCATTTAACTAATAATGTATTCATAAACTCAAGTGATTCAATAAAATATTAAATTTGAAGATTTATAAATCAATAAGTTTAATTGTCTTGCATTTTCTTAACTGTCTAAAAATGTCAATGGTAATCATTAAGTTCATTGATTATATAATAAATAAAATGCGCTATTTTACCGATTACTCAGAACACTTGATCATTAGACATTTCATTCAATCGCTCATCAAATTAGTCGCACAATGATTGTGATTGAAAATGGTTGCTCACATGCTATGCTATTGAATAATGCAAGACTAATTCAAAGTGAAGTCGTTAAATTGAAATCAGATCATTAATTCGTAATAGATCTTAGCAGCGAAAGTTCATCTGAGGAGATCAGAAGCTATAATAATGATATAGCCAAAAAAACTATTAGAATAATGACTAAATTTGGCACCAAAATGGTTGAAAAGAGTTGAATCTTTCTGGTCTTACAATTTGCAGCGAATACGATCAATTGAAAGAATCGAGTTTCTGTAGATCAAGTTCGATTTTCATTGAAACCTTGCGCATTCTGTGACTAAAAGGATTAGAGAGCTGAAACTTGTTGTTAGTCGATAAAAATTGTTGATACACTTCATGGATTGAATACTTTTTTCAATTTATCAATAGTTCTCTTCATTTTGGCCATTGGCCTTAAAACTTTCTGCCTCGATATTTCGAGAGTGGCATCATTCTTTCACCAATCCAATCCTTTGCTTATTGATAATTCAATTCAGCTCAATAACTATCTATTATCAGATTTGTGTCATGATTTTTGAGCTCTAAATGCACGAGCAGCAACTTATTCAACAAACTAACTCATCTCACCCATTTCTTGGTAAATAAACCAATTTTCTGGTTGCACTTGTCTAGACTGTTCTGGTCAATCCATGAAGTTCACCAACAATTTTTATCGACTAATAACAAATTTCAGCTCTCTAATCATTCTAGTCACAGAATGGGGAGATTTGAATGAAAATCGAACTGATCTGTTCTAAAAGAAACTGAAAACTTCTGAAACAAGTGCATTTGCTGGTTGACCATCAATAAGTTTCTCAAAAAAATTCTGGTTGCAACACAACAGCTTCTGGTCTGTTTAAACTTTGATATCGCTTTCCTCGAAAACTGTTGGTCGGATTAACTTTTTAAAAGAACTAATGGGGTCAGTTTATGTTCCTACAAACTTCCAAATTACCTATTCTTAACTCGAAATGTACAATTTCTGCTACCACTTGATTATTTGAAAGCATTAGTTAAATTATAATTGCCTTGTTAATTTCAAAAATCCTATCAGTTTGAAATCTTAATTTATATTTGATGTTTTGAACCCAGTTTTGACAAAGATTGTCCAACAGAAAAATAATTCAATAAACCAATCAATTATTCCCTAAAGTCGGCATCATCAACTCAGCAGCCGATATCAACTTTTACTTCGGCTTAAAATTCTCTAAGAATGATTTTACACCCCAAAGTGAATATTATTGATTTAACAAAAGCTAAAGACTCCAGCCTTGGATTTTGTATTCTCAAGATGACTTCTCAATTGACAATTTGAGCATTTTTGATAGAATGCATTGTGCTCAGTGAAATTGAATTTGCGATTGCAGTTGCCTCTAGCTGAAATTAATGGAGAATCAGATTGAATTGGAAGAAAAGGCCTGTTATTACAAGAAACTATGGCTAAATTTTTATACGATAACCAGCATAAATTGACGGAGGGTTTGAAAAAAGCCTTTTGACTCGTCTTATTTGGTAACAATCAATCTTTACCTATGTAACCAGAAAAAGTAGCAGCCCATACTTCATACTCTGCTAAATAAACACCTTCAGGACCTTCAGTTCAACTCGTCATTAAAAATCACGTCCAAGAGGATTCTGTAAGGGATTCCTCCTTATGATTTATTATTATAATTTTTCAGTACATTTGGAGTTAATTAATGCGACAGTGTCAAGATTGTTAAACAATTTTTATTAATTTATTGCAAGTTTACTTTGAACATCATAATTAGACAAATATTTTCAATTAGAAACTGGAAGTAAAAAGGAAAAAGACCATTAAACTATTAATATAAACCAATGCAACCAATCAGTTGATACTCACAATCACAAAGACTCGAGGAGTCATATCCAGAATTTCACCGACAGTAAACGCTATATCAGTCCTTGAGAGTCGATCTTGCAAATCATTTCCCTGCAAAAACAAGAGTTAATTCAATTATCTGTCTTTTTATGGGAATATGAAACATTTTATAATAATATTACCTTTATAGAAGCTCTTGCACTCAACTGTAAATATCTAGTCGCCTTCCTTAGGTTTTTACAATAAGAGCTCATCTAAAAGGTAAATTGAATCAAATTAAAAGACCGAGACAACAGAACAGAAATCAATTTTATACCATCGTTAATATAACTCCGTTGATGTATGAACAAACTCCGACAGCTACAACGCCAGTACTCGCAACAATCATAATGAAAATGTCCATAAATTGATCAATGTGAACAAAGATTGCAATGTACATCCCTAAATCTGCAGCAGCCGAAAGTCCAATGTACCCAATTATGATCCAGTTTCTTATTTTTAAATTTATTTGTTCAACTTCATTCTGATATTGGATGATCTCATTAACAGTAGCTTTATAATGAAACATATAGTCGCGTTTATTCAAAAGCTTTCTTTCAGTCGCAAGTTCCTCTGCGGTCCGGGCTACATGAGCAGCTTTCAAGTAAAAGTAAGAGCAATGAAAGGTTACTACAGAAGCAGTCAGAGCCATGTTGCATAAAGTAAAAACAATTCCTAAGTAACTGACGAGAATCCAAAAGCTATTGTAGATGAACTGAATGGATGTTTGAGGTAGTTGATTCGTTGAATTAACAAAGAAGATTAAGATTGGTCCAAAAGTAATCACAATAAAATAAACAAGCCAAAGCCACGCATTTGCTAAATTACTGACAGCAAAACGAAACTTTTGGCAGTAAAATGTATTGAAGGATACAAGTTGACTTTTGAATCCTTTCTCATATATTAAACTGTACAATTTAAAAGTTGTGAAATGCCCGTTTTTCATCAAATATATCCAATAATGTCTTAAAGTTTCACCAACAATGGAAGCATACATCCAAGCAAACCAAAAATATCGACCATTTTTCTGACCATAGAAAAAGTCACCAAGAACAAGAAGCCATTCATTGGGAAGATCGAAGACACTCAACAATGCCAAATGAATGATATGAACAGTCATTATGCTGGAGTAGAGGATGGATTTTGTTGTAGTCCATTTTGATGGAGTTACGTTCTGGTCTTGGGAGAAGCCATTCGGTAAAATATTGAATGAAATGCATACTGATTCGAGTTTTTTCATCTTGCTGATTGCTTCGGCATCGTCAACATCACTTGAATGAAATCCAATAAAACGGACAATAAATCTCGGGAAAGACGCAGTTAGAAGCTTATTCACTTTTATCATAGCCGTTGGCTTTACCAGTGGCATCATTTTAGAAACTTTTATTGTTGTTATTATTGTATAGACTTTTTGGTTTGCATAAAAATGAGAATCTAAATTAACGAAAGCTCATTAAACATATCAAATGCTCTGCTTTTCTTCACGGAATTTGAAAATCACTTAATAATATTGAAATATTGAATTTCAAAATGTGATACTCTGTGCTTTCATGTCAACAACAATGAAATATTAAGATTGAAAATTTCCAAATCAATAAATTATTTAGTTATTATTGTCTTCACATTTTAAAAGTTTCAATGACAATCAATAAGTTCATTGATTATAAATGTAAAGCGTAATTTTACCGATTACTCAAAACAATTTATCATTAGACACTTTAATCGCCAATAAAATTAATCGCACAACTATTGAAAATGGCCGATGACATGCTATGCTATTGAATAATTAAAAGTAAAGTCGTTAAATTGAAATTAGACCATTAATTGGTAATAGATCTTAGCAGCTAAAGATCATCTTAGGAGATCAGAAACTATAATAATGACAAAGCCAAATAAACTCTTAGAATGATGACTGCACTTGGCACTAAAATGGTTAAAAAGAGTTAAATCTTTCTGGTCTTACAATTTGCAGCGAATACGATCAATAGAAAGAAACTGGTTCAACCTAAAAGGGAAAATATTGAACAATGGATGGGAATCACACTCAATTAAGAGAAAGATTTCACAGAACATTCAAAACTGATTCCTCTATTTTGCAAGATTGTTTCTGAACAACTAACAATAAACAGTTAACAAGATCAGATTTGCTGTGCGAGTGAACCTGTATCTGTTTGCACAAATTCGTAGTTGTGTTTGCCATTGGTTTTGAACTGTTTCAAAAAGCTTCTAGCCTAACATTGACCTGTATCCATTTGGCCATTTTTTCCGCCACATACTTTGATAAACAAACACCTTCAGGACCTTCAGTTCAACTCGTCATCACGTCCAAGAGGATTCTGTAAGGGATTCCTCCATTAGACTTAATATAATTTTCAGTACATTTGGAGTTGATTAGTGTAACAATGTCAAGGTTGTTGAACAATTTTTATTAATTTATTTGAAGTTTACTTTGAACATCATAATTAGACAAATATTTTCAATTAGATACTGAAAGTGAAAAGGAAAAAGACCAGTTAAACTAATAATGTAAAACCAATAATCAGTTAATACTCACAATTACAAAGACTCGAGGAGTCATATTCAAAAGTTCACCGATAGTAAACGCTATATCAGTCCTTGATAGTCGATCTTGTAAATCAGTTCCCTGCAAAAACAAGAGTTAATTCAATTATCCGTCTTTTTATGGAGAAGTGAATAATTTTAATACATTGTATTACCTTTATAAAAGCTCTTTCACTCAACTGCAAACATCTAGTCGCCTTCCTCAAGTTTTTACAATAAGAGCTCATCTAAAAGGGAATTGAATCAAATTAAAAGATCGAGAAAACAAAACAGAAATCCTTTTATACCATCGTTAATATAACTCCATTGATGTATGAACAAGCTCCGATGATTACAACGCCAATGCTAGCAACAATTACAACAAAAAAGTCCATAAATGGATCAATGTGAACAAAGATTGCAATGTAGACTCCGAAATCTGCAGCAGCCGAAAGTCCGATGTACGGAAATATGAGCCAGTTTCTTATGTTTACATTAATTAGTTCAGTTTCATTCTGATATTGGATAATCTCACTAACAGTAGCTTTATAATGAAGCATATAGTCAGCCTTATTCATGTGTCCTCTTCTAGTCGCGAGACCTTCTGCAGTCCCGGTGACATGAGCAGCTTTAAAGTAAAAGTAAGAAAAATGAACGGTTACTAGAGCAGCAGTCAGAGCCAGGTTGCAGCAAGTAGAAAAAATTCCTAGGTAATTGACGAGAATCCAAAAGCTATTGTAGATGAACTGAATGGATGTTTGCGGCAGTTGATTTGCTGAATGAACAATAAAGATCAAGATTGGTGCAAAAGTAATCGCAATACAATAAACAAGCCAAAACCACGCATTTGCTAAATTGCTAGCAACAAAACGAAACTTTCGGCAATGACTTTCATTCATGGATAAAACTTCACTTTTGAATCCTCTCTCATATATTAAACTGTACAATTTAAAAGTTCCGAAATGACCATTTTTAATCAAAAATATCCAATAATACCTACAAATTTCACCAACAATGGAAGCATTCAACCATATGCACCAAAAATATCGACGATTCTTCTGACCATAGAAAAAGTCACCAAGAACAAGAAGCCATTGATCAGGCAGATCGAAAACACTCAAAAGTGCCAAATGAATGATATGAACAGTCATTAGGGTGTAGTAGAGGATGGATTTTACTGTTGTCCATTTTGATGGGGTTACTCTTGGATCTTGGGACAACCCATTCGGTAAAATATTGAATGAAATGCAAAATGATTCGAGTTTTTTTATCTTGCTGATTGCTTCGGCATCATCAGCATCACTTGAACGAAATCTGATTAAACGATCAATCAGGGATCTGATTAATCCCGGTATAGACGCAATCAGAATTTTATTCACTCTCAACATTGCCGTTAGCTTTGACAGTGGTTTCATTACAAATTTTAAATCTTGTATAGACTTTTTAATTTGCATAAAAATGAGAATCTAAACTAACGAAAGCTCATAAAACATATCAAATGCTCTGGCTTTTCCTCACTTCTTCTTCTTCTGAAAATCACTTAATAATATTGAAATATTGTATTTTATGTGATACTTTTCTCTGTCGTTTTATGTCAAACTCGAGTAACAGTTAGTAGTAAGTACTCGACAACAGTCTACAACTAGTCGACAACTAGTAAAACCCGAGTATTAAGTTGAAATTGAAAATTTCCAAATCAATAAGTTATTTAGTTTTTTATTGTCTTCAGTGTTTACAAGTGTCAATGGCAATCAATAAGTTCCCTAATTAGAAATAAAATACGTAATTTTACCGATTATTCAAAAAAATTGATCATTAGACACTTTAATCGCCAATAAAATCAATCGCACAACTATTGAAAATAGCCGATGACATGCTATGCTATTGAATAATTAAAAGTAAAGTCGTTGAATTGAAATTAGACCATTAATTGGCAATAGATCTTAGCAACGAAAGATCATCTTAGGAGATCAGAAATTTAATAATGACAAAGCCAAAAAAACTGCCAGAATAATGACTAAACTTGGCACTAAAATGGTTAAAAAGAGTTAAATCTTTCTGGTCTTACAATTTGCAGCGAATACGATCAATAGAAAGAATCTGGTTCAACCTAAAAGGGAAAATATTCAACAATGGGTGAGAATCACACTCAATTAAGAGAAAGATTTCATAGAACATTCAAAACTGATTCCTCTATTTTGTTTCTGAACAACTAAGAAGAACAGATTTGCTGTTTGAGTGAACCTCTTTGATAATTAATATTATTGCATTGTAACACTCGATGAAATTGAAAGGGGGCTTGAGCCGTAAAATTGACTTTCGAGTTAAGAATAGGGATTTTGTGGGTTTGTAGGAACATAAACTGAGTAGATTAGTGCTTTTAAAAAGTTTCTCCGATCCACAGTTTTCGAGGAAATCGAAGTCAAAATTTGGATTTCGATCGACTTTTGTGTAATAATGCAAACAGATTTTTTGATTAAACTTATTTTATTGAAGTTAATTCTGATGGCCAACCAGAAAATGCATTTTTCTGGAGAAATAAAGTCATAAGTTTCCTTAAAACAGATCAAGTTCGATTTTCATTGAAACCTTCCGCATTCTATGACCACAGGAGTTAGAGAGCGGAAACTTAGTATTTGTCCATGAAAATTGTTGGTACACTTCATAGATTGAATATTTTTTTCAATTTATCAACAGTTTTCTAGATTTTGGCCAGCAACCGTAAAATTTTGACCCTCAATATTTCGAGAATCGCACCATCTACAGTCATCATTCTTTCACCAATGCGATACTTTACTTATTAATCATTCAATTTAGCTCAATAACCATCCATTTGTGCATTAGAATCATTATTTTTGAGCTGTAAATGTAACATAAACAACTTATGCAACAAAATAAACTCATCTCAACCCATATCTTGGTAAATAAACCAATTTTCTGGTTAAACTTTCAGAGAAGATGCAAAAAGTACTGCCAAAGACTCAAACATTTGAGTAAAGAGTTGAGACTTGTCGGGTTTGTAGGGACCTAGAAACCGAGACCATTGGTACTATTTAATAATTCGTTAGATGGACAGTTTTAAAGAAAATGGAGGTTAAAGTTTGAACTTCAATCGTCTTTTATTCAGCTATGGAAGCAGATTTTTCCATGATACTTATTTTACTGGCGTATCTTTTGATGGCAAACCAGAAAATGGTCTTCTTTTGAATAATAACATTTTCTGCTTTTGTACATTAGATCAAGTTCGATTTTCATTGAAACCTTCCGCATTCTGTGACCATAAGAGTTAGAGAGCTGAAATTTGTTATCAGTCGATAAAAATTGTTGGTACATATCCATAACCGAAAACTTTGATCAACTTATCACCAGTTCTCTTGATTTTGGCCATTGGCCTTAAAACTTTGAGCCTCAATATTTCGAGAGTGACATCATATACAATCGTCATTCTTTGATTGAACATTAAATTTCATTATGGGCTATAACTTTATATAGCTAAATATCAAGAAAATCTGAGCTAATTAATTTAATAATGAATATACTTCTAACACATCATAGATTTGTGTTTGCGTAACATTTACTTTTAAATGCAGAAGCAAATCTAACAACATAAGTTAGACAATGCTATAACTTTTTTGGTAGGATTTTGAATATTTTCATATTGCAATATATTACAGCCCATAATCGGATCTAATGTTTGGACAAAGAATCATGATTGTGTGTGATGCCATTCTCGAAATATTGAGGCAGAAAGTTTTAAGGCCAATGGCCAAAATGAAGAGAACTATTGATAAATTGAAAAAAGTATTCGATCCATGAAGTCTACCAACAATTTTATCGACTTATAACAAGTTTTAGCTCTCTAACTCTTATGGTCACAGAATGCGGTCGGTTTGAATGAAAATCGAACTTGATCTGTTTTAAGGAAACTTAAAACTTTATTTCTCTTAACAAGTGCATTTTCTGGTTGGCCATCAGAAGTAACATCAATAAAATAAGTTTCATCAAAAAATCTGTTTGAATAGCCACACAAAAGTCGATCGAAAGTTAAACTTTGACATCGATTTCCTCGAAAACTGTGAATCGAAGAAACTTTTTAAAAGTACTAATGGGATCAGTTTATGTTCCTACAAACCTCCGAATTACCTATTCTTAACTCGAAAGTCTCAGTTTCTGCTATCACTTCTTTATTTGGAAGCATTAGTTAAAATTATAATTCCCTTGTTAATTTCAAAAATCCTATCAGTTTGAAATCTTAATGTATATTTGATGTTTTGAAGCTAATTTTGCCAAAGATTGAGAAACGATTTAATCAAAATAATGAAATCAATTATGCCCTACAGTCCTCAAAGTAACAAGTCTCAGCTCGAATCAAATTTTTAACGTGTTCCTAAAGTATTCCAAAATGAACATTAATAATTTAACAAAAACTAATTTCAGCTTTTTGATTTCGGATTCTGAAGATGATTTTTTTGATTACGAATTTGAGTATTTTGAAATGAATTTATTGTTCTCAGTGAAATTAAATTTGCGACTGCAGTTGCCTCAAGTTCAAATGTATTAATAGAATCAAATTAAATTGAAAGAAAAATTCAAGCATCCTTTTGTTGGCCTATCATTACAAGAAACTATGGCTAAATTATTATACGATAAGGAGCATAAATTGGCTGAAGGTTTGAAAAAAGACTTCAAAGTTCCCGATAGAAGATTTTGGTTGCTCAAAATCAATATTTTAGCTGAGCAAAGGGATTGGAATGAACTTGAGAAATTAGGCAAAAATTAAAAATATCCAATTAATTATGAGGTTTATTAAAATTAAACATTACATGTAGACTAAATAACATTTCTAACAATTAATAGCGATTATATTTTGTTTCATTTTTAGCCATTTGTATCTGCTCGCCTCAAATTCACAAACAGGACAAAAAGTGTTCAATGGTGAAAAATGGCGATTATGTACAGGATTCAATTCCCCTGAATTTCATTTTTAATCATAACTTTTGATTTTTTGAGGATTGATTACTTTTTTACCAATCTTCAACAATTGAACAGCTTGTCTATTGAAAACAATTGGAAGGCATGTAAATTGACAAAAAAGTAACTGTAAATTATTAATAATCATGCAATCTTGAAAAAAATCAAGAGTAATCATGATAAGAGGCGACACTGAGCAATATTAATTTATTTTCACTTCACTAATCGTCCACGGAAGCTAATAAATGTCTAATGTGGCGCTTCTTAAAATTGATTGTAACACTATCTGAGCAAATTGATTAAATTGTAGATGAAATTTTCTGTAAAATGTGTTGATTAAATTGTTTCAGGAATCAGTTTTTGGCCAGCAAGCTACATTAATGAAATTGCAATTTCAGCTTAATTGGAATGATAATAACAAAGTAATACTCTTCACCTAAGCAAGAAAAGCTGAGAAGTTGAAAAGGAAAAAATATCAGATTATTACGTTGATGATGAAGATGATGATGATGGAGATGGTTAAGGATAGAGGCAGAGAGAGAAAGAGAGAGAGAAGAGAGGGAATTAAATGAGCCCCACGAAAAATCATCTCACCGTAAGAAGAGGTAAAGAGAGGATCTAGAATAGGGCAAAAAATGCGGCAAATAATCGTAAGGTTGGTGGAGTTCACTGCCCTGACTTTTATACCAAGATGATAAGAAGGAGGAGGAAAGAAAGATGAAACTAAAGGAGGATCTGAAGATGAATGAAGAGAGATGGCGAAGTGAGTTTAATATGGTTTGAATATCGCTGGTGAGTCCACAAAAGCAAACCAGTTTCAAGGTAAGATGTTGCATGCTTTCGCTCTCAAGGAACCGCTTCTTAGTTTCCTTTAACATCTTACCCAACAACATTTCATCTTTTCTCTCTTTTCTCTCTTTTCTCTATCTTTCTCTTTCTTCTCATCTTTATATCATCACTTCTCCTTCTCTCCTTCATCCATCTCACTCTTTCAGTATTCACCATTACCTTCATCATCATCTGAATCAGTGTTGTTTATTTGACGCTAGTGAAGATACATCAATACACATTTGCCTTTTGTTTACCTTTTATTCACTTTTGTTTACCAACCAAACTTCATTGGTTTTACTCATTTTTTTCAATTTCACATTAATCAACATCTTAAATTGTGCTTCAACCTGTTCCTTGTTGACCCTGCAACCATTATAATTTAATAATAAATCATGTGAAATGTTGATTTGATTGAACAAAAATAGTGTTCCCATCATCGGTTGATCATTTTTGGTTTACCCAAATTGCTTCTTGTTTAAGTTTGTACATTTACCTTTACCTCTGTGATTATTTATTGTGATTATTAATTTATTTAGATATAAATTGTCATCGTTAGTTAATTGTTACACCTTCAATGGATTAATGTGCTTGAAATTTTAATTTTTGCTTCACTATTTCACCTCTTCTTTGGTTAAGATTAAGCTTCTCACCGGCTGTGTACCATTGGATAGGCTTTAAGGCTATCTTCAATCACTAACTATTTTCCAACACCTTGTGTACCTAAATTTAATTTAATTTAAAATATGCGGTTAAAGAGTCTATTATGATTCTTAATCACTATCACAATCAACACAATCAACCTTGTATATTTCCTTGTTTGTTGTTAACCTTGTTAACAGTGACAACCTTATTTCCAACGTTATGTTGGTCTACCAAAGAAAATATTTCCTCTTCTTCCAATATAAACATTCCTAGTGACTTAACAACCCTTAAAATTGACCGTCGAGAGGACATCGATGTTACAACAACGGAAGATGGCCTTAGTTCATTAGAATCACTAGACTCCAAACCAATTACAGGTTAGTATCCTTTTAACCAGATTTTATCAGAGTTTTGGGTTAGCTTGAAACAGCCTTTAAAAGTCTCAAGAATATCTAAAGACCATTAACCTATTCAATGAAAGAGTTGATGAAAAGATCCCAAGAACTAAAAAAACAGGGAAAATGTGAAAGTCAATTGTAATAGTTAACACCAATGGGTTGACAATTAAATTAATGGTTCACTGATCAACAGATTGCCAAAAAATAAACTATTGATTTGACTTGCCATTATTTTACTCGGCGTTATTTACCTGTTCACAAACTACTCTCATAGACTGGTTGTAATGGTTATTTGGGATTAATATACAATTGATGGTCTAATGATTTACACTTAAATTTATATTGAACATTTTCCGCTGACAATTTATTTAATTATTGTAGTTTGAATCAAATTTTTGGGTCTTTCCAAAATCTTTTCATTTACAAATGTTTTTGTTTTAACATTGTTTCAATATTGTCCTTTGCTTTAGGTTTATCAATTGCTGAGATAATTTAACTTTCATTTTCAGAATTAAAACCTTTGTTCAATCAGCTATTATACTTAATCATCATCTCCACCCAAGAAATTAAAGCCAATTGTGAATTGTAAAGATTTACTGATGAAAATCAAAGACAATGCAACAATCTTATTCATTAATTTTCTTAGGATTTCCTTTATGTTAACTTAAACAATCAGCTAATTGCCATCTTAGGTTTAGTAAGCTTCTGATGTTTGCATTTGAAATAATTAACTTTCGTTTAGTCCGCAAGGAAACAGTTACCTTATGGAGCAGCAACATGATAAGACACATCAACTGTTATTAAGTCTTCTGTATATGTAATATGTTTTTTTAATCACGGAAATGGTCAACAATTTAATTGTAAAGATCATTGATGATAAACATGCAATGAAAATGAAGAGTCAACGGTATTTAAATTACCATTGAATTAACATGATAATGTAAAGCTCTGTTGGTATGAAAATGTAATTTTTTGATGTTAATTTTTGTTTTTTTTTCTTCTGCTTTTTAACTCTTAATTTGATCGTTTGGCTCTCTCTTTCTCTCTGGTTATCATAACTACCATCAACAAACTAATAATCGTAAAAAATTAATTGACTGTTAGAAGCTGCCGAGTCGAGTGGTCTTCATGAGATTAATAACCCTTCCGAAGGATCATCAAACAGCCGTAAGGTTGAAGACAAGAAGACTGCCTCACAGCTAACGCCATCTTCATCATTAACTTACCCATTAGCTTCATCAACCTACTCATCAAGTCTCCTATCCACAGCATCTTCATCCAGTTTACCGTCAGTGACCAATTCACCAATAGTGGTTCCATCTAAATCAACTAACAATGAGACAACATCGACAACTAAACCTTTGGTTGAGAGTCCACCACAAACACGTGCAAAACCAGCTGAGTTTAATGAAACCATTACCGAGGTAGCTTCTCGTCGTGATGAGACACACAAACGAAAGGTAAATGGTAACCCTTCTGTTGATGACATAATTGGAAGTATAATTCAATTGATTGGAGGAAATGTGAAACTCAGCCGTCCACCAATAACACCAAGGCCTGGGTTACAAAACCATGGGGGACCTCCTGGTCGTCCAATGTTGATGCCGTATCCACCTCATCCTCCTCCTCCACCACCGCCACCACCTCCTCCTTCACAATCAGGGTCTAATCAAGGCCAGTTGGGATCAGCAAATAATCCTTCACGAATTAATAATCGTGGTCCTCCTAAGGTTGCCTTCATTAATGGTCCAAATGGATCACCTTTCCCTCCAAATATGATTATTGGACCTGGTCAACAGGCAGGTCTACCTATTCCTATCCCGACCAATTTTAATCAACCTCAATCTCAACCTCACCCAGTACCTCAACAAAACCCAAGACCACCTGAACATATTCCTTCTGGTCGACCCAACAGAGAACCAGAGGAAACTGAAGCTAAACCCAATGAGATAAATTACAACACTCGAAAACAAGTCATTAGTGAAGGCAGTGATCTTAATGCCATTGGATCTGTACCTGAAGGTAATAAGCAAAATCAACATCATCCATTCCATCATCATCAAAATCAACGATTCAAGGGACCATCAATGTTAAATCAAGGCGAAAATTTTGAGTCAACAAATCGTGTACCTCAACCACCTGTGATCACGTTAGAATCATCTCAATCAGTTTCTATAACATCAACAGTGAATACTGTGACAGCTACAGCTATTAAACCATTGGCTGATGCTAACAGAAATCAAAATAATTTTGAGCTAAACGAAGGTTTACATTCAATTAATCGAACTGCAACCCTAGAAGCATCGATTAAACCGTTAAATGTTTGGGATACAAGTGAATCGTCAAAAGGATCATCATCTTCAAGCGTCAGTTCTAGTAGTATTAGTGAAACACCCTCACTTGGATCATCAGTTGGTTCAAATATATTTAACAGTGCCTTAGTTCCTAGTGGACCTGTGACTGCATGGTTACCCTTTTTTGTTCAACCGAGTGTTTCATCATCCAAAGTTACTTGGTCTGATGAGCCTCCTCCCATTATCACAAAACCTGAAGAACCTTCAGTGTTTGATATAACAGTAAAACACAAGATTGGTCCAAATTCAGCCCGTGTTCAAGAAGTACCCAAAATTGTTCCCACTCGACCAATTGAATCATCTATTATTGTTCCTACAATCAGTACTAACCAATTAGAATCATCTTCATCAACATCATCAAGGCCAATAGAAAGCTCATCTTTAGAAACAACAAACTCTGATTTATCGTCTTCTGCATCAGAAGATAAAACTATCGACTTGACAATATCCCCATCATCATCGTCTGCACACTCTTCTGAAGTCACAAAAACAGCTGAACTAGGAAGATCATCAACCAATTCAACCCGTCTTTTGTTTCCATCTCGCCCAGTAACCAGTGATCCTGAACCAGACATTGTCTATGGTAGACCAGCAAACAAAGACAATGCCGCAGCCAATCGAGGATCATCTCCTCACAAACCAACCCACCATCTTGGTTATCCACCATCAGGAAAACCTGCTGCCAATCCATATAATCGTATACCAGTAACCACCAAGGAACTACCTAGACCATTAATACCTACATCAGTGAGTAAAACTTCAAGTTCAACTGCTTTACTTGGACGGCCAATTGTAATTCCAGTTGATGTAGATGAGGTTCGCCCAAATATTGGAGGAAATGGTGGAGGCGGAAGTGGAGGAACCCCCGATGTTCTCACAGAACCAGGTCAGGGATCAGTATTTATTGATGGGAAACCAACTTACTTCAAGATAAGACCAGGACCACCAAAACCCGCTGGTCCCACATTGCAAGTTGGTTCCGGAGTAACCATCAATGTTGATAATCCTCCTGGACCAGTAGGTGGTGCCGGTGGTAAACCTTTACCTCCCTCACCACAATCTCAAGTTCCTGTTGCTGGCCTTCCAGGTAATCCTAGTACCATTTCAGGTACTGGATCACGATCAGGGTCATCATCATCCTCTGTTGTTCGTCGACCTCCCTTCAGACCTCGTCCAAACACACCTCTAGTGCGCATTGATACATGCATAGTGGGTGATGATTCTACCTGCGGTGCTAATTTAAATGAACACTGTAAAACGGAAGTAGGCATCTCATCGTGCCAATGTAAACCAGGTTATGGTCGAACCACGGCTCGAGGAATGTGTACTCCAGTTGCCTCATTGGGGGTCTTCCTGAGATTGGATAAACTGGGTGAATCAAAAGTAGTCTTTAACCGTAAATTAATGGATCCAGATACAGAAGAATTTCAATATTTGGAATATGAAGCTCTTCAAGCGCTCAATTCGCTGTTCACTACTTCCCGTTTGGGTAAAGTATTCAAAGGTGTTCGAGTTAATAAATTTTATTCGATGGGAGGTAAAACAGTTGCCAATGCAACAGTTGAACTTGACCGTACCAATGTAACCAGATCAGCTACCATTAAAAAGATTGTTCAACAAGAATTGGTTCGAGTTATTGCTACCAATAATAATCGTCTTGGAGATTCCCAGTTATATGTAGATGCTTCTTTACATGCAATTCCTAAAGTTGATGACATCAATGAATGTGCCAACAGTGAGCTTAACGATTGTTCAAAGTTTGCTGTTTGTACCAATGAATTTGGTAGCTACCGCTGTACCTGTAAACCTGGTTATGAAGATAAATTTTCAGCTGATCCAGTTAAATCAGGTCGACATTGTGCTACCTGTTCACCAGCCTATTGTTCAAATCGAGGTGATTGTGTGGTAATCAATGGGGAAAAAGAGTGCAGATGTCGAGGTAATTTCATTGGTTCACGTTGTGATATCGATGGTGAAGTTCTTGGTGTTGCTCTTGGAGGTTCAGTTGCAGCTTTGGTAATCATTATCATCACCTTCTTATGTCTATACATGTGGAAGTAAGTATAAAAATTTAATCTTTTGTTTTTGCCTGACCTTAAACAAAAGCAATTACAATCATAAAATCAATTTACATCTGTTACAATGAATTACCAATTGTTAAAAAATTTATTATTCAAAGTCAATATCAAGCCATAAAATTGGCAACTCAAATATTATTTCAATTTCAACTGTTACCATTTTTAGCTGAAGCAAATTAACGTTAAATGATGGAATTGATATTATTGGTAAATCTATTGAATACAGAAAAAAGATATTCATAAACAATTCATGAGATTTTATTGTTCAACAAAGATGAATGTTAATACTGATGAGGGTTTAATCAAAAGGAAAACAAATGTTAACCATGAATATGGATGATGATTGTTATTGTTGGACATGTTGGTGTTATTTTTTGCGTAAAAATACTCGCAATTGTTATTGCCATGTTGTATTTTATCAAGTAATTGATTAATCTTTACCTTCTTCCTTGTTTCAAATTATTCAGTCAAAGATGGAAACGAGAGCAACAAAAGATGGAAGCCATGTCTTCAGGGAGTGGACAAACCTTCAGCTATGTAAATAAAACTCAAGCCGCTGCTAATTACCGATGCAACTTAGATGATCGAGCTCGTTGGGCTACAATGACTCAAACTCTTCCTGTCAATCCTAATTATAATTATTATGTTGTAAGTGTTGTGAGCTCATTCAAGTTTCCTTTATCCTGATTACCTGATTAACTCGTCAAATGCAACTGCATATGCAAATATGTAGATGGTTTCATTAATCAACCCTTAACAATACTTGAGTGCTTCCTTTTTTGTTACCAAATTGTCCATCAACTAAACCATATTATAATATGGTTGAATCTTGGTCAATTTGATTCCATTTGATTGTATTAATGTAAACACTAGATCAATGATCTTAATCACAATTCACACAGTTTGATACTCTAATGATTATATTATTGTTTTCTTTACACGCTTTTGATCACATTCAATTATTGTTAGTAAGTTACTTGATTTGTATGTAAACTTTTACTCCTTTTATATATCATTTCACTTTCTCTCACCATTTGATTATTATTGTCATTAACCATTTGTGATTACCGAGACAGTCAGTGAAAGTGGCAAGAATCACCATTTACATGATTCATGTTAATCCATCCTTTTCCCATTAACCTTTCATACAACCTTTACATGAGTAAATCCTAAATGGTTGACACTTTTCCAGTGATTTTTTTTCCAATGATCTTTCTTACTCTACTATTAATCAGTTGCTTAATGATTTTGTAAATTAACTTTCTTCTCTCTGATTACTGACAGAATCCTGAGCAATTAATGGCAACTAGTCAACATGTTTATGCAACGCCTGGACGAGCTCAAACACCTGAAGCATTGATTAATGATGATACTTGTCCAGTTGATTCTCGCCATTATCCCAGGCCAATCAGATCAAAATCGCGTGCTTCTTTAGCTCCAGGACCTTACTCTACAATGGTGAGTCAATATGAGAAAAGGCCTAAATTGAACAATCAATGGTAACATTAATTTAAACTCAATGTGAACTAAATCTGGTTCAGATGTCACTCATAAAGTACATTCAATGATACACAATAACTTGATTTTTTGAAAGTTAGTCTACCAAACACAAGCCATAAAGATTGATTGATAATTGTCAGTTGAATTGTCATGGCAAGCAAACATTGGATTTTAACAAAAGGATTGGAAAAACTACAATTAGATTACAATTCACAATTCTTCATCAATTTTTTCACTTGAAATTAATTGGAATTCCGTAATTAAGGTCAATATCAGTTCTGTAGCCGCTAAATCACTCTAAAAATGTGATTATTGGTTCATTGATTGTTTCAATCAATTGTTTGAGTTTGCACTTGGATTGGACTAAAAATGCATTAGTAACAATTTTAACCTTAAAATTAATTAATAAATACTATCAATACCTTTGATCAGTGACATTGCAATCCTAAATCATCTAACTGAATCAATGTTTCAATCAAATGGTCAAATTGTTTAAATTGATAAAACAGCTAAAAAAGGATGAGATCAACTATTTCTAGAATTGCCATTGAACTTGATGAACAAGTAGACCGATTTACCTGTTAATCAAGTTGACTCTTTGAAACAAATTAACTAATACAACAATTTATCGCCACAAAAAGGTCAAGAATTTATCTAATAATCTCTATAGTGATAATCTTAAATCACACTTGAAATCGTAATGAAAATCGTTTTAAATTGACTTTTCAACTTTTTTATTTCATCAACCGTTAGTTGATTGTTTTGTGTCTTGATCTGTACAATTTCAATCATTGATATCAGACTAAAGAAACAGTTATTCAAAGTCATATCTGACTTTTCACATTACTTCTAGCCAATTGCCGGAACCAGAAAAAAAGTCAACTCAAATCGGTGAACAATGTTTAATCATTGTGATAAAGATGAAGATAATGATGATCAAATGATTGAGTCTTGAAGCAGTTGAATCAATTTCCTTTTCTGTTTTTCCTTCCATGTTTTTTTTCTTGCCCATGAATTGAAAAATTGAACTCTTCCTGAAAATCATTTTGTTTTTACTCTTTCTAACATTGAATTTTTTATATCCAATATTTGACTGATTAGTTTTGATCAAATAACCGTGAAAAAGTGAAAAAAAGTCATTTCTGTTGTCAAAATATTTCTTTCAATCTTATTGTTCATATTGAATAGTGTTGTCCTCTTTGACTTGGTCATTTTGAGGTTAGTTTTCATGATTTTCAAAGTGTATTCTTAATTTTTTCATTAACATTGACCTTAACTTTGAAAATTTTGAGCTTTTTTGTTGTTTTTAGTTGCAGTTCATTTCCTTGCTGGTCCACAATTAACTGTATGGTGGTTAAAGCTATTATGTTATACTGTTTTAAACAATCAAAAGATCTTTTAAATGTAAATTTTACCGTTAACTTATTTGTTGAAGGTTTGTTGAACAATTTTTCCAACCAATTGATTACAGTGATCGTTTGCTGTTATTTTAATTGTTGAAAGTCTTATTATAAAACATTTAGTTCACTACTTGATTAAATAGATGGTAACACTTATTTGATTTCACTTAATTGTTTTTGTTTGATCAACCAAATATTCATCATTTGTACTTGATTTTTTCATAATGATTTATGTGTTTCATGAAAATGCTTTCAACCCAATTATCACTATTTATTGTGTTTATAATTGTTACTTTTTATCCAAAATTTTTGGTTATGATGAGTAGAGAAAGTTGAAGTTTTCCCATTCTTTTCATATTCATGTATTACTTACCTATCAACAGTTCATGAGATGATCTATTTCACGTTCACAGCCAATCAGCCTGTAAACAAGGTTAACGTAAATTAACTCATTTCAACTATTATCGATTGTAATCTTCATAATATTCAGACTGATATGTTTACACATGCATTCTGTGATATCAGATCAGAATGATAATCGTCTGGAAATGAGAGAAAAATATTTTCAGATTTGTCATCAAAACTTGGTCATAACGGCAAACAATAAAAATTTTGAGAGCAATAATCAAGTTCAAGTTTCAACTAATGATAAATGTAATACAGTTTCTAGTTTGATTATTATGGATAACGCTATTATCATTTTCACTTGCGGTTTCATTGGAAGGTGAATAAGGTAAAAAATAGAGCTTCCATGGATCGATGATAATTTATAATAAAGAGTTGCTTTAATCTAATGTTTAAGAGAATTGGTTGAAGAGTTGAAAAAACAATAAGTATATTATTATGGGCAAAAATTTAAGGGTAAAAGTTGACTAGGATGAAAAAATGAGATGGTAATGATGATGAATGGCAAAGGAGATAATTATCAAGAGCTGTATTTTTTTCTTGATGAATGATAAGCTCAGAATATCAAACAAAGTTTCAGTCAAATGTCGATAAGGATCATTAAATTTAGCCTGAGAATATGCGGTTTACAGATTATTCTGGCTCATGATGATTTCCTGTCTCACTCACCTTTATACTTTTCTTACTTTCCTTGCTTCGCAACAATCATCAGGTTTCTTCATTTTTTCCCTCTTTCTTTTTCTAGCCTCTTCTTCTGTTCTTTTCTTTTTCCTTTTTTCTCTTCCTGTTTACAGGGAAGACAGGCAGGTAACTCTAAACACTGTGAGTCTTGTTTTTTTTCTCACTATTTATTCTGGTTTCTCCTTCTTCCTTGGCTTTGGAATGCTCATTTTTTCCCTACAATACGCAATACAATGAGAATCAGCATGTAAAGTTACCATCCATGTTAACATTGAATGATGAAATGGTCCAGACTGACCAGTGATTAACAGAAATGATCCTCTAAAGCTTTACAACGGCAACACCTGTTGAATATTGAGTACTTGATTATGATGTTTGAGTTAGCTGATGATTTATGCAGTGGATGCCAAAAATGTAAAACAATAACCAAATAGCTGCTGAAATTGCCTGATTATTCCGAGGCCATGTCAATGTGTCTAGATTTTTTTTCCTGGCTTTGACCAAAAATTGATTCATTTCAACCAAAGGAACATCATTTTGCTAGATCAGTGGGAAAAATAACAAGAATGAAGAGTTAATTAGTATCATGGGTATTTCATGAATAAGTTAACATAGATGGTAAAATATCAAATTGATTTATAGCTTATTTTGATGAAGAAACGATTGACTTGCAATATCATTGGCGTTTTAATGAAAGCCTATCAACCATTTCAAAGTTCAACGTACTTAATATCTTCAAATTTGATACATAATCTTACCTTCTGCAATAGGCACCTTACTCTGGCTGTTCATCTAGTCTTACAAAATATTTCAACCTGCCTTTCAACCTGATCAGCTTTGATAAACCGGTTTATCCAATGGATCAGATCTACCTTTTTCTTACTCTCAATTCGTTACCTTTTTTGATCATCAACTTCTCCTCTATGTATTACTTCTGTAGGTAGTTGGGGCAAATTTTTGCAACACATTACAATGCAAAAAAAAGCGAGTCAAGTGGATACATTTTAGAGGATAGACGAAAAATTTTTTACACCAGAACAAGTTTTCTCCTTTGACTAATCACAAGATGTTGTTAATTTTAGATAAATTGCACCAGAACTGATATCAGGAAGCTACTGTACTCTTGCAGTTGACCGGAAATCAACCGGTAAAGTGTAAAAATGTTTGGTAAATGTCAACCAATTGTCTTAATAGGTAACAGATTGTTGTCATCTATCAATTTCCTGTATTATCAACATCATGAGTTTAATCTCGATTTATAGTCCATAACCAATTTGATTGATTGTCATTCCGTGGTCTGAAGACATCTTAAAGTAGCGTCTGGAAAATGATGATCTAGAATCACGGTGGAAGAAGCAAAAGAAATAAAAAGCATGAAAAAGCTAAATATTTAACTATAATTCTTAAAGCAATTACGCTGAAAATAGTTGATCAATTTCATCATTAAAACATGGTGTGATACTAACCTCAGTTGAATTAATTGGTTTTAAAGTTGAAAATTAAGGCTTCACATTGCATGATTAAATGACTGAATTATTATCAAAAAAACATTAACATAAAACAAGAAATCAAAAGGAAAAAAAGCTAAATGTATAATCGATTGTCGATATATTGGTAATTGCGTCTACTATTTTTGCATATCTTTTGATAGCTTAAAAACGGTCTTTTGTTTTACATTTTTGGCTTTGTTTTGTTTTCTTGCCTTATCTTGTTTAATGACTTTTTTGCGTTCCGGTCAACAAAGTTACAAAATTATTGTACAATTTGAATTTACATTAAACTTGTAAAAATGACCGTAAATCCGATTCTCTAAAGCTAGCTTAATGAAACTGACTTGCAACGGTGAAGCATTATGTAGTCCATTATGCTTCACCCTCTTCTCTCTCTGCTTGATGGTGAACATTTGTTTTCATTCTTATTTTTACCAGTCACTGTTTCTCTTGTATTCACTACCATCCCGATGACCTCTTAGCTTGAATCTTCAATTAATTGTGTACAATTTGATCAAATTAACTCTAAACTCAAACCTGTTTCCGGATTCTGTGTTTTACTTACACTTTAGCCTAAAAAAGTAAAGTTAAGTTTACAATGTTTCTTCAAATTTTCAACCCAACCACCAAGAAACATTTAACTGTTATCTATTGTTAACCTAAACCAGCTCATTTTTTTCATCCAACTTCACCTCAACCTCAGCAAATAATATTTCATTTCCATAATGGATTCCATTATTCACAGGATAACTCTAATAACACACAAGTACTAGTAGCATCAATTGAGTGTTCAATTGACAAGTTGAAAGAGAAAGAGAAAAGGATATTCAATTGAACAAATTTAAAGATTATGTTCATAATTTTATTGCGCTTTTTGTGTACCTTGATTAACAATTGACTTTTTTACTAATTGTGCTAAAAACCTTTTCATACGAAATGTTGTACTAATTCAATGAGCTGGTTCAAATTTTGATACAACCTTTAAACACCCAGTTCAAATCAGATAATAATCATGTATTGAAAACTAATTTAACCCTTTTATAGATGATGGTGCAGGTTAGTTGAGTTGAAATTTCAGAAAATGAATTTGTAATTGTTGTAAATATGGTGTTAATTTGATGCAAAAAAGCTAATTTGATGTTCGGTCAAGATGCAAACTTGAACTCCCACGGTTTTTGATGATTATTCTGGTTATATGCTTGTCCTGTCTTGTCCTTTCTTGTTCATGCTAATGACCATATGTTTGTATATGGAGCTGACGATGTTAATCTGGTGCAAAGATCAGGTTACCAAGTTTCTTGTCCAGTCAACAGTTGGTCCTGTTAATGGTTGGTTGAAACTTTCAAATGGAAAATAATTTTCTCAAAAATTACAATACAATTACAATACATTGGAAAAAGCCTGATAATTATTGCTGCAATTTAACCCGAAAAGCAAACAGACAATTGAAGGATTGATAAAGGAGGATAGCCAAAATGTTGGATTTTCGGCCCATGATTCATATGATTTCGAACCATATATCAATCGAAAGCTTATGACGAGTAGAGTATACCTCCCTAAAAATCAGGTCGAAAATCGAATCCCCTGGGGAGTTATTCATCAACTCCCTTGGGACCCCATGAGGACCATATCAGACCCAATTTTTTAGATAGAACTTTTTATGCTGAATTCAATGATGCTAAGTAGGATGCTCTAAACCTGCGATATTTTGAGAAAACACACTTTGAAACTTTTTTTCTATGGGAAAATACATTCAAAGCCATGGCGTTTCTTTCTGACCCTCTGAGGATCAAATCAAACCTAGTACATATTGTTCACCACCCTCGAAACTATCATGAAACCCACAAAAAATATTCCTAAACCTGCGATATTTTATTTGCCATTCACATTTGTATTTTTGTCTATGGGAAAATACATTCAAAGCCATGGCGTTTCTTTCTGACCCTCTGAGGATCAAATCAAACCTAGTACATATTGTTCACCACCCTCGAAACTATCATGAAACCCACAAAAAATATTCCTAAACCTGCGATATTTTATTTGCCATTCACATTTGTATTTTTGTCTATGGGAAAATACATTCAAAGCCATGGCGTTTCTTTCTGACCCTCTGAGGATCAAATCAAACCTAGTACATATTGTTCACCACCCTCGAAACTATCATGAAACCCACAAAAAATATTCCTAAACCTGCGATATTTTATTTGCCATTCACATTTGTATTTTTGTCTATGGGAAAATACATTCAAAGCCATGGCGTTTCTTTCTGACCCTCTGAGGATCAAATCAAACCTAGTACATATTGTTCACCACCCTCGAAACTATCATGAAACCCACAAAAAATATTCCTAAACCTGCGATATTTTATTTGCCATTCACATTTGTATTTTTGTCTATGGGAAAATACATTCAAAGCCATGGCGTTTCTTTCTGACCCTCTGAGGATCAAATCAAACCTAGTACATATTGTTCACCACCCTCGAAACTATCATGAAACCCACAAAAAATATTCCTAAACCTGCGATATTTTATTTGCCATTCACATTTGTATTTTTGTCTATGGGAAAATACATTCAAAGCCATGGCGTTTCTTTCTGACCCTCTGAGGATCAAATCAAACCTAGTACATATTGTTCACCACCCTCGAAACTATCATGAAACCCACAAAAAATATTCCTAAACCTGCGATATTTTATTTGCCATTCACATTTGTATTTTTGTCTATGGGAAAATACATTCAAAGCCATGGCGTTTCTTTCTGACCCTCTGAGGATCAAATCAAACCTAGTACATATTGTTCACCACCCTCGAAACTATCATGAAACCCACAAAAAATATTCCTAAACCTGCGATATTTTATTTGCCATTCACATTTGTATTTTTGTCTATGGGAAAATACATTCAAAGCCATGGCGTTTCTTTCTGACCCTCTGAGGATCAAATCAAACCTAGTACATATTGTTCACCACCCTCGAAACTATCATGAAACCCACAAAAAATATTCCTAAACCTGCGATATTTTATTTGCCATTCACATTTGTATTTTTGTCTATGGGAAAATACATTCAAAGCCATGGCGTTTCTTTCTGACCCTCTGAGGATCAAATCAAACCTAGTACATATTGTTCACCACCCTCGAAACTATCATGAAACCCACAAAAAATATTCCTAAACCTGCGATATTTTATTTGCCATTCACATTTGTATTTTTGTCTATGGGAAAACACATTTGTATTTATACTTTTATATATAACGCCATGGCATGTGAATGGCAAATAAAATATCGCAGGTTTAGGAATATTTTTTGTGGGTTTCATGATAGTTTCGAGGGTGGTGAACAATATGTACTAGGTTTGATTTGATCCTCAGAGGGTCAGAAAGAAACGCCATGGCTTTGAATGTATTTTCCCATAGACAAAAATACAAATGTGAATGGCAAATAAAATATCGCAGGTTTAGGAATATTTTTTGTGGGTTTCATGATAGTTTCGAGGGTGGTGAACAATATGTACTAGGTTTGATTTGATCCTCAGAGGGTCAGAAAGAAACGCCATGGCTTTGAATGTATTTTCCCATAGAAAAAAAGTTTCAAAGTGTGTTTTCTCAAAATATCGCAGGTTTAGAGCATCCTACTTAGCATCATTGAATTCAGCATAAAAAGTTCTATCTAAAAAATTGGGTCTGATATGGTCCTCATGGGGTCCCAAGGGAGTTGATGAATAACTCCCCAGGGGATTCGATTTTCGACCTGATTTTTAGGGAGGTATACTCTACTCGTCATAAGCTTCCGATTGATATATGGTACAAAAAAATCTGAATTATGGGCCGATTCGGCTATTGTCCTTTAAAGAGGAAATAATTAAGATACTTTTGATTCTTCATCTTTACCCAACATTGTGAGACGACAATTATAAAAATACTGGAATCTTGAAAAGCTGCTCTTGGAATGCTGATTGCTCGGAAAACCTCTCAATGACCCAACTTTCTTCCATCTCTCTCACCATCCACATTCACACTTACACTTTAATCAAGTTTCCATTATTTTACCTTCAATTAACCGATCAATTAACTTGTAACACCCAAGTTGCAAGTTAATTTATTATTAGGAACCATTAATAATGGCTAAAGCTTTCAAATAATGCAATTTATTGAACCATTTTATCCAGTTTGGAGGCGACTTTCAAGATGACTTATCCAATGGACATTTGACTTGACAAAAAGAGCGGATCACAGTTGGATAAATTGGAAATACAAGATTGGGAAGAAGTGAAAGGCTCATCATCTCAACTCATCATTTCATGAATATATTGACAGTAGCTTTGGATTTTGATCAGCTTCCTCTCTTTACCTGTCTTTGCCTGTTTCACCAACTTGTCTTGTTACCTTCATCATTTCGTTATATCTGAAGACCTCCAACATAGCTTGTTTGATAGACCAACTCACCGATACACAACCTTGAAGAACAAAAGGCCAACTTATTCAGCTTTTCATCTTTCTCTTTCATCGTCAGCTTCATCATCATCACCATCCAATTTTTACCTTTTTTCTTACCTTCATTTTAGTACCTTATCACCTTACCTTTGAAGCAATCATTCCTTGATGAGAAAACATGAATCAAGATTCCTTGTTGATGGAAGGCAAAAAAAACATAATATTGTTAATCACTATTGTCCATATCAAGGTTATCCTCCCTTTTCATTGGTTTCATCTGAATGTGAATCGGCGTCCCTCCCAATCACTCCCATTGTCCATAAAGTATTATTACTATTATTATTGAAATGAAATAAGATGATGTAAGATGATGAAAGAAGAAAAAGAAGAAGATTTAAACTTGAAATGCATTTTTTCACGCTTCTTTCCCTATTCATTGGTTCATCAGAGTTACATTGTTATTAACCTATTGCTATTATTATCACTGTAATTTCATTTTGTTGTCAATTGGTTCTAACATTGCAATGTCATGTCTATTAGACAAGGTAATTGTTGCTGTTGTTGTGTTTTTTGTTTGCCTTTAATGGATGAGAAACAAAAATGTGATCAGATTAATTTCATATTAATCCATCATCTCATACATTATCATCACCTTCATCATCAATGTTGATCAAGTTCTTGACAAAGAAATACAATCTTCATTGTTTGCGTCTACCCAACCCTTGCAAGTGCTTGACCAAAGCCAGTCAGATTTAAATTAATGGTTTAACATTTCCTCAAATCTTGGTGCTTTTGTTGAAACTTGAATTAGCTTTTCTTCATTTCTAAGCTGCTTTTGTTCATTAAAAAATCGACATAATTAACAGCTGAATAAGAGTAAAAAATCATCTTGATCAATCGACTGAAACACGTTCAATTATACGCCTAATTGTTAGTGAAGCGAAATTTAAATGCCTGCTAATTGTGTGTTTAAAGTGACAAAATTAGTGCCTAATCTAATAACACATCATGCTAACTATCAACTATTGAACAACCTTTTGTTTATGTCTGTAATCAATATTACTCCAGCTATTTTCATTGATTGTTAATTTTACCGAATCAACTGTTTAATATCTCATTACATTTTTAATTAATTGTTTTCTTTTTTCTTAATTTGCAGGGATATGGAGCTGGAAGTGTGTACAATGAAACTGAATTTTCAACCCGGGAAACAATTTACTCTCCATCACATGTGATCATTCCTCCACGGACTAAATACTCTCCTTACAATTAACGGACATTAGATTAATAGTATTGCAAGATTGATTAATTATGTATTATTGGTATAAATATACCAATCTTGGATTTAATTGTAACTGTTACAATGACTGCAAGACAAGACACATCTTAAATCAAGAATACAAATGGACACGGAAATCCAAGATTTTGTAGTTTTTTTCATTTGCTCACACATTGGCAAAAATTTGTTAACATTTATTACAAATTGCTGTCCATTTTCTGATAATCATTTAATTGTGATCAATGATTTTCGAGAAAAAAAGCTAATTAACTGTCCGTAATTTTTGTCTTTCATCTTTGCTGTTCGTTTGACTATTTGTTTCATTTGTTTTACCCTCTCTTAGATATTTAAAATTGATAAATTTTATTTATAAATATTTGTATTACCTTAATTCAAATGGAGGTAATTTTTTAATTTATTATTTCCTACTGATTTTTGTATCATTGACAATGAAACAAATGAAACAAACGAACAAAAATGATTGAAGTGACACTTCACTTTCCTCTTCTTGATGCATTATTTGGTCAACTCAATTGTGATTTAGCTACAAAAATAGATCAAACGCTGAACAAATGATGAACAATTAGAGGAAAGAAATATGTAATTTTGTTTCAAAGTTTTTATTTACAAATTAGTATTATGGTCAAGCAGCAAAAAATAATGTTGAATAATAATTTTGATACACAAAAAGACTATAAATAAAACGCAACTAATTTCCTCATATTGATTAATACTTTTTGATATTTTCATTTACATTCAAAGATAAATACAGTACAATACCCGGTTAAAGCAATTTTTTTGTGTTCCGTTTAAAGCAATTTTCACAGTCGCCATCTATGATTTTTTACAAATTGACAAATTTTATATAATCCTTTCATTACCTAAATCTTAAGCACTGTCAGTTTCTGAAAGTCATTATCACTAGATGGAGACTTAGAAAAAAAAATTGCTTTAACCGGGTATTGTACTGTAAGTCTCTAAATAGATCAAAATTGGCAACAGCAACAATCAAAACAAGAAGGAATCAAAGGCTGAGGATCAATCCAAGTTAATCAAGAAAAGTGGATCCAAATTAAGACGCTCTTCCATGATCCTTCCAATGTGGCCTGGTAATATTTACCAACCATCAAGTCCAGTTTGGTTTGACAATGAAAATGCCAGGAACTTGAACGTCTATTAGAGCCATAAAGGACGAAATTACAGTTTTTGATTGTAACATAACAGTCATCAATTTGAATTTAATGGCGTTTAAATTTGAATCACAAATTTACCAGCTTAATTTGGTGTCAAGTCAATTTGCAAGGAATAAATTCAACCTGAATTCAAGTCAATATCAAATTTACAGGCGATGGTTTCATTGGTCATTGACATTGGATACAAGAGTTATTGTTACACAGAAAGTCTTGTCTCTAGTCAATCAAAATGGAGACTTTATTCAATATGATTTGGCTGATTTATTCAATAATTCAAGATCAAGGATGAGTTGCGATCGAAATCAATGTTCTCTTTCAACAGTTTTTTACCTGCTACTTTAATTTTCCTTCATATGGTTGGTTTATGATAAAAAACTGGAATTTTCGTTCAGATTGCTCAGTGTAACCTACAATTAAGTTACATCATCCACTGATGAGAGTTCATGATGGGATGCATTTCATTTTAAATTATTCAACTCTTCGTGATGGTCTAATGTCATTAAGGAATATTTCAATCATCTTCCTGAATTTATCATGGATTTGCATATTCAAATAAATTGTGGATCATATTTAAACTAATGGAACACTCAACCGTCTGAAAGACAAGACACTTACACTTGAAACAAGATGTTTTACTTTTCTTCATTTCATTGATTATTCTAATCTTTACCAGCCATCTACTATAACCTATTTATAAATTGTTCACAGTTATCTAATTAAACTAATAACCTTGGTGATGAGATATGGCACCATAAGTGGAAACTAAATCTTGATCCATTGAATTGGTTTGCTCATTTTGCTGTTTTTATCAATCGGAACAATCAACCTTTCAACTGCTCTTTCACTTGATGATTTGTATTGTTCATCTGGCAACTATTTAAGCGAATCCAATTAATTTTGATGGCAAATTCTCGAATTGAAACCAACCTTTTAATTGTACTGTAATGTGTTGACAAAAGCAAGATAAATCGCTAATTTTTCATCTATTGATGAAGCTCAAGATTAGCGCTAAAATGAAAAATGTTGTAAAGCAAATTGTAACTGCAAGCTTACAGTTGATTATCACTGTTACAAGCAAACCGAAAACCAGAACCAGTTTCAATTTACTGGTTAATAAAATAACATGAAACTTTTTTAGACTTTTCAACATTTTTTATTAGATTCAGTTGAATGGTTTAATGAATATCATGGATTGGAGGAAGTAAGATATGAAATAGAAGGATTTTCCTTCTGTCAAACCTTCTTCATCATTGCTAAGGCTAAAAATAATAGCAATGTATACAATTAATGTATAATTGAGTGTCAGCAACATTTCATCTTAATTGACTTTGATAAATCCAAATCAATAACATAGTAATTTCAATATTATTTTTCAAAATTATGACAAAAGCGTGATGTTAGTCAAGATTCAAGTGCGATGGTTGAAATGAAATATCTATTAATCCTCCAATATACCTGATATCAAAAAATACACGACTTTGAATGATATTGAAGGTTGTCATTGCCATTATTTATTGAAATGAATCTTTGGTCAATTGAACTATTTATAAGCTATTATTTGAAAGGCCAAATTCATGTTAAATTGCATATAAGAAAGAAAGAGTAAAATTTTAATGATGAATGGGAAATGCTTTTATTCCCTGTGACTAGAGAGGTTAAAACAATTGATTAGCTGTCTTTTAACGCTAAACTGTTGTACTAGTCCATTTTTAGACTCAATTCATGTTACTGGTTATTGATAGTGATCATCATCTTCAACAATCTTTAAATTCTTGTTCCAAGTAAAACTCAATGATTAAAGCCTCAGGTTAAATCAGCTGAACCAGTCTTCTTCCCGCTTCATCTTGAGCTATCTTCATTTTTTGATAAATGCTTTTTTTAAAAATATAAGACCGGTTAACTAATGGTCAATGATCTTAATCATCTTTCCAGTCTCCCGTTTTTTCCCTGACTATCGACCAATATTAACATCATCCAAATCATCATCATTTTCATCATCGAGTTATCATCAAGTATCCACCAAAACAATCAACATAATCTTCCTCTATTTTTTTACATCTGACAAACAGTCAACAACCACAACGCGCATCTTACCTTTGATTATGTTGGAGTGATCTCTTTGGTTTACTAGTTCAAATTCTTACTTTCAATTAACTCGGATTGTTGTTGATTTGGCCACAATTAAATTAATCAAGGTAAGTTAAACCATAATTGTTGAAAGACTGGGAATTTGTACATTTAGAATCAACTCCATCTCGTGACTTATTTTTATGTTGCTCTCATCTGTTTACCTCTCGTTTTCTGGTGTAATTTTGGTTCATCCTCGTTCCTCTTTAAGAGTTAATCAATTCTAGTCAATTAATTTTAATTCTGTGATTATTTTAGTGCTTAAATCTCTTCCTACTTACTCTAGTACGTAAATTGACGTTCAGATATAAATCAATTTTATTGAGGAAAAGTTACACAAATTGTTAAATGTCTCTTGTTTACATCTTAACTGATATCTCGGCATAACACTTGAACCAAAGAAAAAATATATTACTTTACGATGAATTTTAAAATGGAAGAAATCAATCAATATTGCTTTTACGATCATCTATATCGTGAAATAAGAATACTCAAGGTTAATCTTTGTGAGTTTCACTTGGTGGCAGTTTACTTTTTCCTGAAATGATTTTGAAAACGGTTTATTTAAAGATGGACAAATTGTTACTCAAGAGTCACTTAATACTTAAGTGAACATCAAGCAGATTGTGTACCAATTATAACTTGATTGTTGGGTTTGCAACTCTTTTTGTTCAACGATAATTACTGAATTAAACTGTGTCAAAATTATCAATAATAGCGACAAGTGAACATTGAAACCTACTTAGACTGATTTATTGATTTCTTACATTGGGTATTTATTGACTTGATCTTTCGTTTATTCTTTGGTTTGCTTCCTTTGTATTTGAATCTTTTCAATATTTTGTGCTTAATAATGTTCATTTTTTATTTCTCTTTTAGATGCTCAAGACTCATCATTTAAAACGCTTACTTTTGGGAATCAGGAAAATGTCTTTTCCAGTAGAGATGAAACCAATTACTTCAATCGCTTCTCAGCCGATCGCAACTGATCAAGAGGAAGCCTTAATGAATGAAATTTGTATCACTGTTAACGAAGATGATATGGCCATTGGATCAAGAACTAAAAGAGATTGTCATTTAATGGATAATATCGATAAGGGACTGCTTCACAGAGCTTTCAGTGTCTTATTGTTTAATAAAAAAGGCGAATTCCTGCTGACCCAAAGAGCTTCCAGCAAAGTGACATTTCCAAATTATTATACCAATGCTTGTTGCAGCCATCCGTTATTTACTCCGCTAGAAAAAGAGGAAAAAGATGGTCTTGGTGTTAGGCGTGCAGCTCAACGAAAATTGTTTCAAGAACTTGGAATAGAGCCTAACACTATTACTCTCGAAGACATTAAATACATTACTCGGATACTTTACAAATCACCTTCCAGTGGTCTTTGGGGTGAACATGAGCTTGATTACATTTTAATTGTCCACAAAGATGTCGAATTGAAACCTAATCCAAATGAAGTTCGACATGCAGTTTTTCTTGGTAAAGATGACTTACGCCCTTTTCTCGGTAAGTGATAAATTAAAACTCATTTCTTTACAATGTATTGATATCTGTATATGCAGCATCTAATGTCTGGTTTTATCATCTAATCTTTTTAGAGGAAAAAAAGAAAGAAGGATGGCCAATCTCACCTTGGTTCCAGCTAATACACGACCGTTTCTTGTACAACTATTGGGATAATTTGAATAATTTGGAAAAATTTAAGGATCACAAAACAATTCATAAATTTGTCTGATTTTATTTGTTTTTTAGTACAACTACAAATTTCATTACATTGTATGTCACATATAAACTATTGTTATTACCTTTTTCCCCATGAAAAGGTCAATGTTTTGTTTATCCGTTTGATAAAAAGCTACTTGTTGATTATATTAAAATTTACCAAAAAACAATCTAGTTTCAAATTATAGTTACATGTCTCGGAACTCTTATCTAAATTTAAAAAGCCAAGATTGAAAAAAAACGAAAAACCCGTTCGACAAGCAACATGAGTTAAATGAATGGGCTCTAGTTATGAATCACAACTTATGGCTCTAATCTTAAAGACAAAAAATTATTCACTTTAATTCTGTTCAATACTCAAAATTGGTTGATTACAATTAGCTCAGTTGTATTTTTAATCATCTGGTGGATCCAGTCTCTACTGGGGATTGAAAGAGACTATAGCTTTTACAAGCATCATATAATCAATTTATTCAATTTGTATTGAATAAATGATCGATGGTTGCCTAGCAAAGCATAAAAAACAAAACTTCGAAACTCAACAATTCAAATTTACATCAATTTTTTGGTTATTAGTGTTATGTTTAAATAGTGAAGTGAATAAATAAAATAAATAATGTTATAAGTTAAATCAGTTACTTGAATGGATTGAGCTTTTCATCATTCAATTGTCCAAGTGAATCAAGCCGATCTCTTGAAATCGTACCTATGAAATACTGAGCTCTTAAAACTGAAATTACAATGTATTCATTGAAAATTGAATTTTTAGCAAAATACAAAAATGAAAATGTATAAACATAATTTTAACTAAATATTTTAATAAATAACAATCAACGATGAAGGTAAGTTAGTCATTCCATGTGTTTAATCTTTCTCTTAATGGTTTGTAATACAGATCGAAATAGAGATTTTATTTGAAATATAATAATTTGTATTTATATAATAGAGAGTATTCACAATACCAGAAAGGACACATGGATCAGGTCCAGTATTCATCATTTGGCAGCCAACCAAAGCCAGTCATCTGGTTACAATGGGCTATGATAACACTGTTATCATTCATGATCGACACGGTGATAAAGTAGATACAATTAACCTTCCAGGGTAAATTTTACATCAATTTTCTTTATCGCGTAAATTCATCAGCAAATGATTCTTATTTCAGTCAGTGCACCGGTCTTTCATGGGATGTTGAAGGAAATATATTAGGAGCAATTAGTGACAAATCACCGTTAATATTTCTTTGGGATTCCAGTTTACATAAAATGTCTAGAGTTGATACTGGAGTTCGAGATGTTTTAACAATGCTAGTTTGGTCAAAAAAAGATCATTTACTAGCAGTTGGAACCAGTAAAGGAAATGTACTAATTTACAATCATTCAAGCTCAAGGAAAGTACCAGTTCTTGGTAAACACGCAAAACGCATAACAACAGGTTAGTATAGCAAGTTAAATCCATGAGTTGACCGATCAGATTGAATCAAATAATTTATATTTCCAATCAGGTGACTGGAGTGACACGAATCTTTTAGCATTGACTGGAGACGACCATATGCTAACAATTAGCAATTCTGAAGGCGACACTTTATTCCAGTTTCAATTGAAAGGTGAACCTTCTTTCTTGACTTTTGCCACAATCCAGCCGCGAGATTCACTCCATCCATCAACTGGTAACAATTGCGTTAGCCTTATATTAAACAAAAAGAATCTTTTTCTTTTACGATTGACTGACATGGAAAATCCTTATGTGATGAGTTTTCAAGATAAATATGGATCAATCAAATCATATCAATGGTTCGGCGAGGGTTACATTGTTATTGGCTTTTCCTCCGGTCTTCTGGTTATGGTTTCAACCCATCCGTCTGAAATGGGACAAGAAATATCAACAGTCCGAGCTCATCAGGATTTCCTTACAGGAATTGCTCTTTGTACAAAGACCAAAAAAGTTGCCACTTTCAGTGAAAATGTGTAAGTGATGCAAAGATAATTATGATTAAGATTGATATTAGCTGGTTGAAAGACATTAATCAGGTTATATTAGTTTCAAATTACCAAATCAGTTTTATATTCTAAAGTTACCTGCTTTTAACTAAATGCATCTTTACTCCTTGAATTTTCAGGGTAAAATTTTTTGACCTCAATCAGCTGGATGATACAAAATCAGTATTGATTGTGGAAGACGAAAAATCAGTGGAATGGTTAGAATGGACTGATGATGGACAGTTGCTTGCAATGACAACATCTTCTGGGGCTGTTCATGTATATTTAACGAAATTAACAATTCTTGGTTCAACTTTTGGATCTCGAGCTGCTTATTTGTCTTCTTTACTTGAAGTAACAGTCGTCAATGTATTGAATGACAATGATGATGATAATGGCTATGATGAAGAGTCAACAATAACCTTTAGGATCGACATAGAACCAACTTTAATTGCTGTTGGGCCATTTCATGTTGTAGTTTCTATTAACAATCGAGCTTGGTTTTATGGTCTAACCGGTTCAGACTCTAATTTGCTTTTGAAAGAGAAGGAATATTCATCAATAGTCAAATCAATCGTCCTTAATGGTGATTATGCTGCTGCATTATTCACAAATGGTAAACTTCATCTTCACTTGATTGAAAGCGAAACAGCCGCAGGAGCAAGTTATGATCAACGAGAAGCCAAAATATTTAATGATGGTAAGTAAATTGTTGAAGTCAAATAATCACCTATTCAGGACTAGTAATCGAACGTTTTTTTTGCAAAATTTCAGGTTCAACTCCTGACGCTGGCAAAATAAGTTCAATATCATTAACAAACGATTTTTTAATCTATTCAACGGAATCTGGTTTTGTTGAGTTTTTCTCCCTCGAAGATTGGTCCATGGTTAATGTTTATCGCCATCAAATCGGTATAAATCTAATTTCCCCAGACATCACTGGATTAAGATTAATTTTGGTTGATTCAAGGAGCCGAGTTTATGTTTATAATGCAGTAACTGATGAAGCATTCATTCTTGAACAACCAGAAGATTTTCCAACCTCAATAAGATCAATTCTTTGGGAATCATATCATCCAAGTAAACACGTATTTAGTCTAACTGATGAACGTAACCTATGGGTTTACGCTTACGTTTGCGATTCCTTGGAAGGACAGTTCATTGAATACATTGAGAGGATGAAATTTCCAGTAGGCCAATATCCGTTGCTTCTTCATAACGGAGTTATCCTCTGTCAAACTGAGAGTGGTAAAACCTCAAATTTTATCCTCACAAGCTACAATTGGGTAAGTTCAATGAAAGATGTTAAGGGTTCCGTCAAAGAGATTGATATATTGTCAACCACGTTAAAACTTCGGCGTTACTCTGACGCATGGAACATATGCAATTCACTGAATGATACCACTTTATGGAAAACGTTTGGTCAACAAGCTCTTAAAGATTTAAACATTGATTTGGCTAGACGAATATATCGAACCATTGGTGATTCTGGAATGGTGCATTCACTAGAGAAACTAAACTATGTCGAAGAACGGAACTTGATTGCCGGCTTTGTGTCACTATTTTTAAATCAATTTGATGTGGCACAAAAATTTTTCCTTGCCTCTTCGAAACCAAGAGAAGCTTTGGAGATGAGGCAAAACCTTCAAGATTGGGATTCAGCATTGGCTTTAGCAAACAGACTAGCTCCTGATTCAGTGCCAATCATTTCACGAGAATATGCATCACAATTAGAGTTCCAAGGTGATTATCAATCTGCACTTGAACATTATGATAAAGCACTAATAGAGGAAGAAAACGATGATTTAAATACAAATAAACACAATCAAGTAAGTTTGATTAATTAATTGAAATCAAAGACAGCTGCATTGATATTTAGCGGGATATTTAAGAAAAGGTCATGTGACTATTTAACATGTGTTTGTTGCGTAAATTTAATCAATTTAACCGCCTTTTTCTGACCAGCAATTCTTGTTCAAAATTAATCACCAAATTTGATTTTTTCCTGAATAATGTAACTTAATTCATGTTTATTTTACTTTACATTAGATTTGCAAGGCTGGAATCGCTCGATCGTCTCTTAAATGTGGAAATATTAAAAAAGGAGGTTAGTCTTTTTCGCAGCTTGCTTTGCTCTTTTCTAATCTTTTTTTCATTTCAGTTGAAGCTGCCTTGGAATTAAAAGATGATCATGAATTGCAGATTGAATGTGGTGCAATACTGGAATCTTTGAAATTATATTCAGATGCTGCATTGCTCTATGAACAGGGTCACGACGCAGAAAAAGCGTCCAAGCTTTACCTCTCTGTTCGGAATACAAGAAAAGTTGGTCAGCTGATTGATAAATTTTCAATTACAAATGCCGATATTTTAAGCCAATATGGACGACTGAAAGAATCTGAAGGCGACTATAAAGAAGCTGTCAAAGCTTATTTAGCTTCAGGAAAGACCATTGAAAGTGTTCGTCTACTTTTAGATAAGCTCAATAACCCAGGTGAAGCTGTTCGTTTGGTCAAGGAATCTGGAAATCTGGAAGGAGCTAAAATGATTGCTAGATTTTTTCAAAAAATTAACGACATTGAATCAGCAATTGAATTTCTTATCCTGTCCAAGTGCAACGACGAGGCTTTCCAATTGGCTACTTCAACTGGAAATGTTGACATTTTTGCCAATTTCTTGCTAGATTTAACGGAACAGCAAAAATCAAGAGACAATGGTTTTTCCGGAAACGCGATCGATCCAAAGTTAACGGAGGATTTTAAAAGCTTAGCAATTTATTATGAACAGACAAAGAATCCATTGATGTCAGGAAAGTTCTATTGCCTGTCAGGTAATTGTCGTAAAGGAGTTAAACTGTTATTACAATCTGCGACCATTACTGGTGATGTTGGTGAAGTGATAAAGACTGCAATTGACTTTGTTTCAATCAATCGAGATGATCAAGCAATTAGGGATCTTATTAATTATCTAATGGGTGAACCTGATGGGGAACCTAAAGATTTTAAATACTTGTTTCGGCTTTACATGTCTTTAGGACAGTTTAAAGAAGCAGCTCGAACTGCTGTTGTAATTGCCAAGGAAGAACAATCAGCTGGTAACTATCGAAATGCTCACGATCTTTTGTTTGGAATGTGTCAAGAGCTGAGAAAACAGAAAATAAAAATTCCTATGGAAATGGATTCAAGCTTAATGCTTATTCACAGTTATCTTTTAGCAAAGGTTAGTAAACATATTAACCATTAAGCATGTTAACCTTACCTAATCAATTACAAACTTGGCTTTGAACGTATTAAGAGATTAAATTAATTTTTGTTTCATTCTTTAATGTTTCAGGCTTGGATTAAAATAGGAGATGACCTGCGAAGTGCTCAACTTTTGATTAGAGTGGCAAATAATATAAGCAAATTTTCTACTCGTAAGTTTACAATCAATACAATGAGATTTTAGTTAACTAATAATGCTCTTTGACTGTCACATTTAGGAGATATTGTAGCAATATTGACAATAACAGTCATTGAATGTCAAAAGATTGGATTTAAAAAACAAGCGTTACAGTATGCAAGTATGCTTATGAAGCCAGAATATCGTGAATTGATTAAGCCAAAGGAGGTTAAACGAAAAATTGAAACGCTGGTTCGTAAATCAGCATCAACTCGACGAGAAGCTGATGATATTGGAGATTTAGTAACTGGTAAACAAACCGACTGTCCATATTGCAATGTTAAACTTCTAGAAACTGAACTCATATGTTTCGATTGTCGCAACAACATACCCTTTTGTATTGCTACTGGTCATCACATCATTAAAGGAGATCTAACTGTTTGCCCATCATGCACATTTCCAGCAATCAAGTCCTATTTCAAAAAGTAATTGAATCCCAAATTTAACAGAACAAATTGATAAATCTGATTATTTTCTTACAGATATCTAGATAAAAATCCAGTTTGTCCAATGTGTGGATCCAATATTGAAATAAATGAGCTGGAAAGTATAGAAGATATCAACAAATTGCTGAATCAAGAGTGAATCGTTGAAACAATTTGCTTCAATCTTTTGGAAAAGCATTTGTAAAGTCATGAATTGACTAAAATCTCATGTAAATTGTACAATTCAAGTAACAATATTAAAAAGGCATAGCTTTACAGAAATTTTATTTCTAGTGTTTTCATATGATATTTGACATCAGATGTAAGAATCTATTTAATTAGTTTTCTTCCATCACTTTTGAAGGAAGGTTTCTTTTGAATTTAGAAGTGATCTGACAAAGAGAAGAGTTCAAGTTAATTATACACTTTGTTATAGCAAACTCCTCAAGAATTTGACTGGATCAAACATTCAGAACCTGACAGGCCATAATCAATCACAATCCATGGAAGATTTTAAGGTAAAACAATCATGATAGTTGAACCATTAATGTTGAATAGATCTCTTGTTTTGCTATGGAAAGAGTAAAGATAATAAATGACTTGGACAATTCAAAATCGAGTATTGATCGAGGGTTTATTTTTTTGCGGCGCAAGACTAAATTTTACTGCTTTTCTTCCTCATCTTCATCTTTATTCTCACTCTGTTCATTAGTCTCTTTTTAACGATCTTTTCACCAACGAACAGGTAGTTAATAGTTAAACACAAAAACAATAACTTGTGTGTTAATTTTGATGAGACGAAAAAGTTCACAAGTCAAGTCTAGTAAATACAATTTTGTATCTTGTTGTTAGTTTAAATGATTGATTATAACATTTTTCAACTGAGTTAATTTTACTCTAGTTCACCAACACCAAAGATTCACAATCATTTAACTGTATTTTGTGATCATTTGTTCATGCTTTAGTGTTCAACATTCCCATTTAAGTTGATGCAGTGTGTATATTTTGTGAGACTCTGGGCCAATTAGTGTTGATTGGTGTTCAAATGATAGCTTCAACAATTAAAGAGATTGACATCTTTCCAGTTTTTGGTAAAAATTGGTTTACTGTTTCCTTCTAATCCGCTTGAGTCCTTATACGCTTTACCAAAAATGGCCTGGGCTTTGTACATGTTTAAAGAAACTTTTCAACCAGAAGATCCTCAAATACTCGATTCTCATATTAAACCAGAAACTAAATTAACTTTTGTGGACTTTGTGCCTAATGCAGTGGAACGCAAATCATGTTCAATATACCAAACAGCGGAAATTAAATATCATCCTTTCAGGTAAAAGTCATCTGTTTTATTGCTTTCCAACTATGTTTACAATTTATTGGTCAGTATTGGAAAAATTGAAAGTTCTGTGTTCCTTGGTTGTTGACTAATCTTTGATGAAGATTGTGGTTATTGAAGTGATCCTTGTATTCAACTAATTGGTGGGGAAAAAAATAAAAACAAAATCTGTTATTATCGGTAATTTGTGGTGGTTGTACCTTTATTTATTATGTAAGCTTCATATAGATTCTCATCCTAATTGCGTGCAACCAGAAAAAATTAATAATTAATTTTGTCTTTTTTTGTAATCAAAATTTCTATCTACCTTATTAGAATGATTTATGAAAATCACTTGACTCAATCAGATATTTTATGCATGAGGTGAAACCATTAATATTTTTATAGGGAATTTGAAAATATATTTACCTCACTTGTGATCTCTCTACTTGTTTAATTGTAATGAAGTATAATTGCTTGGCTATCTGGATAGTTGGTAATGTTCACAATATCAATAAAAATATTCAGTTAAATGAACAAAAACAATTTTTCATCGTCAAAAGATTTCAATCACTTGAGAAATAAAATTCGGAGTTATTTAAACGAAACGTTAATTGCTGTGAAGATAGCAATGATAGCCTTAAGTTTAGCAACCCGCCTTTTACCCAATCAAAGTGTCAAGGTTCCTTTACTCTTTGTACCCAATACAATTTGTTGTTGTTGATGTCAATCAATATTATTTTTTAATTTTGACGAAAATGATTTAATATTCAACACTGTTTATAATTTTAAAAATAACTGTTGCTATTATGTTCAGCTTCATTGAAAGATATTGTCCACTAATTGTTCAATTCGTTATGTTTTCTCCTGATTGTGATCGTCTTGTCTTACCTCCAGAGAGATGATTTTGCTAGCTAATGACTGGCTAGCTGAGAATCCGTCTTGGAAAGCAATTAATTGTGAGTCAGTAACGTTATTATTCAAACCAAATGAATCTGGAAGTCTTGAATTGAGACCAACTGATGCTTCCTTCTATATCTATGGCTCTGCGAAACAACATATTGTCAAAGCTTTAAGGTAAATTAATTATTCTTGTCAACAATTGCAATTTTCTTTGTGTTAATTTATCTTTCCACCTGTGATCTAACTATTTTCAGATTGTGGATTAAACGTCAACCAACAGATTCAACAGATGATAGTGAAAACGTGTCAAAAGCAAAACCTCAGATATTGGATTATCTTGATATTATCCCAGAGAATCGTGGTGATGGTGACTCTTTCTGTCCAAAGTTTGAAAATCTTAACCAGTGTGTTGAAAGGATCAATAAGATGGTCAGAGAAAAAAAGATTAATGGAACAATAATTACAGTCGAAAGTTTAAATTGTGAAGCTGAAATTGATTGGAAAATCAATCCCGAGCAAACGTTGAATTTTTTCACCAATAAAACGGTCACCATTTTACGAATCTTTTATGAAAAAGGGCCTCCAAGTGAGCTGGAAATAGGTAATGAATTTGAAACATCCGGTTCTTGATTGTAACGAGTTTCCAAAAGAAAGGCTAAAAATTTTCACAGAGCTATTTTCAAGTCAACTAGTCTCAAGCAATTCAATTCACATTATTTACAGCATTATACATATGTACAGTTATTCTGGTTTTATGATTCAAATTATTCGCTTTCTATTATCTTTAAATTAAATTAGTACAGCTTGACAAAGTATTTAAACCTTGAAGATTTGCCTTCTGTGATTTGAAAGCCTCTCAAGACAATCAACAAGTACTTGAATTTATTGTTCCTTGGATGGTCTTAATGATTACATTCACTGTCAGAGTTTTATATTTCTTTATTGTATTTATCGATTTTTTTCTTGGTTAGTTACCAAACTGACCAGCTGAATGATAATCATTCTGACAACAATCAGCTTTCACAAACTATAATTTTATAAATAGTGATGATTCTGCCAAAGTCAGAAGTCGCCTACCACTAAATCGATATGTTTATAAGACAATTAGAAATAACTGAAATCCATTTTTCATCAATTCTCGTTAAATTTAGAGAAGCTTGAGAACTTTTAATATTATTTTCAAACATTTTCTTCCACTGGTCAAGCAATTACATGGGAAGAAACATTTACATGTACTTCATTATTGTTTTATCATCTAAAGATGGACTCATATAGATTTTCATCTGTTGTATCATTAATTTGAATCATTACCAAGAAATTACGTTTAAGGTTGGAAGCTTTACCACTTTGCTAGTCTAATTGATGTGAAAATTCTTGTAGATTCAGATAACAACATATATGACTTTTGAACCAATGGTCCATGAAGACAGCCAAGTCAGTAGATTCAGTACTTAATTCAGTAGATTAGTAACAGAATTAATTATTTTTATTATAAGCCATGTGAATACTGTTTAACTTGGAAATGATTCAAAGACAGAAGCCAGTTTTATGACTGTCCGATGTTAGGAATAGTAATAACTTGATAAGAATTTACATTTTATTTTATATTCCTTTGATTGAATAAATTAATGACATTACAAATGTATACAGACTGTGAATACAAATTAGACAATCTTTAATTGACCCCTTAATTTATTTTATTTCATTGTAATTTATTTAGTTTATTTCTTTAGCAACGAATCAATATTTTGTTTCCTTTCAATCATTTTGTTATAAACATAAATTTGAATTTCAAATGTTAATCTAATCTACATTCGTCAATTATATTAGGAATCAAGGATTTCGTTCCTCAAAATCTATCAGGAGGTGGCTTCTTTAAAAGACCAAAATTTGAACCCTTTTCCCTGGTTTTGACTCGATCCACCAAATGGTTAATCGAGAATCCTGATGTTACTTTTAGAAACGCACAATCATTAGACATTAAACTCAAATCACGTAAGTTGATCTAATTGGATTTAAAAAGTCTATTTCCTAAATCTCTATTAATCCATTTCTCACCTCTAGTTGGTCCGTGTGATGTTACTTCAATGGCTTATACCGAACATGGTGATTATTTGAAGATATTTCGCATTGCCTACACCAAACCATTGAAATGTAAATCAAATCAATCGTTAAACATTGATAATAACAATATTGTGGAAACTAAATCATTAGTTTTGGCAAGTAAACTCTTTATGCCCACCAAAAAAGGTGAATCATTAACCGAGATCCGGCAAAGGTTGGAAGATTGGATAAATGTTTCACCCAAAGGTAAATATAATTGTTTAAGCAATTTGTCCAAATATGCTTTCACCTCCTCTAATTGCTTTATTTTAACTATTTTACTCTAGATCAAATTGTTGGTGAAATTAACAAACCCATTGAGATTCTAAGTGCTGAAACAGTTGAAGTATTTTGTCGGAGTGACGATAATGAATTGGAAAAGGCTGTTGATGATACTTTTCAATATAATCGATTTGGAACTAAAAATGGTTATATATTTATGTCATTAAGAGTTTACTTTCATCTTCCTGGTCTACCAAATTTATTGATTCCATCAGATGATGATAATCTAATTCAATCAATGGCACTGAATAATGAAAACACATCATCTTGTACCATATTATGATCAGCTATAATTACCAAAACATTTGCAGTCGTCTTCACAATTGCCATCACCATCAACAGTAATAGCATAATCATTGTTATCACCATATAACTGCTACATTAAACTGTAATAATAATCTCGTCTTATTTACAACTTTTAACTTACATGCAAATTATCATCAATGTTATTCCCGTTTGATGTTTACCTCAAACCTGATTTTACCATAAGGACAAATTTTACTGATACAATTATTTTTATGTTTTGGACCACTTAACTGTTATTTGACAAATAACAACTGGAAATGCAATGTTAACTCACACTCCAATGAATACCTAAAATGAATTACAAACCTGTATTTTTATTAATTGAACAATTCTGTTGCTTCAATTATCCAATAAATACAATTTTAAAAGTTGATTCTTCTCTGAGTTGATTTTTTACAGTAAATCTCTGTTGCTTCAAACACAAAAAATGTTAAAAAATCGATGAGAACTTTTGAGAAACAAATCAAATTTGAATTCCAATGGAAATAGTCAATTTAATCTGTTATTTACACGGAAAATTGATCTTCATCTTATCGACCAGTTATTGATGTTACACTTATCCTGATATTTATTCAATCAAATTCAATATATAATCATTAATTGTCTCTCCAAGTTTTAATAAAGTAGGGAAGATCAACTGTTGAAAGGTTGATTCACTTTTCAGTCGACACTTTTAGGTTCAATTCACACTTCAACCATTCATAAATACATGGCATCATCCTTACCCTGATTGTAATGTTGAACTCACAATGTTACTCTGTTAAGGATGTTTGCATATTTTCAAGTGAAAAGTCATGCTCATTCGACTCATCACTTTCATCGTCTTCGCCTGAATGGTCAGCTGATTCACTGTTCTCTGGCTCAATGGAAGGCGCATTTCGATAGCTTGCTAATGGCTTGATACTGTCATAATGAACCAAAGGATTTGTATCACTTAAGGAGGCTCCATCATAACTGGTTGACAATGATTCGGCGACAAACTTGGGTCTCAAAGAACTCGGTGAACTTTTAGGGGAATGGTGATTCACCAACCTTTCATGTCCATAGTGATGTTGCCAAGGTTGATTGACGAAAGAGTGTTGTTTATGTTGACCCTTGAGGTCTCTGAATTTTTTTGCCCAAGAATAAAATCTCTCTGACACTGGTTTTGGCTTGGATAAAAAATAGTCATCTGAATAAGGATAGATTGATTCTTCGGACGAATCTATAAATCTTGAGTGTAAATATTCACTTCTACAACCAAGAATCAAGCACATAAGTAATGAAGTTAAACCCATTATCAGCATTTCGTGGACCTATTACACAAGTAGACAAATCAGATGTTCATAAAAAGAGTTGAAAACATTTACAAATCATTAGCGGAAGAAAACGATTCATTTTGACATTTTAATGTTTAACATTTTGCCAATTCGTTTAATACATTTATCGGGATATATTTAACACTTACGAATCTGTTGTTAATCGAGTGAAACAGGTTGATGATTAAAAAACTGGTCCGGAATAAATTGTGGCTGATATTTAAATCACTGTAATAAAGACTGGAAAAATATGATCAATATGGATTATCATTGAACACAATCATTATTACCCGCAGTTGAGCGACACAATTACGCTTTCAAATCTAATAAGATGATCACAAGTTGGGTTAATCTTGAGCTACGGGTTGAAATGAACAAACTGCTAACTGTCCATCTATTGCTGATTGAAACCAAAATCTTGGATAAACCTAAAGTTGACTCATGATTATCCTGCTTTTCTAAATTTGCTGCAAACTCATCTTAAAAATCAGATTAACAATCAACTTGATCAAATTGTCACTTTCTCTTACTGTAAGCTATTTTAGCGTTTGTTTAATTTTAAACTATCTCGATTCCTTAAATTGTTTAATTGCAATTGTTGATTGACGCCTTTTGTCTACAATGTTTTGTACGGTTAACGGATAATGACTTTTGCGTTGTTTACAGATCTAATACAGGAAAGAAGTGACAATTTACAAAAAATGCCAACAATCCACAAAAATGATTAAACCGCTCCTTCTTAATGAAATATTATCCATTATAACGATTGATAAGATGCGAGCTTAATTAATATAACAATAATAAATCTGTGACTCTGAATTTACGGTATATTTTTAGATAGGAACAAGATTATTGCTCATTCTTCATTCACAACTTCAAATTTGCTCATTAGATCAACAATTGATCACAATTGTTGTTTGGTTCAAACAATAGTTTCTTTGATTGTATTTAATTTTAAATGTTTTATCAAAGCTCATTGATAGATTTTTTTGTATTAGAATGCAATTAAGATTGTCAACTCGATCAACAACCTTTAAGTAATATCAATCATGTGGATTCAATTTGAACACTTTTACTTTCAAATTCATTATTATTATCAAAATCATGGAGACAATGCCAATCATTTTATTATTTTCCAATCAATTGATCCTTAATTTGCACAACAAATGTTTTGTAAATTAAATTTTTAAATACATTTAAATGTATTATCCATGAGTTCCGAAAAAATCCATTCTATTGAAGCAGATCAGGCTTACGAACACCTAAAACACCCAACTCTTGGAGTTCAGTGTAAATTAGGTTTAGATTCAGAGAAATCAGAAATTTGATTGATGTATTGTATCAGGCATGAGATTTGAATATGAACTTGACTGTATACAATTACTCTTGACTGCAAGGTAATCAAATTAATTGAAAGGTGAGACAGACTGATCGATTAAATTGTTGCGTGAAACATATTTCACCAGAATATTGGATCAATTGATTGAAAGCTGATTCTTTGGGTAAAATATAAAACAATTTGGGTTCACCCATTTCTTTGTGTCTGGATGAAGGCAAGATAAAAAAGATGGACAATTGGCCTTTTCAGAATCAATTTAATTACCATTTTATATTAACAAAACAACCCTAAATACATGAATAATGAAGAGGTTAGTGTGAATGTTTAATCAGAATACATCTGTATTTAACTTACCAGAAGTGTTTTCATGATAAACCTAAAACAACTTTGGGTTAACTGAACATGGCTCAATCAGCTAAATTATAAATGACCTTTTTTAGGTTCTTTAAATACTTGACTGATCACCAAAGGTGAAATCAAATTCACTGATAAAGACTGGTCAACATTACTTTGGTTAACCGTGAAAAATGATCATGATTGTAATCAAGTCTATTTGGCTCAACTCTTATTGTAACGTTTGTGTACATTTACCTGAAATGATGGCGATGATAAGCGAAGATTTTGCAATAGTTCTGGTTAACCTGAGTGAATTAATGTCTCTGGTTAACATTTGAGCTTAATATCGATCCAGTTGCAAGCTTTAACCATCAAATTTATTGTCAAAAGTCATACTCAAAGCATGAACCTCAAGGACAAAATGATCACAGTTTTCATCTGAATCCGTTCAGAAGCAAAAGTATTTTTTACTTTACCTAGTTTCCCAGGTAATAATGTTATTAATAATGATGATACTATCAATAATAAAGGGCAAAAAAGGTAATATTATTGCAACTATTATTATCATTTGTCAAGTGAATCACGCATCAGTATTGAAAATATTTTGCTCATGTTTTCCTTTTGTTTTGCTTTTGTTGTTCTTTACCTTACACCCAAATTGCATTGTACATTTTATGAATATCTATTAAATTTTGAATAAATTATTCCAAAATTCAAATCAAGTCCATTCAAACCTTCAACTAACACTAATAGCTCATAAAGTTGATAAATTATTAACAAATCATCGTTAAACTATCCTGCTAACCTTGCCTGTCTAGAGTCAAATGTAAATAGATGTAAATGTGACTCGTTGTGATTGTAACCAAACCATTGACTCAAAATCAGCCAATCTTTTAATTGTCACTTTTCTTACGATTATTTACCATTCAAAATGAGCTTAACACATATTAAAGGATAATCTTGTTTGATTTTAGTCAAAAACTTCAAGTAAATCCTTTTAGACACACTTTTTAAACTCAGGCTGCATCTATTGGCGTATTAACGCGTATTGGCGTGTTAAAGTAAATCAAGACGCTTCTGCAAATGATTAAATTTTTGGTAAACAAGATTTGATTTTCCTTATAAGATCGGTCGATTGTTTACATCATTTTCAATCTCGTTGAAGGATCGATTTTAATGATCATTCAATAGCTCTTGAGTTTTATTCATTCGTCCTAATTGTCTGAAGCAATCTAGAAAATAACAAATATATTTAACTCAGCATTTCCTGTCACATTTGCTGATTGCTTTACCAGTTTGAATTAGGTGCTAATTTTTAAGAAACTGTTGTACCTAACTTATGATAAATGGCTATAATTAAATCATATTTATCCAAATGCACTGTTGAATGTCAGTTTAACTCATAGATTTAACCATTTGTGAGGCTAATCTGCAGTAGTTGGCTTTAGTGCAAATCTGTATCATTGGATCATCATTAGGGATCTTTGTTTTACCTTTGATAGTGATTACAAAAGTAAGATGTTTACTTGAACAAGATTCACTCATTAACTATCTGGTTGTCATAGCGGTGATAATGGTGATGGTACTTTTATTATATTAAATATTATTATTATCATCATTCATCACTTGATGTGAATGATGTGTATTCATTGTTTAACTAGGTCTTAAGAGTAATCAGAAAGAAGGAAAATACAAGACGTTGAATCGAGCAATTTTGTGTGAAACCAGAAAATTGAAAACAAAAAGTAGTTTTTTTTTCATTTTTGTGGACAGATTTTGATCAAGTGATTCAATACTTCCAATTAATGGTCTATGTTTAATCGGAAAGTGCCCAGCATTAACTTGTAAATTGGAGAGACCAGGTTTCAGTGGTGATAATAATGACTGAAACACCAACAGCTGGATCAAATCGTCATCCTGAGAGCTGTTTCAATTTGATTGATTTTTGCCCCAACTATCGACGTCGACCACAAGCTTGGTTTTTAATTCCAAAATATCAAACTCTTAGGTTTGTACACTTTCGTGAAACCTGTTCAAGCTTTCGATTATGATTTCCTTCAATACAGCATAGAAAATAAAGTTGTACCATGTTTTTGGTATCTTTGCGCATTAAAAGCAACTTTAATTCAAAAAATACAGTCGTTCATTAAAGATTATGAAAGGTATCACAATCAAATTGACCAAGATTATCAGTAAACTATGATTTTGTCTTCTCTAACACTCATTATTTTGTGATACCTTTCATAATCTTTAATGAAAGACTGTATTTTTGAATTGCAGTTGCTTTTAATGCGCAAAGATACCAAAAACATGGTACAACTTTATTTTCTATGCTGTATAACTCCTCTGATGACATTGATCTCATTGTTTACACCATATTTCTTTTGATTGTTAGTGATTTGTTTGAACAAATTAACAAATGGTTAGAGTCACATCCAGAATGGATTGTTGTGTCGGTTGAATCAATCATCTACGATCCTGACTCTGGCTTTGGAAATGAAATCTCAGTCTCCATTGGTTCATTGGCAAAAAAAGGAATTAAAGGAATCAGGTAAACCAGGTGAACGCAAGCTTATCCAAATGTATCCAAACCATTAAAACAAGAGACAAGTAAATCAATAAATTGATAATTAGCCTTTAAAATCAGACAGAGAAAGAGAAAGATGATTTTAATCAACAGCAGTAAATCAAGATTTGTTTACTGGTTAAATGTGTTGCATTACCAAAAGAGCAAGAAAGTTACCAGGGATGGATTATTAATAAACAACAGGTTATATCGATACTTTGATCAATTTTGCTTTAAGCAATTATTATGATGATTAAGCCAGCAGCTAATAGTTTAATAGTCAATCTAATTATCTGAATAAATATTCATATTTAGGTTTGTCATTTTAAGGTATGACAAGAAGCTGGTTGTTCAAATGCTGGCTACAGCTGTCTCATTGTGATTCAAATGTATTGGATAATGTTTGCTTCATTGTGTTTATAATGAAACATGTGCATTCAATACTTAATTGCTCTCATCGTTGACTATTTCAACAATTGGATTTATGAATAATATCTACTTTTGAAATTAAATTATCCAAACCCTAGACTATGGTTAACACCGAACAAAAATGGTCAACCATTTCAAAAACTTGGCTTAATCAATGTCGTACCCAAGTTAAATGGCAACAACATTAATGGATCCAATGGAAGGACTGTTTGGTCACCAAATGGACATGAAACTATCGAGGAGATGGTTATTAGAGTTAACAATCTTTTACACAAGAAACCAATTCAAGGTAATCAAAATGAATTTGCGAGAATCAAAAAAGATTTTATCATAACAAGAAAATTCATCATTATCTTAACGACTAGACTAGATGGGAAAATCAATAAATGAAAGCAAAAATGAAATTCAGTAACGATTTTTAGGTTAAATTGTTGGATCAATCTAAATGAGTTCAATAAATCTTTAATAAATAATCAACTAGAACCATAATTGATGGACTAGCAAATAAATAATAGGCCTAGAGATTGATTTTAAATTAAAGGATAGTCAAGTCTGAATCCATCAAAAGTAATTAGATTGTAGACTTTTAACAATTTACAATTAATCTGTTTTCCATTATTTCCAGGTAAAATAATATCAGTTGAAACTGTATCAATTCCAGTGACAGGTAAATGGGAGATTGACACTGAAAGTAGTGAATTTTATCGAGATTCATCCAGTTTTGCACAAACATTGCGTATCTATTATGAGTACGGAGAGACTTGTATGGAGGAAATTGGCCTCAAAGATTTCGTTCCGTCTTCATCTTCATGGGATTCACCTCTTGCTCCTCCTGACTATGAATCATTTGCTAGTTTATTTACTCGAGCATCTCAATGGTTTCGTGATCAACCTTCACATTACCGATACCTTAATTGCCAATCAGTTGAAGTGCCATTGATGTCCAAAAGTAAGTATCTAAAGAGAGGATAAAAACATACAATATTAATGATTCATTACAATTTATGTTTCCACCAGCAGCTAATTCAGACTGTAAACATCCAATTGACAGTAATTTGAGTCTCTTGATTCCTGGTAAGGCAGAGTTCAGTCTGAAATTTATTAGATTAGCTTATGCTGTACCAACAAGAGGAATATCAGTTGAATCAATTAAACACCCGGAGATCGTGCTCAATTGCAAGATATTTGTGCCCATCAGACATAAAACATCTAATCAATATGAAACTGTTGCTGCAACCAAAAGAAAAATGGAAGCTTGGCTTACTATTACAGGTAAGATAGAACAGAAAATAATTTAAGGTAAAATAAATTCGGAAAGTCCATGTAATATTGAATATTATGTGATAACACACCTAAAATGCCTGATTTTCAGATCTTCAAGAATCGATAAAATAGCAACATTGTATATCAACATTGATGAATTCAAGTTACTCCTCCAATTTCAATTTACAGATAATTAGTTTCTAACGTGATTGGATTCATTTTTTTAAACACGAAATCTAAATGTGCCAAATTATTTACCTTTTTTAATCATCTTCATTCGTTGATTTACTTGCAATTTCATTGTTTCAATCAATGTAAGGGTTTTGTTTACACCTTTTGCCAGTAGACACTTGATGCAAGTTTATGAGTAAAAAATATTATGTGTTTAAGTTTATTAATAAGACTGTAAATTGATATGTTTGATCAGGTTTATGGTTAGAAAAGCTAAATTTGGATTTAAAAAGCTTAAGATGTTTCAGGCAATCTGCAGACTATGGAATTAATTTACTGAATTCAATCAATGACGTGGACCTAACATTAAACGTTAAAGCTCATGTTTGTTAATTTTGTCTTTTGTCTCTTTAATTTCTTGCAATTTACAGGAGCTCGAGTCCTTTCAGCTGAAACAACTTTCCTGAAATTATCTTATTGTAATAGCAGCATTGCTGCCAATGTGGATTCCTGTTTAACATCCCTTTGCAACCGACCTAATGATAGTCATCACATTGTTACTTATCGAGTATATCTGGATGGACATTATGTTGAACCACCAACTCGACTTTTACCTTCTTTTGACAATGAGCTGTCCAATGATGAATCTAATTGTTGTATTAGCTAATAATCAAATATCGCACAGCATTTTTTATCTAGATTTTTAAATAAGCAAATCGCATAATTGTTTAAAAACTTGATATGAATTCATTTTATTTTCAATGCATAAAGATTTTTCATTATTTGTAATAAACTTTAAAATAAAATTTGTGATTCACTGCATGACAATAAGGTTTGCTAAGTTAATTCTACTGACATTCAATAAAGTTTAACAATAAAATGACTATTGATTAATCTTGAAAATTATGATTGTTAATACTTTACGAGATTATCCAATAACAGAAAAAGGTATCGCGATTTGGGTGAAACCTACTGATGTACATTTCTTTAACATAGTTTCGTTTTTAGATCTTTCAATAAATTGGATTATTCTTCAAATTAAATTATGGTTATGTTAATAACTTAACAAGTTATTTCAATGATTAATTTCCTAATTTTCTAATGCAATTCCCTTCAAATGCTATTTGCGGTGGATTAAACTCCAACTAGAAACCTCTTTCGTACCCTAAGGTTAAATGAATAGGAAGAAGATACACTGAGTGTCTAATTAGATTCGTGTCTTGGATAAGCTTATCTTGGGTCTAACTAGAAAATTGATTTTCTTAATTATTACTGACTTACATAAAATGGTTAAAAATTCAGGATTTGAATTTAATCGGTTTATTCAAAAAAGCGCTTTAAGTTGGTTACTTAGCAACAAACCAGAATCTTTCACTTTCTGAGCCTTTGAGGCTTTCAATAAAGCTTGTGAAATGCTTTCTTCAATTTAGTATTTTGTTTTGTTCATTTTGGTTTCTTAATTGGTCTGTTTTGTGGTAAATGTGATTTTATGTTTACGTATTTAATTAATATTTCGTCAATTATTCAACCATCAGTGTCGGATTGAAGTTGATTCGAGGATAATATACAAACACTCAACAACAAGTAAGCCTACATATCCCTTGGACCTTAACTCAAAATGTCCTCCTTTCAAGAAGGTTTGCGTGATTATGAAAACGCTCTCAAAGATTTGGTCTTCAATTCGAAACCAATCATCTCTAGTTTAACCATGATTGCGGAAGACTATCTTGGTGTGAATAATGGACCAAAGAAGATTGCTGAGGTTATCTTGGAACGAATTTTAACTGTCGATGATACCCAAAAACTTCCAGTTTTATATTTAATAGATTCTATTTGTAAAAACATAGGTAAAGATTATATTGAATCTTTCGAGCCAGATATTGTATCTATTTTCAAACATGTATTTGAACATAGTGATGAAACCACACGTGCTGCCTTGTTCAAGCTCAGGAGTACTTGGAAGCCTGTTTTTTCAAGAAGTACTTTGCATGCTATAGATGCTGCAGCTCAAAGCATTGACCCAGCTTGGCCAGTAACAAATTCACCTTCCCAATCCAATGCCTCTACATCAAAACGTCGGAAAGAAAATGATTCAACGTCTTCAACCATGGTTCCAAGTAAACGTAAAGCTAGTAGCAATATTGCTCATTCAATCAACGCGTCATCAGCACCAATAGCTAAACGCAAGCCTGTCATCAAACAAGTCCCAACAACAACTTCAACAGTATCTAAGCGAAAATTAGCATCTTCCGAATCAACTTCTTCCTCATCTAAACCAGTCACATCTCTAGGAAGCCATGATAGAGATTATCGCAAAGAATTTGAACCATTGATCAATGAAGTCGGAAAGAAATTGAATGATGGAGTTCTCAGTAACAAGGATCGAGCTGATATCATCCAATCAATAAACCAAGTCATGAAAGGAAGTTCATCCGATCTTGGTGGACTTTCTTCCCTACCAGTGAAGAAGCGAGCTCCTGGTCCAGTTTCGACTCTGCCTAATGTTCAAGCCAAGGATCCAGTCCAAGGCCAGGATCAGACTCTTGGACCTGTTAATGTTCCACTTCAGTTACCGCCAGCTCCTATCCAATCTACAAGTCAAATCTCTAGCCTTCCTATTCCAGCCCAGGCTTCAATTCCAAATCAACTACAAGGAGCGACTATTTCTAGTTTCGTCTCGTCTTTAGATTATCATCAGCCTCTACCCATGAAGCCATTGGAAACTATTCCCCCTTTATGTAAAGACATTGGCCAACAATATGTCCAAGTGGATGGTAATACGGTCAAATTATTCTATTTAGATGAAAATACCTCTATTGTTTTGATGAAAGGGTCTCTTCACTTGTCTTTGAATGAATTAGTAAAAGCAAATCCCTATGATCTTGAACCTAGAATGATCATGTTTGAGGGCAAGCCTACGAAAGTGTATATTGATAGTGATAAAGGGTCAAAAGAATTTGTTTTACTTAATTTTAACAGTCAACCACAAACATTTTTTCACGGTGAACACGCTCAGAGAATCAAATTAGGCGGGCCTTGTAGAGAAATTATTCTCAATGGTAAACCATATCAGGCTTCTTTTGGTGGACCGCCGATAGAAGTTAAGTTTGTCGGGGATACTCATCAAACTCATACACTCAGATTGAGTGGTCCACCACCGCGGGTTAAAATCTCTGAAGATCTCAGAGCTGATTTATGGTCTGAGTATGTTAAAAAAATTACTGGTCAATCAGATGAAAATCCGATACCAGCAGTACAAACATCTTATTCCTCCTTACCTCCAGCAACCCAAACTCCTTATTCTCAAAATATTTTAGGTACACAATCTTCTTCCGCCGTCTTACTACCTCCATCAACAGTACAACCAGCATCGTCTCTGGTACCAGCATTAACAACACAGATAAATCCATTAGCTCCTGGATTGGTTACAAACTCAACTGTCGCAATTTCAACGCCAATACCCACAGCTTTACCTATTCCAGTGACTGTAGCAATGCCATTGACTGCTCCTTGTCCAACTTTACCATTGCCCGTTACATTACCTCTTCAAGTTCCTGGACCAGCCGTCGTCCCATCTTTAACTAACTCTGTTCCTGTAACGATGACGGCTCCTACATCCGAACCTCAAGTTAATTTAGGAGATTTATTCGATAAACTGATTTCTGTTGGTATCATTAAGAAGACTGAACCTCAAATTACAGATTCCAATAAATTGCTTGCAACAACAATCACTACTACTACAGCAACGAGTACTTTACCATCATCATTAACTGTTACAGCTATTGGTGCTTCTCCTTCAGTCACATCTATAGTCTCAGCAACCTCATCAACAAATTTGGCAACATCTGTTACAAGAATAGGGTCACCTTCATCTATGAATCGAGAGAATGGACTTAATCAACTTGATGAGATAGAAAGTGAACCTTTAGTATTAGAGACAAAATCTTTGAAAGCAGATCACCCTAAAGTTATTGCAGACTTAATAAATGGAACTCAGTGTCCAAATTGTTCATTACGCTTTGAAGTTGGTGATTCAAACGAAAGATCTAAATATTCAGTTCATCTTGATTGGCATTTTAGGTTAAACCGACAAGAGCGAACAGACTCTAAATCAAAGTCAGCCGCTGTTCGCCGTTGGTTTTGTTCTCTCGATTTGTGGGTTTCCTTTAAAGAGATATCAGATGAAACTGATCAGACTATGATGGATGCAGATAAAGAAGAGAAAGAATCAGCGAGTGAGAAAAAGGTCTGCACAGTTAGCGCAAACGAAGATGAAAGTCTTAATGAGTGTGCCGTCTGTAAAGAAAGGTTCGAAACAACATGGAACGAAGATGAAGAAGAGTGGCAACTATTAAATGCTGTGAAAGGGCAAGACGAAAAAATTTATCATCCCTTATGTTTAGAAGATCTATTGAAACAACGTTCGGCTGAAAATGAAGCATCCAATTTGACTGCAACCAATGGGCAAGAAGATAAGACAGAAGTTAAGCCTGAAGGAGACGACGAAAATGAAACAAATCAAGAAGATGATAGCAAGGAAGAAATAAAGATGGAGGTAGATGACGAAGTGAAACATGTTGATGTAGTAAAGAAAGAAAATATTTTGAATAATATTGATGATGATGATGATGATATAGATGATGATTATACTTTGTATCCAGCTGAAACAAAAGGTCAAATAGAAGTATCCGTTTGTTGTATATCTTAGCGCGTATTTGCTCTTAATGAATGCAGTCTATGAAAAAAAAGAAAGCATAAAACAAACCAAAACACAAAAAAAGTGAAATATACAATTTATATTTCGATGTTAATTTTCTAATGTAAGTTTATTTTGCATCTTCAACTTGGAAAATATGACAATAAAGTGTAAAAATGTAAATAACATGAATCATGTTTCCACAATTTTTTATTTCATTTATCGCGTTTAATCTCATTTTGTTATAAATTAGTTGGATTTTACAAAGATTTAAAAAGCATTTAATAAAACACTTACAGAATCAGGCGCGAATTGTGAATCAGTCAAAGTCGTGGAATAATGAGTCATTTAGTTAAAAGTTATCATTTGTAAGTATATTTACATCACTTTGGAAAGCTTGAAGTGCATACAATATTAAAAATGAACAGATGGTAGTTATGGAATTAGAAATTAATGAATTTAACTGAATAAATATTTTCACTATGTTGTAAATAGTGAGACATGATATTTTTAGAATCGGAAAGTACAATAACAGAAGTTTAAAATTTTGTACATGTTGAATGATCATGAAGAACACTTGGGGTGATAAAAACTTTAGGTGATTAGATTAGCTATTTTTTGGTTGAGTAGATCTTGCGGGGTCTATAAGATTCGCAATCGTTTCATTGTTGATAGCTATTCCTATCTTTTTGATAACATTGATTAAATCTTGCTTTTCCTTTTTCAAACGACTATTTTCTTGGACCAGATTTGAATGAGCTTTGATCAATTTATGTACATAAATTTTAGACGGTTCATCCAACTGGGATTTAACATGGATGAGTTTGGCGGCTGAATTGAGTGACCAGAAAGTTTCATAAATTGATCTCAAACTAGCAGATAATTCTGGTGTAACAGTTTGGATACCTTTAGAAGTTGGAGGAACAGTATTGACGTTTTTAATGGCTTGAACAGTTCTGATATACTTAGGAACTAGTGTAGTAGGTTTAGAACGAGAAATAGGAGAAGAAACAGTTGTGACATTAGGAGCTGACGTAATAGTTCTAGTATGAGCTGGAGTAACAGTTCTGATAGGATTTATAGCTGCTGAAGTAGCTTTGATACGGTTAAGAACTGATTGAGTATTTTGAGTGGTTTGGATTGGACCCGGAGTTGGTGCACCATTTTTGTGAGAATTGGATGTTGTTGTACCATTTTTATGAGGATTGGATGTTGTTGTACCATTTCTGTGAGGATTAGCTGTTTGTCCATCAGTTCTGTAAGGATTAGGAGCTGTACCATTTCTATAAGGACTAGGAGTTGGTGGATCCGTTCTGTTAGAATTATGAGTTGAGACAACAGCTCTGTAAGGACTTCGAGTTGGTGCTTCCGTTCTGTGTGAAGTATGCGTTGATGTACCATTTCTAAGAACATTATTTGTTTCACCACCCGTTCTGTAAGAATTATGAGTTGCTGTACCATTTCTGTGAACATTAGTTGTTTGAACATCAGTTCGGAAAGGAACTTCCATCTTCATTAAATATGATCTCCATTCATGATATGTAGCTCGTTTTGGTTCATCATCGGAACTGTCACTATCACTTGATGAATTCGTAGATGAGTCTCCTGACTCACAGCTGCTGCTGCTGCTGCTGCTACTCAGCATTCTTTTATTGACTTTATTTAAAACACAGGCATTAGCCATGCGAACGGGAAAAATTTACGTTTTTTACTTTATTGATGAACAACTTTAAACACTGTTTTAATGAATAAGTCAGCTGAAAGTAAACTAAGCAAACAATGCTTGCACAACAAGCTTTATTACCAATTACACTTAAAACTCACGCAATGCATAAGAACGCTTTTTTCTGTGTGAATCGGCAGCAATTAGACTAAATGTTAAAATAAACGCCATCTCTGTTTATTTTTTCACAGCTCCCACTAACAGTGTAAGTTAATCATAAATGGTAAACGATGGTTTGTTTTATGCTTTCTTTTTTTCATAGACTTCATTCAATAAGATCAAATACGCGCTAAGATATACAACAAACGGATACTTGTATTTGACCTTTTGTTTCAGCTGGATACAAAGTATCATCATCTATATCATCATTATCATCATCAATATTATTCAAAATATCTTCTTTCTTTACTAGTTATAAGCAAAAAAAAAATAAATAAATACATTTAACAAATACAGTAAAATTTTGTCAGCGACTAGTTTAACAATTGGACATAAAATTAAATTTATGGACCTATACTACTAGATCTTGAAGATTTAAGAAATTGATAAAACGATGATGTATCGAGATAGTAATTATGGTTTTCAATAGATTTTATGAGATGACTTCGAAGAAGATGAGATGCATAATTGCGACCAGATTTACGATTTAAAACAAGTCCACTTCTAATCAACCAAGTTACCAGATCACAGCCTTTGAAAACAAAAATCTCGTTTCCACCGGAGGAGATGAAGAAACAAATATCTTTTGCACATTTGTCAAGATGATATGTTGAAAATTGGTGGTGAATTTGATAAGATTCATCAGAAACACTTTCATCATCTTGCTCATTTCGACGGGAAAAATAGAAATAAAATCTGCGCCAAACGTCAATAAGTGGACTCACATCAAGACCAAATAACACAAAGGTGCTGATGGCTTGTCCATAGACAAGAAAAATATCCAATGAAACAAGTTCAACATGAATGCCTGTGAATTTTTCGTTAAACGCTTTGCTAATAGTGACTGCTAAATCAATCACCATGGAGAGAAGTAGAATAAGAAGAAGAGAAACGTGAGAAGTTCTTTGTATATGCTTTTGAAATGATACAGTTAAACGTTCACCAGGTACAGGTATCATTTCAGCTTGAGTATTATTTGCGTATTGTTGTAGATATTTGAGGCAAGATTTTCGTCGATGAACTTCTGTACATTGAGATCCTTGACAAGATTGTTCAATAATCGTCGAATTCATCAGATCTTCAATGCTGACTGTATCAGGGTCTCTAGAATGACTTGGTAGATTTTCTTGACTGACTTCCCGCGCAGGCGATTCACGTCCTGAATCAATTGAACTTTCAACAGTTGAATTAAGTCTCTCGTACATATTAGCGGCGGCATTATCACGCTGTTGCAAAATAACGGCTGATCCTGTAATTATAATAGAAACGATGGTGACAGCTAAAGTAGGAATCGTTTGATAAGTTCCAAATTTGAAGTATGGATCAATTGAAGATTCTGAGGAGAATGGCGCAACCAAATAAAGAGCTGCAGTCAAAATGAATGTGAAAAAGAAAGCACCACCAAAGAAATAATTTTGAGCTCTCAATACATAACAGAGACTCTTTTTTCGAAGTAACGCTATGGTAAGAGCTAATAATGAGGTCCAGATGCGGGAAGCAAAAATTCCAAAGACAGGAACAAAGTATCGAAATTTAATGACAACCGAATCATGTGGCATTAAATAACCACCGATTGCCACAATCAATTGAGTTAGAAGCAATCCAAACGTTATTCTATGAGTGACACTAGTCCATTTACGTCCACAAACGAATATAATCAAAGTCCAGATAGCGCATGGAATAGCGATTAAGCTGATTATATAAATTGTAAGACACAGATCATGTGTAACTTGTTCCGGTGTGTAGTCAGAATAACGGATCATTGAGCTTGATACAAAAAGAAGTGGTGCAGAAATAACGGTTGAAACTATGAGCGCATATGAGGTTACCCATGATCCAATATTGTAGATGAGAGCAAATATAACCGCTGTTGGTGCGCAAGGAATGACTCCATATAGGAAGGCAAAATTTGTCATCGTAAAAACATAAGTCTCATTACCTCTAACTAAATATCTAGCAATAAGTCTTAAAACAAGTGGTAAAACAAAAAGTTTGACAGCACTCAAAGTGCAAGGGACAACAATTTTGGAGGAATTACCAATCAAACCAGATTCTTGGACTATATTGAGACCGAGTAGGAACAAAGAAGTCGAGCTAAAGGCATTGGCAAATGACTGTAAAAGGCCATTAAGCATGGATGGTACAGTGTTACCAAAAGTAAAGTTCCAGATTACACCTCCAATGGTCATAACTACAATAGGATTAGTCAATGTATTTTTCAGAACTTTTCCGATAATAATAAACGCATTTGACGGTGAGGCTGATGAATTGGCTATTGACTGGCGATACTTGTAAAGCTCCAAGAGGAAAAGACCACACGGATTAATGAACAATAATTGAAGTGGAGCGATAACATAAAGATAGTCAGCAAAATGTGGCTGACTATTGGCATATAAAGATGATAAGATGGGGTATCCAATCGCGAAATCATTACTTTGAGTAACCAACATACCGTAAAGACCTGCTTTACCGAGGTGGCATGGGCGAGTTGTAAGAAGGGTTATCACGACGACCAACACAAATATAACGACTTTTGCGATGAAAACAGAGGCAACAAAGTACCAGTCAATTTGGGACAGATCACATTTTGCTAAGCTGATGAATATAAGAGCAGGTAAGGAAAAGTACGAGACAAAGTTAGTTATTCCTTTTGATTGGTCCTCAGATATAATGGATAAACGACCAGAAACATAACCTAAGATGATTGCAGCAAAACATTGGAATAATATGGAGACCATTTGCAAAGCATCATCACTACCAGTTGACGAATTTTGTGTTACAGGCGTTGACATCTTGATAAAACTTGTTGAATGTTTAATTGACAGCAAAACAGATGAATTCAGTAGAAATCCTGAACATCAGCAGGTTGATGTTGTTCCCGAGATGGGTAAATGTATTATTAAATTATGGGCAAGCTTTCGCAATGATCAAACTGCGATACAGGAACCAGGCAAACATCACATAGAATTAAATAAAACCAGTAGCTAAGAGGAGATAATAGCAAAAATCAATAAGTATTGAAAATTGAAAATGATAACAAAAGTACAATTGTTCTTCTGCATTTAGATAGATAAAACAAGAATTTGGAATTATACAAATTCTTTGGATTACAAAGTTCATGTTTTTCCTAATTTCATTTAAAATTAACTATAATTTAAACTGAAATGTAAAATGAAAATAACATGATAGCATGTCAATTCCATAACCTATTTCCAATCTTATAAGCATTCATTGCACCTTGATTCATTTGTGAAGTATTATTAGCAAGAACTTTATGACTTACCTCTCGATTAAATTATTATCGTAGATAATCAGATTAGTTAAACATGAGTAGATTCAGATGTTAAAATTCCCTGATTGAAACAGTCACATATTAAAGGAAAAAATCACATATTTCTTGATGAATTGAATCAACTTTCATCAAAAAATGATGCGGAATAAAGATGCAACAGTAAACGCCATCTCTTTTTATTTTTTCACAGCTCCTTTCAAAGTTAATCAAAATGATGCTATATTTTACCTACGTAAGTAAATAATTAATAGATTTCATTAATTTAATTTTTAATTTAAGGTGGATCTCAATTCATCGGAGCGATATTAATTTTTTAAATTGAAAGAATCAAAGAAAGAAGATAAGAAGGTGTGATTTCACACCAAGTCATGAATAACGACACATTGAAATTTTTAATTTCAATCAATGGTTGATGGGATCCACCTTTAATTTAGCATCCGATATCTAATAATAGTCTATTTTTATTAAGGTTAAATGTTTGGAACGTGTCAAACAAAAATTGATGAGTACATCGCACTTATTTCAGTTTTAGATAGGTATAAAATAACTGATTTGACACAAGCAATCAAAATGATAACAGTTTTAATGTAAAATGGGTAACAACGAGATAGTTGAAATTTCTGATAAGTGACTTTTATTCACGTAATTAGATTACAATATTTATTAAAAATATCATTTGACTTTTATATTCATTTTATGAATCAATAGATGTTTATGCGGATGAATCAATGTTAATATTACTGCAATACAGCTAACAATATGCTTTGAGTTGGAGCTCAAGAGTAAATAATGAGCGCGTAAATGGCCCATAAAAGAGATCAATATGATTTGTAAAAATTATATCTATTGTTGAATCATGAACTTCCCTGAAAATTAGCCTGACTACTTTCCATTACTATGCTAGTTAAATGGCTGCTTTGTTGGAAGCTTGATACCATTTTGATATCGAAGTAATATGAACATGTTGACTCATGGCAGGTATGTTTAGGGAAATTGTGCGATAATCAACTTGTCAGAGAACCATACAGCAAATCATCTTTTTTGTTTTATATTTTACTTTAATTGACGTACATTAAAATTCACGTGCATCGATTGAGTAATGTTTTACATGCAAACATTTGCTATGAAATTATCATTAAAAATATTTTCCAATATCAACAAGCGAAGAGTCTTTTTTTAACTGCTAAAAGTGAAATGAATAAACAGGTGATTTGACAAATTAAAAGCTTTAATTTTAAAATAATTCGTTTTAAAAGCATAAATCACAAGAGATATGGTTAAAATGATACATATCACAATTAAGTCAGAATAAATTGGAAGATAAAATCATGTTGCACGAAAAATATTCGTTGTAACTTTCGTAGAGTATATAAGCTTAATTAAAGACTTAAGGAACACAAAAACTTGAACCTATTCAAAAATAAACGTGCAGAAAATAAGCGATCAGTCATATTTAAATGTCATTTCGTTTGGTGCAGGAAGAGATCGTAAGTCAAAAATTCGAAGTCCAAAAATAAGCTCGATTAGATGAAGTATAACACGTTTTGTAGAGGAGCAAGAACTCGAATAGCCTCTGAAAGATCCACGTTTGAAGGAATTGGAGCTTTGGATCTCATCATATCCTTAAGGTGCACTTTACCTCTAGCAGCTGCATGATGAGCATAACGAGCTGGGGCTGGATCGGCTATACTTTTAGTGCTTCGAGCAAATAGGTAACACAAATAGTACGTAACTTTTTGTAACTCGTCTGCAGTAAGATTATTCTCATCCCAAAGAACCGTGTATTTTCCAGGACGAGCAGTACCCTAAACATTAAAGAGTTCAAATTAATAACAGTGGTTAAAAAATTATGCACAATGGTAATAAAATATAAGTAATGACTTACCAAGAACGAATTTTGAGAGCATAAGTAAAAGTCAAACCATTTGTAGTGACACACAGTAGTGTCAATCACACAACCAGGCAATATATTTTCAGATCTGGTTGAGTCCTCTTTTTTCATCGGGAAGAATCGAGCATTATGTCTCTTCTGGACTATCATATATGTTAATTTAATATTTTGTCTATAATCTGTACTGAGCATATCACGCAGAGGGAAAACTTCATAAGCTAACACGTAGGCAAATTGACCTTCGGAGACTCCATCACGGTAAACAACGATGTTATCAGGATAGGAGCCACGGTGCTTTTTGAACGCTTCTAAAATAGGTTTTATCATTCCACGAACATCAACGGTTTCTTCTCTGGAACGATTAATGACGATATTGGTGTGGTAATTGGAAAGCTCCGGATTTAAACTACCAACAACTGCAGCTATTGATGGTGAATTTTCTCCGGGTGAGGGATGATTAACATCAACTCCGACGACCATTGTTAACCCCTTTAATATACTAGGTTTGCTAACATCCGCTAAGGAAAGATTGATGCCACCGATTTTACTATTAATTTTTAGCAATAAATTGCTTAAGTATGCAGTGTCAAACAATTTTTGTCTTTTCATATCATTGCGTGGATTGAAGTGTTTGTCAAGAATGATTTGGGTTGGAATACCGAGTGTTCGATCTCCAACAGATTTAATCTCAGTGTAAATCTCATCTTCTTCTGGTATCATGCAGACAATCAATTGCAAATCTTTTTTTAACATCTCCATAGTCTGGCGAAGGGCAGGTTTTGTGGTTCTAACAGGTGGTGAAGGCATACTCACTTCAACACCAACCATAGATCCCACTCTTTGAAGATTTTTGCAAAATTCACGAATGATATCATCAGTAATTTTTCTTGACATACACAGGAAAACCCATTTAGAAAGATTTTTTGAACTATAGAATTTCTTTCTGTCAGGTTGCTGCATATTCCAGTCTCCAGGAACTATTGGAACAAATGAAGGTTGATTAGAATATCGTAACCTAGGTGCAGGCAATATTCGACCAGGGACTTCAACCATATTAGGATTTAATGTTATTCCGAATTCAGCCAGAGCTGCGTTACTAGCAATTGATTTGGCGGATTCTGCGGTTCCAGCTGCTCGTCCACTTGGCCTTTGAGATGTAGCATGTGTGCTAAGAATTTTAATAAGATCATCACGCAATTTTCGTTGATTTCTTTGATCTGGCAACAATTTGCACAATTCGATGGGTATGTACTTTCCCTGTCCATATTCAACGCAAGGCAAATTTGGATACTTCAAATGGATTTTATATTTTCTCACAAAATAGTTATAAACGGTTTGTCTCCCTCCTTCTTCACTAAAACTAGTTTCCCTAGAATTTGTTCTAGTGAAAGATCTAATAGAATGGCGAGAAATAAAATTTCGATATTCCGTTTCAACTCGGAGCCCAATAAACTCTTTCAATTGATCCATTGATTTACTGTCAAGTGTTTCATTCGGTCCAAATGGGCGACCAAACAACTCAAAGATCCTATCAAGAAGTGGGCCTTCACGGTAAAGAACAGCCGATGCTCTGTCAATATTTTGCATAGGTCCACTTTGACAAAATTGTGTAGACTGGTGATAGCCAAACGCGAGCTCGAATGGTGTAGGCTTCTCAGATTTGTCCTGGTACGATTTGATACCCATAAGAATTCGCGGTCTCACGGTAGAAGGGAAGAAAATTTTAGATCCATAAACAATATTATTTTTAAAAGCATAACTTTTGGTTATTATATCTAGCATTTGTAGGACCGCTCGATCATGGACATAATTTTCTCCATTGAAATTGAAGCTAAGAGTAACGGAACTTGTTCTCTTGATCCTGATCTGGTAATTGGTTGCAACATCTTTTGGATTTTCCTTGAATGGAAAGGTATAATAGACACCTACTTCTAAATTGTCAGCTTCTAGTGGTTTATTAGTGAGGAGGATACGATCGCTATCAAAAGCATAACAAATCCCATTAAATAAGGATTTTCCAGTTGTCCCAACGAATTGAGCAAGTAATTGTTGATGAATTTTCTTTGTCACTCGTCTGAATTTTCTTCCGATTTCTATTTCTTTTTCAGCTACTGAGGCACTGTCAGGCCGGTCAAATTGTATATCATATTGATGGACAGTATTGCCCGTAAGTTTCAACCTGTTAAAAAATAATTCAATTTGTTAAATTAAGGTAATTATTTGACAGATATTACTCGATAGAAAATTGAATTGCACCAAAGAGAGAAACAGATTTGTTACGAAATTAGATAAATAACTTTAGAAGCCACTTCAAATCACGCACATTTACGATTTGCGTATTAATGATGGATTGTTTCCTGCCCAAATTCAGGTCATAAAGGAAAGTAGCTTACCTGAAAAAGTTAGATCTAAGAGTAATTCTCTTTCCTTCATTTCCACTTTGAAATTTTGGTCGAATTCTTAAGGCTGCAGGAGCATTTTTCAGACTAAGCCCAGTAAGATTCTCCAATTCGGCAAAGGAGTCTTCAGCATTTGCTTTTCTACGATCTTTGTTTACATCACCACCTTCAGATATAATTGTAACATCCTGTTCGTCAACTTTCACAGGCACTTTTTTAGCGGACTTCTTTCCCTTGGATTTCGAGGCCTTAGGATTGCTACTCATTTTGATGGATGGTTAAAACAAATGGTCAAAAACAACTGGTCAAAAATAACTAGACAAAAACAAATGGTAAAAACAGGAATAAAACACTTATACATAACACTGCTTAACAAAACAGACCTTATAAATACATTTTACAACAAATTTCGTGTCGCCATCTATCAACTGTAAGAGACTTTGTTAATTCAACGGATTTGATAAAGAAGTATTTAATCAAACAAACTATTAGAGCCAATTGGTAAGAAATATTATCCTAAATTACCAATAAAATCAGAGTGTAAGCAATTTATCACTAAGAAAATTAAGTTTCGCCATCAGGATAATCAAGTTGCTTAAAAAGAGTAAATTAAACTAAGCTAACTGACTCAGCATTGGTTTGTGCAATTGTTTTTTATAATTTTAATTTTAAATTTCTCCATTTCAGCAAAATTGAAAGCAAAGTTGAGATTTTTGATTTTCAAACGTTTTAACAGTCTACTGGTCAAAGCTCACGGAATTTAATTCACATCTAAACAAAGCAACGTTTCATTAATAATTCTTACTCCAATCTTTATTATCGATTAATTAATTGATATCGTTGTAAAGTACCAAATGAGATGAAAAAATGATTGCCTTGCAAATAATAATCTCTCGGTCTCAGAATCTACCAATAAATAAATAAACTGCTAATCAATGAACAAAAATTGAGCAGACAGTTGATTAAAATAAGTGCTACATGTACAGAATGGGCAATTGCAATGAAATATTTATCAGCAATTTCAATCAGTATGATACTTAATCTTTAAACAAATCTCACTAGCTTTGATTATTTAGGCTTGAAAAAAGTGTAATCTTTTTTAAATGCTTTCGTGTGAATTCAGATTCCAATTCTTCAGCGATAAATTGTTTTAATATACAATTCATTGATTTGTTTTAAACCAGAGTAAGTATCAGCGTAAATAATGAGTGGCCGAAGATTTTGGTTGAAAATGTTCATACCTTATAACTATTAACCCCTACTAATCTTGATCATTTACTGATTTCCTTTTCAAAGTCAACTGATATTTTTCCAGGAATAAAAATATCTATGCTTTTCGGATAATCAGTTTGTTTTTGTTCGGTAGTTTATTGGAATTGAACTTTAGTTGATAAGAAAGGATTATAAAAAGGATTAATTAATTCATCTAATGAACGAAATCTGATTATTGAAATCACACAGAAATGTATTAGTTTTGAAGCTTTGAAGTTCGCAACAGCACAATTTTTATGTAACTCGCCAGCTAAATTTGAATTGTTTTTGTATTCTTTTGCCAACTCGGTTATCTGATAAGGTATACGAATTTTATTTTATGAATCAGATGATTAACAAAAATTGTGGCTTCGAATGATCACGCCTTTAAACTGAATTATCAGTAGCTTCACATTTGCTTGCACGGTTCGGAGTCAATTTTTACTCCAAAACAAAAATAATTTGAAACTTACAAGTTGATAGTTATTATATTTCAAAAACTTGTTTGTGAATTTGATTAGTTGACATCGAGAACAGTTTTGTTATGATTTGATACTTTTTCGAACTATAGAGTCAATGTGTTGTTTACTAATCAATAATGTTAACATTAAATTCATCTGCTACAAGACTGTTTATTGTTAATCAATTTGACAAATAAAGTGATTCTCACTTGTAAAAACGCACCTTTTCAAGTGAAAGACCAAGTAAATGCTAAATTATTGGATTCATTGAGGCTTTATTCTCATATTCAACAAGTACTTGTAAATTTTTACAAGAAAAATATTGAATAATAATGAAATTAGCTTGAAATCAAAGAGTAAAACAAAGAGTTATATTACTCTTTGCTTGAAATCGAGTAACGCAAAAATAAATAACACATACATCTATTAAAGAGTGTCAAATTTAATTCCAAGCAAATTGGTGGAGCTAATTATCTTTTTATAACAAATTAGATACACAAATAACTAAAACAAACAGAAACAAAGGGGAAGATGGAAAATAAAGTAATCAAATGGTTTGTGTCTATGGTTTCTGATATCTTTGCTTATTCATTTTTACTTGTGATAAAAAAATAATAAGCTCCACCAGTTTGCTTGAAGTCAAATTTGACACCCTGACGAATGTTATTGTCATAGAATCAAATGATTTACGAGATACATTAGTATTTACGGATGAGAAAAATCAATTTTATTGTCTTATTTGAGTTTCGAATGATATTAATTAGGTGAATTAGACTAACTATGAAACACTACTGCCAACGGCTTTTTTTTCTTGGTTGAGACTCTTTAGAAGCTAAAGTCTCTTCATTTTGGTCATTGACTGGCATAGCTGAAGAATTTAAAGATGATTGTGGTGAAGATGAAGACAATGAATCACTTGATGATTTGAAATTAGATTGAAATTGAGCTTTAAATGCTGCTTTAATAGCAGAAACTCGATCAGTGTTCGGTGGTTCCGTTTTATTGGACGAGCTTCTTTCACTTAATGAAAAGGAACTTCTCTCAGATGGTAAACTATTTTTATCTGCTCCTAAGCCAGGTCTGGCTCTTTGACTGAATGAGCTATTAAAATCAACTTTTTTCCCTTTTCCTTGTTTGAAACGTGAATTTTTGAACCAATTTGACTGCATAGCTAGGTCCATCAGTTCTCTCGGTACTTCTTGGTTTGCTCCTTCAAGATTACGCACCAAAGGTCCGGCAAAATCTTTATCTTTTTCAGTAATCAAGGTATATGCAATACCATCTTTATCACCTGCTCGACCAGTTCTACCAATACGATGAGTATGAGTATCAATATCTCTGGCTACATCGAAATTTATCACAGTTTTAACATGGGTTATATCCAAACCACGAGCAGCTACATCTGTGGCTACCATAACATTGACTTCATGCCTTTTAAAGGTACCAATTGCTTTATTACGATCACTTTGGTGCATATCTCCATGGATTAAAACTAATTCAAAGCCACGCTCTTTCAAATTGTTGGCGAGCTCTTCAGCATTGGCTTTCTTTGTGACAAAAATTAAAACTGACCCAGAGGAGGTGAATCTAACTAGATTATCAGTTAACCAGATCCATTTACTCGGCCCTTCCTTCATAACGAGCACAGTCTGGGTGACATCTTCATTGGCAACTCCTAATTCACCTTGAACAACTTTGATTGGATCAGTTAAAGCATGTCTAGCTAAACGCTCGACTTTTCTTTTGAAAGTAGCTGAAAATAGCAATGTTTGACGATCTGGTCGAGTATGATCACAGATAGAACCAATTTGGTTTCCAAATCCCATGTCAAACATTTTATCAGCTTCATCAAGAACCAACATTGTAACTCTTTCAAAATTAGTGGCTTTACATTTTATCATATCAATCATTCTTCCCTATAGTAAAAAATGTAAAAAACAAGGTTAGCATATAATAACAAAATCGATCAATTTAAGAAGGTAGTCAGTTAAATAGACTTACTGGTGTAGCGACAACTATTTCAGCGCCTTGAGATAACTCATTTGATTGTTCCCATTTTGACCCACCGCCAAAACAACATGCAACTCTTAATCCATATACTTTTGCAAATTTTTTGGCTTCGGCATGTATTTGTTGGGATAACTCTCTAGTTGGCGCTAAAATTAACCCAATTGGTCCTTCTCCAGGTCCTAATTCTCGTTGATCCATGATATGAACAAGCATTGGCCATAAATATGCTGCGGTTTTACCACTACCGGTCTTAGCTACACCAAGAACATCTCGACCTGATAATGCAATGGGAATTGCTTGACATTGGATAGGAGTTGGTTGATGATAACCCGCTTTGATGATTGCTTTAGTTAACTGTTCATCAAAACCAAAATGAGCAAAAGAGATACATGGTTTTGGTGCATTGGCGCCCATAACAGATATTCCGAGGGTCCTACGAAGTTCTTGAGTTTTTTCATCATTCAAAGATTGAATTTCTTCGTGTTCTATGTAAAAATTTTTTACAAAAGGTTTGTAACCAATTTTACTATGGTCACATGCAGGAAGTGGATCTATGAATTTTAACTTTTTTCTATTCAAAATAGGATTTCCTTGGTCATCATATTCAACAAGATCATCTTCCTCTTCATCGAAGTTTAAGTCTAATCCAGCTCTAGGGTTCTCTTCCATGTATCTATAATAAGATTCTTGAATATCTTCTTCTTCAATATCTAGTCGCACATTAGCCTTCGCTTCTTTCTTGGTAGAATCAGATTTTACTTGTTTCTCAAGTCCAGCCATAAAAGCATCTAATGGATCTTCTTCTTCGTCATTGTCATGGTCATCGTCCTTGTTTGAATGGCTTGATTCAATATCACTATCTTTTTCAGAATTTTCAGACTTGTTAACATTGTCATTGTCATCATCTTGATCCCAGTAGCTTTCCTCCTCGTCTTGAAAAATCTTACTTCGCTTTAATCTTTCTTTACCATATGGTTTAGGATCTTCTTTTTCTTCATCCAAATTATATGCAGCAGGACGATCAATATCTTTCGGTGGACATACTTTAGAATAATCAGCTGAAGCGGATGCTGAAGAACTGAGGGAAGAAGATGAAGCTTGTGTAGGAAAGGATGGCCGATACTGAAAATGCTTGTAGCCACCTCTGCGATTCATGATTGGGTCTTTATTAAAACACAATAGAAACAGAAATCACTAAAGATCAATTTTAATTAATACACATTCGTAAATAAACATTAAAACTGACAATGTTTACAAAATGTCATTAAACAAAATGAAAATAAACATGTTGCAAAAAGACTCAATGGGCTATTCCCAGTCATATCACCAAAGCAACAAAAATATACAAACAATGAAAGCGTATGACTTTAATGTATCAATTTTGGAATCTCATTTTTAATTTTATTGTTATTATCAGCCTCGAATCCAAAGTCAATAGAGACAGTTGGTGGTAATTACGAATACAGCAGACGTATAAGGTTTTTCCATGATCAATATACTCTGAATAGAGATAAAATATTCCTCAACGGTGCTAAAAATGAAGTAAAAATTCAATAGCAAAAGTTGTAACAATTTTCACCCAATCAACTTTGTATCCTGAAAACACAAAAGATGAAGAGAAGGCGACAAAAATAACAGATATTTTTCAGAAATTTATATGATGAAGAAATAAACAAAAACAATTTATAGTAAAAAGAATGAAGATTGATTTAAGAATTGACAGAGGTTTTCATTGATTTTGGTATGATTTCCACCACTTCAGCCTCCAAAACAATTGTTAAAAATTTCATAACGATCAAACTCTTTTCAGTACAACTGTCTAAATTTCAAAATCTTAAACTTCAATCGTCAAATTTTCAAATTGTTTCGTCAAAGTTTTGTAAAAATGGAATGAAAACTCATAATTCAAGTGATTCGCGAGTAGTATTAGTGTTATGTTGTCTCGACAGGGTGCGCTTCTTAAGAATTCTTTGTTTTTGTGTTTTTTTTCTTCGGTTTAAAGAGATGATAGAAAGAGATGGTTTTTTAAATTGTAAATAAACTTAATTTAATGTTTAATATAACCAGTTAGCTATACTTTTGTTATTTCTTTCTAGTATGAACGATTTGGACAAAGATAAGGGAACTAGTATAACTAAGAAGAATCAACCGGGATTAAATTCATCATCGTCTAATTGGAACTTAAATAATACAGAATCAACATCTAGCTCAACATCCCCACCCAGTCAATCTTCCAAAGACGCATCGGTCAGTATTTTTATTGTTACTTTAATTTCTTATTGTTCGGGTTTTTGTTTTAATCAAGAAAAAATATCAAAAATTCAGATCATAGTTTAAAATTTACATAATATTCTATCAAATGTATACTTCCAGGGTTCTAAATTCAATTGTTTCTTTTCTTTTTAAAGGTACCAGTTAACCGAGTCACTTCCAATGAAACTGGGCCAACTAATAACAACCGTATTAGAGATTCGGAAGCTCCTTTCAATTCTAGCAGTGTAACTAAACTCACTGCAGATAGTCAATCATCGGATGAATCAGCTTTGTCTGTGAACACAGCTAAAAATGAAGCAGCTACAGGATATTTCAATTGGCAGGTAAGCAAATAATAACCTAAATTTTCATAAATTAAGATTGCTTGGTCATTTCTTTACTTAACCTTTATTGGTCTAATTTATTTGAATTATAACCTTTCATCGATTTTAGGCGTCCAGAACAACTGTTCAAGAAAGGTTAGCTTCTTTATTCAATAGTGAAACCCTAGCTGATGTACATTTCATTGTTGGTCTTGGTAATCCTCCAACTCGGATACCTGCTCACAAATTCGTCTTGTCGATAGGAAGTCCTGTTTTTGATGTTATGTTCAATGGACAATTAGCTTCTACCGATGAAGAAATAGAAATTCCTGATATAACAGATGTACCTGCGTTCACGGCACTTCTTCGTTTTCTTTACACCGATGAAATTGTTATTGGACCGGAAACAGTTATGACTACTCTATATGCTGCAAAAAAATATGCTGTGCCTATCCTTGAGAGTGCTTGTGTTGGTTTTCTCAAGCAGAATCTCAGTCCAGATAATGCCTTCATGCTTCTCATGCAGGTAAACTTTTGACACTTTCATTTTCTAATTGACCTTTTTAATTCATTACACTTTACGTAATTGAGACTTTCTTTATTCATGTTCCATTTTCACACTTTTCTTTCTTTCAACAGTCTCGTTTATTTGATGAGAACGTTCTAGCTCAGATGTGTTTAGATACAATTGATAAAAGTGCTGAAGAAGCTTTGGAAGCTGAAGGATTTTTGGACATCGACCATGCAACGTTAATTTCAGTATTAGAAAGGAATACTCTTCAAATAAAAGAGATCAACTTATTTAGATCGGTTATTAAATGGGCGAAAGCTGAATGTTCTCGTCAAAATCTTCCGGCTAATCTAGAAAATCAAAGAAAAGTTCTTGGTAAAGCTCTTTATGCAATTAGATTTCCCCTTATGACCATCGAAGAGTTTGCCGTTGATGTAGTTGAATCAGGGATCCTTTCAGATCGCGAATGTGTAAGTACAAAGTAATATTTGAGTTGTGTTACAGTTATCTCATTCAAGAAAATAGACTAAAAATACAGTTGCAAGATATTAATATGCATCTATTTTATATGTTTATTCAACAGGTTAATTTGTTCCTTCATTTTGTTCGAAATCCGAAACCAGCCATTGAATTTCCTGAAGAGCCTCGTTCGTGTGTTAGAAAAGAAGAGGTTGTTCGTCGTTTTGCGCGAACTGACTTGAGATGGGGTTACAGTGGAACTAGTGATAGAATAAGATTTGTTGTTGATAGAAGAATTTATATTGTCGGCTTTGGATTATATGGTTCAATCCATGGTGTTTCCGATTATCAATGTACTATTCAAATTATCCATACTGGATCAAGTAAAGTTTTAGCTACAAATGAAACTGGATTTACGTGTGATGGATCAGCACGAGCATTTCGAGTTATGTTTCAAAAACCAGTTGAAATTGAACCTGATGTTAATTATACAGCCTGTGCAACACTAAAGGTAAATTCATCATAAGCTTACTGCATATAAAAATTATTGACCGATGAGTCGATTAAGAGTATAATTTAAATTAGATTAACTTTATAGCTCATACAATTGTAACATTAAATTTTGTATTTACATTTTTTTTCATTTTTTAGGGATCTGATTCTCATTATGGTGCTGGAGGTAGCCGAAAAGTTGTTGTTGACCTAGTATGTGGCGGTAAAGTGACTTTTCATTTCTCTTATGCTGCCGGATGTAATAATGGAACTTCAATTGAAGATGGACAAATTCCAGAGCTAATTTTCTACACATAAAAGATTTTATATTTCATCTTTTGAATCAACTTTGATTGTTTTATTTTGACGTTGACCCAATCACTCATTTATCCTAATTTATCGCATTCGTATATTGTGATTTATAGACGACTGAATTGATATAAATTTTTTGTCAAAATGGTCAAAAAATACTATATTAATATTATATTATAATATTATGGAAATTTTGAGTGGATATTAATTTTAATATGTAAATTAATGATACCCCATTTTTTATCCATCCTGTAAACTGAAAGTAAAAGCAGCTCGCATTTAACTTAAGGCGATAAGTAAGAACGATAAGTTTCTGCACAAAACGTGATTAAAACTAATTCAAAGCCTTGAACAACTTAGATTGGATCAGTTAAAGCATGTCTAGCTAAACGCTCTACTTTAAGAAAATAGCTGAAAATAGCGATGTTTGACGATCTGGTCGACTATTTCCACAGATACAACCAATTTGATTTCCAAATGCCATATCAAACATTTTATCAGCTTCATCAAGAATCAACATTTTAACTCTTTCTTGTTTACATTTTATCATATAAATCATTCGTCCTTGTGACATGTTAGTAAAAAAAGTAAAAACAAGGTTAGCTATGATAACGAAATCAATTAATTTAAGAAGGTAATCAACTTAATAGACTCATTGATGAAGCAACAACAAAAAACAGAATCGACCATTCCATAGTATTTGGTCTTCAGTTAAAGATACTGCTATAGCGACAGCTCTTTCAGCGGGTTGAGATTTATTTTAATTGTTAACATTTTGTCAAAAACACTTGCAACTCTTAATCCATCCACTTTTGCAAATTTTTTAGCTTTAACACGTACTGGTGGGATAGGAAAAAATTAGAAGGCATGACTTCAATGTATCAATCTTGAAAATTCATTTTCTATTATTATTGTCATCAGCCTTGAATGAAAGCATTGAACTTTGAGGCTCTTTCAACTGATATTCAAACATATTTTTCTAATATTTTCATTTTTCTTTGTTTTTGTTTCAATTTCAAACAATTTCAAAATCAACTTTGGGTTTCAGTTGAAGAAAAATTGAAATTAGCTTGAAATCAAATTTGGAAAATTGATCTATCAAATAAAATAAATTAATCGTATGATTCTATCCTGAAAATATGGAAAAAGATAATCATATATTTATGATGTATCTAGATAATATAATCAACATTAGTTATCTATCAATGATGATCTAAACAAAATATAATATAATAGATGAGAATCTGATTTGATTGGTCGACAACTGAATCAATTGTAAACATTCTTGCATTTTCCATTTCAAGATCCTGACAATTAATGTTCATTAACTTCTACAATAGAAAGGTTTGTTTATGGAAACATTGACATAATTGATTACTACAGGAAATTTCTGCCAGATAAATAAGTTTGTATTGTTAATTGATCTTCTAATCTTTATTAATCATTCAAATTTTTGTGAGCATCATCAAAAACTGAATTAGATTCTAATCATCAACAAAAGGGGAAATTGAGCGAAACTGATTTACGGATAATAAAAAATAGTAATTACAGTGCGGTTGAAATATGGATTTCAACAATCTTCGAGGTTTAAAAATCTAGAATGAAGAAATAAATAATAAATCAGAAATTTAATTACAGAATGCGAGTTTGGATCCTAAACCCTTTAAAAGTAAATGATTTATTTAAAGTTTTTTTTACAATGGAAAGCAATTGTGATCTTTCGATCTCTTATTCCTTTGTTACACTGACAGGTTTGTTGATTTTTTACTTTTGATGCAGTTAAATTTGGCTGTTTTCATAATTACAATTGCCATCGCAATTTATAGATCTGATTCGAGCATGTCTTTAGACAAAAGTGTTGTGTTGGATGCTGAAGGTGATGTTAAAGCTGCGCTTGTTTGTGCGTTTACAGATGTTAAAGATTCTTTTGATTTTTGAGATACTTTTGAGCGTCCAGGGAAATTAGCTAAATCATCGGGTAAATCAGAATCAGAAATAATCTCGTAATCTTCAAGTTCATCCCCCGTTTCGCCTCCTTCACCAAACTGCATTGAAGGCACTAACTGAAGACTACTATTATTACTGCTGGAAGGGGATGATTCATGGTTTGGGTTAAATCCCGATTCGAAATCAAGAGTGGAACCCAGTTTTGAATCAGAGAGAAGCTGAAGTGACGATTCATCTTTATCCAATTCGAATGATTCTTCAAGGTTATCACATTTCATGTAGCCTTCACTTAATTTACGTCCTTGTTCTTTCTCTTCGGAGCTTGAAACGCTTAGATGATCTTCGCTTCTAGCTAAAACTGTGGGAGACGAAGGACAGGAAGGATATGATGATGATTTTGAATTTCCAAAAAAGTTGCGCACTAATTGATACCACGACTCGGGGACAACATATAGAGCTACTCCGGGTCCAAGAGCGACTACCATTAAAATAATATACACAATTACAACTCCAGGCACTAGACTTCCAATGATTGCTGATATAGAAAAAAGAAATGTGACCAGAGAACAAAATAGTGCAGGTTGATTTTTCCTCAATAGCCAAAACCAGTTGACGATTTCTCCACTTATTGTCATTATTTCATGTAAATAATGGGTTAATTCAGGTGCACTCAACACTTTAGGATGAACAGGGACCCAATCTTCATCAGGCTCAGGTGGACGAGCACGAATTTCTGGCCAAACATAATGAGACCAACATTGATAGATTGAGATGATGAGAAACAGAAGGGAAACAATCGAGAAGAATCTGCGAGTCCAAGAAACAATGAGCCAATAGAGACAGTTTATGGCAATTAAGAATACAGCAGACACATAAGGTTTTTCCCAGATCAATATACTCTGAATGGAGACAAAATATTCCTCAAATGGTGCTAAAATTGAAGCTAATTTTGTAGACAATGAAGTTGGTGATTCAGCTGCATCATACGATTTATTCTTGTTTTTATCTTTAGTACTTGGCGAAACCTTGTTGGACACTTTTGAAGATAAACTATCCAACTTATTAGCTAGTGAGGTCACAGCTTTACTCAACAGATTATTCATAATCTGCTTTAAGGATAACAGTATAATTCACTAGCAAAAAGTAGTAACAATTTTCACCCAATTAACTTTGTATCCTTAAAAACACCAAAGATGAAAAGAAGACGACGAAAATAACAGATATTTTTGAGAAAGGTTTATGATGAAGAAATATTTATAAACAAAGACTATTTACAAAAAATGAATGATACAATAGATGGAGCTATAATCGGAGACCCTGAGATATTAGCGCCACTCTGTCGCAGCGGCTTTCATGATAAATCTTCAGGCAGGCTTCTTCATAGACTTTAAGATTCAGCGTTTTGTGTGTATTGTATTTTGTTTTTTATTTGAATTTATTGGCAATTAACTAATTTATTTTAATGGCTGCGACAAGGAGACTTCAAAAGGTAAGTAATTTGTTGATAATTATTGTCCTTAAAAATCGGTAAAATTTGATTGAGACAACCCTTTCATCCAATTCTTGAATGAAATCAATTTTTATGTTTTGCTTTTGTGTATTTTTCTGTTGTCAAGTTTGCTTTCCATTCTTTCTTCCTTTGCTTTTTGAGGTCTTTCTTCTCTTTTTTTCTCCTTTTTCCCGATTTTTCTTCATGACTTACGGCATATTTTTTTTAATTTTCATTCTGCCATCTTTTGTTCTTGAACTTTCAACTTCTAGGAGCTCCAGGATATCAGGAAATCCGGCATGAAATCCTTTCGAGAGATCCAGGTGGACGAACACAACATGTTGACCTGGCAAGGACTCATTGTACCAGTAAGTGATTTTACTCCTTCCCTTTGTGTTTTCACTTGCAATATCTTTGGTGGATTTGTTAATCAACAATTTCTATCATATTGTGAAAGGTTGGGAAAATAACGTTTGAAATGTTATGACTATTACTGGTGTCATGAGTCATAACTATACTAAACCTTATCACGATCTTGATTGAGCTAACTTGGCTATGCTAAGGGTTGAGTAGTTCAAATTATGCGCAATCAAAGGTTAAGAGGTTAAACCTTGATTAATCAATCAACTGACTTCATTTTTAGATTTACTCAATGGGTTTTAAATAATTTCCCATGAGAATATTATTGATCTTACTTTGTTAAAATTCCATTTTTTTATGTCAAGCGTCAAATAATTGTTAACATTAGGTATGTTTTTCTAATTTTTTCAATTTTCTTTTCAGGATAGTGCACCGTACAATAAGGGAGCGTTCCGAATCGAGATAAATTTTCCTCCCGAATATCCATTCAAGCCACCGAAAATAACTTTTCGAACCAAAATTTATCACCCAAATATTGACGAAAAAGGTCAAGTTTGCTTACCGATCATCAGTGCAGAAAATTGGAAACCCGCAACTAAAACAGATCAGGGTGATTATTTTTTTTGTATTTATTGATCCCTTCACATTTTAATTTTAGCTTATCTTCTAAGACAACACAAAGGCAATTTGTAAAACGAGACGATCTAATATTGATTTAATCTAACTTTTGTTTTTTCTTTTATTCCTATCAAATAGTTATCCAAGCTTTGGTTGCACTAGTCAATGATCCCGAGCCAGAACATCCGTTGAGAGGCGATTTAGCAGAGGAGTATTCAAAAGATAGGAAAAAGTTTATGAAAAATGCGGATGAATACACCAAAAAGTTTGCTGAGCGTCGTCCATCAGATTAGTGTAATTGTTTTTTATACTGAAAGAAGAATTGCAATTAAAAATTTCTCAGCATTCTACATTCTCTCTACTTATCTTTAAATTGGCAATTGGTTAATTATTATTATTGATGAACCTTTTTGGAAAAACAAAATTCAATTCAAATATATTCATGTAATTCAATGTCAACTATGTAAAGAAGCTTAAATATTCAAACGTGTCCAGTATGATTATTTTCATTGGAAGGCTTATGTTTATGGATTAGTACTTTAATCTAATCAAAGCCGAAAAATATTAATCTTTCTATCAGTCAGTATTTCAGATACAGTTGATTGATCCTCTCCTTGGTTAAATATCCAATCATAAGATGAAAAGATATTTCCAGAATAATGCTACGCTAAAAGCAATGGGAACTGCCAAAAATTGATTACGTTAATCTAAGTAATTGGAGTGTTAACTCATGATTTCATCATGTTTGCGATTCAAACTACAAAGAAAATGAATTTATAGCTCTGAATAAAGTTGACAAGTTTTATATTTTAGCTCTCTATGATTCTTTCTCATGATTTTTAATTGCCTATTCTATTGATATACAACCGGACCTGGTCATTTAACCAGAAATAATTCAGTCGATTAATTGCGTTTTAAAACGAGGTTCATTATCAGTTTTAATCAGAGAGTCTTTGGTTTTGCCATACTGCCATCTTTTGTTGGAAAATATATTCAATTCTAGGTTTTCTGAATAACATGTCTTTCTGAAATTGTTTGTATTGTTTTGAATTGTGAATTTCAGTTAAATCGCGAATTTAACTGTTTATAGTTAACTTATCAACGTTCAAGCGATTCACCTCAGGTAACTATTAATCTCGAAAAGTATCCTCAGTTAATAATAAAGCGCCATTATTTTAAGTTTTCTTTTAATAGCATAAATCACATGTTAACTCTGTTTATTTATTTCTTAGGGTCGGTATTTTTTTGTTTCTAGATTTATTTGGCCTATGTGTAATCTCTTTCAAACATGGTGCGTTTGACCGAATCACTCAACTATATGAGACCTCAATGGGGACTGAATAAACGATGGAGAAACAGAAGGCATCCGTTCAACCCTGATCTCATTCTACCTCATCCAGTTGAACGTACACCTCTTAGATGCCGAAATAAAGTCATCCCTCGCAAAAGTCAAGAAGATGGTTTGTACAAATTATATTATCATTTATTGGTTCTACCATGCTAATAATCTTGACCTCAAACTTTATATTCTTTCTAGACGTTGTTTGCATCAAAGAAATGTTGAATCTTTTTGCTTGTATGAAAGCAAATGAATTGAATGAAAATGAATGTCCCAAAGAATTAGCAGCTTTTCAAAAATGCTATTCCAATTACATTGTAAGTAAATTATTGTGACCATTGTCTCATATAACTTTAATCTAATTGATTTCTTTTTATAATTAGACTGAATGGACGGCAAAACAAAAGATTCAAGATCCAACAGAACCAATACCTGGTCAAACTAAATTAACATCCCACCAAGTCAATGTAATGTTAAAACGCTATCCCCAAAAGATTGATATTTAGCTAGTTTATTGTAATTTTTGAATTTAATTTGCTCGATTGGCAATCTTAGAACAAGGCTAATCACACGAATACACTTTCGTTACTTAGATTATATCAATTAAAAAATTTGAGCCAAATTTTTGCTTTCACAAATCTTTATTTCATTAATAAAAAAATCTGTCGGATAAATAGGTTGGTTAAAAAGGGAACAGAGGTTAAAATTATAAAATAGCTCTATAAATCCATAATCAAAATGTCAAACAATAAAATAATAATAGCAATAAATCAATTAACCCTACGTTAAAGATTCATAGATATAAGAATAATAAAATAATAGATAATTAATAATATTGATTAAATAAAGTCAAATCCGGTAGTTTAAGCAAGTTCAGACAAAGTTTTCTCTTTTTGGTAAGCGGCTTCAATGGCAGATGTAACAGCGAAAGAAAAGTCAGTTTTTTCCAGCGAATGAATTCCCTCAATAGCAGCACCACCGGGAGCAATAACAGAATCACGCAATTGGTCAGGATGGACACCAGATTCAAGGAGAGTTTGAGCTCCACATTGAGATGTTTTAGCAGCGAATCTGATAGCCATGTCTCGTGCTAGACCAACTTTGAAAGCTCCATCAGCCATAGCACTGATAAAATAGTAGGCAAAAGCCAAACCATAACCTCCAGTGGCACAAGCAGCATCAATTTGATCTTTAGGGACATATTCGAGTTTGGCAATTCGTGACAGTAGGGTTCGTAATGGAGCAGATAAATGTTTACTGTCAGGATCGCAGTCAATGGCACAAACACCTAAACCATAAGCACAACCAGCATTAATCATGATTCGGTGGAATTCAAGTTTATATTTATCGGGATGGTCAGGATTTAACATGGCTTTCATAATCTCATCAGCAGTACAGTGAGAAACCATGGAAAGTATATACAGAGGATGTTTCATGTAGGGTATATAATTAACACAGAATGCTCTTGGTCGATCTGGGGATCCAGCGTAACATTCCTTAATCACTCTGCCGTGGAAACAAAGGAAAATAATATCACAATCGAAGCGAGCGAAAATTTCCAAGGTGCGTTTACATGTCTTTATTCCTTTGCCTTTAAAGTAATCCATATTTTTACCAGAAGGAGTGGCAACGTGTATTTGACTTGGTTGGATTTGTCCAAACTCAAGTAAACCTTCAACAATAGCCTCAGTTATTTTACCAGCACCAATAAAACCAATTTTAGCCTCAGTCAAGTCAAGGTCTCCTCGTTTACGCGAGGTTGATCGGGATCGTTTCTTAGCACCAGTTGAACTTTCACGGGAAGCTTTAGTGACAGAAGGAACACTTGGAGTAGTACCTTCAGCCGTCGGTTGAGCCCCTTCCTCAGCAGCGGCAACATTAGTTTGCGACCCTTGAGTAGCTTCACCTTCAACAACCCCTTCAGCCTGGGGTTCACCACCTTCAGCACCCTCAGCTGCTTGGGCAACATTAGTTTGCGACCCTTGAGTAGCTTCACCTTCAGCCTAAAAAACAGAAACAAATAAAAGACAAAAAATTAAAATCCAGTTAATAAATAGCTTTACAAGCTATATGAAGATATACTTACTTGTGGAACTTCAGCGGGTTCACCTTCGACTGGAGGCTGTTCTTCACCAGTGCCTGACATTTTTAAAGTTTATATAAATTTCAATAAAATTAAATTCTAATTCACAAATTACTAATGGGTTTAAGCGATAAACCGATAATTTGAAATCGAAGTGAAATTGAAAATGATGAATGAAAATTAAATCGTATAAATTTAGCTTCCTTATTCAACACACCACAACACAATGAATGAACTAACTTGGCTTTGTCAACAATTGATTGTTGATTTGTAACAAATTTAAGATTCTAATTGTTAGGCCAATCAAATTAATTCAATTACATTGTTCTAATTGGTTTGATGCTACTATTGTTGGATTTTAAACATTAAATACAATTTTTGTATGTTACAATTTAGTATCTCTAAATTTGTCTTGGTCTTCATCCTCAACCCGAAACTTTCGAGAATCAATAAACGTTTTAATGGTTGACAATTAAATGATAGCTGGCAATAATTGAAAACAAAAACATTTAATCATAACTTTAATAGATCTAAAATTTAATTATGCATCTTTATTATTTTGTACAATAGCTTATTCACTTGATATATTTCTAGTTAATTAAGCATCGATTTATAAAATAACTTTTACATGCAAAACATTTCCATGAAACTAAGAAATAAAATTTCCAATCATTTTATAGCTTAGTATCTTTATATTTGTCTTCGTCTTCATCCTCGCTTGGACTAGATGGTGTTTTAATAGGAGATGGAGTGGCATTACGACCATTACTAGTTGTTTGATTTTGACCGTTTCCTCCTCGTCCTCTTATTAAGTGAAGGTTTGAATGATGTACAGGAGTGTTTCCATTAGGAGTGGTTGTTGAGGTAGATTGTTGGCCTGAAGTAGGTGACGAGAGAGGCTGTAATTGAGGTGAAGATTTCCGTTCAGCTTCCAATATACGGTGAGCTGCTCGATCCAACTCTTCTGGAGTCATATTAAACGCTTCAGCAATCTCTCTTTGAGTGGCTCTCAAAAATCCTGGATCACAAAATTTGCCCAATCCTTGTTCTTGTAAAACTCGCCCCACTAACGACTCCGCAGAACCGACAACATCAATGGATCGTTTGTTGTCAATGGCTCCTGGAACAGAAATGTATTGTTTTTCCGATGCTTTACCATGATATGAAGCTCGAAGAGGACTTCCTCTGGATCCAAAGATGGTCGGTTCAGGTAGGAAGCCGGCCACTGCCATGGCTGGTACTGGGACAAACCTAAGGAAAACAGCAACATTACTCATTGCACGGCGACGATGGCGAGGTGAACTGTTACTTTCACAGCCTTCTCCAGACCGAGAACGGGCTGAAGTAGGAGCTGAGTGTGACCCATGACTACTTGAGCTACTGGTTGTGGGTATTGAATGAATTTCAGAGTAAGTTTTAGGGTCAATGGAATGGTGAGAAATTCCTGGTGCTAATGAACCTTGGCCGGTTGAGGATCGGGCTGGTGGAGTTGGTGGTTGAGCAGGCAAATCACTTGTTAAATTATAATCATAGGTTAAATTGGTTAGACTACAACCCAATGGTCGATCCAATGAACAACTTGTTTGATCACTTTCTTGTTTAGACAGGCAGCGAAGGTGTCGACGAAATGATGATGATTTAATTGTATGTCTACGAGGTGGTGGAGTGGGTGGTCTAGGTCTACCTTCATCTTCATCGATGGAAGCACTACATCCATAAATAGCCAAATTAAGTTGCAATTTAGTAGATTAATTAGTTATTAATAGGAAAAACAAGAAATAGTAATTAGTAATTAGTCTACAAACAGTTGGATTCAATGTGCAGTTGGTTAATTAAAGTTGAAGAAACCCAATCAAGATCATGATATAATGGCATCACTAAATTGTTCATTCTATTGCTGTCTTGAATAATTTTGTTACAGCAAAGATTTAGATTATTTATACAACTGAAAACATCAAAAAACGATTACATAAAGCTTGTTCAAGTTGATTTTGATGGTCAAGCAAAATGTCCAACAATTGATAAAATACAGTTGATGTTATTGTTTTTTGTTTCATAAGCTGTTGGTTGATGGATCAAATGATTATAAAATCATTTCATTTGATCCCTGTAGTAAAAGATTGTTTGTTTTTCATCATTTAAGAATCAATGGTTGACATAACATGTTAGTTAAACAGGACAAAACCAATCTGGTAACTATAAAGCCGTTTAAAAGCTTAATAATGGACCTAAAATTGCAATTTATTTTCTCAAATTTTTCTTCTCAACCATTCCTGGTTTGAAAGGAAATCAGATAACTGAAGTACAAACACAAAAGACAAGTGAAATAATCAGAATAGCATGTAACTCACAAAAGGTAACGATTGTTAAGGTGTTTAAAATGAAAAGGTTTATCAAGAAAAGCTGTAGTTTTATAAGCTGAACAAGCTTTTAACCAATTGAACAGGGAAATAATCGGAGTTAGTGTCAGATCTAATTGGCAACTCAACGATGTGTTTAACAAGTTGATTCAAGTAAACTGTCAATTAATCAACTAGTGAAGATATAATCAAGCTGGTTTTAGATGAGAAACAGTCAAAAAATGTTAACATTGAGCACGTTGAACAAATTTCATCGAGTCATCTTTTAATGACACGAGCAACATAATCTAATTTATCGAATCAATTTTCTTATTCAATAGTTTCACTTTGGCTTATTATCAGTTGGATAATTGTCAGCATGATTTAAATTGTAAGACCTCAAATCTGATGATGAAGGTTTGCCTGGTAAAATCAATCCATTATACAAGATGTAAGAAAGAAATTAGATAATCTCAAGAAATTGCTAATCGTATGCTGTATTCAATATGTAATGTTTTAATAGACGCTTTACATTCTGAAGTATGATTAAATAAATTCTGATTCAGTAATTGTTAAAATGTTGATATGAAATTGAGTAATTGAATTTCAATTATTCAATTGGAAATTGAATTTAATTTTGTTTCATAAAATGATAATACGGTTTGTAATCTACTAAAGACCCCTTTTGTATGATGTAAGGGTTAAAATATGAAAATAACGTGATTAAGTTGTCTAAATAAAGCCTTTGTCTGTGATTATTTCTAGTTTTTGTCGTTTTATTTTTAAGGTTAATTTGCATTAATTTATTTTTTTTGTTTTATGATGTTGATTGGCATTTCTCATGGTAATTGTGGAATAAAGAAATTAAGTGACAAAGAGGATTGTGTTAGTATTATGGTGTAACCAACCTTACAACAGCAATGGCAGGTCGTTGAAAGGATAATTTTGGCGGGTTTGAACGAGATGAAGGATAATCTATTGACGTTGGTGAAATACGATCAGTTGATTGGTTAATTGAGCAAGAGCATACAGTTTCAACCATTACTGGAGCTGATGAAACAATCTTGCCACAATCACAATTAAGGTTAGTTGGATATGCGTCAACAATCATCTGTTGCTGGTTTGGTTGTTGTGGCTGCTGCTGATGGTTTTGTTGTTGGTGGATATCATGCAATTGATCATTGGTAACACCACATTCAGAGCAAATTTGAACATGTTGACAATAAGCTGATAACGGTCTTGGTTTTGACCTAATTTCGTGCACCAATGGTAAACCTGGACATTCGCTTTTAGTTCGAGAATATAAAGGATGGCAATAACTTTTGTTTTGGCCAATAAAAAGTTAGTGAAACAATAGCCAAGGGAGGATGAAATGAGGTGTTACAGATGTAAAGAAAAGGAATAGGAAATGAAAAAAGGTCGAGTTAATTTAGCATTATGTTAATTGCTTGGTAAATGGAAAATTGTGTGTTAAAAGAAACAAGTTCCATGTTAATATATTAATAGTCAGATGGATGGATATATTTTTAGCAATCGATTTAGTGTGTAAACAAATAATTCATTCAATTGGGATGAAAGAAGGACTAATCCAGCAAACTCAAATTATATCTTACCATAATCATTCATAATGATAACCTGAGACAACTTAAATGATATAAGGATGGAGGATCAACAATTAAACAGCTCATGGTATGAGCACAAAAGCTCATGAAAATTATAATCAATAATGGACCGAGAAAAGATTTCCAGCTGATAATCAATATGGTAAACTATTGATTATTTTACAGTTAGTCACAAAAGCTGGTTCTGTGACAGACTGTTTGTCAGGTTTAGTTAATTGTCATCTAAAATAAAATGACTAAACAATGTTGATATGTTACAATTTCAAGATTGTTTTAATTGATTAACGATAGCCTAATCGTAAGTGTTGAAGCTTTGTAATTTTTTATTAGACATTTATTTGCCTTAATGGTTGTAGTTGAATCAAAAAAAAGGGGATCCATTATAATCAAGTTGATCGTTTCTTTACTCCTTTATTCCCACAACCTATTCAGATACTATTTTGGCTAATGTTAATCTTTTCTCGTTCCTTTTCAGATTATAAACAATCTTACCTTCTGAATGGATCTTCTTGTTCTGGACTTCCTGGGATTCCCATTTCTTTCATTTTGAAACGATTCCCTACAGAAGATGATAGGAGAGGGATAAGGACAAGAAGAAGATAAAAGACAGGAGAAGAGTTAGACTGATGATTAAAGATGAAAAACCACGAATTATACGATGAATTGTTGAATCAACATTTAAACATCCTGTTTTTGGTTTATTTTAAGCAAGGACAGTAAACCTCTAGATGCTTATTTGGTCAAAATTATAAACCTTTGATCATCTCTTCTGGACAGGAAAATGGACAAATGTATGATTATGGACAAAGTAAAGAAAACCTTTCACTTGGGACACACGAAAAGTACAACATGTCAATGAATGAAAAGAGGCTGACGAAGCTCTTTACATTTGGCATGGTTCAGCCACAAAGCCAGCCAAGTAAACTTACAATTGGATTGAATGAAAAATATATTAAGGTAAAAGAAGGAAACCATCAAAAGAAGCTGAAATTCATGATAAAGGCGATGATGATGGTTGATGATCGTTTCTATTATAAATAATTTACTCATCACAATAACTTTGTAAGTCGATAAGCTCCATTTATACAAAATGGATACAAAAAGGAAAATCATTATTTTTCAAATTCTTTCACCATTAAATGGACTGGAATTTGTAAAACTCTAGACATTTAGTGCTTTAAATTGTTCACAAAATTGGCATTTTCAACTTTAAAACTCTTGGTTTTTTTTTCTTGTTAACTAATTGATGGATGTAATGATGGCAAAGTAAACTTAGACAAGTCCAGTTAGTGAAAGGTTTTCAATTCCTCGATATCCAATCATTTTGTATTTCAGTACAACAGTATCCAATTCATGCCAAGCAATGTTAATTAATAGATGCTAAATAGTCTATTTAATGATCTTGAGGCTTGATTAATGATTAAAGTCGAATCACTCTTAATTTTCAACTGAAAGCTTGACAAATAGCACTTTTAATTTGTTTAGTTTCTGATCAGTCTCTTCAGCTTTTTTTTAAATCAAATTGTCAATCAAAGTTTATTTGAATAATTTTATAACTGTGATAGTAAATAGAATGACAGAAAAGATAAAATTGAAATTAGATAAACAATGTTCTGATTTAGCTTGCAGCATTAGATGGGTAAACATTAACGATTGAAACAAAGTGAAAAGCAAGAGGCTGATCAACTTGAAAAGAATCATGTTGACTTTTGATTAACCAGTGTCAATTTTCAATGCATCAACAGAATTAATCGATTAAAAAATTAAAGAATCAAAAGATAAGGTTGTAATTAGAATGATCAATCATTTGTTATAAAAATGCACCAAGAACCTTGTTCAAGAGGTTGACAAGATTTTTAAAGTAATAATTTAGACAAGCTTATTTAAAGCAATTAGAAAAGGGTAAATGAATGCGATCAAGATGTTTCTGCTGTTTAAGATGATCAACATGAAGTTGATAACGATGAGAGTGATGATGAAGGACATGACATTACACGAGTTTTGTAAGCCTCAATGAATTTACTTTGATAAATTTAAGTGACTAATCTAATTTGCTTTTTTCCTCTGTTTAAGCAATTTTTGGAACCAAGTTAACCAAGGAAACAAATCAAGCAAAAACGAGAAGAAAAGAGAATCAAATTACTAATATGGATCCATGGTTGATAAAAATTAGATGCTATTAACTTTTATTTAGTGGTTATATTTTGACGAAATTTGGCTCCTAAAATTAACTTCAATAAACCGAGATTACAGTTTAATCAAGACAATAAAGTTCATTGAAAATTCAAGCGCAAAGACTTCAAATTGGACCATTTTCCTGGAGAAACTTTTACTGCAAAAAATCAATTCATTAATACATACAACACTAGCATCACAGGAGATGCAAAAATTTTGAAGTATTAAATGCATCAGTAAGATCAGGAAACAACATAGGAAAAGGCAAAGATGGAGTTAATAAAATATTTTTGCCTTCTCAGTGTAAATCAGCTGAATGGTGAATATCGGAAAGCCTGGAACTGACTGAGAGGAAAAGAGTTGAACGATAAAAAAAACAAAAACAACCAAAAGCAGTTTGAACTGAATAACTTTTATCATTAAAAGTAATTTTCTTGCTACATAATTTTCATCTTTTTTTATTCTCACTCTGATTTTATCTTTTTTATCTACCAATTTCAGCCTTTATTATTGTTTAAATGTGCTTGGATTGAAGAAAGTTCAATCAAGTTCACCATCAACATGAGCACAGGAAAAAAAAGACAAAGAAATAACAGTTATCAAGACGCGAAACTTTGATATTCCCTGAAGCTATTGAATTTCCATCAACTGTTATTGACAATTTTTTGGCTCTTAATCATCAGACTCCTCACCTTTTGTTTATTTCATCCTCTTGATAATAATAATAGTAATAATAATCATCATCATATTTTCTGATGCCTTTTTCACTATTTTCAGAGTTTTGCAAATTTCCAATGGGAAATCATGGAAAATAACCTTTTACTTATCATGTTACTCGAAAAAGAAAAAATATTTTTCATTTCATTCTCTTCATTTTTCATGACAAAAAGCATGATAATCGAGGGTTGACCCAATATGGGAATAAAAACAAAAGAGACTTTAAATAGACTCAAATTTTCAGGGAAAAACCAAATTCAGTAAAATGTATTCCAATGAGTAGGTTGATATATTAATCAATCTGCTTTCCCAATCATTCAAAAAAAGTTGTCCTTTTTATGTCTCATTCCTGAGTTTCATTATTTAATCAGTATTAGTTGAGCATGAAAATCATCTGGAATACTAAATAGCTACTCTTAACTGTTACCATAAGATAAATGTTCAGGATAATTGTGTATGTTCAGACGATCAGGTAAAGTTAAACATGAAAAATGATCTTATTGATAACCAAATAAATCATCAGGTTTTGGATACAAATATTGCTAAAATCTGACCATTGGAATTGGCTTAATTTAGATTTAAGAATTTTCTAGATTTAATTTAATATCCAGTCAAAGGAGGAAATCTTAACAATTGCTTGATTGTTGGTGCTTTACATTCATTATTGACATTTTAGTTAACAGTCATTGTGATTGTTGTTTTGTTTTGTTATTATTTGAGAAAATTTAAGATTCTTTGGATGAAATCTTGAGATCAGTTTATTGTTAAGGAAATGGTTGAAAGTTATATCATGAATGCTCATTGTTCATGGACATTATCAATGTAACCATGAAATTACCTTTTTAGATTCCCTGAGCAACTCACTATTAACAAGCTTTATTATTATTGTTATTGAACAAATATAAATGAAACAATCAATTGAACAAAATAAATCTTGTTTCAAACCTAATTAATTGATAAACTTTTTCATTTGATTCCTTTAGGATTCATCCAAATAACAACAATAACAACAATAATAATAATGGTGATAATATCAATTCCTAACAACAAAACATTGTGCTTTAATTGGAATATTAACTTGCAGACAATGAATAGAGTAAAATAGGTGATTGTCACAATTAACATTGACATTTTAATACTCAAAGGTAAACAATAAGGTTGTTAATGCTTGCAAATTAAATTGTAATTGTAATCCATCCAATAGTAATGCCATGTAGTCATTATAAATAGTAAGATTAATCATTAACAAGTGAGCTGATCACCTTTTGTTTGATTCACCGAAGCGAGACAAAAATGAACACATTAATTAATTATTTGTCTAAGCTAAGATTAAAAGAGACACTTTTTTACACCTTTTTAACTTAATTCTTGTGAATTGATTGACAATTAACTCGAAATGAGTATTTCAATAGAAAAAAATTGTTACCCAAAAGATTAAACTAAACACTGAATCTAAACTCTAAAGGGATTGAAAAGGTTAAGAAGTGATTACTTTTGAGTTTTGCCTTCAAGTTCATTAAACAACTCGGATGACCATTAAAAGATTTACTTTGACAATGTTGAAAGTTGGTTAAACAAGTAATCAGTTGATTGCCTACCTTGGGATAAAGGAGGACCCATTGGCATCCTTTTACCTCTAACAGTTGACCAAACATTTCCAAACAAGGAGTGATTCCTTCGATGCATTGGTTCAGCTTCTTGGCTATCAAAAAATTGATCTTCATCCAATGAACCAGAGATTGCTCGACGAATTTCTGGACCAAATTCATGTAATCTTCGTAATCCTGCTTGAAGAGCAACCGCATTATCTTCATCTTTATTACCATGTTTATCTCGCTCTTCTTTGCGTTTCTTAAACCTTCGGAAATAATCTTGAATTAAAAAGGTGGCATAAAATTTGCCCACAGTAACCTCATCATCAGCTGCTGGTGGGACAACTTGATCAAGCAGTTTGGGTGAAGTGCGTTTCCAGATTTTCCTTATAATGGCTCGTAACTCTTCATTGGCCTCGTCAATGTTACCATCGGTTTTTATCTTCAAATTGGTTCGGACCAAAGCAAAAAGAGTTGCATTGAACATCACAGTTCCATCCGAGTTAAGAGGCATATTCATGGAGACCAATTTTTTACAGGCAATTCGGTGAGGACAAAGCTTGCCAAAACCAAGAGGTGGTGATATTTTTCGTAAAAGAGTGACAACATCACAGTGTTTGATTCTTCCCTTAGCATCAGGATCATACTCAGACCAAAGGCGGACAAATTCATCTAAATGATGAGCACCCAAAATAGACCAATCTCGTGTTAAATAATCAAAATTATCCATAATAACAGCCACAAACAAATTGATGATTAAAAAGGAACAAAGAATGTAAAATGAGATGAAATAAGGGTAAGCCAATGGAGAGCCACACTTTTCCTTTGATTTAGCTGCTGGGTCACACTTGGTTTCAGGTTGGTCAGTACAAGCCATCATAATTTCTTGCCAAGATTCCCCGGTAGCCGATCGAAAGAGCACAATGATGGCTTGGAAAAAGGAACGGAAATTGTTGTTTCTATTAATGGCCGTATTTGAGTCAAGCACTATTTTACCAAAGGTTTGCATGCCCACAATGGCATAGATGAAGAAAAGAAGTAAAATTAGAAGAGCAACATAAGGAAGAGCTTGAAATGATTTGACAAAGGTCCATAAAAGGGTTCGAATACCCTCACCACGAGCCAACAGTTTGACCAACCTCATAACCCGAAAGAGACGGAAAAAGTTCATATTGAAAGGTTTACTTCCACCAGCTCCTTCCTTGGTTAGATTGGAAGCTTTCTTTACAATAACATCATGGCCGATATGTACAAATGATCCAAGAACAAGAATACAATCCAAAATGTTCCAAAAATCGGAGAAATAATTTTTAAATCGAAAGGCATACAGTTTCAGGATAAACTCAATGGCAAAGATTATTGAAAAAATGAGATTCAATTTCTCCAAGACTTCGGTATATGTTTGTGATTGTCCGTTAAATTTGATTGCAAGGGTTGTTGTATTGGCAAGAATGAGGATAAAGATGAAATACTCAAAATAGGTTGAGGTAACAAACCACCAGACTTTATATTGGATTCGTTGTTTGGGAATATAACGACGAACAGGTCGCGCTTTTAAAGCAAATTCAATGCAATTCCGCTGATTCTTGTCCAGTTCACAGTTTTTGTACTCTTGTTCACCCTCATTTTGAAAGGTTACAATAACGAAACCAACAAATATGTTAACCATGAAAAAGGCAATTACAATGATGTAAATAATGTAAAATATTGATACAACAGGACGATAATTCATGGTAGGACCAAGATCTTCAGCTCGAGAGTCCATTGAAACCTCTAATAATCTGTAACAAAAACACACAAAACAAAATATTAATCACCAAAAATAACATTGAAAGGTTGCTTATTAACTAATATTGTGAATGGATGGTTGACTTGAAGAGGTAAATGGTATTAACATGGTTATAATAAGGTTAAATTGTTGGGAAAAATGATTAAAGGCAATAAATATTTCATTGAAAATAATAAATAGCTTCTTAAATGTATAAATTAGATTAAGATTCAATTCATTTAATTCATTCAATGGTTAGCTTTTTCTCTGTTTACATTGATGCTTATAATAATACAGTTGACTAACTATTTAAATTGTTTCTCATTATTGTGATTAGCAATGTTGAAATTGAATTAATTAATGATTATGCATGTCACAAAATCTCGAGATTCCCCGGAGAAGCTGATTATTTACATTTCTGTGGTTAATTTGAGTAACAATTTTAGCATCCATTTTACTTTCATTCATTTTCATTCATCACAGTAAACTTGAAACTGTACTAAACTTAAAACATATTCCCATTAAATGTACCCAAATTGGTATCAAGTTTATTATTACAGTCAATTTGATCCATTTAATTTAACTTATTATCATCATAATAACTATGAGTAGGAATAAATTAAGGTAGACTTGATTAGGATTACAGTTAAATCTCCTCATGTGCATCATTGAATGTTTTCAGAATCTCAATGTTTCAAAGGTTTGGTGTTCAAAAAAGGATAACTTGTAATGAACCCAATAATAACAGTTCAGTAAAAATCAATGTTTTCACCAATTTTCTCAACAATTTGACCTAAAAATAGAAATAAATGAAAAGATGAAAAGATTCGACAATTTTTTTCTTTCATTTTAACGAAAAGTGACACAAAAAGTGGAACATTTTCAACAATAAAAGAAACATTATCGAAATTATTTCTGTCCATTTCAACATTTCACAGATTCTGTTATTGATTAAGAATACATTTGCAGTTCTTAACTAAAATAAACTGTTGAAATGGTTAATTTAGATTGCTCTATATCCAACTCTGGTTGAAACAGCTTTGGTCATATCAATTTGAATATGAATAGCAATTGTTGACTGGAAATTTAAATAATGCTAATAGCTGAAGATAAACCATTAGATATCGATAGTTACAGGTTAACAAGTTAAAGATGAAATTGATTTGAACACATTTGAACCATGAATTCATTTCCATTTTTATATGAATTGTTAACCTTTGTAACAATTGTATTCAACAGTTAGATCAATCATCCAACTGACTATTCAATAATTTACTTCTCATATAACCATTATTGGCATGAATACGATGAATATCATGTCAATATGATTTGCCATGAAAACCTGGTTACATGAAAAGCAATTGTTTACTAGTCTTTCATTCAATACAACTCACACTGGTTATGTGACTAAATGAAGCTCACTGGTTAAATTAAATGAAACCATTAATTGTGTATATTAATTATGACTAATTCAATGGGAATTGGATAATATTCACAATTGTAATGATGAACCGAAAAAAGCTATTTATTTTGGGTAATTGTTTGGTTAAACCATTTTGATTTTCATGTGAAACCTGTAAAGCATATAAAATGCTATTAGAAGAAAGATTCATCTCTCGCCAAATCTATTCACTGATTAATTAATTAGATGAGTAAAGACAAGCTTCTGTAATAATTGAATCATTGCAATTTATCTCAACTAATTGAGTTAACTTTCCTCCTTTCACCAGTCAGTAGATTAATATACGGTGTAAATAGGGTTCAATAGAGGAATCAAAATGATGTTAGCCACAATCGAAAGGAGTGAAATGAAAAGGATCCAAATGAACGTCACAACAAATTTCTCCTCCTTTTCATCTCAACCTAAACAGACAAATCAAATTGTCCAAAGGTTATAATGAAAAACTGCAATTGATTGTGATAATAAAGCACAATATCACAAGTTAAATGGTCAGACAAATCGTGATCTTTGATTTTCCCTTTGAACACAGTCAACTGATCACACTTCTGAACGCCTTGGACAATAATTAGTTTTCAATGACTTGAACCATCTTTTCAATCTTTAGTCTTTAATCAACTTACGTCGGCCAACCTTCAAATGTCGATACAGTGAACAGGGTCAACATGGCTTTGGCGACATCGTCAAAATTAAATACATTGTTGTCCCAGGTTCGCTCTCTAATTATTGGACGATTAACATCACCACTTTCATAGTCGATGAAAAATCCTCTGAAAAATGAAGGGAAAGTAAACATTATTATTGGTAAATTGTAGCAACTGTAAATGGCAACAATTAAACTTACTGACAATCTTCTGGAGTCTCCTTTGATTCATCTGTACATGAATAAAATTTCCCCTGTGAAAATGAACAATGAAAATTTCAATTAAATGGTTGCAATAAATTGTTTCTCATTGTTAACTCAATTGAAACAAAAAATTAACTCTTATTGATTGTTGGAATGATTTACAAGACAATTACTTTATTTTAATGTTCAACACTTTCAAAGTTAAATGGACCTTCCAAATGTATCAACATTAACACTTTCATTTAATGATTATAATTCAACTATTGTATGTATTTCAGGTTTCATTGTGTCAAACTAATTGGGATAAGCAGTCAGTTTTCATGTCGAGAAGAAAGTATAAATTTTTAATGAATATCACGATAACATTGATGATATTATTAAACAACATTTGATAACATTTTTCGCTGGTAACATTTTGTCAAGTAATCATCAGTTTTATTGTCATCTTCAGACATGATTATCATTCCTGACTATCAAAAATTCATACAAAACAAAATGTTACTCAGTTATGACTCGTTTTAATACACATTGTATTATCACTTCTCTATTAAGTTTCCTATTATTGCTCTAAGTGTAACTTTCAATGGGTTTTAAGGCTCTCTCATCCCTTGAGCTCTTATCATATTATTAACAAATGATAATGATAATAATAATGAAATTAAATAATAAAAATGTTAACAGTAAATTGTAAATTCTACAGACTCTATTTGACGTGATTTGTCTACCAATTTACCAACTCAATCATTGGAAAGGAGAAATTGAGATTTTTGTAGCAAAAAGAAATTTAATTTGACAATTTAATTCTGTTAACATTGATTGTTGACTCGATGAAAATAAAATCTAAAAACCTTACCTTGAACAATTGAACTCCAATAACTGCAAACATAAAGTTGAGTAAAAAGGTAACCAACATGATGTTTCCAATAGTCTTGATTGCCACAATTACACATTGAACGACATGCTAAGAGGAAAAATGAGAAACATTTAAAAACATTTGATTAAATTGTGCTTCAATTGAAACAAAGTGAATTTGCTTTTGTGATTGAATCAAAGTTAAAATACAAAAGACAAGATCAACCATTGATTTGGTAAATTACATGTTGGAAGGAGAAGAAATTGAATTAAACCCAAAACAGAGTTGGATATAAATTATTGTTTTGATACATTATTTTAGGCAAATCATTAATCAACAATGATCTCATCATTTAATAATGAAAGAAACAAAAGCAATCAGTAAATCAGGAGGAAAAGGTTTAATACAATTAACTGGTTAAAGCGCAACTGGGCCTTGATATCATTTTGCTTGGTAAACCAGTGATCATTGAGAAGTCCAATTTTGGGCCTCACAATTTAACCCAAATGATCATTCTAATGGATTAATAAGATAGCATTTTGATATAAAATAGGAATCTAATAAACCTTACTAATTAAGAAATGAATCTATTAAATTATAATCAATACGAGTGAAGTAAGGAAAATAAATGAAAACGTTTTTGTTGCTGTTACCTTTCGGTTATACCATTTAGATAAATCAATAACACACAAAACCCAAAATCGATTCACTTAAGAACTGAACAAGATGATGAGTTGAGATGATAATGATGATGATTGAGGAATTGAAATTGAAGTATGAACCAGATGAAGTATATTCACCGTTTACTTTAACAACATCACCTTATTGACCACAGTTGATCCTCTTTTGATCAAACGATCAAGGTAGAGATGATGGATAACCACTTTTCACTTTTTTTTCATTTCTAGGAAGTGAACAGAATAGCATTTTCATCATGTCAGCTACAGGGTTAAGAAATATAATCAATTCAAACATTTCTAATATATCCAGCAATTCAAATTGTCCAATGTCTGGTGGTCAGGATAAACAGTTTATGTCTATGAATGTCTATTGAAATCCTCAGCTTTTTGCATTATATCTTGAGCTAGGTTTTTTCAATTGGCTTGTTGTTAGATTTAAGCTCATTTCAATCATTTTGCCATGAAATGAACAAATATATTTACATAGTTGAATGGTGTTTAGCTGGGTAGGTAAACAACAATTAATCGGTCAATTGGTTATTAATTAAACGTATGACTTTTTACGTTTTGGGAAATTGATTATCGATAAAAAACATTATCCTATTTCATCAGAATTTATATATTTTTTTACTTTTTTTTGTTCGTCTTCCTTTTCTCCTTTCGTTTTATTACCAACTAAATCAATTAATCGATATATTTTTATCTAGAAGCGGAAAAGGTTAGAAAAATAAAACTAAAAAAAGCCATTCACTGATGAAATAAAAACAGTTTATCATGTTTTTTCTCCCAGTTCCTGGATGAATAATATGATGTTCAATGTGAACCTTTGGAAACAAGGGTGGGAGACGCACTGTACACTGAATTGGATAATTGATGGTGAAAAAATCAAAAAATCACTAATTGTTACACCAAATATTAGCAAGTTATTAAACACTTGTCCAAAAAACGTTGAATTTTGCTGTTGCTAATGTCACACCACATTTTGAATCATTTGGCATATCGGGTTGCCTGGTAACTAATTAATTAAATGGTTATCAAAATAAAGCAAAAATATAGAGAACTTTTGAATGGCGATAAATCACAGGGAATTAATGGCTGTTTCACAGAATTGCAAATGTATAAACGACTGATCAATTGAAGGTAAACCAAAAGCTGAAATAAAAGGTTAAGTGGACACATTATTGTATAATGGATAAAGGTATTAATAATAACAGGATAACCAAGTGAATTATCCTCAAGTTGATCAATTGGAAGAGCTTAAATAGCATATTATAATAGGATGTATGAGCTTGAATATTTCCATGTTAATTAATAGATTTATTCAATATCTTGAATCTGTTCAATAATAAAGATTTTACTTGAAGACTAAACTTGCATAAAAAGTGGACAAAAAGAAAGGCAATCATTTTTCTCTGTCTTTTCTTATCTTTTTTGTTGAACTTGAACCTTGACTTAAACCTTAACTTAAACCTTTAAGTCATCCTTTTACATCCATTTGTCTTTTGATCGGCGCCATTTTTCACTTCTTTATCTTTGCTTAAACTTAACCTTCTCATATTATAAAGTTAATCAATCTGTTGAACTCTTATGTTTAACAGACAATCGATTACTTCAAAAGATAATAGATTGGAAAATCTCTATTTAACCATTATTTTGCTACTTTTGTTGATCCATCATTTTTCATTTCTTACTTTCAGTTACTGTGAAACTTAATTTCCATCAGATTTTCATTGTACACTCAGCGGTTTTCTCAATTAGTTAATTTTTCATTCTTTCCTGTGTTCAAAGCTGGTAAATACCATTGATACTCTGTACTTATGGTGGACTTGTTTCAAGTGTTCAATAATCCCGAACATAAATTCATTCAGTGAACCTTCTGGAAAATTGATAAACATATGAATGGTAAACTAAAGTGAAGAAGGTAGAAATGATTTCTGGAAATAATCGAGTTACAACAACATGGCAAGTGGATATCGAAGAAGTTATATCTTGACTTATTTTGATTGTCAAGCGCTTTGAACCCCAATTGTAAGTTACATATTGTATTATTCATCAAATACTCAGTTTTTTAATTTCTCTCCTTTCTTCTTTTTTCAAGTTTCTTCTTTCTAACCTGTCAAAGCACCGTTCTGGGATATCTATTTGAAACCCAATTAAAAGAATTTCTTGTGTTTCATTCAAGTGGTCATATTCTGGTCACAATTGGGCAATCTTTTGACTTTAACAAATGTTGCAACTATCCATCTTCTATATCCTCTCTGTTCAGTTCATTCCTCTTCATACAGTTTGTTGTTTCTGGATCAGTGCTTAGTGAATAGCCAAAATCTTCTGCAGCTTCAACTTCAACTTTCAACTCAACATTTTTTGTGTCCTCCAACAATTATACTTCTTTTCTGTCGATTTCTTCCCTTTCAGTTGACTCGTCATTAAAATGAGAGACTGTAGTCATTGTTAACTGTTTTGTTTTCATTACCTTATCTTTGAAAATGAATAGATTTGATTTGGAAAAGACACAAAAATTATACAGCCTAATGTTGATTCTCGTGTTGATAAGACAAATAACAGATTTTGACAAGTAATTGTGACTTTGACAATGACTGATTATTATGATTATTTCAAAACTATTATTATCATCACTCAGGAAATGATAATATGTAAGTGTATCATCAAAGAATACACATATTATTATTTCGTTATCGATATTAATGACAAAGTAATATCGATTTTATTCTAAAACCAATGTTACACTGTCAAATAATAGTAGTAATAATAATCATGGTAATCAAAAGTGTTATCGATGTCTATTCAATGAATTATTGATCACCATTATTAATATTATGTTGATGTTGATGAAAAAGGTCTTCCATGAGAAATCAAAATGAATGAAATAAAATCACAAAATGATAA